>NW_028227267.1:59908851-60601351 GCF_978045245.1 Mus caroli
AACAAAGTTGCAAGGCGTGTTCTGAAATAAACCAGTCACCCACCTTTTCTTACCCCTCCTCCTGGATCCGACCATGTTTTCTCCATCAAGGGGTGCCCAGAGGTGCTGTGGTATATATAGGTTTCCAGACTGTTTGATGTCAATTCCTCTTACACAGAGATTCTTAGTCCTGAAGATGGTGCCCATGGATATAGTAGTCTGCAGATGGCCTTACTGATTTCAGTCAGAAGCGATGTCTGCTTCCTTCATGTTAAAAGCCACACTTTTGAGGCTGCTGTTTGACAAGCTGAATGGACCCAGGTGTGGTCATGTTGCTGTTTAGTTAGCCGTGGTACCTTCTATCCATTCAATGAGTGTACTTCCTTTTGTCACATGGTCATGTTGCTGTTTAGTTAGCTGTGGTACCTTCTATCCATTCAATGAGTGTGCTTCCTTTTGTCACATGGGCAAGCGCGTAGAATAAAGAACTGTATGTGGCAGCACCCACCTTGCTGAAGCCCGTTTTTCTTTCTTTGCCTTTCTGCCTAGGAGGAGGCGGAGGCTGGAAAGCCTTCTGGGGTCTTTTGTCCATTCCCTGCTCCTAAAGGATGGGCAAGACTTTCACAGTCTGCCAGGGTCCTGCCTCCTGGTCTGGTTCTCTGATGCCTCCATCTTGGTGTAACCTACAAGCTGTTTGATCTGGCCATCAGATAGTGTGTTTAGCTGTCATCCCATCTGTAAGAATGGACTGCTTGAGGACAAGCCATCGGTCACCCTCAGCAAGCTGCCCTTCACCATGGGTTTGCTGGCTGCTTTGAGCTCGTGGGTCTGGTGCCTGGTGCCTATTGGCTGGCAGAAATTTCATCTTCCTGTCTTAATTTTTGCATGTCAGGACCCTTCTTGTGAGTGCTCCAAGACAGCGACCAGATTTATAGACTGGCCATTTCTTGTCCTGGGCAGCCTCTGTTTAGTGCTCGCCACTTGTGGGTCAGGACACTCAGATCTGACGAAGGAAGCCTCAAAACATGCCAGAAACCCTATTCCAAGGTCTGGTGTTTCTGTCTTTTCCTTAGCTCTCAAAAAGCCATAGCTCGTGGGGCTCATGGAGCCTTCCCTCTGATAGAGTTGGTACTATGCTGGGATAGTGGGAAGACCTGAGAAGGACACAGTCACGCTAGTTTGTATCACAGAACCAGTATTAAAAGCTCTGTGGCCTGGGACAGTGCAGTGGAGATCTCTGGGCCTCATTTTATTATCTCTAAAATGATGACAATCACTCAGTCATTCATAGGTCTCTGGTGCTGGTAGTCATCGGTGACATCGATGAAGACTCATGACTGAGAGTAAGGCATTCAGTAAGTGTGTGTGTGTGTGTGTGTGTGTGTGTGTGTGAACTCGCGTGTGTTCCTTCCCCTCTGGAGTTCCTTCCCTGTCCTATCCTTCCAAATGAAAATAGGCCTGTCTTCCCAGTAGACCCAGTGAGATCCAATGAATCCTCAGATAATGAGCCAGGAACGATTGTGATGTCCCCCAGATGACTCTGGCAGCACACTGGTCTAAAGTGGTTTGGGGTCAAGCTTAAAACCAACTTGAGGCTCTTCCATTGGAGGGTCGTTGTTTCCTCTCATCTGACCCATTGGTCCCTTATTGCCCCTCAGGTCCTACTTAGGTCACATAGGCCAGCACTGGAGGGCTGCTCCCAGGCTCTACTCTGTCTTTAATGTCTCCTGGGGTCCCAGTTCTGAAGAGCGTGTGAGGGGTTTCCCCCTCCTACAGCTGTAGCGGCAGCCTGCACTCATGCTGACACAGACTGGAGTGGTTGTCATGGGGACCAGGATCCGTGCCCAGATGCCTTCTCTGAGCTGAGAAGACATGATGAAACTCTTCCCTAGAGAGATGGGGGTTTTACTTTCTCGAAGGGATAGAGGGAAAGAACCTCGGGCTCTTTGCCTGGCTTTCCTAGTGTGACCTTGAAAGTCCCCTTCTTTGGGAGATTCAGGGCCTGTGTTTAGGACTCCTTCATGTGGCGGGTATCCATTCATAGTCATCATCTTTCCAAATAGATGTTCCCACTCTTGGCCGCAATGCAGATGGAGAAGTACTGTTCTTTCAGGACCACCTTCCATTGCTCCAAATGCTTGGGGCCACATGTAAGGGAGGAAACCTTACTGATCTTCCCCATGTCCAAGAATCCACTTGACCTGTGGCAGTCCCCAACAGGAAACCTGCACTGCCTAGGTGGTGTGGGAAAAAATGAAGTGGCTCCCCAGAAAAGGCAACCTTCACAGAGACAAGTGGGACCCCAAAGACACTGCACTCAAGAGCTTGCTTTGTTTCGCAGCAGCTGGGGACTGCTCTCTATGTTCGGACGGATGCAAGGAGATGATCAGACTCTTGCTGCTGATAAGCACTAGCCTTTCTCATCCTGGTGGTTTGTATTTAAGGCATGAGATACTTGGCTTTCCATCTCTCTTGTGATGGAGAGATGGACAACCTGTGCTGAGACCCTGGATACTCGCTGGATGTCTTTGGACTTCTCCTGTGCTTCCCCCAGCTTCCACAGTGTCTCCCCTGAGCTAGGCACCTGGCTAGAAGTAATGCATGGTAGGCTAGTTTATGGCTTAGAAAGCTGAAACTAAAGAGACAAAGGTCAAGCGACCACTTGCTACATAGTATTACTATTATCATTTTTTTTTTGTCTGATCCTTTTTCATGACTCCTGGCTTCATCCAGCTTCAGTGACTGGTACAGCAATCTGGTAGACCAGAAGGTACAGGTCCAAGTCACTTAAAGATTTCAAAAGCTATAAATATGGTAAAACACATGTAGCGTGGAACTTGCCATCTGCAGTATCCCAAGTGTACAAGCCAATCATCTTCACTCACGTAAATGCTGTGCCAGCAGCGCCATCATCCATCTCTAAGACTGTTCATCTCCCAACACTCGAACCCGCTGCTTTCTCCTTGCCCTTGGCAGCCTCATCCTGCTTCCAGTGATGTGACTGCCCTAGAGGACCACGTTCAGTCAGTCAGTCACTTTGTTCTCTTGTGTGTTGCTTATTTCTCTGCATATAATGTCTTCTGGGTTCCTCCATCTGGTAACACATATCAGATATCCACCTTCTTTAAGACGATTATAGCACACAGTATAAAGACCCCATTCTGATTACTCAGCCGTTGATGGACAGTTGAGTTGTTTTCGTGTTTTGGCTCTGTGCTGACTCATACTTTAGGGAGGATGGGTGTGTATATATCTTCTCAGGGTCAAGTCACTTTTTAATTGGGAACAGCCACACTTGGCGTACCTCCTAGGATTGTTGCGATCGTGGGTGGAAGTGCTTTGTGAAGGGCCGGATTCCAGGTCATCTCTTTCCTTAGCCTTGCTGAGAAGACTCAGCTTTTTCCAAGAGGAATCAGCCTACCCATAGGCTGTTGCCTGGGACACTTTCCTTAACACCCTGCCCTGGGTGGAGCTTCATGTAACAGAGGAGGAGACGAATTAAAACACTAGTAAAGGATTAGTAAAGATGGGCAAACTCAAGTCTGTGTTCTTTGTGTCAAGGTTATCGGTTAGGGTTCTCACAGGGACATGTGCATAGGCACCCAGATGTATACAGGAACACAAAGGGACCCACACACCCAGATGCACACACATGCGTCTACATGCACACGTGTGCTCTCACACATGTACCTGCACGTGAAGATACGTATTTAAGGATTGGCTCATATGACTGGAGGCCAAGAAGTGAGCATGATGTGCCTTCTGAAGTCGGAGAACCAAAAGAACCCAGTTTGGAGAGCATTTGGCCTGAGTCTGAGACCATGAGAGTCAGGAGCAGCGATGGTCAGATGCAGAGGTAGATGAAGGTCCCAGCTTAGTCAGAGGATGAACTTGTCTTTGCTCCCCCTTTTGTTTTACTCGAGTCCTTCCTGCCTTGGAGAGTGTCCCAGTGTGTTGTAAAGGAAAGATCTTTCTACACTCTACTTCTTCAAATATGAATCCCACCAGGAACATTCCCTCTCAGAAACTCAGAATTAACATGCAACTGTCAGTCATGTGGGTACCCCTCAGTCCACCCTAGAGATACAATGATTGACCTTTGCACCCAACCTCTGTCTTCTTCTTTAACACAACCAAGCAAGAAATTTCAACTCAGGTTTCTCATCATGGGGCCTGTGGCTTGTAAATGGAACCCACCTTTCTCTTAATGAGTGCAGACAACAATAGGACTCCTGTGCCTTCCAATCCACACACTTCAGGCCTTTGTTTCCCTCTCCACTTCCATTTTGCCTCAGCTCCCAGCAGAGGTCCCACCAGCTGGGTCCTGTGAGCCCCTTAGAGCAGCTCAGGAACCCCAGGATGGTTTAGAGTGCCCCAGTACAGATGTTTCCAGTGCTCTGCCTGTGTCTCCTTTATCCTGGACCCCACACTGCAGCTTCTTTCTTACTCTGCCCTAAACACAGCTGCCCCAGATGCTCTGGGGGCTGCTTCAGTTTGCAGCTGTTCAGACTCCCCTCACTAGGCCTGCGTGCAGCCTCTACTTTGTAATCTCTTCCCGAGGTCCAGTCCCGACAGTTCTGCTCCCCATCCTCCTTGGCCATCAGTTTGCCTGCTCCCTCCGCTGGAATGGGAGCTTCCTGGGGCAGGGGAGGTGGCTTGGGTACATAACAAATACTCACAGGACATTTGTTAATGGAGTGATGATCTTCCCATGCACACGCGCACACACGCACGCGCACACACACACACACACACACCACTGGGGAACAGAACCCAGACAATGGTTGCTTAGATGAATGAATGAATGAATGAATGAATGAGTGAAGGAATAGCCTGAAGGTGCTGTGAGCTCCAAGTCGGTAGTTCTGTGGGCAAATACTGCTGACACATACCATAATCACTTGATAGTTACCAGAGTGACCTCCATGGGCACGGGCTGTGGGGGAGCTCTCCAGATGAGGGAGGCTGAGGCGGGAGAAAGCACTGAAGGCAGAAGGGAGAGCCTGAGCAGAGCTCACAAAGCTGTGTGCACACTGGCTTCTGTCCTGTGTCTCCTGGGGCTGAGCACAGCCTCCTTGCTGGGGTCGGGACCTGCAGAGGGAGGATATTTGAAAACATACCTTAGCTTCCCCTTTCCCCAAGGATATCTAAGGCCGTTGTTTTTAAGATATCTGCCTTCCTGCCTTAAGGTCATGGACAACCAAAACCTTGCCATTTCCAGTCTTCCATGGTGTCCCCAAACCTGTTCTTTTCTATACCACGCCCAGCCACCTTTCTCAAACCGGCCATACAGAGCACTGGATGGCTGCCATGTCTTCTTTTCTTTCTGGCAGCAGCTTGGCTTCCTAGCCCACTGAGAGGCAGCAGAAGCCTGGTCTGTCAGCCTCTGCTCACTGGAGCCACCTTGAGGGTTGTCACGCTTCCCCATGGAACGCCACATCCCACCCTGGTTCCTCTGAGCCAAAGGCTCCCCAGCTACTTCTTGGCAAGACTCACTACTTCTTAATCTTTTCTCTCAACCTGTGACTGAACTGTGTGCCGTGTGGAACACAGGACCTAATGCATCTTTTAATTCTCTATCATTGATGGAAATTTTGGGGTCTGAAAAGCAAAGCTGGCTTTGGGATTGATTTTCATCAGTTTAATTCATCTTCAGTATTGATCAGTGTCCGTGGTACAGTGGAAGACCAGGTCTGGCCAATTGCAGGTGAATAACACATGAATGCCATTACAGGCTGTTTGAGGCTCATCCCAGGGACCGTTAGAGCCTTAGGGCACACCCCTCCCCGCCACCCCACACCCACTCTGACTTTCACCACAGTCCTTAATTACTGAACCTCTCCTCAGGTTGGAGTGTGAGACCTCCAAGGGCAGAATATGCCTCCAAAATAATCTCCTGCCTCCCACAGAGTCAATTCCGTGTGTAGCATGGAAGTGACCTTGATTCACCATGATTAGTGTAGCTTTAGAGCTCACTGGAGCCTGGGGTCTGCCAGACAAGACAACACATATATGCATGAGTGTCATAGCCTCATGACTTGAGGATCCTGGACAGCAGCTAGTGGACAGTTGTCCCTCCCAGTTTCACACTGTGCTGACTGTGTGCTGCTTTACCCTGTGCAGCCAACTCTGGTAGGCGTACTTTGGCATGATCCAGATATTCTGGCTACTGTCATCTTCCTATCATGTTGTCTGTTATTCTTGCCTGGTAGGTGTGGCCTGCACTTCCTTCAATTTGTGGGGAGGTGAGCTGGTGTATAGATTTTTCTTCCTCACTCCACTCCAAGTGAGACTTTGGTACTCTTGCCTCTCACCGTGTAAGATCTATGTCTTTGGCTAAGTCTCAAATCTCTATGGTAGCCTCCAGACCCTGCTGAAGTGTGCTGTGAAGAGAGCAGGCCTTCTGCATCTCCAGTGTTACTAGATCAGAAGGAGGCGTGAATGTGAGAGAGCAGCCCACCCTGGAGGTTGTTATTAGCATTGATGTTGGCTGACTGGGTGTCAGAGGGCTGGATAGAGAAGAGGCCTCCAGAGAACTTACAGATTCTGGGGAAATATGTTCTGGGCTCAAATGTTTAACTCTCAAATTGGCTTTTTGGACAGAGTTGTTTTAAAAACCAAGCATTTCTGTGTCTTGACAGACTGTTTCTGTCTAGTCTTCTACTTGATTTCAAGGGAAGTTTTTTCAGGTGTATAGGTGGAAATGTATGGTTTTCTGGTCCAGTTTCTTGGAATAATGTGCTTATTGGATAGACCCAGTGTTGATAGAGGCAGTATGGATACTTGTCTTGTTAACAAAGAGCGCATGCACATGGGTGCACTGGCCGTGTAATACTCTGCCCATGTAGTCTCCTAGAACAGGCGCTGTTTTCTGTGAGGCTTTGTCAGCCATCATTTCTGCCCTCCTCATTCTGGAGGCTGGAAGTCCAAGATCAGGTTATGTACAGGTTAGCCTCTCTCATTGGTTTGTAGACAATGCCTTCTTTGGTGTTCTCTCATGGCCTTTGTGTGTGTGTGTGTGTGTGTGTGTGTGTGTGTGTGTGTGTGTGCGTGTGTGTCCCTATTCCAATCACTTCTTAGAAGAACACAGGCAGATTGGGATTGTTTTTCCTAAAAGATTTTCTTTTGAGGGTAAACAGAAGGCCTGATAGACAAGAGCACTTGATTTTGCAAAGGCCTGGAGTTCAGTTACCAGCACCTACACTGGGCAGCTCAGATGGCCTATAACTTCAGGGGACCTGATGCCTTCTTATAGACTCCATGGGCTCCCCCATGACAGGTACCTGTACACAGGCACATACATGTACATGCACACAAATAAAAAAGTGAAATATACATACATACATACATACATATGTGTATATGTATGTATATATACATGCATGTATATAAATATATAGATTTTCATAAGAATGTTAATGTTACAAAAGCTAACCTTCCTGTGCAGGTGGGCTACAGTATAGGTACACTCTTGAAAATCCATAGTGCACACTTGTGTATTGACGGCTCCAGGCAGTATAAGAGCTGCCTTCGTCTCCCCAAACCTCAGCACTTGATCCACTCTACTTCATTTCACTTGCTCATTGATTCGTCTGGAATGCTCTTTCCAAAATGTTAGTAAGCTGGTAGCACTCTGCGACATTCTTCATGCTCAGAATTAGAGTTGGGAAGCGTGAGCATGAATTGCGAGTGTCTGGCTCACAAAAGACCAGACTCAGCTCTGAGTCTGCCCCAGCCTGTGGACTGACAGCACTCGCAGTAGCCAGGGATATGTGAGGGCCTTGAAGGAGACTCGCTATGCTGCCAGTGGATCTGGATGGGAGAGCTGCTCTTTGGGAGGAGATGGGATGGAGGCTGCTTCTGATTCCGAGAAGCCCAGGTTCCATGAGGCCAAGGGCAGCATGAGACACCCCTGAGCGGAAATTCTGGCAGACAGCCTCTTGGCATGATTCAGGCATTCTGGCTATAGCTGTCTAACCTTTGGACCATCAGCATCTATCCACCCTGATGTTCATGTTCTCCACTTGGTCCTCTGCATATCAAAAGTAGTGGGGCCTCTACTCTTTATCCCACTGAGGAAGAACCAGAAACTCATTATTCTTTGTTGATGTTCCACACTTGGTGACAAAAGCCATAGTATTTGTTTCCATCAGTTGATGGAAGAGAGGGGGAAAGAAGACTATCCAGGAAGGCCAGGCACTGTTCTCTTGATTCAGTCATAGTTAGAGACTCTTAACTTGTGCTTACAATGGGATAGCGAGAGAACTAACCCCTGGGCTAGAAGCAGCCTGGGGTGGGTGACAGATGGGAAGATGGAGGCATGAGGACAAATAAGAATACAGCACAGAGTTAACTGCCTGGCAGATGCGTCTGCGGAAGGAAGGAATCAATAATTATCAGTGCACTGGGCACCCGGGGATTTGGTGTGGCTGGGCTCCTTGCTAGAACTGGAGCTGTAGAAGGCACAGTGATGGTCTGGGCTCTGTATTAGTTAGGGATGGGCTCTTTGATGGTGGGAGACCACATGGACACCATGTCAAAGCAGCCACCTGGGCTAGAGTCCACAACCCTAGCAGAGACCTGTGTTCTCATGGGACTCCTGGCCACCTGCTTGCTGGACATAGGCTGTATTTTATGAAGTCTCTCTCAGAGAAGAGCATAGATCCAGTCTGATGCAAGTGAAAAGCCATCCTGCCTTTCATGCACATACGCATGTAGGTGTGAGGACCCTGGTCACATGACCATTCAACGCTACAAGAAGCAGCCTTCGTCCCTGCTGAGGACCCTGTAGAGAGAGAAGAGAGGAAGCAGTATCATGCAGACAGGAAAATAAAGCCATTATTAAGAGATGGCAGGATGAGGAAGGAGAAAACTGGAGAGTAGCACAGAAGAGTGAACCCTGGGTACTGGCATCGGGACTGACACTGTTGGCCAAGGACCACTCTTCCTTGTAGGGCTGTCTGTTGTTGGATAGAAGTTTATTCTGATGTTGTATGTCAGGAATGCCCACCACTGATCATCAGGTCAGCCAAAACCACTTCATGTATCCAGCATTCCTAGGTGTCACTGGCTGAAGCTAGCCACAAGTTATTTGACATTCTATGTTAGCAGAGCTAGTGGTGCCCTTCCCTGTAGAGCAAGCCAGACCCTGTGGTGTCAGCCATAACACCGAGAGGGCCACAAAGGACAGATGGGCAAGGAAAGCTACATTTTTTTCCAGAACAACAAACCACCATTGAGTCAGGAACTGAACAGGCCCCAGAGACATAGGAAGGAGAAATGATCTGAACTTGAAGGTACTCAGATCCAGCTGATGAGTGGACCATCAGCAAACTGATGAGGCACTGTATCTGCAGAGGAAATGACTCTGACTCCTCTAACATGGACAGGAGCAGGAGCCTGACATGATGGCAGGGGATTTACATTGGACCCTCACCCACTCATGGGCCTTTCAACCTTCTGTGGATTCTCTCAGATCACTGAGTGCTCACCTAGATGACGTTGGCTCATTTGCACCCTCTTCAAGCATTGGGGGTCACCTTAGAATGCCATGATCCTTGAGGTGCCTCTGAGCACGAATCCCATGCTTTCAAATGGATAAAGACTACACAGAACACAGACATAGTATTTATTTTCTGCAGTTAAGGCCAAACTATGGTAGATGTCTCTCTAGATGTGGATGGCAAGTCCCTCACACACCCAACACTCTGCTAGTTCTCTTCTTGTCGATCCCTGTCATACCACTCTGTGTCACACATGCAGCTTCATCTCTCGAGGGAAGGAAACAACTCCTCATGTCTCACAGCATAGCTCTGTGGTCCCAGCGTCCTCAGCTGGAAAATGGCCATAGGTTTTTATTTGTTTGTTTTGTGGATCAGGGACACTGTATGGGGAAGGGAAGGGTATACTATAAAGTCACATGAACTTGCTTTACAGGGATGTTTTTCATGGCAACTGGCTTTCTTAGCTGTTGGATCACACAGTGAGGATGCTCAGGGCTGGTTCTGAGAAGTAGCAGTGACAGAAGAGAGGGGCAGACACAAGTCTCTCCTAACCACAGAGGTGTCACTTGGAAACTGTTGTGTGTAACTGTGAAGTCCTTTCCACAAAGAGGAAGTGGCAGGAGGTCAGCTTGTAAACTGCAGAGAACACTGGAGAGTAAAAACAGCATCTACAGAAGAAGCAGATCCCAGGGGCAGTTTAGGAAATGCGGACAAAGACAGAAGGCTGCTCACGATGCTGAGTGAGGCCTCCTTTGGTGAGCTAACATCAAGGAGGGAGGGGTATCCATGTCCCTGAATGGCTGTTGATGGCTAAAGAGCCCCTTAGGGGTGACTCCTGGTGGAATCATATAGCAGCAGCAGAATCCAAATTACAGTGCACGTGGAAGAATCTACACAGATAGCCATGTGTCCTGCTTAGATGTTTGTCAGCTTGACATAGCTAGAGTCATCAGGGAAGAGAGAATATCGGTTCAGAAAATGCCTCTGTCTTGGTTACCTTTAAATGCTGTAACAAGGCACCATGGCCAAGATAAGTTACAAAAGAAAGCACTTCCTTGGGCTTATGGCTTCAGAGGTTCAGGGTCCATGATGGCAGAACGAAGGCATGGCAGGCAGCAGGATCAGTGGAGACTCCACATCTTAGAGCCATACGTACAAGGCACAGAGCACACTGGGAGCAACACAAGTCTTAAAACGTTAAGCCTTCCCACAGTGACACACCTCCTCCAACAAGGCCACATCTCCTAACCTTTGCCACTCTCACCTACAGGAGACCAAATTTTAAAAAATATAAGAGCCATTCTCCTTCAGCCTACCACAGGCTCCATCAGATTAGCCTGTGGGCAAACCCAGGGTACATTTTCCTGGCTAATGTGAAGCTATCCGGCTCACAGTGAGAAGTGCCACACCTGAGCAGGTGATCCTGTTTTTTGTCATGGAGTTTTATCATAGCAGTAGAAAGCACACTAAGATACAATGGGACCCTGAAGGACATTTAATGTGAGAGCTCAAGGTCACAGGGACTTTGGAGAATATAATGCCTTCTTCCCTTCCTGGCCCCTTTATCTAGAAACACTGAAGCTTGAAGAGGGAATAAACCAAGAAGGTAGTCTCAGGCCCACATAATGCTGCAGCCATGCTTGCTGGAAATCTACTGTATGTTTAATCACTAGGAATGTATACATGAACTTCCTGTTGTTTGTGGAAAGCTGCTGTGTCTTATTTTAGGAGCACCTTGGCTACTTTGGGGTTTGGGGAGGATAGGTCAGGTTCAGGTCAAGCTGACAGGAAGGGAAGCCTTAGGACTCGGGTGAGTTTTGAGGGAGCGGTAGATTCAGGTAAATGAACAGGGAGCCAGGAAGGGAGAAAAGGGTGCTTAGGGGCCACTCATTTACCAGTCCTCAAGATTCAGAGGGAGTGGTGGGTAGACAAGACTGTATGTATTATGCAACAAGTCTCTTGGTTGTAGTCCCCAAATGCCTTGGAGACATTCCCTTAAGAGGATAAAAGAGGAGCTGGAGAGATGGCTAAGTGGTCGGGAGCACTTACTTCAAGAGCAGAGGATCCAGGTTCAGGTTCATCAAGCATAAGTGGCTCACAACTATCTGTAATGCCGGTTTCAGGGAATCCAGTCTCTCTTCTGACTGCCACAGGTACCAGGCACACTTATGGTACACATACTCACATGCAGACAAACCCTCAAACATACAAAATAAAAGTAAATGAGAAAAAGGGAGATGAAGGAGTTCTGGAGCTGTGATAGAGAACTGCCAGATATGATAATGTCACTGACAGTAGAATCAGCCAAGGATAGTGAGGTCGGCACGTTCAGTTCCTTGCAAAGTTCTTTCTGAAGAACACAGAAACCAGGCCATGTGTGCATGTGTGTTATCTTAGTACTAGAGTTGCAGAGGTAGGGGGAGACAGGTGACCCTGTTATGAAGAAAGAAAAGGGAGTACATGGAAGCTGACAAGACTCGGGAGAGAGCTAGCTATCATGGTTTGCATTAGGGAAGCACTTGCTCCTATAGCAATTGCCAGAGAGGCTCCAGTCTGTCATGTTTCCATCCTTGCCTTGGGTGGTGGGCAGCTCAGAGCTAAATTTTATGCAACAGTGTTCATTCTCTGAAGTCCAGCCTTTTAAAAAAGCTGCTCTAATTATTCCTTCCTTCACCCCCATATCCCTATTTAGCCTGTCTTTCCCTTTATTTATATGATAATGATTTTCTTATTATATGCTGTCATATTCTTTGGCAAACAGACTATATTTTTAAAGCATTTCAAAGAGCATTTACTACAAGAGTAGCAAAGAACACTGCCATGTACAGCATGCTTTCCAGTGTTAACCTCGGAGATCTGTGTCTGACTCTACCCGCTGCAACAGCTCCAAGCTAAGTTTTCTGCTCAGTGACAGTAAGTTTCCTTAACCCAGGATACACCCATGGATCCACACATCCTGCCAGTTCCTTAATTGGTTTGTGTTTTTTTTTTCATGTTGTGAGTTTTATTGTGTATGTCTCTTCTGTTGTGAGCAATCACAGTCTTTCTTTTTTTTTTTTTTTTTAGGGGGAAAAGAAATATAAACACTAGAGGGAATAAAGAAATAAAAGTAGAAAATGCAAATCTTTGAAACATACCAAGAAACTTGACAGGGAGCTGGAAAGATGGCTCAGCCATTAAGAGCATTGACTGCTCCTCCATGGTATCTGGGTTTAATTCTCAGGACCCACATGGCAGGTCACAACCATTTGTAACTGTAGTCCCAGGGGATCCAACAGCCTCTTCTTGCCTCTTCAGAATCTGTACTCACGTGATGCACAGACACACACATAGGCAAAACACCTATACACATAAAATATAAATAAGTAAATCTTCTTTAAAAGATTTAAAGAAGATTGACAAAAGGTAACTTATAACTGAGATAGTAATATCAAATGAAATATTTAAAAAGGTAAAAAAGACTGCATCAAATGATTCTGGCAGAATGTTTTTATTTTCTTCTAATTACATTTTATGTATTTGCGTGTGTGTGTGTGTGTGTGTGTGTGTGTGTGTGTGTGTGTATGCACATGCCTTCACAGTATGCACTTAGAAGTTAGAGGACAACTTGTGGGATCCAGTTATCTCTTTTACCATGTAGGTCCTGGGGATTGAAATTACTTCATCATCAGAAGATGGCCTAGTCGGCCATCAGTGGAAAGAGAGGCCCATTGGTCGTGCAAACTTTATATGCCACAGTACAGGGGAACGACAGGGCCAAGAAGTGGGAGTGGGTGGGTGGGGGAGTGGGTGGGGGATCGTGTGGGAGACTTTTGGAATAGCATTGGAAATGTAAATGAAATAAATACCCAATAAAAAAGAACACTAAAAAAAAAAAACAAAAACAAAAAACAAACAAAAAAAAAAAAGAAGAAGAAATTACTTCATCAAGCACCTTTGTTCAGTGAGACGTTCTGACCTGCAACCTAAAAGTCTTACTTTCTCAAAAAGTTATTGTGGGCATACTCCCCTCCCTTAGCATGAGAGACATTAGGACATTTATGGTCAGGAGTTAGGCCACCCTGAGGGAGGCTCAAACTCTCCTGTGAACGGCAGCAGAAAACCACTATCTATGTTTACCAATGGCGTGGTTTAACTTAGCTAAGGTGGAGATGGGCAGAATGGAGAGGGAGGCTTGCTCCTCTCCTCTTCTAGCTGAATGGCTGTTGGGAGGGAGTGTGCCTCAGAGAATAAGTGAAGCTGCAGTTGGTGCTCTGGGAAAGGAGGAGACGCATGAAATATGAGAGAACCCACTTATTGCAAAAGAAATAGGAAGCAGGGCACAGTGGGGAGGAGCTGGAGGAATTGAAAAGTCAATGTGGGAAACTGATGCGTGAAAGAGGAAGACCCGAAAACGCACTCTCCAGGGATGGATTGATGGACAGTGCTGCAAAGAACCCGAGAAGATCGTATGGAATAGAGGGTGGGAGGCGTTCAAAAAGGTTGTTACACCCAGCAGTAAACTCAAAAGATTAAGGGAAATTAGGAGCTCCAGGACAAAGTTAAACGAGAAAGAGATGAGTTCACTCAGTTTCTAACTGAAAAAAAAAATCCATCAGTCACATCCAAATGTCTGTCAGAATAGCTACTGAAAGATAGAGCTGATAAACACAGATTCCAGGGTCTGGGGCCAGGTCCAAACTGTCCATGAGAATGAGAATAGAGAGAAAGGAGGGGAGGGTCCCCAAAACTTTTGCCAAGCTCTGTGTACCAAGAGCTCTTACAACTCCCACTTTAGCAGTTGCCTGAAACACCAACCCCTTCCCAAGTGTTCACACTTGACTTAGATCTGCACCTACCCCACCCAACCTGGCTTGCCACGTACTAGTCACATAGTGTGTGCTCCTGTGTGGGTAACGCTAGGTGTTTCAGTATGTAAACACCATACTCTCTGTGTTGTATAGGAACGAAATTTATTTCCCATACACACAGAAGTGCAACAGGAGTGTCCTGCCTGAGGGGATCCTAGAACTTAGGTTGCCCCATGCTCCATTTCCAGGGTTATTGAAGTCATTTCCAGCCAGTGCGGAGGAAGAGGGTGGTGGCTCATGGCTGCCATTCCAGGTTTTGAGAAGCTGAAGCAGGAGAATTGCTAGGAGAGTGAAGCCAGTTTGCATGACAGAGTGAACTCCCGACTCAGAGAGGAGATGGGGAGGGAGGGAGGGAGGGAGAGAAAGAGGAAGAGAGATAGAACACACAGACACACTTGATCGTGGGAGGATTTTCGGGCCACACCTAGTTGGGGGATCACTGTCATTTACATTGCACCAGCTTCAGTTAATTAACAAGAACATCTGATTGCTAAGGAGACTGAGCAACATGTGTTGGCTGGGTTTTCAGGGGAAACAGGGACAGTTTTGATATATACACGCATAAAGGTTAATAACAGTATTTTTTTAAAGTTTGCTCCACAAAATAGGTAAAGCTCAAAATATAACACCATCACCTCAGAGGGTTGTGTCTGCTCCCGGAGCTTTTTACTCCTTGAAAATATTTGCAAAATGATTTAACTGTTATCATTTCATTGAAAATCCATCTCTTTCCCTTGGATCCTGGGCATGGTAGGTTTGAAGTAAGTGCCCCATAGCCTTGTGGAGCTGGAGGTTTTGGATCTTCATATTTCCTTTGTAAAGTCTTTCTAAGGGCAGGGGTGAATGAAGGCACATGCAAATACATTTTGTGCACACTTGGTTCATCGATCCCAGGCTACCATCCCCTGGCATTCTCGAGAAGCCAGTGGTTCTCCCTTACCTCAGTTTTGGCTCCGTATACCACGGGGCTGTGTAAATCTGCTTTGCTGTCTAGAGCTTGTTTCCCCTAGTGCCTGGGCAATGCTAGCCTGTATCTGGACAGGCCCCGCACTGACAGCTTTTTCTCCCGCCTTGTTGGACTTCCAAACTGGACCTGACTTGCTTTCTGCTGTCATGTCTAGTTTCTTTCAGCAATCCTAGTTTCCTTGGCCTGTCTGTTCTGTGGCATTCTGTGTTTCCAGATGACTTTGCCCTGGATGGATTAGCCCACTGCTGTCCTGGTTTCACCCCGCATGATATTTGCTTGCTTGCTTGCTCTTTAGAGGGAGGAGCGTGGCTAAGAGACCCAGCAGGCTGTGAGATAAGAACAGCAGCAGCTCCTGCTGTGGTGTCCTGGTCTGACCCATGCACACACAGATCCCCTTGAAGGGCCTCAGTTGCAGACCTAGCACTGTGGCTGCTGGCAGCCACCTACCTTTCTCTCCAGGGTGCACCCAGCCAGCCCTCCCTCACTCTCCGTATTTGGGCCAAGTAGGCTTAATGGACCTGTCTGACCCCCAGTCCCTGCTCCAGGAAGATGGGAATGGATTTCTCATTCTCAGTCCTCACCTGTGCTTTCTTGGAACCTTGAACAGAACACATTGGGGGCTTCTGTGGCACTCTGTGCAGAACCCCGTTGGTGAAATCTCAGCACCCTGGACAGACCCAGTATGTACTCAGTACCTTGGACAGAGTCATAGGGGGCAGCTTCAGGACCATGATCTTTGGTGTTCAAGACATCTTCCTGGAACATGGCTTCAGCACCAAGGACAGAGATGTTCCAAAGTGGCACTCATCACTTTGCTATGGACAAAGGGCTCCAGGCAAAGTTTCCATCATGCTGGGCAGACACCACCACCACCTTCCCCTGCCCTTGTGTTTTGTGTCTTCATTGCCCTGACAAAAGATTCACGGCTCTCAATGGCCACACAGATTTCCAATATTGACTAAACAAACTGACTGTTACTAAGATTCACCCAAACTTGGGGATTGGCCTTCATGGGTCTATATTGCCGTCAGCAAGGACAGCTAGGTGGCGTTTTCTAATCAGCCTGCTCCCATTTTTGCTAATTTGGAAATTTTAAAACAGCTCTTTAAGTTGTTGCTCCAGCTGAGAGTTGCCACTGTCCCTGTGCAATGAGGCCAGGTTTCAGTGTGGTGCTGCAGCCCAGCTGTTTCAGGCTGAGCCAGGAAGCAAATTAGTTCTCATCTATCTCCTGTGCAGGCACCACAGCGAGATCACAGACTTTAGACCTGGCTCCCAGTTCCATTGAGGTCTGGGATACATTGTTTCTTCTTTTTGGATCATTTGTAAAATAATATTTACTACCTAGAGCTGTTCTCACAGATTGTATCAGGATTGTCATATTCCTGTGGCACCTGAATTGTCTTTTTAAATTGTAATTGTCTCCTTGATTGTACCTGTGCTCTGACCTCAAGGTTCCATACACTGTGTGTGTGTGTGTGTGTGTGTGTGTGTGTGTGGTGTGTGGTGTGTTTGTGTGTGCATGTGCCTTTGTGCCCTACTAGGCAACTACATCAGAAGTCTTTGTCTATTGCTCTCTGCCTCATTTTCTGAGACAGGGTCTCTCACTGAACCTGGAACATACAGATTAGGCTAGACTGGCTGCCAGTGAGCCCCAGGGATCTCCCTATCTCTGTATAAGCTCACCACCCTGGCTTTTATGTGGGTCCTGGGACTTAAAATCAGGTCCTCATGCTGGCATGGAAAGAACTTTACCCCACCGAGCCATCTAGCCCTTACAATATTCTTATTCTATTAGTAAATGGATTTTTGTTTTACGGTGTATTTTAATGTAGATCTTGTCACCTGTATATTACAACTATCAAAAAATGGAATATCCTGAGTTGTGGGAGACATTGGATCTGAGTGGCATTCTATAAGATACTAAAGACCCTTGTGACCTAGAGTACCCTGTAGTGTTACCCAGATTCAGCCTTCATAAGCCCTTATATAGATGCTGTTACCTTGGCCAGAATTCCAGATGGGCCCACTGTGGACTCACAGGCCAGTGCAGGTTGTGTCAAGCACTGTAACCAGGATAAGGGCCCCACCCTATGCCTAGGTCTTGGTTCTTGGTCTGCACAACATGGTCCTCACTGGTCCCTCCTTCCACCTGGCACCACACAATGCCTGGAAGAGGTATGATGTTTCTCTAACATGCAGAGCCCAGTTTGTAAACAAACCCTGGAGCTGGTGCTGCCACCGCCCTCGCAGCAGATGGCTCTGCAGCTGCCCACTGGGTGGGGCCTCCCTGGTAGCAGAATAGACAGGCAGGCTCCAGACTCTGTGATGAAGCGAAGGCGCTCAGGGGAGACCCAGGGGAGGACTCGAGGAGACCTAGGAAAGGGAACACCTCACACCATTCTTCCAGGGCATGCCTCTTGTTTCTGTCCTCCTTCCTCCCTGCTTGCCGGCATATCTCCAGCCTTTCCTTCTTTCCTCCTTCTTTTCTTCCCTTTCTTTTTTTTCCTTTTCTTCCATCTTCCTCCTTCCATTCCTAATGTCTACCCCACCTTTTGATCCCAGGGATTGTTCTCTTTTCAGGACTTGGGTGAACATTACCCTCCACTGTGCTACAGTTCAGCCGGATAGTGCCGCGGCACAGTGTCCATGCCTGGGGAGTAGCTGGTGCCTTTGTCAGGAGGTGAAAGAATGCAGCTATGCCAGGTGCATGTTAGCCTGAGGCATCCATCTTCTCACGTGGGGATCAGAGACTCAGTGGGCTGCCCAGGTAGACAGACCTGAATATGGAACTTAGCAAGCTGAGGCATCTCTTTCCTGAGTGATTGGCTGAGCAAGAGTTCTGGGCTTTGGGTCCATTTCCTGTCTGCTAAGTGAAAGTTCCTGTCTTGGAAGGGCAGCTGTAAAGGCAGGAGGATGTGAGCAGTACCTGAAGGATTACTTTTAATAGCCTCTACTGTGTCCTCTGCTGAAGGCACCACACGTGGGGGGATTCAAATTGTTGCAAAGAGGAGGGGACAGTACAGTGGAAGTTGAAGTCTGGGGAGGAGCCTTCTCAGTGGAGGCAGAAGGACAGAGGAGTGGCTTGCACAAAAAGCAGAGAAGCTGGATGATCCCTGGCTGTGTTGACAGCGGTTCTGTGCCACCACCACTGCCATTTAGATGTGCTGCAGTGTTTCATGTGACACAGGGCAAACGCTGGCATGGCTGGACTAATGCCACTTCTTATTCATTTATTTCACTTATTGAACGTGTGGTTCTTGAGCTCCTACTATGTGCCAGGCCCTCCTAATGTCTCAGCCGTGAACAAAAGCACAGAAATCTCACCATGGGCAACTTAGATGGGAGGAGAGACAGAAGGATTGAGAGATACAGCATCCATAAGCATGCTAATGCCTGTACAGAATGTGGGGTTCAGGCAGAGTGGTTGCTTATTGCCGCTTTGGATTTAGTGTAGAGAGAAAGCAGAACTAGCCTCTTATGAACAGCGTGACTCTAGGGGGACGAGGGGGCTTTGGAGTGGCCTGGTAAGTCATGCTTTAGGATGCCAAGGTGGCCATTCCTGATCTCAGAAGTGAAAGGGGTGGAGTCTGCTCTCAGGCATGGGAAAGGTTGAAGGAAAAGAAGGAATGAGAGCAGAGAGTTCTGAGTGATTGCCAAGGCTGTTGTCATGTCACTTCGTACTTGCCTTTCTGTTTTTACTGGCTACTCAGACTCTGGGGCTCAGGGGTTCAAGCCACCTGCTCTTCCCCAGAAGCTGGTCCAGGAGGTCACACACTCCCCCCGACATACCGTGGCATCACCTCACATCGGCTGAGTATCTTTAACTTTAAACCAAGGGTCGAGATGTGTAAAGAACCATGTACCCACTTGCAACATGCCCCACCACGTAGCATGAGTTCCCAGTGGCTCTCAGAAGAGCTTGAGAGCAGTCAGGGAACTCTGCAGTTCAGCCACAGGGACCTTGGAGAGGAAATAGGGAAGGGGAACTTGTGAAAAATGTGATTACAGCCGTGTAACAATTACTTCCCAGTAAATGCATAAATAAAGGGCCAGCAGCAATGCCCAGGGAATGGTCATTGAACTGGGCTTTCTCTGCCTCCCCAAGTTGGATACATACTGTAGGAGACCTAACATTAGCCTCTATCTGTCCAGGAGTCCTCCTGTGGGGGCAACCAGCAGGGGGTGCTCACAAGAACATGAAGGAGCAGAATACAACAAGCCTTGAGTAGAGGGGATTTCCTGTGAGATTGTTACTCTTCGGTGCCTAACTGAAACACTGCACAGAGAAACATATGGAAGAAATACTGTGTTAATAGGTGGTTGTGTGACCTTTGGCCCCAGAGCTGAGCAAAACAGAGGTTGTTTTGTTGCTCAAGGCTTTGGTCATTCCCTGCACCGTACTCTCCCAGTGCCTAGATACTCTTCCCTGTTTGTTAGGCAGTGATGTCTTTCTAGGAGCCCCTGTCTTCACTGCAGGATGCTCTGTCCTGGTGAATTCAATAGATCCAAGATATGCAGATGCCTTCTGGGAGCACCAGAAACTGCTTAGTATGTGGCATGGGGGTCATTAGATGTCACATGGAGTGTCAGGTGTGGAAGCCATATGCATTCAACCCATATGGCTTACCACCCTAGCCTACCTACAGCAAGAGTCCTTGCACACAGGGGTCCCCTCACCATCTCTGGCCATTTTTATCTACTAGCCTCATCTAGATCCTTGACTCTGAATCCCCACATGTCCTAGTTGTATCAGGAAGGATTTCTGTCTCACCCATACTGCAGTGCCTCACACACCTCACAGTTGTGGATAGATTGTCTCACTATTTTACCAGAAGTAGCTGTGCCCTTAATGCCTTCTCCCTCAGACATCCAAGCAGAACCTCTGCATACTGCCAGCCACCTCCCTGTGGCTCCCAGCCTATCCCTGGGCATTTACACTCCACAGTGAGGAAGCATCTTGGCCCCAATTGAGGATTCCACTGGTGCCCCAGGGCCTTTGAATGTATTAGAGATGATGTTTGCCCTGTCCTAGGCACCAGTACTTGGGGCTCTCAATTCTGCTGGGCAGAAGCCCTGGCTGTCCTCACTCTGACTTTCCCTCACCAGTGACAACATGCTGTATCATCCCATGTTCTCTGTCCATCTTCTTACCCACTTGTAAGGTGGGGGCAGTGGTTCTAGTGGTCCCCTTCAGTGTAGGCAGATATTAGACTTCCTGAAGGATAGTCAGGAAACATGGGGCAGTTGTTCCTTTTAGAGCATGGTTGCCTGTGTACTATGAAGTGTCCCAGACTGGTTTGTGGAGGAAGGGGATCCCTTCTGCAGTTGAAGGACTTGGCCTGGGGGCCTAGGATTCCTGTGCTCACCCAATGCTCTAAATGACGTTAGCATATGTCTTTAGTGTTAGCAATAACTGGCAGTGCCCTAATTGTCATGTGTACAACCTGAACACTGTTCCATGGATGAACTTCTTGTTCAGAGTGATATCATCTTTCAGCTGAGCTTCACTACTGAGTCTCATGCCATCTAGTCATCAGAACTGGAGAGTTTACTACGAGTCATTCTGAGCTGCCTGTCTCTCCTTCTGGCCCTGCTGAACATTCACTTGCTGATATGACTTACCTGGGCCCACTGGGAAAGGCCGTGTCCAGAGGAATGTGGGGTCCACCTTCTCTCCCACGCTGGCTTCCTGATGCCAGGGCTGGCCTCCTTCGTCCATGCATATACACGTCCATGTGTGAGAGCGCTGTTGAGGTCACTGAATTCTAGTGAGCAGAGAGACCTGGAGGGAAGCTTCTTCTGGACTGGGGAAGGGCTCGCTGGGTAGAGATGCTTGCCATCAAACCTAATGACCAGAGCGTCAGCCTCAGGACTCTCATACTAATAGAAAAAGTGATGACTCCCAAGTTGACCTCCACATGTGCACTAAGGCACATGTGTGTGTGTGTGCACACACACACACACACACACCATCCACCTAGTGGGCTGCATTGCTTCTACTTTCCCAGTGTGTGTGGGGGGGGAGGGGAGGTATTTATTGGGAGGAACCAAAGGGGAAAATGAAATTTCGTGGACTGGGGGGTGTTTTTATTTTTATCCACAGGGCTGTTGTAAGTGGATCTTGGTCCCTGTGGGAAATTTCAGGACGAGAAGGCTAGAAACAGATTTGATCAATGAAAGTCGTTTCCAGACAGAACAAGCCATTGATAAATTCTAGCCCTGTCGGGTCAATCAGGCTCATCTGTTTCTGGGAGACAAGGAGGAAAGGGGAAGGAAGAGGAAGGGAGGGAGGGAAGGAGGGAGGGAGGGAGGGGGCAGGAAGGATGGCGCCTACCGGGAGGAGGTTCCTGAGCTGGGCCTCCCTAGAGTCTCTTGCAGGCTGCCCCCCTTCTGCCCATGAATCTTTTATTTCCATGTCTGGGAAAGAGGAAGGGATGCAGATTTCTGTCTAATTAGTGTGAGAGGATCTGGGATTGATCTGAGCTGTGATTGATGGATTCATCCCAGCTGCCAGCGGGGCAGTGGGCTACCCGAGGGAGGGCCAAGTGCAGAGCTGGCTTCCTTAGCACTGCAGAGACTTTGGAAAGCAAAATGAACCCTCTTCCCACTCCCTTATTCCCCTTTTACAGATGAAGAGTGTGAGGTCTGGAACAAGAAACACGATATCCCTAGGGTGGAGTCCTAGTCACACAGGGACAGGCCCTGCCACCATATAAAGGAAGGCAGGAAGAGGGCATACTGGATCTTGACCTGTTTGTCCCACTCAAGGCTGTTTGTCCTTCCACCAGCAGCACCTCAGCCCTGTAACCAAACTCCTGTACCGTGACTGAGTGTGGAACATAGGGAGTGACCTGAAAGTCCCTCAAGTGAGTGTTAGTGTGACAGGGGAGTCCTCCAAGCCTGCCTCCTCACAGTTCTCCCTAGAGTTCTAGACTGTCACAGCCAGAGTCTCTTAGACTGTTCTTCCTGCTCTGAGACCTGGACCGGGTGACAAGTGACTCGATGAGACATGGTGGCCCATGGCAAAACATGTACTTAAACTCTATCTGGATCCAGTGTGTTCCTCTGCCACACGGACCTGCTTGCTGCATTGTGCAGAGAGGATTGGTTGATGCCATTCCAGCACTCCCAGAGGCTGGAGGCCACTCCCGATGCCCCTTTACTGAGATTGGCACCCTGCCTGCTGGTAATAAACGGTGTTGAGTGGATCAAGGTTTTACCTGGCAGAGGGCTCATGTCTGGATGGCAAAAGCTGTATGATTTACGACAAGGGTAAACTGAGGCACACAATAAAAAAGAATGTCTTTCAGCTATGCCTCGGTGGATAGTGACCTTGTGACTGCTGTGCTTGCCCCTTGATGATTCCACATGGACTCTTAAACCTGACAGAGGGGTCAGCCCTGTGGAGTTGGTTGATGTCTTGCTTTCCTGTTTCTTACCTATTTCTAGATGTCTTTTGGTTCTAGCAGCCTGATGTGTTCACTGCCAGCATTAGCATTCCTCTCTCCCTAGGGGAAGTCCCCAGCCTTGGCATGTTGCTCTCAGAGGGCATTTGCTTGTGCCACCTCTGTTTCATTGGTAAGTCTTGTTGTTGCCACTGTTTGTTTGTTTTGGTCTCTGACTTCCAAGAAAGACTTCATGGGTCACTTTACTTAAAGCAGTCTAAGATTGGAATCTTCAGCCCTTCGTCCCCTTAAAACTTTGGGTCTTCAGCCTCATAAGATTTGGGTCTTCAGGTCTTCAGCCTCTGAACATTGGTGTTTTGACTCTTCTCCTTCTCAGGATGGGGTGGATCCTGACTCTGCCACACCCATCAACAGGTACCATGTCCACTCGAGTTTGTACTCAGACATGAGTTTCTGCACATGAAGAGGCAACGTGGAAAAAAAAAAGCCCCACCAGAACAGTTAGTTAGCTTGGAACCATCCATGGGTCTAATCCTGACCCAGTTTAGGCTCCTCACCAACCAAGAATAAAGAGGCAACAGGTGACTCTAGAAAAAGTTCCAGACAGCCCACAGGTCTTCCCAGCCACCAGATCTCCAGATGAGGCTCTTCCAAGAATAGGATACTCTACAAACACAGCACCTGGACCAGAGAGTCCACTAAGCCAGACATGTCCTCACAGATGGTTCTACTACTGAGGCTGGCCATCTGCTTGCTTGGTGACTCTGCACACTTATTAAGGGGACAAACAAAGGACCTGTCCTGATCTTGCCCCAATAGATGCCTTGTGATGTCATTGGTATGACCTGCAGCCTGTGGCCACAAGGTGCCTGAGTAGCCAGTCATCTAAGCCATCTTCTGACAAGGGGACATGTTGAAGGTGAGTGAGGGACTGAGCTGTGAATGCAGGCCAGGAGAAAAGGAAGCAGAGTCCCAGGGCTGGCCCAGGATAAGACAGCCACCTATGGCTCACCAAAGTGGCTTGGGACACTACTGGGACATGGAACCCATATGCTAAAGTCTCTAGAGTGACACAGACAGTGACCCTTTGCCTGTTGCTGCCTCTGGCCTCCATCCAGAACATCAGACACCCAGGATCTGTCCCTACCACCTTATTTCTAACGCATCCTCAGACAGCCTGAGCACAGCCTCTAGAGCAGTTCCCGGTTGGTAAGGGGCAGACTACCCAGACATTGGAAAGTCGGGCTCACACCCCGTTCACACTGTCATATCACCTAGCGCTCATTAAAGAGCAGAGGTTGTCAGCTTCGGAACTCCCTTACTGCTTGTGGGTTGATGAGCTGTCTTCCACCTATGACCTGACTTTGCTTTTCTTGAGAGGCTGAGGCCAGGTCTGCCATGATTCCTGCTGTCTGTCTGACACCCCGAATCCAGCTGGCTTGCCTCCTCACTTGCTTCCTGCGTGCTTTCGGATCTGAGTCACAAGGATACAGGTGGCTCTCAGGAACACTTTCAAAGTCACCCAGGTTTTCAGAGATACTTCCAAGCCTCCTGTCACCCCCACCCCCACCCCAACCCCCTTGTAGCACTACTGCAGGCAAAGCAGGGAGGTGTGAATGGGAGCTTAGATCATCCCAGCTAGCAACACTTCCTAACAGGGCAATAGCTGAAATGCAGATCTTACTTAAGTCTGAACATAATAGCGTCTAGAACAGGCAGTGCGCGGCCGCTCCCCCTCCCCAGTCATTACCTTCTTTAGTTAGAAAGTGGCTTGTCCTCTTTCTCAGATGCTTGATGAGGGCAGATTACTATTGTGGCCTGTTTGGAAGGCAGGGCCGCTAAGAGAAGACAAGGTGCCTTTCTCACCAAACTGGATTCACTTTCACTGAACTGGGCTGGTTACCTCAGGGATGGGTTGTTTTAAAGGGAGGCAAAGCTGGTGTCCTGTCCCTGGAATACCCGTCTGTGGTGCTTCTGTTTCCTATCATGAACTAAAGCAGCACCAGGCCCTTGCAGACACCAGTGGTCCTGGACTTCTCTCCCCAGGTATATCTCTTTCCTCATGAATAGCTTGGCCTCAGATAGTCTGTCATAGCAACAGAATCTGAGCTGGCAATACCTTTGCTCTCAAATACTGAAGTGCATATTAAGAGACATTAACATGGGATTTTGCCAATCTTGAATTTCTGCAAAATGACACAGGGATGCTGATGGAACATGGGATGTGGAAAAACTTCCACAGAGTTGGGCAAGATCCGGACTTCCTCACTGAGTCATACCCTAACCAACCTGTTTTTTGTTTTTTGGGTTTTTTTTTGTTTTGTTTTAAAGATTTATATATTTTATGTATGTGAGTACACTGTCGCTATCTTCAGACACACCAGAAGAGGGCATCAGATCTCATTACAGATGGTTGTGAGCCACCACGTGGTTGCTGGGATTTGAACTCAGGACCTCTGGAAGAGCAGATGGTGCTCTTAACCACTGAGTCATCATCTCTCCAGCGCCCCCCCCAACCTGGTTTTTTAAGAACCATAGTTAAGGCATAGGTAAGGCAGACTCCCAGTTACCAGAGACATGATACAGAATATGACCAGCCAGGAAGGGACAGAACTCAGCCTCACAGGCCACAGGATCAAGACTTTCATGATGGAATCTCCCCAGCTCAATAATGCTACTGCCTGACTGCTATTTGACATGGGGTATGAGTGAGTGAGAGGGTCGTGTGGTCCCTCTCTGGTTGTAGAGAGTGGACAGAGAGTGCAGTGTGGCCAGCAAGAGGACAAACTCTGAGAGGTCAACTAGGACAGTGGACACCTCTGAGCTTAGTGTTCCCCCTCTGTGAAGTTGGGTTCTTCAGCATCACCCGAAGCCTGTAAGGGGTGAGCATCATCCCACCTGTGGGTCCCTAGGGTTGTGTTGTTAGAGCCTGTTGTCTTTCATTTGCTGCAATTATGGCTAAAGTTTTTAAAGCTTCAAAAAATGTATTCTTTGACAACCTTATGCACATATAAATACATAATGTACCTTGATCATATCCTGCCTTATCCTTTCTTCCTCCTCTAGGACACATTCTTTCTAAGAAGGCCCTCTCCTACCGTGTGTGTGTGTGTGTGCGCGCGCGCGCGTTTGTGTGCATATGTATGTGCATGTGTGTGTGCATATGTATGTGCATGTGTGTGCATATGTGTGTGTATGTGTGTGTGTGCATGTGTGTGTGTGTCCACGTGCATGCATGTGTGCATACGTGTGCGAGTCCTTCTGTATTTACTTAGGCTGCTTGCATGAGCATAGATGGGGAACTCTGCTGGAGCACAGACAGTTTACCAATGGCTACAGTCCCTCTCCTTCCTCTTCCAGCAGCCATCAACTGCATATGGCTGTTCAGGAAGGAGTGGAGCCTCATGACCTCCCTCCCCATCCAGGCTGGGATGTTGACAGGCCCAGTTTCGGGTAGGAGGCCACAGCTGCTGTGAGTTCACAGGTGCAGTGGTCTCATCATGTCCAGAAGACAGAGTTCCATGGCTCTTTCCTCTGGCCCCAGCTCTTACAGTCTTTCTGCCCACTCTCTTGCAATGTTCCCTGAGCCTTTCACGGTTGATAGAGCTGTCTCATTTAAGGCTGATCATTCAGTCACCTCTTCTCTCACTGGGTCCAGTTTTGAGACTGCATTAACTGTTGTCCTCTTCAGAAAGAACCTTTTTGAGGACAGCACTAAACTATGGGTGTAAACGTGAGTATTTAAATTTATTTTTATTTTCAATCATATATGTGTCTGTCTGTGTATGTGTACAGTGCCTGCAGAAGAGGCCGGAAGAGGGCACTGGAGTTACGACAGTTCTGAGCCACCTTGTGAGTGCTGGGAATCGAACTCAGATCCTCTCTGCAAGAACAGTCAAGTGCTTTTAACTGTTAAACATCTCTCCATCCCCCCAACCTGAATATCTAGAAAGCAGTTTGACACCATGACTGTTTAGCAAACCAATGTGATGAATGTTTTTGGTGGTAAAATAAACCTCAAATTAGTTATTTTAGCCATTTTCAAGTGTACAGTTCAATGTCATCAAGCCCCTGCTATAATCAGAACTTATTCACTTTTCAGATCTGAAACTGGACATATGACATCTGAGTTTAACTGTACCAGGACTCACAGTAATTTTTAAAAAGGAAAATTAGGTAGGTATGATGACACACACCTTTAATCCTCAAACTTGGGAGGTAGAGGCAGGCAAATCTCTGTGAGTGCAAGGCCAGCCTTGGCTACACAGTGAGTTTCATAGACAGACTCTGAAATTCCCTTGCCCCCTCAGCACACAAATAATGAATACAAAATGTATCGAAATGGAAGATTAGTCATGATGCATTTTAAATTTTGTTCTATATTTTTCCTTAGACCGTATAAAATCATTCCTAGTGTAGACTCCCTACTCTGCCACAGGATAACCTGAGTCATGCATCCATGACTTAGCACTGGACAGCCAAAGCCTGGCCTGAAGGCTCCTCAGAGTCGTCTGCACCCTCCACCCCCAGCAATGGACAAAAATTGTGTGTTTAAGGTATACAGCAGGATGTTTGGATATAAACATACATTGTGAACTGATTACCATAATCAAGCTAATTAGCATACCCATCACCTCAAAGGCTTAATTTTTTTTCCCTTCATGAGAACATTTAAAGATATGTCTTAATGGGTCTAGGGAGATGGCCCAGTCAGCCAAGTATTTGCCATTTGAGACTAAGGGCCAAATTCATATCCCCAGCACCCACAGCTGGGTGTGGTCGTGTGTGCCTGTAACCCGAGTGCTGGAAAAGTGAGCACGGGTACGGCACTAACTGGCAGCCTGCCTAACAGAACTGGAATTGGTGAGCTTCAGGTTCAATAAGAGACCTAGTCTCAAAAACTAAAGTGGAGAGCTTTTGAGGAAGAGAGACCAGACATTGACTTCTGGCCTCTGCACACATGCACATACATCACACATACACACACACGCACACGCACACGCACACACACACACACACCTCTTAGCAAATTCCAAACCTACACTCCATTTGTTAACTGGAATCATCTTGCTGTACCTCAGATCTCCAGAACTCACCCTTCCTGTCTCAATAGAACTTTGTGCCTTTTGACCAATGTCTCTGCTACCCACCTCCCAGCCCCTGCTGATGTCTGCTAAGGTGTCAAAATTATGTACTCAGCTTTTAGGGTGAAACCATGGTTTGAAAACTTAGCAGTATCAACCTAGTGGAATTTATCTCAAACTTCCATAGAATCTCTTCCAAAGGATCTCTTTCCCATAGACCCTGGGAGAAATATTCCTCAGGTTTGGTATCTATCAGATTTAATGTGGTAAAATTTCAAAATTCAGTGTACCGGAGGATTTGTAGAAAGGCACGTGCCTGGGTCCCACCCACAGAGGTGTGGACTTAGTAAGGCCGAGGTAGGGGAGAACTGAGAGTTTTGCTTTTGACAAGCTTCCACAAGTTCTGGCAGCAAGATTCAGGTTTAGCTGTTTGAAGACTTCTTCACCAGAGATTTCTTGGGGTCCTCCTTGCTTTAAACACATATGACTGCGGGTTCCCTTGGCTCTACCATCCTCTCTTCTAAGCTACGACAGACCAGCCTCCAGACACTTAGATTGCTCTCAGCTTGGAAATGCTCTTCTCTCCCTCTGCTGGGCAAGAAGGTCTTCTCAGGTCTGGTTTCTCACCTGCATTTAGTTGGATGCAGTCTGGCTGAGGCCTGTTTTTGCCTGTATGGAGCTGTGGCATTGAAGGGAAACTGTTTACATCCTGTCCTCAGTTTCCTGTCCGCATTCTTAAGTCACACATGTAACTTCTACCATACCCACAGAGATGATGGATTTAAAACTGACATGCAAAACGATCCACCCACTGCCTGTTGTGTGTAGCATGTAAGGAGAGATCACCGTCTGTGACCTCCCAGGGTTGGACCCATCCCCTATGGGAGGCCTGTGACAGTGAATGTCTGTGAAATCCATCAGGGCATTTTAGGAGAGGCTTCAAGGTCTTCTGGGTTCTGGAAAGTTTGCTTCAGACTAGATCTGGCAGTCTGGCCTACGGGTCTCACCCCAGCCCACCCAAGAACCTTCTCCATATTTATGGGGGTTCACTGAGCCCCATGCTCACTCCATTTACATCCCGGTCCCTTTGGGCCCTGTTTCCCCTGAGCCACCCTTTGCATTTTGCTCTCGGGCTCTGCATGGCTGCGGAGGGTGCCAAGCTGATGCACCGCAAGAGGAGAGCTCCATGATGCTGCTGATGCTGGCGGTGATGCCGATGGTGCGAGCTGAAAATGGGCTGCTACGTCATCGTCGTCATCGTTATCATCATCATCAGCACAGCCATCAGATCGCTGGCACCCGTGCTGGGTTGGCTGTTTGTCATAACTAGTCCGTTGAACTTATGACAGCCTCTTGAGGTAAGTATCATCGTGCCCATTTTCCAAATGAGGAAAAACTGAGGCTCAGAGAGACTCTGTCATTGCTGTGTACTAGCTTCCCCTTACCATAAAAATACCCAAGGCAAGCTGCCGCTGAAGAAAGGGGGTATATTTAGCTCACTATTGTGGAGGCTAACAGTCCAGAGAACATGCTATAGGCTCTGGTCAGATCACATGGCTGTTGGCAAGAGTGATATGATCACATTGCCAAACAGGATCGCAGAAGGCTGCGGGAGGGGCTGACCTCAAGCTCCATCACAGTCTTCTTGTGGGAATTAATGAAGGTCCACAGAGAAACATCTTCATTTCTCTTGAGACTGCACTCGCAATTGACCTGAGGGCTTTTGTTAAGCCCATCCCCTTAAAGGCTCCCACGCACCCATGCAAAGTGCCACCCTAGAAACCTAGATCCCAACTCAAAAGCCTCTGGGACAGGGGAACATCTTAGAGTGGCCCTAAGATCCCTCCAATACTGTGTCTATATATGAAACAGAGCCTTTGAGGGTACCAATAGGAGGTGCCACCACCTTCACCTACCACGTGTGACCTCTCATGTGTGACGCGAAGTGATGCCTGTCAATTCAAAGAGTCACTGTTGCTGGGTAGTAGCATGGGAGTAGATGGCCTGGCAGGATAAAGATAGAGATACTGTGCTTGTTGGGTTGGCATGGTGACCAGAGAAGCCTAGCCATGGTGGGTATCAAACTCCCCACTTCTGCCCAGCTCCTCTGTACTGAGAGAGGCAGGGGAAGTGGAGAGAAGTTTGCGACTGCCCCACTATGGATGTGATGGTCATATGCACTAGTACTTTTAGGGTTTAAACCTGGGGACAAAGTTGTCATTATTTTCATCCAGTTATAGGCTGTTGTCTAGCTGTGCTTTCTAAGATCCACATCATTCCTTTTCGGGAAGCACTCCCCCCCCCCATGCATGCATGCGCACACACACACACACACACACACACACACACACACACACTTTCTGCCTTGTGCCCTCCTTGTGCCGTTGTCTCTGTCCTCTTACTGTGTGGCCAAGCCACGCTAATTCTAGCTTAGGTCTGTCCTCTTGGATCTTTGAGATTTTCTTTGACTTTAGGTTTCCCATCCATGCAGCATTTCCCCCTCAGCCCCACCCTACCCTCACCTCCCTTCCCCTCCCCTAGCACTGACCCATTCCCACAGAGTTCATTCACTCCACCTGAGAGGTGTGTTCTCTCTATGAGCACAAGCAGTGCCTGTGTCTGGGCTTATTCTGGTCCTCGCCTGTGCTCTGCATCCTGTTGTTGGCTCTTGCTTTGTGTCTGCTGGATGAAGGACACAGGGCTGGAGTGATGAGCCACCGTCCTTGGAACTGGACGTTCTGGTTCTAGTCTTGGCTCTGCCATCCCACATGGGCCAGCTTGCTCCTCTGCAGCCCTCAGACTCCTCGTTTGTATAATAAGGGGATGAACACTGGAGAAGCTCTGTCTCTGGTACTCATCAGAACCACCGGGAGCTCGTTAAGATGTGTGATCCTGGGCCTCATTTAGAGTAATCAACCAGAAAGTCCAAGGTAGGCCTGGGCGTCGGCATAATTCACACACATCCAGGAGGTTGGTTGATGTAGGATGTTGTCAAACTATCCTTTGAGTAACTTGTGTCTAGGGAACTTTGAGAGGTAGGAAGAGCTCAGAAGGGGGGAAAGGGTTATAGAGTGGTGCCTACAGTGATTGGGGGAGGAGTCATCCTCACCATCACCAACACAATCCTCTTTATTCTCATCAAAACCATCATCAGTCATATCATGGTCACCATCAGCACCAGCACCGCCATCTTTATCTTCATGACCACCATCACCATAATTACCATCCTCTTCATCACCATCCTTTTATGGTCATGTTAATCACTAGAGCAATCAGCAGGACTATGCTCATCATCATCTATATCACGTCATGATCATCACCACCACGATTGTTGCTCATCGTCATCCATCACCTGTATCATTATCATGCCCATCATCTTCCCCTCGTCTGTTATCCTCTCCATCACCTCATGATTGGCACCAACATCAATGCTATCCTCCTGGCTTCATCATTATGACAGTTGACATCACCACAGTTACCATCACTGTCTCCCGCCATTGCCATCATCTCCTTGATCATCAATGCCATCTCTCCCATCAGTAAGGACACCACTGCTCAGCGCCCACCATAGATCACTTGTGTTCCTGTCTTTATGGTCATTGCCTCCTTCGGTCTCCTCAGGGGGCTTGTGAGCTGACATCTAAGGGAGGCTGGGTGCAGTGACTCACCCCTGTACTCCCAGAACTTGGAAAAACAGGGCAGGAGGAATGCTGGGATGTAACGGGCAGTTTGGGCCACATTCTAACTTCAAGCCAGTCTGGGATAGAGTGAGACCCTGCCTCAAAAAGAAAAAGTTCTAAGGGACGTTCTAGCCCTTGAGCTTGGGCTCCAGTCTGCAGTGCCTCCCACTGCCGAGCCATCTGTTGCAGGAGTGACCCGAGTCTATGGGAGGGGACACACAAGGCACTGCCTTGCGTCTTCACACTCCAATGTCTTTACACCAGGCCTGCCAAGCCCTGCTTTGAATTCAATCCAGGACATATTTCTTTTCTATGTTCATAAAACAAAGATTTTATTTTTTTCCTTCTCTCCAAACCTCTTTCTGCCCACTCAAAGATCCTATGAAAACAGCCCTGGTAGCCGCGCCTCAGGCCGATCTGCACCCTTGTGCTCGGTACACATGCTCTGCCTTTCACACCACAAACGGCTCTGCTCAGGGGGCGCGGGGGGGGGGATATGTTTTCTCTCTGTGAAACTGCCATTTTTAGGCAACGTGTAGAAGGCAAGAGAGACGACTTCACTCTTCCTTCCCCTGGAAAACCCCACCAAGATGTTGTTTTCCTTTGCTTTCTCTGGAGGGGAGATATTTTTTGACAGCTTTCGTCACCAATCTGGCTCTCGGCCCCACGTCTAGTGCCAGCTTGTAAAGGGAGCAAAAGAAAGCTTAGATGAGCAAAGACAAGAGTCTCCCAGAGGGGCACAGCACCCCGGAACTCAGCAGTCATAGGTGCCCAGCTGCCCACCCTGTCCTTACTGACAGGCCTGAATTGGGACACACACTGACTTTGTAAAGTCGTGGCAGCATAGGGACTGGTCACTTACTGAGGTCCCTAGATTGTGCTCTTAAAATCACATTCTTAGGGGCTTCCATGACATAGAATGGAGAGGGGTAATGTGTTTGGTGGTTGCAAAACCCCAAACAGATATCTTCCTTGGTACCATCCAGCCCAGCACTGGAAGGAGGAGCTGCGTGGAGCTTGCGTCATGCTGAGGAGGATATTACTGGGGAAATGTGGGCAAAGTTCTGGTTCCCAGGCCAGAGAAGCTTGAAACAGGCAGAGACAGAGGCAATGCTTGAGCTGATGAATAAGTTTCCTTCTCAGGATGCAGGGCTCATCTGAGACTACTGAAGTCCTCTGTCCACACTTGTCTCTCCCCACACGGGACCAGTGCACCCCCTTCTGTGGCTGGAAAGAGAGAGCCCTTTCGATCCTGGCAGCAGCTTCTGATGTGCCCAACTTTTGCTTCCCTGGGCTTGTTTCTGAGATCCTCACAGCCTTGGTGTTCCATTTGCATGGCCTTAGCTCCTACACTGCTGTTTGGCACTGTGGGTCCCGTGGCCCAGAGAGCCAGGACAAAGTCACTGCTTTGACACTCCACACTCTATACATCCTGCCTGTTTCAGACCTTCCTGCTTATCCTAGATTTTCAGAGTCCCTCTGATCTGGGCCAACAGAGGGTTGTCTAATGGGATGCCCAGCAAGAATGCAACTGGACCATTAGACCACATGGTCAGATGGGTAGATCTTCAAAGATCCCAGGCAGTTCTTTCTTTTATCTCTCTTGGTGGTTTTGCTATCAGTACCAGAGTCTAGCTGGCTTGTCTTGGGCCAGGTGTTTTTATGATGAGGGACAGGACTCAGAGAGGGGCTTCTGATTGGGTCAGGAGCACTCAGCAGCAGTCAGTGGTCAGGCAGAGCCACCTCATACGAGGCCATGGGGATGCACTCCTTCAAAATCAGAAGAGAAGTCAGGGAAAGAGGCCACTGCAAGCTGAAAAGAGCTCTCAAGTGTCCTCATGCCCTCCATGTCACTGTGCCGTTAACTCATGGTCCTAATTCTCTGAGCTCCAGGTCCCACCTTTTTAAAACAGCAACGAGGTCACCTCTCAGCCTTTTGGCCAAGACCAAGCATACAATGACAATCAGACCGCCTGCTTCATTGATACTAATGTGATCATGAGAATGCATATGTAGGAAATGACGGTGGGCAGGGTGCCCTGCTGTGGGTCTAAGGGCTTTTACTCAGCTGCTCCACATTTGAGGGCTTTTGAGTAAATACATGAGACTGGGAAGATCTCACTACTCCTCAGTTCCCATCCAGACCTAGGACACTGGTGAGCAAGGTTCCAGACAGAACCTGGTCCTGTTATGTGGCCATGGTCCCTCACCAAGCTCCCCTTGATGTTATCTAATATTGGGATGTAGAGGGCACATCTTGTGGGGGTTATTGTGCCCCTGGAAAACTGACCAGAGAAACAAAGCTGCAACAGAGGCAAGGACGGTTCACTAGTGAAAGGTATACGGCAAAGGGAAGAAGCCAGCCAGAGCAGGTGAGAGTAAGTTGCACATATGGAACTGCTCACATAGTGGTGGGAGCTCCTGTGTTCAATGCTGTGAGCTTTCTGGCTCATTTGTATAGCATGGTTTTCCATGCATGGTCTGTTATGTGTAGTTCTACATATGATATCACGTGTCAGGTATCTCATTGCATCTTAGATCTCTACTTGTGGGTGTTCCGTTTAGTACTACAGTGACCCTCAGGTTACTCTAGAGCTGTGGTTCTCAATCTGTGGGTCATGACCCCTTTGGAGTTGACCAACCTCTTCACAGGGGTTGTATATCAGATATTTACAGTTCATAACAGTAGCAAAATTAGAGTTATGAAGTAGCGATGAAATAACTTCATGGTGTGTGTGTGTGGGGGGGGTCACCACAGCATGAGGAACTGTATTAAAGGAAGTTCTAGGAAGGGTGAGAACCACTGCTCTAGAGTGTCTGCAACTGTATCACTTAGGGTCCAAAGGCCTGGTACCTTTCCACTCTACCTCTTTGCCATCTTGATTTTTATATTGTTAATTTTGTAAAGGTTTCAAACCACCTTTGTGATTGCCCTGTCTCTGTATTTGTCTCTCTGTCTCTCTGTCTCTGTCTCTGTCTCTGTCTCTGTCTCTGTCTCTCTCTCTCTCTCTCCTCTTCTCCTACCTCATCCCCATCACCCCAGGAATATCCATGCATTTGGTAGAGTTGCATTCTCCTGGGGGTACCCTAAAGATACTGTATACTGTTAAGGTGAAGGTACTATACACCAAGGGTGGTGGGTTGCCTCTTCTTGGTAAGAGATGGTGTTGGTTTACAGGAGACATCAGCTACCAGGCTAGTGGCTTTGGACAGAAGCACTGGAGGCTCTGGGAAGTCTGGAAGGACTGACAGGTTCTATGGCTGGACTTGGGGACTGTTCTGGGAAGTCTATTGCCACTCATATGGAAAGAGAAGAGGAGGCTGGGTGTTCTTTAGGTCAGGGGACAGATGGTTGAGCTATTTAGAGGTGAAAATGATTCCAACTTGGACAGATGATACAGAAAGCTGGAGAAGAGTCTATGCAGTATGAGAGGGGCATGCATAGGTTGAAGCCCAGTGTTCTGTAGACTGGTTCTATAGTGGAGAGGAGATGCCCATATTGTGCACTGGTGTGCTGGATTGTTGCAGGGCTTGAATCAGGAAAGAAAGCCTGGCGGCATGGAGGTCACATGGACTGTCACAGTTCTCTTGTGGGTGGAAAGTGGCCAGGACCAGGATTGCTGACAGCCGCAGAGGAAAGGCTAACCCGGGAGGAAGTCTGAAGGGAACATAGAGACAGGGACATTTGAGTATGAGAAGAGTTGGAGTCCCAGGTTCCTGGCAGTGGAAGGCCTAGGATCTGAAGAATAACAGGCATTCGGTTAACTAGTGAGTGCAGAGACAAGACCTCTAAGGGGGTAAGTGCTTTTCAGCATCCGGAGATACCGGAGAAGATATGGTCTTTGCATGAGGCCATGGGTTTGTTATGGGGTTTCAAGGTCCTTATCTTAAAGGAAAAATTGGATTGAGTAGGTGACCTGGCCCAGAAGGGAAAGTGTAGAAAGGATGATGGAAGATTGATGGGGGTTCTTGGGGATAACACACATGAGAGAAAGGACAGGATCATCCCCCAGGGCTGGGCTGGACCAACTTCACAGGGCTCTTCTAGTTGCAGGGCAGGGATGATAGAGAGAGAGAGAGGGAGAGAGAGAGAGAGAGAGAGAGAGAGAGAGAGAGAGAGAGAGAGAGAGAGAGAGAGAGAGAGAGAGGAGAAGCAGGTCTTTTTTTGTTCTTTGTGCAGCTCACAGTTGAAGGAAGTGAGGAGACTTGTGCCCAGAGGCAGCTCAGAGGTCACCCACAGTGGGAACCAGTGCTATCTCTGCTCATCACAAGGAATGTGACCTAGGGCCAGCCACTCCATGCTAACCTCTTTGTTCACATGTCCATTGGGATGGTGGTGCAGTGTAGGGGAACAACACATGAGAGACCTTTGTCCATTTCTTGACATGTTTATTAAGAGATGGGTTAGCTGTAACTGTTACCAAGGAGACAGGTACACATCCCGAGTGCTAAATGCTGTGGGCAGGACTCCTGTGATATCTGGCTGGCTCAGCACAGAGATGGGGCATTTATTTATACACAACAGTAACATGGCAGTGAGCTTGTCCAGGACACTGTGGCAAGTTCTGTCCCCTCTCTCCAAGGGGGATAACAACACCTCAGAGCTTCACCGGTCACTCATCCAGGTCACCCACTACCTGACATATATCAGTACCATTAGACCAAGGACTGTATTTCACACACCATAATACATACTCAGGAATTCAAACTCTTGAGCTCACAATCTTGCAATCACTGGCCCACGGCAGTGAGGGAGGGAATTAGTCTTTTGTTTCACACGTGATTTGTGTTCACCTCACTTCTCACGCTCACCAAGCCTGGCATGCATTAGATGGAGTGTGTGAATTCTCCCCTCAAAGCCTCTTGGGAGGACGCATTTGCCCCTAGACACATCTTTACCTTGCCACCTCTCCCCACAATCCAGATGTCTAGCTCTCGGCTGCCCTTGGTGGGTCTTCAATCATGTTTTTTCTGAATAGACTCTATCAACCAAAGTCACCAGCTCCTAGTGAAAAGGCAACATTGGGCAGAACAGGCTCTGAAGCCAGACTCTGGAAAAAAATGTGTTGAAAGGCAGAAAGGACATCAAAGGTACCCACAGAAGTGAAGTTTTGATTCACTCAGACAGGAGCCTGGTAGAGAGGTGAGCACAGGGTGCTGGCAGATGGGTATGTTTGAGAGATGTGGTTGGAATGAACTGTCTGGGAATCTGTACCAGGCATCAGGACTTTCATGAAATTAATTCTGCCACGAATAGAAGGGGATACAGTTGCCCCAATCCCTTTAGGTCCCCCATGCTGGGAGAGAGGTGCCTACCACTCCTGGTGAGCCTTGGTTCCCGGAGGCTGTGGGGAGGGAATCTCAGATATGGAGACAGATTGAAAATAAGAAGCCGAATGTGAGTTCATTGTGGCTACTCTGGGGAGTGTGGAGTGTCTAGTGGGCAAAGCTGAACAGAGAGTAGGGGCTGAGCAGATATCTTGTGTCTCCATTCAGAGTGGTGGGAGTCTTTGAGAACCCAGCCTATCTTGTTACACACACACACACACACACACACACTTGAGAAAGGACAGGCAGAGCTGCAGGTGCCTCTGCAACAGAGAACCCTGATCAGCATGGGGAGGGGCAGGAGATGCTTTTGTGGATGCAGACTCCAAGCAGACATCCATAGAAGGGCAGGGAAACGCTTATGCTCCAGGTACCTTCCTCCCAAACTGACCGAGCAGCTTCCAAAATGGAGATGGGAAACAAGTCCTTAGGTATAAGGTAATCCTCAACCTAGGCTCGTCTTCTGCTGATTAAGCTAGGCCCTGCCTCGGCCATTGCAGGGTGATTCACTGTGTCCCAGACCACCAGGGTCAGATGACTTGGGGCCGTGTGAAGCATCCAGTCTGTCCGTAGGCAGAGTGGGATCCGGGGACTTTGGGTTTCTAGTGCACATTTAGCAAGCTGTTGCCCTGGGCAGGAGTGGGAGGCAGGGATGCTGGGGCTGTACCGCCTGGGAATTGGGAATCGGAAACTGCACAGAGGCCTGGCCGTCTTTCCACCCCCACACTCCTCACTGCCACCCCAGTAATTGAGAGAGTTCCCGTCTTCCCGGTTTTTGTTCAGCACATCAGAGGCAGCGCGCGCCTGGGCCTTCGGTCAGGAGTCTGAGCAAATTGAAGCTGAAATTGTCTCAGCGGGTAAGGGAATACTCACTGCCGGCATAGTCTCTGTGGATGAGCGGCGAGAAGACATGTCTCCATGCCTATTGATGGTGTCCCCTCCACATCCCACCCCAGGAGCCCAGACCTGCCCTTTCCCTTAGAACTCTAGCTCTGCCCCAGGACCAGGGCTGCTACAGGGGTCCGGGAAGAACTAGATACTGACTCATTAACTGCTGGTGACAAATAGCAGTGTGGAAATGGCCTATCCATTTTTGTAGGCTGCCTGGCTTAACGGGGGAAGCCTGTGATTTGGAAAAAGCCACTTAGTGCTTGTAGGACTTTGGGCAAGAGGGCTCCTCTCAGCCTCAGGCTCTGTGGAAAGGGTTGCAGTGAGTACAGGCAGAGAGCATACTTGCCTCTCCAAAATGAGGGCCAGATTTTGGAACTCTAGAACCCATGCAAAATTGGGCAGGTATGGAGACCTACCTATAATCTCAGAGGTCGGGAGATGAGAGTCCCAGAGCAAGCTGGCTAGGTAACTGTTCAATTTCAGGAGCTCTGGGTTCAGCCAAATACCATACTCAGTGGTGAAGGAAGACACTGATGTCAACCTCTGACCTTCTCATGCACATGTGCACACCCACTCACATGTATGTGTGCCCATACACATCCAAACATGCATGGATTCTCTGCCTTGGACACATTGGGCCACTTGGATACTTCACACACTTTTAAAATGGATACTCTCCAGAGTTTAAAAATTAATTTCTTCAGTTAGTACACAAGCTGTGACATTTCCATGTGTTTATCATATACACATTTCATGCACACACGAGCACACAGAAAGAGTTTTGCTCTTGGCAGACAGAGTTGGTGTCTCTGTGCCCACAGTCAGAGTCTTCATGCAGATTCCCCAACAGCTGGGGCAGGGGCTTACCCTGACTCTATTGCCTGCCTGAACCCCTGACTGAGCTGCCTTGTCTTGCCTCAGTGGGAAAGGATGTACCTAGTCCTGCAGTGGCTTGTGGACTAGGGTAGGTTAATACCCAGGGTGACCTCCCCCTTCTCAGAGGAGAAGGGAATAGGGGAGGGTCTATGTGAGGGGGGGACTGGGAGGAGAGGGGAGTGCTGCCATAGGGATGTAGGGCTATAAAGTGAATACATAAATTAATTAATGAAAAAAAATAGTGGTAGCTGCACTAAGTCAATAGGCTTGGTGGTGACTGGCGTGCTCATGGGGACACTACTCTATGGCTTATTTCCCTGGATCATGTGTTATTAGCTCTTGCTGTCTTTCATATATCACATTTCCATGACTGAGATGGGTTGAACTCTGTGTGTGTGTGTGTGTGCCATATTTTAACATCTGGTGTCTTCTTGATCACCCTCTGCTTTATTGACTAAGGCAGGATCTCCCATTTGAGTCCAGAACTTGGTGATATGGCTAGTCTAGCTACTCAGTATCTCATATCTGCCTTCTGGGTGCTGGGATAACAAACAGACCACCATACTTACTTGGTATTTAATTTTTTTTTTTTACAAAATGTTATATTTATTGGTGATTTACCTGCACGGGTCCATGCACCATGTGCATGCAGTGCCCATGAGACCAGAAGACGACATTGGATCCCCTGGAACTGGAGCTACAGATAAGTTTCAAGCCATTATGTGGTTGCTGGGAATGAACTGGGTCCTCTGGAAGAACAGCCAGAGCTCTTAACCCCTGAGCAATCTCTTAAGCCTCCCCTCAACCCCCACCACAGCCACCCCTTCCCTGACTTGGCATTTTACGTAGGTTCTAGGGCTTTACCCACTAAGCCATCTCCACAGACCCTTAGACTTCTTTAAGAGACTCTGAAGTTTGTGGGGGAATCCTATGTGTTCTTGAGCTCACGTATTCTGCTTGGGAGGGGCAAAAGGCTAGAAGCCATTATGAATTATGCTGGGATCAGAAGAAAAAAAAAACAAACTATCAATTTGTATTTGTGTTATGAATAGAAGGCATTAAACAAGGCAGTACCTCCGCCCCCTGGGTTTACATTGAGATCACCTTTCATTGAATGGAGCTTAATGGAAGCCTGCCACATCCGGAAGGAAGCGCTCAGCAGCTGTCACTGTGGCGGGTGTATGCTCTACGCCCAGAGTGCTCATAATCCCATCTTGTCTCAGCTACACCACATCAGGGTTCTTGATAGCATCCCCTTGCCCTGTGGCACATGCAGTGTCTAATACTCAGAGACACACCTAGTCTCCTCCCTCAACAAGGCAGATATGTGAGGTGAACCAAGGTCTTGGAGAATAGGGGTTGAGGTGCCCCATAGCCAGGAACATTTGCTCTGTCGGAGGTTCTAAATGCTCAGCATCCTGATAGCAAAGTGTACCATTGCCCGAAGACAGTAATCACCTTCCTGTGGTGTATACTGTGGGATATTCTTATCTGACTGTAGCCCAGAGATCTTACACTCAGCCCGGGAATCAAGGGGTGGCTGGGACCCAGAGAATCATGGGTAGGGGACAGGACTGCTCTTTCCTTGAAGTACTCAGAGTGTGTCTCCATGTTAAAGCTGTGACTCTGGTAAGGTCACAGCACAGTGCAGGCAGCAGGCATGTATGTCCATGCTCCTGTCCCACATTGAGAACACAGGGTCTGCCTAGCAGGAGCTCCATTCTCACTTCCACAGTGACTAGACGGTGGGTGGTCACAGGAAGGGAGGTCAAATGCCACAGGAAGATGCCCAGAATGTGACATGCCCAACAGCCTCCTGCCTCTGAATGCCTTGAACTGGGACCAAGTCCTGCACCACCAAGAGCTCAAGCTCTGGTATGACCAGCAACCCAAGCCTCACTCCGAAGGACTTGGTTTGAGGGTCCCTCATCTTGTAACCTGCCTTTAAGCTCACTGTTCCACATACCAAGGCAGAATTGAGTCCTGCCAAGACAAGGAAAAGATCATGACTCAGTTAGAAAGAAAGGTCCACTGTCATCTACTGTCATCTGCTCCAATGAGCTCAGCCTTCCTCAGACAGCATGCTCACTTGCCTGCCATAACAGAAGGCCATTCTTCCATCTCTGTCTCCTCATTTACCCTCAGTGAACGTCTTCAAGCCAACTTGCCCTTCACACTGAATCTGACTGCTGGTACACTCACGATGTGAACATCAATGTGGAGAAGGCTAGAAGGCTAGGGTTTGCCTTTCAGGGTCGTATTCTGCATGGGTGCCAGGCACTCTGATGTCAGTGTGACTTAGCATAGACTGTCCTACAGGGCTTCAGAAATGCAACTGAGAAGGAGGATGTAAATTTTACCTGGGGCTAGGGAGTGAGGAGGGAGCCTAAGGAGCCTTTATGGGTAAGGATAGCTCAGGGATGGGACCTGTCAGGGGATCAGTTCTGGAGGGAGCATAACAGGAGAGATGGCACCCAGAGGTGCCAGAGTTTCAGTGCTGGGGGCAGTGTTTCTTGGGAAGCAGCATGGAGACTACTAGGCTGAGCATGAGAGAGCTTCAGGAAGAAGGCTAAGGCCATCTCATGGCAAATGTTTGTATCTGTTGCTGTTGTTCTTGGCAGTGGGGAGCTCTTGAGGGTACAGGGCAGGAGATAATACACCATGTTTCATGAAGACCATTTCGGTTATCGCTGTAGTCTGGAGCATCATCCAAAATCCTGCATATGAAAGGCATAGTCTTGAGCTTGGTGCTATTTGAAGGTGATGTGATCTTTAAGAGGTGGTGAGGGAATCCCATATTGCCTCAGGACCCCCAAAACCAAGTTCTCAGCCTACAGGAGATTTATTTGCCTCCAAGGGACAAAAGACAGGGAATAAGAACCAAAGACGGTAGGCTAGAGGAGAAGGGGGAGGCCTCAAGGGAAAGGGAGAGGGGATATGTTTCCCTGATTGAGGGTGGAGTGACAAAGGACATGACCCCTAGGCAAATGGGGGTTTATAAAGGTAAAATGGGAAACCCCATGTTAGGATGAAGTGTTTAATTTTAATTAGGCATAGTTAATTAGGGCAGCCAAAGTGGGCTTTTGATTGCTGGACTTCACTACTTTGATGGCTGGACCTTGGTAGTCAGCCTCAGGAAAAGGAAGTGGCCAAATAAGGGAATAGACTTTGAGGGTTGCTTTAGGAATGGAATCTAAAGGGTTTTGTTTTGGGTTTGTTTTGTTTATTTTTCAAGGCAAAAGGGAAGGGAGAGAAGGGCCAGGGCTGCCAGAGCCACATTTGCCATGTGCTTGGGGCCATGAAGGTGGAGCCTGGTGGAGGGTTTTAGGTCGCTTGGGATTCTGCCTCCTTGAGGGGATTGTTGTTCCTCCCTCTATGTTTTGTACCTGGCTCCATCAACTCTTTCTGCAGCCTGTCCTACCTGCATTGTACTGTGCTGCCGTAGGCTCTCTGTTACGGCCAAACTCTTCAAAACTGTAAGTCAAAATCAAACCTTTCCCTTTTACCTTAAGCTGGTCATTGTAGGCACCCGTTGAAGTGGTGAAGAGCTGACCGGCATTTTGGTGATGGTCTGTGTAAATTTGATTGAGAACAACAACTTTCAACAAACAAACTCTTGTCCCTCCTAAACATATTCTCAACTGGGACACATGCCATGGCCTGGAGTGGGGGGAACTTGTGATGTCACCCATAGTTTCCCTCTAGACCCCTGGCAGCTCTCAGCTGCTGGCCCCTCCGCCTGGTTCCTCTGCTGCAGTTTGGTTCTGGAGTACCTCCTCAAAGCCCGTGTGTTGAAGATGTCCCTGGCACGGTGCTCGTGGGAGGTGGTGGGGACAAAAAGATGGACCACCGGGATGGTCTTCTCCCCTCCCCCTTGCTTCCTGTGACAGTTGCTTCTCTCATTGCCGGAATAACATTGCCTGACGGGAGCAACTTAAGGGAAGATGGAAGGGCTCACAGTTTCAGAGGGTGGGGAAGGCAGAGTTCGTGGCAGAGGCTCGTCCGTCCATGTGCAGCAAACAGGAAGCAGAGGCAATAGCTGGAGCCGGGGATCTTCAAAGTCCCACCTCCTAAAAGTTACCAGCCACAGCCATTAAAACAACCCCGAAACCTGGGGATCAGGTTCTCAAATCATGAGCCTGTAAGAGATGCGTTAGACTCAAAAATAACAGCAGCCATGATTATATAGCCAGGTTAGTTTATCATACATTGCCGTAATATATGGCCTCACCACTGATGTTCCGGTTTGGAACCTCTGTATCAGAGAACCAAAGGTTTCTTCTTTAGCAAGGCATGGTGGAACATGTCTGTAATTTCAACAGTTGGGGTATCTGTGTCACAGTCAGGAGTATCACCACAAGTTCAAGGACAGTTTGGTCTACATAGCAAGTTCCAAGCTACATCTCATACAAAACAAACAGATAACAAGCTAACAGTTGGCTATCTCCGGTACTTGTCATAGTAATAGAAAGCTGTCTAGCATACCTCCAATATGGAGTCCTAAAATTTAGATTTGGTGATGGAGGTATCTGCCCTTGGGCCTCCCTTCTCCACTACTGCTCTCTTCCTAAACTCTCACAGAAGAGGAAGCTCCCCCTCCCCACCAGATGGTACCTGCTAAATATCTGCTGCAGGCTAAGAACAGTATTCAATCCTGGAGTGATTCCAAAAGCCAGGTCTTAACAGGCAAGGTAGATATGAACCTGGTTCCTTAGGGTCACCATGGTAACCAACTAGAGGCAGGAAGGGAGCTGGGAGTGGAGCCCGGCTGAGTCACAACGAGGAGGAGGAGGCTGTCCCTGGGTGGGTGAGGGGATTTAGGGCAGACAGGGAGAAGTGCTTGCTGCAGTGCGAACCTTTGACTTCCTCAGCTGTTCCTGTGGAAGTCTCATAAGTCCATAGGGTTGAAATCTGACCCAGAGGACTGAAGGTCCACCCTGTGTCATCTTAGGTGCCTGGCAACAAGTGTAGCAGAAGAGACAGGAGTGGAACTTTAGGCTGGCTGTCAAAGCCACTCTCAACCAAGCCTTGGCTGACCATCTTAGATTGTTTTTCCTGTTCCTTTGATAGAATACCCTGAGATGTGCAACTCAAGGGAGAGAAGGTTGATTTGAGATCACAGTTCAAGGGCACAGGGCACTGTGACAGGGGATCAAGTCAGCAGGAGCTTGAAGCAGTCATCCATCCACAGACCATCCTCGGTCAAGAAGCAGAGAGAGTGAATGCTAGTGTTTAGCTTGCTTTAATTTGCACAGTCCAGGAAATGTATTCTCCTCAGGTAAAGTGTATCTTCCCACATCAATTAACCTACTCTCAGTCCTCTCTCACAGGCACGCCCAGAGGCTAACGCAACCTATATAATTTTACAGGTGTGCCTGGAGGCACCTTACTGTGACTCCAGATTCTGTGAAGCTGACAGTTCAGAATTACCATCACACTGACCCTCTTGTGTTCTCAGGGCATTCTTTGTGTCTCTAACCCAACTGCCACCTCAGGGTCCCTGTGATCCAGCCCAGCTGCCTTTCTCTGGAGAGAGCAGGACCTACATTGGGGCCTCAGCCTGATTTCCCTTTCCCCAGTCTTATGCTTAAGTTTCAGGGGCAGATGTTCTTCCATTACGTGTCTAATAATCTTATACTCTTTCCTCTTCTGTCTTTTTTTTTTCTTTTTTTCTTGAGACAGGGTCAAAGCCCAAGTTGTCTTTAAACTCATGGCAATCCTGCCTCAGTCTCCTGAGTGCTTGGATTATAGGCATTCGCCACAACACCTGGCTGAAATCTCCCATTCATAACCTCTCCCAGGCTGGCTGCCACGTGGATCTAATTTGATGCTGAGTGGGTATTCTCTAGTGAGTGGCTCTATGGCCACCTGGTCTCTAGGTGAAAACCTAGCAGGGTTCATCTTCATGGAGCTCTGCAGACACTCCTTGAGGGAGGGAGTGGATGAAGAAAGGAGTGAATGGGTCTGATGATGCTACCAGCCAAGTCCCACAGTACTTGAGCTATGCTTGGACCATCTGCACCTGCCTGGCATTTGAGTTTGGAAGCTAAGCTGCTTCTGTGGTTAGTTACAGAGGGGCTCAAAGCACTATAGCTTAGCTGCATTTTAATTTCATAGGTTATCAAAGCTCACATGTTTTCCTAGACAGATCAGATCCTAGGTTGTCCCTTTTGGACATACGTGCACATCCTTCTGTCTGTCCATGCATCTGGGTCCTCTCTGTGTGTTATCTGTTTATAAGTAAATATATGTTTAAATCTGTCTCAAGCATTTGCATGTATCTATAATCTATGCAAATGTATATAGTCTATCATAATCTATCTTTCATATCCTATGATCTCTCTTCAATCGTATCTGTCAATCTCCCATCATCCATCTATCATCTATTATTGTCTGCATAGTTTTTGCCACCTACATCTAAGTATGATATTTCTCTGTCTACCTAAAGGCAAGGTGACTTGCTCAGAATTTGGGTGGCCTGGGTTTGAGAGGCAGGAACCCAGGAAGGAGCTGGGAAAGGGAGAAAGAAGGTGTGTGTAGCGCTCAGGACTGGGAGGCGTGGTGCTAGCAGAGATGAGGGAGTGGAGAGGCAGACACTCTGGCTTAGAGCCAGGCACTGCAGAGTGAGGGACTAGGAGCAGGCTGGGGACGTGCTGCAGCTCAGATGCAGGCTGCTCTGGGTGGGAATTGGGGAGGGCGGGGAGGCTCCAGGGAAATGGTGTCATTCCGGGGTGTAACAAGGAGGGGGCATTCTCAACACCTCGCCGAGGGCTCCCGGCGTCCCCAGCCAGTGTGTGGGAGGGAGACTGAGGATCTTTGGACAGGAACTAGGATGGGCTAGTGATACCGGGTGGGAAAGCGAAGGCGGAGCTGAGAGGAAAAAAGGGTCTTCGTCTCCAGCGTAGAGGGCGCCCCCTGGCACCACTCTGTGCTCCCTGTGCTCTGAGCTTCCAGTTGACCAGCCCTGGAGCGCCAAGTCACCCTCTTAACAGCTGTGGGGCTGACTTGAAGCAAGCGCGGAGTGATGGGAACACCAAGGCCTGGGACCCGTCCAGCTGTGGCAGGACCGGGGCTGAGTGAAGAAGGAGGTCGCTTACGGGTCCTCTGGGGAGCTGGCAGTCCTTCACCCAGCCGCCTCCTGTACCCAGAGGAACAGCCCCAGGGAGGTGGCTGCAGCCTCCGGGTTGTGGAGCAAGGGTGCCTGGGTCAGAGTAGTTTTTCAGAGAGTCGCGTTGTTTAAGTCTAGTTGGCAGATCTTGTAGCCCCACTAGAAAGAGCAGAAATGGTAGGCTCTGAGCTGTCCCACCACTGCCCACCAGCAGTGTCATGGTGCAGCATTTGAGACACTACTGCGTTGCTCCGCCACTCCCACCTGTGCTCCCAGCTGGGGCATTACTGCAAGGAGGCATAAGTGGATTCAGACCTACCTATCCCTCACCCCACCCCCATCTTCCCATCTTCCTTCGCCCACACCAGCTAGCTTTCTCTACAACCTTCCTTTTTTTTTTTTTTTTTTTTTTTGTGAGCCAGCCGGTCTTGAGAGCGGAGTCAGAGAACACCGGAAGAGGATTTGCTGAAAGCTGCGAACAGAGATTGTCCCAAACAAACCACCATTTCCCTAGCTGAGTGTGTTCAGGCAAGCGGCACCCAGGTGGCACTGGTGTGTCTCCCAAGTGCTCCCAGCGCCAGGGTGAGCCCAGCCACGATGTGTCATGTGGACACACCTGTTCCAGATCCATCCATTCTGCATCTTTTCAGGACTCCTTTGACTCCACAATCCATTGGTTTTGGGTCACAGGTTCTGCATGTGTCTGCAGTCGGTTTCATACTTTAACCTCCTAAACAAGACACAATTCCACATTGTTTGACAGCCGAGGCCCACTGTGAGGCTCTTATTATCGGGTTCCTTTCTCAGTGTCCTGGGACCAGGGTATTGTTCATTGAACAGTGGCTTTACCCAGGTCTATGTTGATAGATCCCCAGTCTTGGCACCTAAACAGCTTAGTAACTTGTCTTGCCCTTCCTTTCTCCACGGGAAGATAGAGCTGAGAATAAACCTTAAAAAGTATGCAGAGCTAGATACGTCCCTCAGGGCCTCCAGGAAGAATCAGCAAGGCGGGAGGAGGGCTCCCATCTTGGTGGCAGTATTTGCAGAAGGACTGCTTCTGTAATGAGTATCCTCTGGAGGGTGGGGAGCGTTCGGGATTTTCTAGCCTTCCAGGAAAGAATGTTTGTAGGCCTATGTAGGTTACCATCTTCCCTTCAGATATTTGCCTTTTGTGGTTAGTTCTCTGCCTCTTTGGAACGTACGATCATTTTAAAAACTAGAATCAATTTTCCCAGAAGGGGAGCAAAGGGCCCCCCACATTTCCTTTCTCACCCCTAATAAAGATAGAGCTTCCATGGGAAAGAAAGGCAAATGCTTAGGGGCTCTGGAAGTATGGATTATGTAAATGAGCTATTTAAGGACCTTTAAAAATGCTGACCGGGTCTGGAGTATTTACTGGCTGTTAGAGGCGTGGATTGTCTAATGGGCATTTGGGGACCTTTAAACACTGTGATTATGACGGATCTAGAGAGCTACCAAATCCCTCCTGGCCTCTTAGGCCTGTCTGCTGGTGAGGAAAGGCATGCTTGGGCAGAGCAGTGTTTACACAGTGCCTGGGGTCCAGGCAGCGAGTGGCCTGACTGTTAGAGGAGGGCAGAGATTCAGAGAAGGGGCCTCAGAGGCTCCTTCCAAGTGGCCTGGGTCGAATGGGCTAGGCAGCAGAGCCAGAGCGAGACTGAGTCCTGAGATTCATGTAGGAGTCTCTGCTGCTTAAAGATGTCTTCTGAAGTAGGCTTTGGGTTCTGTTCAACTTGTTTTGCAAAGTGTGGGTAGATTATGAGGGAGCTGACTTTAATTTCACTTCTCTCACCAGTTCTAGAAGCATTAGATTCAGGGATGGCAGGGTCCCCCCACCCCGCCCAGCCCCGAGCAGCAACGTTATGGGCAAGAGTACGAAGCTGTCACTTAAAGACAAGGGGACAGATGTTAAACCTCTTAAGTACTGTAATGGTAACAAGTTGTTGTCAAGAGCTTTTGGCTGTCTCAGGCCTTCCTAAGCCAAACTGACAGGCTCAGCCTTTAAGAGCATCCAGGAAAAAAAAGAGTCCCCAGCACGCATCCCTTCTGAGACCACCTCTGGGGTCTTTGGAGGCCACTGTCCTTGATCCTGCTTTGTGAATAGCGGAGACCAACACATCTCTCTTGGCTCTCCTCTCTTCTCCCTTCGCCCCCTCTTTCATGAAGGCTACTGATTAATGCCATGGCTATGAAGTTCAGCCTCCCCGACCTTTCCCAGAGATCACAGGCAGGGTCCTTTCTATCTCTCTCTCTCTAGCCTTGGCACACTTCCCTGTAGACAGAACTAGTGATAGTACCTATCTCTTACAGTTGCCAGAAGGAATGTGTGTGTGTGTGTGTGTGTGTGTGTGTGTGTATACCCTCAGGATTTGTGCCTGTTTGCTTGGAAACCCAGACTCCCATTTTACCTTCATGCCTGAGTTTCTCTGTGACATTAGACAATTTACATCCCTCTCTGGTCCTCATTTTTATCTTCAGACGGAAGCATCGGGGTGGTCTGCTAATGAATTTGGGTGTCCACATCTGCTCTACAGGAACACTGTTCTCCCTCTTCTTTGGGGGGGGGTGGTCAGCATTGGATGGAAGATGTCCCATAAGCATAGAAGAAGGAATTGTATGTAGTGTGGATATTGAGTAAAAGTGGTCTTAGTGGGGGTGAAGTGGACCCATTTGTGCTAGTTAGTGCTTCTAGAGTGGTTAATGGGGCCTTAGAGTTAATCCAGAGGGCAGGTGGTTAGTAGAGGGAAGAGCACAGGCAAGGGGCCATAAGCTGGAGTAGAAGTGGAAGAGGCGGGTTGATGAGAGTCGTGCTCCCTAATGTTTCCACTTCTGGGTCTTCTCCAGCCTCTGCGTGAACAGTGACAGACCCCATCACGTGCAGGGAATGCTGGGGACACTCTGCACTCATAATCTGTATTCCTTCTTTGACATTGAGCGACATGATTACCCTCCGTTCATAGAGGAGACAACGGGCAGGAAGAAAGTGGAACAGCTTGGCAGATAGGATTGACTTGCCTGCCTGTGAGCCCCTAGCTGTCGAGACCCCAGGGGGGCTTGTGCATGTGCAACCTTCCCTAGTGCCCTTCAGTTCGAGCTGGGTATGTAGTCTGTTAGCCTAGCGTTCAGGTGAGGTTTGCTTCTGCAGCGCTGGTCTAGGCACAGGAGAAGTGGATGAATGCTTCTCTGTGTGTTTTCATGGACTCAAAGGCTTGGCCTTTTACATTCCAGATCGTCCTCGTGTAGGTCCTCACTGGGCCTGAGAGTGACTAAGGGGTTCTGTCACTGATCTACCTGACACCTCCCTACTGACAGACACATTTCCCCTCCTCAGTTTGCTGTCCATCTCTGTTGATGCTCACGCTTGCAGTCAGGAGCTTGGTGAGTGGACAGCGGTCTACACAGCCACCCTCACGCTGTTCTCTCACGGTATGCTGGGAGCAGCTCCTGGCTCATGTGTGTGAATCCTTGCTAGTGGTGTAGTTGGGCAGAGTTGCAGAACCCTTAGGCCCGGAGAAAGGAGGCCACTGGAAGCTGGCCTTGAGAACGTGCAGCCCTGCAGCATTCTTGTTCCGTTGTCTGCTTCCCTCCTATGCAATGTGACCGGTTCATGCTCCTGCATCCGAGAAGGCCCTGCCATGATGGGTGTATCCTCTGGAACTGTGTGAGTCAGAGCAAACCCTTTCTTCCTTTCTTACATTGCTTCCCTGTCGGGTATTCCATCAGAACAGTGAGAAAAGTAAGTGACACACTGTGCAGACACAGGGACCTGCGTTCAGACCCTCAGTCCTCCAGTAAAAGGGTGAGTGTCATGGTGTACACTTTCATCTCAGCTTCTGGGGAAGGAACAGTAGAGACAAATGAGTCCCAGTGACTTGCTGGCCACCCAGCCTAGACAGTTGACAAGCTTTAGATTTAAATATCCTCTCCCCCCCTCCTCAAAAAAAAGGTGTTGACCTCTAGCTTCCACATACATGCACGGACATGCATATCTTACCCCCCCACATATATACACCACACAACCCCCCATGCATGCATAAGCCACACAATCCCCCCCACACACACCCTTTTTGTTCTAGAAATAAAGCAGTATACATACATACAGAGAAAATTCTCTCTAATGAGCTCTCTACCTACAGACCATCTGTCAACCATTCATCTAATTTCATTTTAGTGTTTGCAGTCACATTAATGAGAATATACTGTAAATACAATTCGTTTCCAACATTTTCTCTTAACATCTCATCGTGACTGTTTTCTCTGTCAGCCAATACAATCCGATTGGAATGCCCCTTTGCTATTTCCCTTGAAGAGGTGCCTCATACCAGTTGGTTCCTTACTGCCTGACATGAAACTCTCCTCCAATTTCTCAGTGGCGCGGAAGAAATCTCTTCCCCCCCTTCCCCCCCCAGAAGCTCCTTGTGACTGAAGTCTCCTCTTTGGAGATCACAGAACAGTTGTCAGGATTCAAAAGCTATGGCCACTGGGCACAGGAAGGAGGAAAAAGAAGGGTAGGTGCAAGAGTTTCCTCTGTCTCCTGGGTATGAAGCAGTGGATACTTGACACTTCTTGTGTGTCCCTACAGCCACTGAAAGAGCTGGCTTCTAAGCACCAGAAATCAAGGCTTCTGAGTGCTCTGACTCCGGAGCTGAACCTCCAGCACGCAACTAAGTAAGGGCTATGTCTAGCTATGGAGTTGGCTTGTCCCCCATCAACATGTTCCCAGAAGCTGAAAGGTCCAATTCTAGGTGTGTGCCTATAGAGAGCCTGGGGAGATGGAGCCTGCCCTGGGGTAATGGAGGAAATGAGCAATGCAGTAAGAGACCTGGGCAGAATGGACCCCCTAGGCTCAGGCGGAGCATCTGATAGCTTCCCAGCCTGCCTCCTGGAGACGGAGCTTTGGCCCTGGCCTTCTCCTTGTCCACCACTTCATTCTATCCTCCTAATAAGTCTGAATCAAAAAAAATTTTTGCTTTATATTCATAAATTTGAAGTGGAGTCCTTAACAAGGCTGTCAGTAAGATGGAGAAGGGTGGGTGAGAAGGAGAGGTGAATTCGAGGAATCGGGGCTATTTTTAAACACATCCTCATTATTCTAGAGTTTGCAGGTCACCAGTGCCAGGGAAGAATTCTACAGACGTGACAGCTGGTGCTAAAACAATTAGGCTCAAAATGACAACCCGGGGCTGCGTGCGCACAGGCGTGCGAGCATGCGCACGTGTGTGGCCAATCCTTAGCTTTCTTCTCCTTAGATTGTGAGGAAGATTTCCTGGAAATGTCAGGTGCAGGGCCAGTTGTGTCAGTGGGACCTGGGACACGGACACTGAATATGTCAGAGCTGGACCATTGCCCTTCTGCTGTGCATATATGCCTCTCCCCCTCCTGACCAGCCTTCTCCTCTGTTAACTATGGGTGGGGTCAGGACCTCTATAGGAGCTCCTTTGGCTCTGGAAGGCATCCTGGGTTTAAAGTGTCAAGCACCTCTGTTCCTGCTGTTTCAGAGTCATCTGGAAGTCCTAACCTGCCATTCCTTTATGGTCCAAATCCTCTCAGTTTCTAGTGTGGTTGCTTACTAATGAGGGAAGGGACACTTTGACTACCTTCCTTCCTTCAGGATCTCAGCCACTGGAACAGATCTGCCTTTTAATTTCCACTGCCCAGCACCCCTGTCCACTATTTTTCTCCCCACTTGTTTCCTTTGGCTCTCACAGATGATTGTACCAGTGAGCCACTACTCACAGCCATTCTCCAGGCAGAATTGTTATGCCCAAGTCGCATGCGGGGGCCCTCAAAGACCACAGAGGAACCATTTCCAATGCAAACACATAAGGATCTTTAAAACAAGCTCTCAAGCAAGGTCTCTCACCATCCCTGTGGCAGTTGGTCAGAGTGAGAACCCCCAGCCTAGGGGTGTAGAGTATTTACTGTAGCTACAGCAAGCTTGGGGAATTTCCATATGGGTCAGCAAGTTAATATTTTAAAAACTGCATTTCTGGCGTAATCTACAGGAACCAAACATGGGGACAAACCACCTGACAAACAGGATGGCTAAGTTATCTACACTCTGCAGGATGTCTTAGGTTATCTATATGTACCTTGACCCTGCTATTGTAGCCTGACTGGCTGTTGCTAAGGTGGGGTGGGTCATCCTGGAAGGTTTGCTCAGGTGGTTTTCTTCCTGGGATTGGAATTTAGCCCCTGGTTTCACACAAAATGAAGTTTTTTCCAAAACGGGTTGGTTGGGCTTTACAGAATGGCCTCCTTTCCCTGAGCCTCTCTCCTCTTTTAAGAACTTCTGCAGTGGTAGAATTGTCCGTCATCTGCTTGCTGTGCAGGCTAGGAGATGGAGGCAGGTGTGAGGGGTCGAGTAGCTGAGTCACTCCCCAAGTCTTCCCTGTCCCCAGCCCTGGATTTCCATGTGCCCATCCCCCCATCTACAAGATGAAGACAGCCACATCTGTCATTCCTAGCAGTGTTTTGAGGCTACAAGTTAAAACAGGCTTTGGATATACAGAAAGAATTAGAGACTTGTAAGAAGTCATTGTTATAGCACCAGGCTGAGCAGGGTGGCTGACAGCCCAGATTCCCTGGAAAGTTTTGTAGAATAGAGTCACTCATCATAAAATAGGCTCAGAAGATATGAAGGTCAGTACACTTGAGATGGTCTGAGGGAATAAATATGAAGGCATGTGGTGTCTTTCTGGAGGAAAAGCAATACAGTTAGAAAGACTGTGGGGTGTGTATGTGCCTGTCTCTCTCTGTCTGTGTCTTTGTGTCTATCTGTCTCATTATTGGGGGATGAAATACAGAGTTAAAAGTGGACTGTGATTATGGTCTTTTGTACTAAAGAAGGTCCTTTATTAAAAACAAATTGAATGTGTGTGTGTGGAGGTGAGTAGTATGCATGTGTGTATAGGTATGCTTCCTCATGTATGCACATGTAAATGCAGATATCCATGTCAAGTGCATTCCCCTGTCACCTAGTTTTTCATGTGGGGCATCACATTGAGTCTAGAAGTCACTGTATTGACTTGACTGACTGGCCTCAAAGCCCTGCCCCCTAAGCCGAAGTTAGTTCTATCTCGCCGACCAGTACCAGGTCCACAGATGCACACCATCACGCCTGGCTCTTAAATGGGCACTGGGGATTCACACCAGGTCTTCGTGCTTGTGTGGCAGCAAATCCACCCACTGAACTATTTCCCAAGCTCCATTCCAATTCTTTTCATGTGGACCAGAAGAGTGTTCACACCACCACCACCACCACAACACATAGCACACACTCCAACTTACACTGTCTCTAGTTATGGGAGACAGGAAGCTAAGAGAGTAAATGGAGTGTGGTGTTTCCCTCTTCTTCATTGAAAAATTTGCAAAGAAAATCTCTCTGCTATGTTTCCCCTGTTTTGGGGAAATTCATTTCTTATTCACTTCTTTCTCACCTCACTTCAGTTCCACGTGAAGAGCCTATGGTAGACAGCACAGGGATGTGGGAAGGTACCTCGGAGCTACTGCTGGGTAGTCAGACAATGCTGTCAGTACAGGCTACAAGTCAAAGTCACCGATAGTGGAGCTAAGGGCCAGTGACACCAGTCAGGCAGCTGAGAGTGACCTTGGCCCATCTCCCCTGCAGGTGCCCTTTAATAGAAAGTAAGAACCGAGAGCCATAAATATTTTAGTCAATATCTATAAGGGATTCTATTGATTTGAGAAAATGGTAACAGAAAATGATTATGGAAGGAAAGTAATTTTCTAGTCATCGCTTCCTTTAAGTTTTCTCTCTCCATCTGTGTAGATGAGTAGTATAGAGTTCCAGAAGTATAGCTGTGAAAGGTTTGGAGAGTGTGGTGGTTTGCTTTAATTGTCAACTTGACATAACAGAAAATCACTCCAGAAGAGATTATCAACTAGGGATTGTCTATATTGGGTTGATCTGTAGGCACATCCTTGGAGAATTGTCATAACTAGCTGATGTGGGAACATCCATCCCAGCGGGCATGGGTGGCACCATTCCCTAGGCAGAGAGGGTCCTGAACTGTATAGAGTGGAGAAACCAAACTGAATACAAGCAGTCTCTCTGCTCTTGGTTGTGGATGTGATGTAAGTAGCTGTTCCTACAGCCTTGACTTCATGCTGTGATGGACATAACCTGGAATTTTGAGCTAAAATAAACCCTCTCTCCCCTAGACTGCCTTTCATCAGGGTATCTTATCACAGCAGCAGACATAAAACTAGAATAGAGAGGATCTCTCTTGGCCTCCCTTTATGATGTGCATCAGTTAACTGAGACCCAAGAGGAGGTGACCTATGTGAGTACAAAGACCATTGAGGTTGAGGTTTGGTCTGTTGCTATGTATTGTAATGCTGAATACTGGCCCCCTAAGGCCTGGTTGCACCCAGGGACAAGGAGATTCTCACATTCACCAAATGTGTGTAACCTTGTAACCTGTGTAACCTTACCCCTCTCCCTGCCAAGTTATCCCTGGTTGGTGAATAAAAATGCCTACAGCCTATAACTGGGCAGAAGAGAGATAGTGAAGCTTTGGGTCTAAGGCAGGACCAAGAGGGGAAGAGAAGGAGAGAGGAGAAGACATCATGGGTTGGGTGAGTCATAAAAACATGGCTATGAGGGCTGGCCAATTAGAGTTAAGGGCAGCAGAGGTGGAACATGGCAAGTCATATCTCAGAGTTATTGGAAGGGAAGTAGACATATTAGCTCAGAAGATAGATTCTGCCTCACTTTAGTATATAGAGCTTATTATAAATATAAGGTTTTGTGTCTTTTTCTGGGAACTAAATGATCAAAGGTGGGGTAGAAACCCCCAATTGAGATTAAATTATTTAATCCAACACATTGGATTCTTTCTCTTACTCTGTCTGCTCTCCAACTAAATAACATTCACTGGAGTCGAGATAGTTCCAGAGAGTTTCCAAATCTGGCAGCAAAAGCATCGAAAGGAGAAGGTGTGAGGTTTGTAAGTAATCCTGAATAGTGTGTAATAAAATATCACAGGCTGTTGAGCTCATAAATACCAGACATTTCCTTCTTGTAGTATTGGAACATGAGAAGTCCAAGGTCAAAGTGCTGGCCCGATGCAGTGTCTGGTGAGGGCCTGCTTCCTGGCTTCCAGACAGACATGATTTTGTTTAGTCTTCACATGACTGAAGGGAAAACTCTCTGGGGTATTTCGTAAGGGCACTAATCCTACCTTTAAGGGCTCTATCCTTAGGATCCAGTTACTACCTAAAGTCTCCACTTCTGAAACTGTTTTATCGTGGGTGAGGATTCTACCCATGCATTTTTGGAAGGATGCAGGTGATGTTCGTGGCTGTGGAGCCTGCAGAAGTTCCATCAGTCTATCAGTTCACATTCACATTCCAGTCACCAGGTTCCAGTGTTCCGGGGGTCTCGTTCCCAGTGCCACCATGAGGTGCAATGAGCCCAACACAGGAGGAGAATGACTTCATGACAGAGTTGACTTTTACAAAACACATCCGTTTTGTTTTCCATGAGAGGGTTCCTCTCTAGCCCTGGCTGTCCCAGAACACGCTCTGTAAACCAGGCTGGCCTTGAACTCAGAGGAGCTTCTTCCTCTGCCTCCTGACTGCTGGGAATAAAGGCATGCACCACTGCCACCCATTCTTCCTCTGCTTCCTGACTGCTGGGAATAAAGGCATGCACTACTGCCACCCAGCTTCTTTTCTTTTCTTTTTTAAAATCTGTTTTAAAATTTTATTTATTCCTTGACAGTTTTGCACAGGGATAGACTGGTCACTTTCATTCCCAACTTCCCTCCCCTACAACTGCTGAATTTCCCAGACACAACCTACGGCCTTCATGTCCTCTTCCTTTTGGCTTTGTTTTGTTTGTGACCCACTGAGTCCCATGCCTGGTTGATCCTGTGGACCTGATCTTGTGCAGGTAACAAAACTGCAGCAAGCTCATGCGTGCAACATCTATGTCATGCCCAGAAGATAGCCACACTCCTCTCCATTTTTTCCGCCCTTCCAGCCCCCTTCCATGATGCTCCTTGAGACATCCACGGAGGCTTTGATATAGATGTTCCATCTAGGGACAAACACTCAACAGTCACTTATTCTCATTATTTTGACCAGGTCTGAGTCTCTGCATTAACTGCTGCCCACAGTAGAGGAAGCGTCACTGACCAAGATGAAGAGCAACATTAACTTAAGCAAATAAAAATTAATATTTAGAAGACAAGATAAGTCCATCATAGTGATTCTTTCTTCCCTAGGGTTTATGTCTGTGCCTTGTTTTTTGTTTATTTGATTGGTTTTTTGACCGAGTTTATAGTACCAGGCATGAACTACCTCCGGTGGAGCTGAACTCAGATCCAATCAGAAAATAATCGCTTATCCCCATAATCTTCACGCCCCTATTGCACCAGGGAACATATATAACATCTATAGACATCATTCCTCGTAATGTTCTACAGGCATGGGGGCCATTCTTCCTACTCCCAGTGTCCAGCCTGCCCTGCTGCCTTTGGTTCAGTTGCTGACCAGCATGCAGACTTGGATAAGAGTCATTTTCATGCGAGTCTCAGACCCATACAGGACTTGAGGAGTGTGTAGAGACACATTCCTGGGCCTGCTTGATGCAGTCCTGGTGATGGAAACAGGATCTCTTCGCATCCTTGCTGATATTCCCATGCAGCTCCTTGAATATTAACATTCCCCAAAGCCTGGCTTGGTGCAGGACTGGGGTGTGGGAAGTAGATGTTAGGTGGCAGGTAAGCTGATGTTGCAGTCCTGGTTACTGTCCTGGAATACTCAAGATGTGAGTAAACCGGGGAGGTGAAGATGGCTCCATTGGTAACGTGCTTCTCACACAAGCATGTAGACTTGAGTTTGATCTCTGCAACTCATGCAAATTAAAAAACTAAAGATGAGGCATGGTAGCATGCACTTGTAATCCCAGTGCTTGGGATAAGCTGATCCTTTCTAGCCAGTCAGCCTAGTGTTAAAGCAAGCCTGGCATTCCAGGGAGAGGCCATGTCTCAAAAACAAGGTGGATGGCTCCAGAGGACGCCTGAGGCTGACCTTTCATCTCACACCTGAAGCTGGCTTCCAGCCTGTAAGTATCCATCATACGTCTGAGGTAGCCTTGCCTGGGAGATGTCTTTTATGAAACTACACTCTGTTTCGGCTGCTGTGTCTCTCTCCTAGGCTGAAAGGATGAGGAGTCTGAAACCTTGGAATCAGGCAAGTCTTTATTGGCATTCTTGTATCTATTATTTCACTGAATTGAGACTCGTCATCTGTAGATGGGGTGGTTTCCCTTCTGTGGCTATTCTGCTGGTTAAGAGGAGCCTTCCAGGTATGAGTGAAGGGTAAACACTTGATGGCCACCAGCTTCTGAACCTCAGCACAGTCAGGCAAAGGTGACAGAAAAGCACTCAGAGTTACTGATCACGGAGCCAGACACTGATTTAATTCCCGGAGCAGCTGTGACCCGGTGGTGGTCAGACACGAACACAGTACAGAGCATCCTCTACCAGAACTCTGGCCAGAACTCTTTCTGTGGGTATCCCACTAACCCTGAGTTCTGAGATAGCCAGACCTCACTGATTTCAAGCCCGAATCCCCCTGAATCACACGAGAGCTTCAAACTGCAGAAGGTAGAGCTGAGTCATTCTTCAGGAGAGGAGACAAGACCAGACTGGGGATTGGCTCTACAGAGATTGTCCCTGCAGGTGAAATGACATCTCAAACTGAATCAGGATTGATTGAAGTTGGAGTGGATTTCCCCAGGGGCTTGGTACTTAGGGCCCACTGCCGTGTGAGTGTGTGGCACTGGTGTGGGGGCTTTGCTTGTGAGTATGGGCAAAGGGTTGGAAATTTATACCCAGAGGCCAAAAAAAGGTATTCAGGTCCCAGCCAAGGGGGTGTGGTTTCTAGTGAGTTCAGGTAAATGAAGTGTGGAGTAGTTTCTAGAACCTGTGATATGGATGACTGGGGCTTTGCTGACCCGGGCTCAGCAGCAGCAGGATTCACTCTGGGAATCACACTCAGTGACTGAGGCTGCCTGTGATTCTGTGTAGCTGAACCAAATGAGGAAGGGCACCTTTGAAAAAGCTGGGCCGTCAAATGGTTGCAGTTTGTGGGGAAACATTCTAGAAGGGCATGCGGTGGTTTGAATAGGTCAGGGGTCCAGTGTGCTTGGGGCTAGGGTTGCAAAACAACAAGGTTGAGACAAGGCTGAGTCAAGAGGCCAGGAGCAGAGCAGGGAGGAGATTCAGAAGGCAGCCCCTGCTTTTATCCTGCTACACCCATCCATTGTCTCCTGCATCAGTATCGTAGGAGCAGGGTCCCCCATCTCAGCACCATACAGGGTGTCACCACAATCTTCCTGAGGATGTATGCCCTAGGCTGCCTCACCAACCCACCAGCCACCCGACTGAGACAAGCATCCGAGCTCACAGATGGAGGAGCTGCCCAGGAGTGTAGTATGGCTGGCCTTCTGCCTTCCCCTCCTCGCCAGCTCTTTCTCGGCCTGCCTTTCTTACCTCCCCCTCCATGATGTCACCTCTCGCCACTACCCTCGAGTCCCCATGCCCTGGCTTCCCGCTTGCCGGGCTGCTGCTGCAAGTGGTAGGTGCTGATTAAGACGGATGGCTTGGTAAGAGGCATTGGATGTGACTGGAATAGAAAGCAGCACAGCTTCGCCTGGATGCAAGGGCACACGGCCAGTAAATGGCGTCACTTGGGAGATGACTTTACTACTGGAGCTTATCCTTAAAATAGCAAGCATCCTCCATTCCATTTCAGTTGCTATTTATATAAATGTACATACACATATGTACATTGAAAAATAATAGCCCCTCTGTTTCCCAGATCCTCCTTCCTTTTCCTTGTCATTTCCAGCAGAGGTCAGACGTTTATTCTCCTAAGACATGGAAAGAACCTTTAGACCCTGGGAAATGCAGTTGTTCTGTGACCTTCCAAGGTGGTTGGTCACCTCGGGTTGCCATGGGGGTTGGTTTGTTCCATCAGAAACTTAATGAAATTATGAGGCTCTGTTTGGTAATGTTTTCCTGTGTCTTGAGGGGTACCTAGAGGACCAGCACTGTCTCCTATCTCCTATGTCACAGCTGTAGTGGGAAGAGCTCCCTTGGAGGCGTTCGCTCCAGATACAGAACTGGCTTGGTACACAGTCACTTCATGGTAGCAGGATGGAGGAGGTCAAGGGATTTGTTCAAGGTTAATGGCAAATGAAGGTTTCTAAATCCAGATCCATTTCTTGGTGTTTACTCATGTCTCCCTGTATGATGGAATGGGAGAGAGGACAATGCCTTTGACATTACTAGGTTCACTGAAAGCCTCACAGGCAGTTGCTGGTTCAAGGTCAAGGTCAAACCCTGATTTTCTCATGGTGCAATGAAGTGGAGACCTTGGTTAAAGGCACCTCAGGTAGTGTTTCAAAGGGACACATTTGTCCCTCTGCATGAACAATATGTTAAGGGCTTACTAAAGATAAGAGCCTTGGCTGAGTCAGGGGATGGATTTTTCAGATCCATGGATTTTTCATTCTAATAATTAGCCTTTAAAATCTATTGGCACTAAATCTCTCTCTCTCTCTCTCTCTCTCTCTCTCTCTCTCTCTCTCTCTCTCTCTCTCTCTCTGTGTGTGTGTGTGTGTGTGAGAGAGAGAGAGAGAGAGAGAGAGAGAAAGAGAGTCATACAGAAGTAGACAGACAGATAGAATATGAATTTATTGTTAAATCATGCTATAGGTTTTACCACCATCTATTAATTTTTGTAACCTCTGTTAAAAATAATTGACAGCTGAACAGCAACAGGCTGGAAGATGGTGATGTCATCTCTGCTATTTATAGAGTTTCCATCCCCTGCAGAGAACAGATCTTGATATTTAGACTGTGAAGGCCTGTGGGTAGGATTCATGCCCAGTTCTGTGTTTCCTGCTGTATCTGTCACATGGCTGTCTTATGACATCCATTCTCAACCACCTGTTTATAGACAGGAAATTAAAATCTGATCCAGGGACTCAGTAGAGATGCGAGTTGTCCAGTTCTGTTCTCTTAGTTTATTTTTTTCCCATCAAATGTCATCCATTCTGTATATTTGGAAGCAAAACTGGAGAAGGTGTGTTTGAGCCAATTCCAGTCCAGGTGCATGGCAAAGAACAAACAAGGAGAATGCTGTCTTGCCCAGAATGGGAGTCCAGGAGAGAGTATGGAGACAGATCACTGAAGGCAGACTGTGTACCTACACCTTTAATGACGTTTGTATTAGAAATCATGTTTCCAGGCTTGTTTGTATCTGAGGTACTCTTGGCTGCCCACTCAAGTGCATTGGGAACCCTGCCTGAACTTGGACCATTCTTGTGTAGAATGCTTCCCGGAGTGGTATTTCTTAGCCTGACTCAAGTTGTCCCATCACAAATCCAGACTCTGAACAGCTCTGAGGACCCCTAAAGCACAGACACAGCTTGTTTTGACACTAACATCCAAATCAACCCTGAACCAGAACCAGCTTCTTTGTGCTGCCTTTGGATTATAATGGTCCCTAGGCCAGCCTATTAGAGAGATGGTCAAGGAAGGAACTAACTAGAATTTCAAAGGCAAAGAGGAAGTGATCTCACTCAGAGAAAAGACTGACAACAGTCTGAGCCATAGTCCATGTGACTATGGAAAGCTATTGTGTGGACCAGAGAAGAATTTTAGAAGCATGGCCAGTCAGCGCATATCTTCCCTACAGAGAATCTACAGTGCTGAGGGAGAAAAATTTCAGGACCACGGCTAGTACCTCCTGTGACCCTGAAGTGGAGGGTGAGACTGTGGATGGCTACTGAATCCTGCCAGAGCAAGGTTTCAGATCAGACAGGGAAGCGGGCTGCCTCAACCATTTCTTCATGTGGCATCTATAAAAGTACTTCCCACTCAGAAGGGATAGGTTTTTGGAAAGAGTTGGCATGGTCTAGAATCCCCTGGGAGATTGGCTTCTGGGCATGCCTGTTGAGGATTTTTCTTGATCAGATTATTATAAATGGGAAGATCAACACAGTTTTGGAGCTGGGATCCTGGACTGTATGAATGGAGAAGAACAGTATCAGTGTGAATCCATAGCTCTCTGCTTCCTCGGAATAGATGTGATGTGACCAGCTTGCTTTAGGTTCCTGCTACCTCAACTGCCCTGACAGTGTGGACTGTACCATCAAACCATGATCGAAATAAACCCTTTACCCTTTTAAGTTGTTTTTGTCAGAGTCTTTTATTAAAGCTGCAGGAAACATAGCCAGTGTGATTGCTGTGACCAAGGCAGTATGTTTGCATACAGTCTTTGCCTTTGCACGGTCATGACTTTATTAATGGCACTTTTTTTTTCCTGGAGCATACAGCATGCCTAGGCATTGTAGTAATTATTTCACATATATTATTTGGTTTAATTTTCATAACTCTAGTTCTGTAAGATAGATATTGATATGAGCCTGAAATGCATGGGGTTTAAAACTTCATGGCATTTCCACTTTGGGTAGTAAAATGGGGATCTGAATCCTTCCTTAGGACCACCCTGGTATATTGAGAGTGGACATTTTATTTTTTTCTCTCACTCCACATTACTTCTTTAAATCCCTGAGATTAATTTGAATTTTCTAGCTGGGTCTTGTGGTCTCATGTCTGGCATGGCTCAGGATTTGGGGCTAGTCTGATGCAATCAACTGTTGCATATTCTTGGAAACGATTGCGTGATGGTCCTCTAGGTGCCTTATTTTCTCAGAGGCAATCAGTGAGTTACTAGAGAAGTGTTAGCCCATGCACAATTTGTCAGCATTGGGCAGCATCTTACTGCTTGCTTTCCTCAGCCCAAGCAAGTGAGTATGTAATTCATTCCCATTGCAATACTGAGTATTCTGGGTAGCCGAGATCACCTGAGCATCATGTCTCAGTTTCCAGAGTCACCTCCAGTGTACCTGGCTCAGGATGTCACTCACCCCACTGTACATCTGATACCCAGCCACCAGCACAGATGAGGGGTAGGTAAATCTACACCAGGTAGCTCCCTCTAGTGGCAGGACTGAGTCTTCTGCCTTGTGCTGTGAGCCTCCTGGAATGTTGTGCCTTTTGGGTATCAGGACACATGCCTTGCACCACTGCATAGAAGGGCAAATTTACACCTTCACACTGCAGGGAGCACAGAACAAATCCCAGTCAATGGGTTCTCCTTTTCTGTAGGGAAGATTGGGACCAGCAACTCCCATTCTTTGGTGTCCAAGTTTGTACCATTTCTATAATTGTTGTACAATGTATCTCCTTTGGCTCTGAGCTGCTGGGTCAGGGAGAGCAGTGCTGGGCTTGTCCCCTTCTGTGAACAGGACACCATGGGGCATCTGTAGTCTTGCTCCCCATAGCTCTCATTTCTGACTGTACCCATGGGTATCCATCCTCAGTCACACTGATGTCCCAGCTCTCTCAGTGATGTCAGCATCTAGGGACTATAACATCTGCTGAGAATTTCCAAAGAACCACAAGAAAATGTTTATAGAAGAGACTAGAGTTCACCAGACACAGTGATGGAGCATCCTAGGAATAGCTGCTGAGTTTGTCCACTTACTTGTTTGTTTAACAAAGATTCATTGAATACTTGCTTTGTGTTCAATGCTGGTCAGGGGAAGAAGGCAGCTGCAAGTCAAACAGACCCAGATGCCATCTATAGGAGAGAAGGGAGGATTATAATCAAGAAAGGGAGGGATAATCGAGAAATTGTTGTATCAAGATAAGAAGAGGTTGAAGATGTGAGAGACTGTTTGTGTGAGGCTGAGGGTACAATTTTGCTTGAGATGACCAAAGCAAGCCAGGGTCTGGGCTTGAAGAAGATTTCCATTCACGCCACTGTTCATGATGTATTCCTGACTGAATAGGCACAGCATTCCAGGAGGCTCAAAGCACAAGGCGGAAGACTCTGTTAACAATATCATCTTAGGGGTTCCTGGACTCGAGGTTGGGTGTGAGTTCTACACTAGCCAGGACTACACAGTGATACCCTATCTCAACAACCACAATAACAGTAACAACAAACAAACAAACTAACTAAATAACTAACCAACAAAACAAGCAAAACCTAGTGCAGTCCCAGCACACGACTGAAGAGATAGCTCAGTCATTAAAGTGTGAAGACCTGAATTCCATCTCCAGAACCAAGTCAAAAAGCCAAGTGTGATGTGCACTTGGGTCCCAGCACTAGGGAGGCAGAGACAGGGACCTTGGGGTTCACTGGGAGCCTAGACTAGCCTCCTTGGCCAGTTTCCAGGCCAGTGAGAGACCCTGTCTCAAAAAACAAAATGGGAGACTATAAAGATAGTTATGTGGTTCCAGGTACTTATCGGAGGACTGGGGTTTGAATCCTGGACCCACGGTTGGGTGGCTCAGAAATGCCTGTAATTACAAATCCAAAGGATTGGATCTGATGCCATTTCTGGCCTCCATTGGCACACATTCATGCACTCTGCAGGGGATGGAGCTCTATAAATAGCAAAGATGACATCATCATCTTCCAGCCTGTTGCTGTTCAGCTGTCAATTATTTCTAACAGACGTTACAAAAATTAATAGTTGGTGATAAAAATCTATAGTGTGATTTAACAATAAACTCATATATACTCTCTTTGTGTGTCTGTGTGAGTGTCTCTCTCACACACACATACAAAGGGAGAAAAAGGAGAGAGGGGACACACACACACACACACACACACACACACACATTCTGAGCACTAAGCACCTCGTCACAGCATAGCAGTAGGGCCCTCAGCTGCTCAATCTATACAGGGTTTCATCTCTTCATCTCTTCCCTATAGTCTGTTAGGATCTGAAGCTGTTAAGTAAACATTTTCAGTACTCAAGACGTATTTAGATTGTGATGTATAGCACACACAGTTAACAAACCTTCATAGCGCTTCATTCTATTTTTTTGTAACAAACCTATGAAAAAGATCGTAATGTTCTTACTCCACAGATAAGGAGACTAAAATAGAGTGAGGAGTATTGTCCATAGTCATCCCCCTGACGTGTACAGCAATGGTTCAAAGCCAGATGCGTCGGAGTCTAAAGCTTGCTTCATAACCACACTCTACTCCATTCTCTACACACATCCCATGTCCTTTTCTCCCCCTTAAAAAAAACTGCCATAACACTCTTACTAATTAGACTTCTTCTACCTCTGTGTAGGAAAAATGCTTGCAAATTTTCTCAGGTTTACAGGAAATGGAAAGACAGCGGACTCTGTCAACTGTCTTTTGTTTGCTTGCTTGTTGATAGAGGTCCCCCCCCACACACCCCTTGGTTGTTGGTTTTAGTTTCATGGTATTTATTCTCATGAAGAAATTATTTTGAAGTCATGTTTGCAGATATGAAGATATAGCTTAGTTCCTAGAGTTCTCTGAAGCTTGCCTAGCTTGTCTGAAGCCCAGGGTTCCATGTAAGGCGCACACTGTAGTCTCGACTTAGAAGGTTCAAGTCGAAGGGTCAGAAGTTTGAGGCCAGTCTGAGACCCATGAGACACTGAGAGAGAGAGAGAGAGAGAGAGAGAGAGAGAGAGAGAGAGAGAGAGAGAGAGAGAGAGAGAATAAATAAATAAATAACTTTTGGGCTGGCAATGTTGTTTAAGAGATAAAGGCACTTGCTGCCAAGCCTGGTGGCCAGAGTTTGATCCCTAGAACCCAAAGGTGGAAGGAGAAACCCAACCCCATAAGCTGTCCTCTGAGCATCACATGTGTCTCTCCCCGTCTCTCATGTGTGCACACACACAGAGACACACAGACGCACACAGATAAATAAATAAAACACAAGCAAAATCACCTTTATAGGATTTTTTTCTAGATATAGCATTATATCGTCAGCATAACACAAGTGTAAGAGCATCCCTCTGTAGGTTTCCCCTTTGTGGGCTAATTTCACGTTATGTCTAAGTACTTTATGCATCTGAGATTTACTCAGCATATATAATAAAGTAGGCATTGACTCTGCTTCTCTTAACGTGGGATGGTTTGTGTTGCTATCACAGACAGATGCTCCAGCCCTCTGCCCACCCCAGCCATCTACTGGGCTCCCGCATGCTCTGTCATCTGATTCTTCCCTTCCTGATCTAGCCGGTACATCTACCTAAATAACATGCATCAACACCACACTGTTTTACTATTCTGTAGGCCTGTGAGAGCTTATCACCTGATAGCAATCTCTTTTTATTACTCCTATTGATTCCAGAACGTTCCTAAATATTCTTATTTATTTTCCTCTATGGACTTGAGAATCAGCCTATATATTTAAACAAAGAGCCATTAGCTTTTATTTGGTAGGGTTCATGCCAAATTTCTGAATTAAACCAGGAGGAGTTTATGTCTTTACAGTAGGGTGGATTTCTTAGCTAAGAACCTGAGGCATGTTTCTGTTTTTAAGTCTGTTATTCTCAGACTAGAATTTTAATGTTTCCTCCATAAACCTTGCTGAGTGAGTCTATGTCTGTATATTTTATCTTTTATTTTACTTTTTATGTCTTTGTGTGCGCACGCATGCACACATATAGGCGTGTGTGCATGTATATTTGTGTATGTGAATGTGGGGGCCAGAGGTCAGCACCGAGGGACTTCCTCAATCACTCTCTATCTTAGTTTCTGAGGAATGGCCTCTCTCTAAACCTAGAGCACCTTGACTCCTCTGGACGGTGTGGCCCATGAGCCCCAGGGATGCTCTCGCTTCCCCGGGGCTCCTCTTGTTTCCGACTTCCTGTGTGCTGGGATTACAGGCATGCACCTCTGCATCCACTCTTTAAACGTGAATTCTGGGAATTGACCTAAGGTTCTTACGCTTGGGTGCGGTCTCTTCTTACCAACTGAGCTGTCTCCTCCTCATTTTGTGTTACTTCTTAGTGACTGATTTCATTTGAAAAAAAAAACCTAGCCATTTTCAATTATTAATTCTTTAGTCAACAACCTAGTTACATTTCTCTACCACAGTGGTTCCCAACCTATGGGTCATGATCCCTTTGGGGGGGTGGTCACAGGGTCACATATTAGATGCCCTCCATATAAGATATTTGCTTTATGATTTATAACAGTAGCAAGATGATAGCTATGAAGTAGCAACGAAATAATTTTATGGTTGGGGTCGCCTCAATATGAGGAACTGAATTAAAGGGTCACAGTGTTAGGAAGGCTGAGAACCACTGCTTTTCTGTTCCAGTCTCTGTTGGTCAATTCTCTGGAGTTTCCAACTGGAAATGTGCCCAATTTTCTCAGGTTTCCAATTTTCATACATTTTCTCGTTGAATTGATTAGCACCTTTATATCTATACGAAAACTCGTACACAATTAGGCATGTCACCGTGGCCTTATGAGTTGACAGGTGTTTGTGTGGGCACATGAGATTCTGTATGTAAGAATCCTATTATGCCTTAAAATGAAAACAAGAGCTTGCTCTTGATTGGGGATGGGTGTCATCTGATGCGACGCCTTTGCAGTGTCTGTGGTGATGACTGTGTGATCCCTGTCTGTGGATCCATTAATATGGAGGGTTATGGAAATGCTTCCTCCTGCATCCGTGGATCCGTGGGACTCATGACTCATTTGTCTGAGATGTGTCATCCTCTCCGCTGCCTGCCGGGTTCTGTTTGCTAATGTTTTATTTAAGCATTTGGCAATAATGTTTCCAAGATTGGCCTTGATTTTCTTTATGTTTCATCTCTGTGGGCTTTGCCCGTGTTCTGCTAATGTTACAGACCGCCTTTGTGAGTGTTCCTTGCTTCACTGTGCTCCAGGACATTCTAAATAAGTTTTTCTCTTCTCTGTTGTTAATGATGAGTTACGAGTTTTCTGAAAAAAAAAAATTGGCCAGGCTGGCGAGACAACCCAGTCAGTAAAGTGTTTGCCACCCAAGCATGAGGGTCTGAGCTTGATCCCTGGAACCCATGGGGAAAGGTCTGGTGTGATGGCTCAGGCTTTAAGCCTCAGCCCTGGGAGGTAGAGGCAAGTAGGATTCCCATGATTCTCTGGCCAGCCAGCCTAGAAAGTCAGCAAAGGTAAGGCCAATAAAATACCTGTCTCAATAAACAAGGTGGCTGGTTCCTGAGAAGTGACACCTAAGGCTGGCCTCCAGTCAGTCTCTCTCTCTCTCTCTCTCTCTCTCTCTCTCTCTCTCTCTCTCTCTCTCTCTCCCTCTCTCTCTCTCTCTCTCTCTCTCCCTCCCTCCCTCCTTCCCTCCCCTTCCCCTCTTTCCCTCCTCCACCCACTTCCTTCTCCTCCCTTCCCCCCTCATGAAACCTGTACTCATGTGAGCATATATATCCAGAGAAATACTGTTAAAAGCTGACCCAGTATTGATTGATTGATTGATCGATTGATTGATTGATTTATCAGGGTCAGCTCTGAGACGATTGCCCCTGTAACTGTTCTCTGTACCTCTGTCCTTCCAGAGATTGACTTTGGGAATCTATAATTCCCTATATTTCAGTTCATTTAGGTTCACTGAATTAGCCACGTAGAGTGAAACAAATAACTCTTATAGGATCTGTTAAATGTCTTCTGTGTTTGTCCTTCTTCCCCTCCCTCCCATTCCCCTCCTCTCCTCCTCTGCTTCCTCTCCTCCTCCCCCTCTTTTTCACAGGGTCTTGTTATATAATCCCGCCTGGCCTTGAACTCCTTGCCTGTGCTCCTTGATACAGAGATTGTAGGCATGTGACCCCATGCTTGGCCTGCTGTTTCTTTTTTTGTGTATTATGTCTCCCCCCCCCCTTCATGGATATCTAACAATTCATTTTATTTTCCTCTAAGAACAGAGATCTTAAATTTATTGATCAGTTCTTTGTTTTTAAATGTTCGGCTCATTAAGTTTTATCAATATCATTTCTGCCCTTTTGATTTCTCTACATTTATTTTATTACATTATTTTTATTCCTGGACCCACCCTAGAGTATACAGTGGTAGACCACTTTTTTGAAGGCTATAAACAGAATCCTATGCATGATAGGAAGGCTTTCCAACCATGATTAGCATTGCCAGCCCATGTGGCACAAGCACTATTTATCAGTTGGGAGACATTTTCTTGTATGTTTTCCATGTAGTGCTTACAACCTTGTAAGTTGGCTGTTAGGGACCCTGTGGAGTTTTTAGTATGTCTCCCATATGCTTGAATACTTGGTCCCCAGATGATGGGACTGTTTGGGAAGATTTAGGAGGTGTGGCTTTGCTGAGGAGGGTATGTCACCGTGGGCAGGCTTGAGGGTTCTAGAGACTTTTACCATTCTCAACTTTCTCTGATTCCTGCTTGTGAGATGAGAGCTCACTCCAGCTGCCTGCCACCATGTCTTCACCCCACTATCATGGGCTCTAACCCTCTGAAAGTTTAAGGCAAATTAACTGTTTTTTATTTTATAAGTTGCCTTGGTCCTAGTGTCTTATCACAACAATAAAAAAAGTAACTACACTGGATCCCTATGAAATAGATCAAGTCCACATAGCTATGATGGAGCGGAAACAGAGTTCCCCTGGGACCAGCCACACCTCCCCAACTCTGCCCCCTGTTCCAGGGCAGCCTCATATACCTGAAGCCAGGCCTCCTTTAGATCCGCTCCCTCACGCTAGACCCAGCTTCCTTTGTCAGCAAGGATGCTGTGGGCTTGGGTCATCACATTTGACATCTGAAACCTGTCAGGGCCAAACCCCAGCCATAGTCAGCCTGTTTCTTTTCTGGACCTCGGTCCAAATGATTTCCAACTGGGCTCTAGCATGCTCGAGTCATGGCTTCTGTAACAATAGCCACAATGAGGATGTCTGTCTGTCCATTTTCCCTCAGCTACAACAGGGCCACTCAGGTACCTGTTCAGCCTTGGGGAGGCTGAGCATACACCCAAGGATCATGTGTGGATCCAGGGAGAAGCACAGGGGTGTGACAAAGTGGGAACAGTAGCTTTCAAAAGTGCTTCGTCTTCTCCTCTTTTCAAAGGTGACACATGAAGTCCTGGAAAATTAATGTGCCTGTCACTGTGGGCTGCTTTATATTATGATATCTTAGATGAGAAAATTAGGACACAGGAAATTGCCCCAGATTTCCTTCTTGCCTGGGACACTAAGCATTTCCTTTGCTTTCTTGGAAATGATTTTCGGTTAGGAGGGAGTCAGCACGGCCTGGCTGGAAATTCCCTTTAGTGTTGCTTTGCTGTTCTGCCTTTGAAGCAGAACCCATGGGAGGGGCCTCATTCAGGGGTCAAGGTGGCTTGGGCAGATGCCCTGGTGGAAGCTCTTTCCCTAAGAGCAGCCTCCACATGGCTAAGCCACTTAGGGTTTTGCATTGGCCTCCGTCTTCAGCTTAGAAATCATGTGCCAATAGCCTTTGGAATTTTTGACAGTGTTAAAGTAATTTCCGTGTTTCTATACATGGTTTAGATTTGAGGTAGCAGACCTCTGCCTGGTGATAGGTCCTGGTACTGACCACAGAGTGGCACTCCCTCTGGAGGAAGAATAATAGACTTAAGCCACAGTATGGAGAATTACCTTAGTGACAAGGAAGAGATGGCTGGGACAGTGTAATCAGCCACTAGAACAAGCTGTGAAGGGAAGACTCGCTGCTCGATCACCTGTGAAGGGAACTGCATTTAGTCTTATGGTGAGGCAAGCGCAGTGACCGAATTCCAGAGCTTTGCTCTAGCCCTGTGGTCCTTTTCTTTTTCTATTACTAATTTTTGGATTCGGATGGTTCAGAAATTTGAAATAGAGACATTGTTCTTCAACTGCTTCCCTCCAGTTCCCCCATCAGTGGGTGGGGGGGGTGTCTGTGAATTCCAGAAGCTTCCTGGAAATGCCCTAACCCTTCCCACATCTCATCCTTGCTCTCACAGCCTGTTTCTGCCACACCTGCCAGCCCCGTGTTGGGGGATTTTTCCTATGCTCTGTGCCTCTGGTTCAGGCCACTGTGGTTCTCACCTGGAACATGGAAGACCCCCAAATCCACATGACCTATTGGTATACCAGCCCCCCATAGGAGCTCTTGCTAATTTTATTCTCAGAGAACCCAGCAAGTCTTTGTCTGTGCGCCCTGACCCACAACCATGTGTGCACATGCCAGTGGAAGGTGGCTGAACTTCCAAGCAAGTGACAGACAATTGCTATTCCTCATTTACCAGGTCATCTGGACCTGGCTGACACTGGGGAGGAAAGAATGAAGATAAGAAAGGCTCATGGCAGAATGGCATAGAGATTTAAAGATGGAGGCAATTTGTATTTGCCTAATAGTCTGCTCCTACTTATTTATGATGGGCCAGCATTTGGCTCTTTTTCCTTTTTTTCCTTCTGTACTGCACCCTCTCATATAGCCTACTGACATGCCATAGAATCCTTGTCCATGTAGTCTCTCCAGCCTCTAGGTTGTTACTCATAACCTAGGTAGGACCGTAGGTGGGAATTCTGACCCAAAGTAATAATCCGAACAAGTAGGGTAGGTTTCTTGATCCGCTGTGCCTGACCTCTGACACAGATAGACAGGTGATGCATATAATCAATGAATCCTGATCCATACATTGGTAGATACTGTACTGAGCCAGTCATCATCTGTTTCACACCAGATTGAGCCCTTACTGACTAAGAAGCACAATACTAGTACTGAGTCGGCAGAAATGAACACGGAGGGTGAGACTCCCTGTCCTCATGAACTGACAATCGCCAGGAGCCTTTCCCACATGTAAACTAGATCTAAGCCATCCTTCTGGTTAACATCATCTCCTAGCACCCTCAGTCATCTCTGACACATGTACACACATCTCTGTCTTGAGTCTGGGGCCCTCTTCCTTCAGGTGCTTTTCAATCTCATCCCTGTCCCTTCTCGCTGTCGCCTCTGGAGCTGTGTCCTCCCTGGGCTCCTGAGCATTCTCAACCCTGTGGCCACTCCTGTGCCTAAAAGATCTGTAGAGGCTATGCCCTCTCTGCGCTTCTCTCCTTGCATGTGGTCTCAGGTATAGAGTTGGCCTATCTGAGACCTGGTAGGATCCAGGATGGATGGTGGCAGGCCTCAGCAGCATGTTTAGGTGGGGGTAAATTAGCATAGCAAAGCATCCCCAGGCTCACCGCAGTGGTCATCCTAAATGCCAAGGAAACACGGAGAGGCATACATTCCCCAGGCCTTGGAAAGTCCTTAGCTTGAGCCTGTAGCTCTGTACTTCCTTTCCAGGGTACAGGGTCCATGTTCAAAGTCAACATGCAAGGAACTGAAGCACCTAGGCTTGAAGTTCCAGTCCTCAGTCCTGGACAACCCACAAGGGTTCTGCAAGCAGCATGCCATGTAGCCTAAAGATGAAGACGAGGACACAGGATGCACAGCTCCCTTTCCTAAGACAGAAGTGGCTCAGACAGGCAATGCCTTCCCTCCTGCTCTTTGTTGCCCGTGTAGCAAGGAATGATGTTTGAAAGACCCTGGCTGAAGATCTGCTAAAGGGATTGCTCTGAGGGGAGGGGCAGGGCTACCTCTTGACATCTTGGGGTTGGCCAGGGCTCTAGGGATGCTCTGCCTACCTATAGGGCTGAGTAAGCAGAAGACCACAGGGGCCCTTGCATCTGTTGTTGCAAGACACCAGTGACTTCCATCCAACATGGAGGACCAAGAGTTCTTTCAGCAAATGTACATAGAGCTTCAGAAGGCCTTGCAAGAATCTAAGCACAAGGATATGAGAGAGGGGTGGACCAAGTTGGACCCTGAAACACCTGTAGCCCCATAGGCAAGGTGAGGTCTTTTCTAGTGGCCGAGCTGAAAGGGTACAGAAGAAATGGTGGTGAGGTGGAGCTGGGCCCTAAGCCAAGCAGGGCTTTCATAGGAAAAGCTGGACTGTTGGGTAAGTTGGGGTGAGAGACCAGATAGGGATATGGCCCAGCAGTGGGACCACTTATGAAGCTATGTCCTGGCATGTGGGATTGTGCCAGGCTGTGGCTGAGAAGGAGCAAGATGGCATTCAGGGGACCTAGGATGTTGAGCTAAGGAAGTCATCATGCCCATGGCAGAAGAATGACATAGGAAGGCCAGGTGTCAGCCTCTGGTGCAAGACAGTGATGGGAGCTGAGGGTAGGTGGGCATCCTGAGCAGAGCAGAGAATTAGGGCAGTGAAGGCAGAGGTGGGGACAGAGGTGAGACTCCAGGTTATGGGGCTGAAGCCTATCAGCCAGGGTCAGAGTTCAAAGCACCTAGCAAGGCTGTACTCAGCCACCATGGGATCTCTCTCTCTCTCTCTCTCTCTCTCTCTCTCTCTCTCTCTCTCTCTCTCTCTCTCTCTCTCTCTCCCTCTCTCTCTCTTTCTCTTTCTCTGTGCTTCAGACACTGGGGCTAGAAAGATGGCTCACTGGATAAGAGTGCTATCTTTGCAAGCATGATGACCCTTGGATCCCAGCAGCCACATAAAAGCTGAGCACAGCCACATGTACCCACAACACTGTGTGGGTATGCAGAGACAGGTGCATCTTGGGAGAAACCCGACTGAAATGGCAGCTTCAGGATCATCGAGAGACTGTCTCAAGGAAATAAGATGGAGAGAGAAAGAAGGATTCTCCAGCCTCCACATGCTAGTGCATGGATGTACTCACCTACATACCACACATGACTGCACCACACACACTTTAAGAAGAGAAAAGATTTCACCTAGAATATACCTACTCCCATTAAGTCAGCCTTCAACAAATTATTCCCCTCCCCCACCACATTACATGTATTATTCAATTTGTTTTAAATGGAGTGCTCCTCCCAAGATGTAGAAATCCATGGGAATTTATTAAGTCTTGACAAGAGTTATTGAATGTTCTATTAGGTTTTCCAAATTGGCCAGTGTTGGATGGCTTAAAAATTATTCATTAAGGCATAACATTAAATACCAATAAATTGCATGGTATATTTATGAACTATCTTTGAAAGTCATTAAATATGCATATCAGGCAATAAATCCATTCTCTACTGGAAGTCTGTTCTGAATGGTGGCAATTCAGGGTTTAGGTAACAGTCATGGGGGGAAGGGTGGGCTGGCTTGCCATTGGGACCTCAGGGGGGGACACAGGAAGTTTGGGCCAGATTCTTTCTAGTCCTCATCCTATTACTGGGATGAATGGGGCCCAGCTAGACCAAGTAGGCAATTTTGACTTGTGATATATATCAAAGGGTGAAAATCCAAAGGTCAGAGAGAGCCATGTGATGGATCAATTCACTGCATTCTGCAATCTCCACGTATACTGTGACCACTGGCTGCAACCACACCCACCATTCACCCAAAACTAACCATCTGATCCTGGGAGACAAGTGCTCTTCCCTGACACTGACTTCAGGACCAGAATCAGCCACAGGTCGGCCTGCCTGTGAGGATAAGGGACTTTAGTATTCACACACCCGCTGAGTATGGCGGCAATACCGACTTCAGCCAGGCATGCAGGGCTCAGCTGCAGGTTGCTGGTGCTGGGGCAATATCAGCTGTCACCCATAATGAGTTACCCTAAGGTTGTAATTTAGTCTCATCCCAGATTATCCAGTACTGGGGAACTCAGCCCCTCCGTGGCCCACTGTCAGGCAGGTTGCATTCCTAGGTAGCTGTCTGGAGCTGGAGAATCCCAAACGGTTCCCCCATAGATGTTCTCCAGCTGCCCGCAGTAGGGCAGAGTGGTCATGGGGTTCCCAAGGCTGCCATGGCTTCTAGACTTTGCTACCGATGTTTTCTTGTGTTTCCTGATTGTGAAACCGGGTGATTGTCCCAGCACCCGTGGCCTGCCAGTCAGTGTAACAGGTAAGGAACCTGTTCCACAGGAAGGTTCTAGCCAGGAGGAAGTTTCCAAGGATGGAAAGACCCATACTTGAAGTCAGAAACACCTCATTAGTTTTGTGATCTGGGGTATGAGTGATCCTTTGAGGGGGCATTCCTGGATTGGTGGGCATGCTGTTTTTTGTGGGGCAATCGAGTGACTGAATAAAACCAATGGGGAGAGAATGGCCACCTCCGAGGGGTGCATGCTTGGCAGTGAGCTCTTGTTCACCCATTCTGCTTGGGTCACCTCAGCCCTTTGATGAATGGGAGAACCCATGCCTTCTGTTCTCAAGCAGACAGCATCAGCTTTGGAAAAAAATATAAAAAGAAGTTATTATATTACTATGTTATGTAATAATCATTTATTATTATTATTATTATTATTATTATTATTATTATTTGTATTGTGCACATGTGGTATACAGGTATTGTTGTGTGTTCATGTGGGTGAAGATATGTGTAGATATATGTATGCATGTGTGGAAGCCAGAGATCAACCTTAGGTGTCTTCTTCTGTTTTTGTCTACCATATTTTTTAAGACTATATCTCTCAGTACCTGGGACTCACCACTTGGGCTAGGCTGGCTGGCCAGCAAGCCCAGGACTTGCCTGTCTCTACCTTCTCAGACCTGGGAGTATAAGAGAACGCCTCAATGCTGAGCTTTTAAGTGGATGCTGAAGATCTGGCTCAGCTCCTCATGCTGGTATCGTGAGCACTTTACCAACCAAGCTCTTTCCCCAGCCTCGCTACAGAGCAACTAAATCAAAACCCTACTAGGTAGTTTGGAGAGACAAACCAACAGACACACACAGAGACAAAGAGAGCAGGAAGGTGAGCAAAGTGCTGGCTTAGGAATAAGCAAGCCATCCAGCCACTCTGGGGGAATTGAATCCTGGCACCCTGTGGTCCATTCTCCCACAGGAGAACTAGAGACTTCATTTTGTATCTTTCATCTCAAGTTTGGCTGGAATGAACTTTTCCCTCTTCTCCGTCCTACAAGCAGTCACACAGACCAGTGAGGGTCCCTGTATGGGATGAGTGGAGCTGGCCTGCAGCACAGGCTGGACTAGGGGTGGCCTCAGCTGGCCACTGGAGGACAAAGATAGGATCGCATTTCTCAACTTGGTTCACTTTAACCTGCCTTCCCAAGAACTGCAGCTGTGCCAGAGCCCTGGGCAGCCATCCACTGGTATAACTGTACATGCTTGTGTGGGAGCTACAAAAAGGACCAAGCCCTGTTTTCACTCTTGATAGTGGAAGACTGCCTCAGCATCCTGGGTGCTCTTCCAGGGGATCCCGAGAGCTGTCAAGGCTTTCACTAGTAAAGTGTGTACCAGGATATCTGAGAGCACCCACAGAAATGCATGTTCTTTGACCTCACCCCCCTCCCCAGAGTAGGTCCGGGAGGTCTGAGGGCACAGCTTCAGAACTGCTATCTCTAATTAGTTTGCTAAGTGGTACTAGTGCAGCAGTGGCAATAGAGGGCATAGTGGCGGGGGTGGGGGGCGCTAAAGGAGGGGTTCCATTACCATCATTTGGGAGCTCATTTCAACTGCAAAGATACTGGGTCTCACCCCTGACACACTGAATCAGACACTCTGGGAGTGGAGTCCTGCCACCTCTCCCTGCACCTTAGTAACTCGCATGCACCTGCAGTTTGAGAAGATCCCAGAAGTGCCCCCAGCCTGAGCTGGCGGTGACTTGGGAACCAACAGGAGCTTGGAACCTGGAGATGGTGACCTTTGTGTGCTTCCTGGAGAACCTGGTATCCCAAGACCTCGTGAGGCAGACGCAGAAAGTTGGAAGTACTTTGCCTGGGCACAGATCAGATGCATCCCCAGCATCTTGTCGTGGTGACGGAGGAAGCAGAACATCTGCTTAGGAGCTCTCGCCTTTGCATTCAGCACAGAGGAAGAGTTACCCGAGTAAAGCTGTCAGACAGCCGGCTGTTGTCCCAGTAACACCCTGCAGCTGTCAGAGAAGGAAACCCAAGCTTTCAGGCACCGGGCCCCATTCCCCAAGTCTCAAGTGGGCTGTTTGCCAGCTACCTTTACCTTCTGGAAAGAGGAACACAGAACTGATTCCGTGGGGCTTTGCATGCCTGAACTCACTTTGTAGGATGACCCACAAACAGTCTGGTCCCTATTTGAGTTCCTGTTTGCTACAGATATGTGTGTGCCCAACACTGTGATGGGCATTCATGGCCACATTGAAACGGATGCCTCTGGGCTGTACCCTAGGCTAGGCCATCTATGGCCTCTACAGCTCCGGCCTCTCCACAGGTGTAGACTTGACAGTATGCACAAGCTAGAGCCACATTTGACAAGCTAGCACCCTCATTAGAGCACAGGGATTCCCCTGGATTTCTCAGGACTGAGAAAGAAGGCTTAAAATGGATACTTTAGTTTCATTTCTGTTGCTGTAATAAAATACTCTGACAAAAATCAACTTAGGGAAGAAAGGACCATAATTCCAGGTATAGTCTATCCCTGTGGGAAAATCACAGCAGCAGGACCTTGAGACAGCTTGCTACATCAGTCCATAGTCAAGAGCAGAGAGAAACAAATGCATGCATGTGCAATTGTTTGTGCTCAGCTTGATTCTCTACTCTTACAGTTTGGAGCTTAGGGAATGGTGCCACCCACACTGGGCTAATTCTTCCCACATCAGTTAACTTACTTAAGACAACCCCCCCCCCCCACACACACACACAAAGATATGCTCACAGGTTAACTCAATGTAGAGGATTCCCGATTGAGATTTGACTCAAGTAATTCTAGGTTGTATCAACTCGACAGATAGACATTACAGCGGACATTTGTCCATAAGTTCCAGGGATCTGCCACTTGCTTGGCTTAGAGCTTCCTGGCTAGTGAATAGGTCCTCAGAGCCTTGACCATGCATCTTCCTGAGTGGACAGCCAAGAGCTCTGCAGGTATCTTTCCTGGTTTCTCCAGCCTGTCAGTGGTTCTTTGAAATCCCTCCAAGAAATAGGGAAGGGAGCATGATCTGAAGAGCAGGCAAGTCTCTGCAGGAGGTTGTGGATCCTAGGTTGTGGAAACTGAAGCAGACCACAGCCTGCCCCTCCTCAGATATATATCACGCGGGAGGGAAAGGGCTTCAGAGAATGAGACTGGCAGAAATTCTGGGGTTCCTTTCAGCATCAGGAAGTGGGTCGGTCTGTCTGTCTGTCTGTCTGTCTGGAGCAAGTACTCTCTGCTAAGGAGAGAGCTAGTGCAGAGGTCCTACGGCTGCTCAAATGACTGGAGCTAAGTGAAGGGATGGGTGCCCTGGAGAAAGTGTGGGAAGAAGGAGCGTGTTCAGCCTATTGTAAGGGGCTAGTGTGAGTTAAGGGACGCAGAAAAATGCTCAGATTCAAATGATAGTCACCAGTTGGGAATGCCAACAAGATCCAAAGTCGAGACTCTATATAGCTCCAAAATTAGAAGAACTGGAATCTCCATGTGAAAAACGGAGCCAGGAAGGAAAGAGATGGTAAGGCGAACCTGAGGTCTTCCTTCACTCTGAAAGATGGTTAGCATCAATAATGAGTGAAACTGCACTGGTGTCTCCAGTGGGGGGGGGGGGGCTTTCCTCAGGGTCTCCATAGCAGCTACTAGTCCTACATGGTGATTCTGCCTCCTAGCTGGGGGGTGGGGGTGGGGCGGAAGTGCAGCACAAAGCTGGTTATGGAACAACTTGAAGTATGTGACTTAATAACCCCTCTATTGTGTAATATTGTACTACAGGAAAAAAAAGCCCTTAAGCCTGCTTAGTGCTTGCATTTTCTTCTTTTTTAAAAAGACAGAAAGTCAGTACCTCCATGTGCTCTAGCAGAGCTAACCTCCTCCCGACCCCTGCACCTCCCAAAGCTGTGATTAGGCCAAGGGTCTTGCATTGTGCTTCAGGGAACAGCATGGGGATATGATGGGCGTTCTGGGTGTTTGAGGTGCAAACACCCTCCCCCAAAGCAGGGATAGCTTTAATGCTGAAAATGCAGGGCACAATTAGGCAGGCATTTGTGCCCAGGGCATACAGAGCGCCCCATTTTGCTGTCAGGGAAAGATGATTCTCAGAGGTGGTTAAAGGCCCTGACCTCACTACCTGGCCTTTCTTTCCCCTGTTGATGTTGATAGCACCAAAAGAAGGCAGGATTTCTGCTGCCCAGGAGAAAAGTGAAGAGGTTGTGGACAGACAACTGAATGTCTGTGTTTTCTTCTCCACTTCTGAGCTGTGATAGACTCCATTTAGACCCCTGTGCTATTTGACCAAGAGGAGACTGGTGGTTTTCTAGGCCTGCTGGAGTTGGCTCTATGTATAAGGGTCTGAAAGAGCAGTATTGAAAACTTTTAACAGTAGTCTGTATTTGTGTTTGGGGTATGTATGCTTTGGTGTTCATGTGGGTATGTATATGTGTGCATGCTAGGGCACATGCGTGTGTGTGTGTGTGTGTGTGTGTGTGTGTGTGTGTGTATGTGTGTGTGTGTGCTTGTATACATGTGAATGTGGAAGCCAGAAGTTGATGGCCACTGTCTTTCCCAGTTATCCATCACCTTTCCCTTAGAGACAGGGTCTCTGACTAGACCTTGGGTTCAGTAGTTCTCCCAGGCTGTCTGGCCAATGGACTTGAGGGGTCCACTTGGCTCTGCCTCCTCCCAGTGTGGAGGTGATAGATATAAGTCACAGGCCTTGGCTTTTATGTAGGTCCTGGGGATTTGAACTCCAGTCTTCATTCTTGTGTGGCAGGCACTTTAAGTACCTGAGCCACCCTCAGCCTTGACTTCAGAGGTCTTTATCACCGAGTATTTGCTGGGCATTCCATTCCCATCCTAAGGCTGCATCCAACTCTGGCTCCCAAGATGCCTCTGACTACTGCTCCCTCCACCAGTCACAGCTCGTGGGTCCGGTAGTCACACCCCAGCTCTGTGAAAAAGACAGCCAGCGTTCCAAAGTCTCTCCAGCCCGAGGTTCCCATAATGCCTCATTCAAGTTCCCACGACCCCATTCTTGGAATGTTGCCTGTCGCCAATTGCCTGACACATGGCCACCAGATTCCCAGCTGGTTGGCACACCAATGCCACAGTGATCTTCTTAATTGGTCAATTGGCTCTTGCTGCTTCCCTGTTGAAATCTTATCGGTGGCTTTCCCTTTGTGCTTAGAAAAAGCCCGACTTCTTAGGCTGGGCTCTGTGTGCTCATTCTGCCTTCCCTGAGACTTTAGGCAGTGGCATATGCTGTCCCTGCTCACCCATGGCTTGTACCTGTAGTTCTCATTCTAGCCCAGAACCAGCATCCCTCCTGAGGATTGAGTGGGTGAGGAGATAAGGGAGGGGAGAACAGCTGGATTTTGAGACAGCTGGTTTTGAGTGTTAGACAAGGTTCTCTGTGACCTTGAGCATATCGTTTGACACCCTGGAATCTTTGTCCCTTATCTGTAAATTGAGACTCACACCTCCCTTCTCGGGAATGTGCTCAGGATCAAATGAGACGATTATGCAAAGATGGCAGCCAGCCCAGCACCTAGTGGGAATTCCGCAGGTTTTCCTTTTCATCCTCTATGTTGATGAGCTTGCTCCTTGATTATAGGGAAGGCCTGGTGCTTACTGTCTCAATTCCCTGATCTCCACCCTCTCCTATCTGTGGGGACATCTGCATCTTTCCCTCACACACTAGGTAGTCCTCTTCCAAGGCTGAAGCTTAACAGGATGCCCACTGTCTATGGATAGACAGACTTGAGGGTTCTCTTGGAGAAAAATCTCTGCCTCTCTGCCTCTCTGCCTCTCTGCCTCTCTGCCTCTCTGCCTCTCTGCCTCTCTGCCTCTCTCTGCCTCTCTGCCTCTCTGCCTCTCTCTGCCTCTCTGCCTCTCTGCCTCTCTGCCTCTCTGCCTCTCTCTGCCTCTCTGCCTCTCTCTGCCTCTCTGCCTCTCTGCCTCTCTGCCTCTCTGCCTCTCTGCCTCTCTCTGCCTCTCTGCCTCTCTGCCTCTCTCTGCCTCTCTGCCTCTCTGCCTCTCTGCCTCTCTGCCTCTCTGCCTCTCTGCCTCTCTGCCTCTCTCTGCCTCTCTGCCTCTCTCTGCCTCTCTCTGCCTTTCTGCCTCTCTCTGCCTCTCTGCCTCTCTGCCTCTCTGCCTCTCTGCCTCTCTGCCTCTCTGCCTCTCTGCCTCTCTCTGCCTCTCTGCCTCTCTCTGCCTCTCTCTGCCTTTCTGCCTCTCTCTGCCTCTCTGCCTCTCTGCCTCTCTGCCTCTCTGCCTCTCTGCCTCTCTCTGCCTCTCTGCCTCTCTCTGCCTCTCTGCCTCTCTGCCTCTCTGCCTCTCTGCCTCTCTGCCTCTCTGCCTCTCTCTGCCTCTCTGCCTCTCTCTGCCTCTCTGCCTCTCTGCCTCTCTGCCTCTCTGCCTCTCTGCCTCTCTCTGCCTTTCTGCCTCTCTCTGCCTCTCTGCCTCTCTGCCTCTCTGCCTCTCTGCCTCTCTGCCTCTCTGCCTCTCTCTGCCTTTCTGCCTCTCTCTGCCTCTCTGCCTCTCTGCCTCTCTGCCTCTCTGCCTCTCTGCCTCTCTGCCTCTCTCTGCCTCTCTGCCTCTCTGCCTCTCTGCCTCTCTGCCTCTCTGCCTCTCTGCCTCTCTCTGCCTTTCTGCCTCTCTCTGCCTCTCTGCCTCTCTGCCTCTCTGCCTCTCTGCCTCTCTCTGCCTTTCTGCCTCTCTCTGCCTCTCTGCCTCTCTGCCTCTCTGCCTCTCTGCCTCTCTGCCTCTCTGCCTCTCTGCCTCTCTGCCTCTCTCTGCCTCTCTGCCTCTCTCTGCCTCTCTCTGCCTTTCTGCCTCTCTCTGCCTCTCTGCCTCTCTGCCTCTCTGCCTCTCTGCCTCTCTCTGCCTCTCTGCCTCTCTCTGCCTCTCTCTGCCTTTCTGCCTCTCTCTGCCTCTCTGCCTCTCTGCCTCTCTGCCTCTCTCTGCCTCTCTGCCTCTCTCTGCCTCTCTCTGCCTTTCTGCCTCTCTCTGCCTCTCTGCCTCTGGCCCGTGGAGTGACTCAGGGGCCCTGTGTGGGAGGAGCAAGCTGAAGAGAGTCAGGACAAGTCAGGCCTAGCATGGGGTAGTAAGCATGATCCTAAGTGTCAGATTCAAGGTGCTCATCTTCAGGTGTGTACACAGGTACGGCCCTGAAGTAAGTGTCACCTTAAATACTGTACCCCGGACACCTCGTGTCTTACGTACGAGTCCTGACCACAGAAACTTGTGTTTAGAATGCCCCTGACAGCCTCCTCTGCTTATTCTTGGATTCCTTCCAGATTATTCCTGCCATGGGAACGGTCTTAGTCATCATTCTGCTGCTGTGAAGAGACACCATGACCACAGCAACTCTTATAAAGGAGAGCAGTATGGGCTTTCTTTCGTCCATTATCATCAGGGTGGGGAGCATGGCAGCATGCAGGCAGACACGGTGCTGGAGGAGTAGCTGAGAGTTCTACATCCTGATCCATAGGCAGCAGGAAGAAGGTTTTTAAAACCTCAAAACCCATGCCCAGTGACATACTTCCTCCAACAAGGCCACACCTACCTCCACAAAGCCACACCTCCCTCACACACACTACTGCGAAAGTAGTGTCACTCCCTGATGACTAAGCATTCCAAATATTTGAGCCTGGGGAGCGTGTGTGTGTGTGTGTGTGTGTGTGTGTGTGTGTGTGTGTGTCTTATTCAAATCATTACAGGAACCCAGGGGAAAGGGACCAAAGGAATGACCATCCCACGTGTGGTTATTTCTGCCTCTCTGCAGATGCTGGGTATCACAGAATACTCACTCTGTCTCCCACACTCCGATGCTGGAGGCAATTAGGCTTAGATATGGTCTAGAAGAGGGAGCCCCTGATAGCATCAGTGTCCTAGCAGAAGAGTGGAAGACAGAGAGCTTTCTCTGTCTCTGCATATGAGGACACAGCAAGAAAGCGCTCATCTACAAGCACAAGGTGGCCATCAGTGGGCAGGAAATAGCCAGCCAGAGGCCGGAAGTGACCGGCGGCTGGCAGAAAGTAGCATTCATTAGGAGCTAAATCTGTCAGCACCTTTGATCTGGGCCTCTCCGACCCTAGCTGTGAGAACCCAATGTCTTATTGAAGCTGCTCCCACAGTGGTATTCAGTGGTGGCAGCTCATGCTGGTTCAGGAGATGTCCTAGAATCTTCCTACCCCACTGACTTGGGTTGCAGAGGACAATGATCCCTTCTGTGCATGAACCTAGTAGCCCGGGATTTCCCTTTTGCTGAGTGGGCACAAGAGAGGCAGTGAGGGACCCCACAGCCAGGAAACTGCATGAGCTGTCCTTGCTTCTATGAAATCTCCTGTCTAGGGATCCACAAAGCAGTCAGAGCCCATGGGAATCCATGAGCAGAGGTTACCTCTCGGGGTAACCTTGAAGCTTGAAGTGTGGTCTCAGCTCATCAGAGGAACTAGGCTCTGCACTCAGATTAATGCTGAAATGTAGAGCTGACTTTGATAAGAGACCTTCGTCTGCTGAACTACAACCTTGATGGATGCCAGGTTGTTGCTTCCTCTGGTGATCTGTTTTTAGCTGTGGATGTCCAGGCTTCAAGATGACCCTGTCCAGAGAAACTCAGCCCTGGTCTCCTGGGGGAGAGTGCTTTCCTAGGAGGTTCGTCCTCCCATTTGATTAAACCAAAGATAACTCCGCACAAACCACCCAGAAGGAGGGTCCTAGTGCCTTAATTGCATTAGTACCTATGCCAGAATCTGATCTGAGTCCTGGGCTTCAGTCCTCTGTCCCCCAGGACTTCTCACAGATGGCTCAGACAGAACATTCCTTTTCTAGATGATTTGGCCTGGGCATGATCCAAATGGGGCTGCTATCTCATGAAGTGACCTGCAGAGCCTAACCCAGGCTATTTTGAGGTTTAAGGGTGAGGTAAGCAGCACCATAAGCTCTTTTAGATGCTCTAGCCTGCCTCAGATTAGAGGGTCAAAAAGAGCAAGAGACCTATCTGAAGCACACAGCACGCAGCTAGGCCAACACACATTTAAAATCACCATGAGTTTCTTCTCTTGGTTTTAATGTAGTAAATATATATCAAAGTTTGATCACTGTTTTCTTTTTTTTTTCCATGATGCCTGATTCACGTTTTTAAACCTTTAATAACACAGGTGGCCAGTTTTAGCATTGACGTATTTGTCGGCTCGAGTTCTTGGGGTATACGTGAATGACTAATCTGTGTCCCTGTCTTCTAGTCTGGCTTAACCTATGGGGAGAGGCCCATCCAGAACCCTGACAGATGCCTCCCCCACTGTGACAATGGGTGGCCAAGAGCTTGGGAGCCAACCGTGCTGCTTGGAGACGGGGTAGGGTGGTGTATCTCACAGCAGGTGTTCTCTCCATCTGTCCTGCCAACCGTGCACCTTCCTTCCTGTTGGGAGCAAAGCCATCTGCATCCCGGAGCTGCACGTCTGTCTGTGGATGCTATGAGAGGCTGGTACTTGGATCTCCCCAGCCACCCAGAGCCTTCCACGGTGAGGAAGAGACACCAATGGACTGAACTCAATGTCCCCCAGACTCTGGGATGCAGAGGGTAGGGAGGCTTCAGAATGGCATTGGGTCCTTCTGTCTCAAGGCATAGATACTTTTTGAGATGTTGACTTAGGGATTAATGTAAGGAGGCTGAAGGACTAGACAGACTGGTGGAGTCCTGAACAGACATTTTAAAGGGGTGACTTCCCTGTGAGCTGGATGAGTGAAGTTGGGAAGGTAGTATCAGGGGACCAGGATATCTGGCAGGGGGTAGTATTGGACATTCCAAGAAGGCTGTCTGGTTGCTGCATAGGATCTCAGCATGCTCTTGACCCTAAACAGCCTTGCAGGTCCTCATCTGTGGAATGAAATAATGCTGCTCTCCTTTGTCACAATGCAGAGGCACCAACACCATGGGAGTGACCGTCAACTGTAGTCACCAGTGCCAGGTGTTGGGGGAAAGGCCTATCCTTTCCATCAAAGGTGATCTTTGTAGCTGGATGGGGTTGCTCCATCCTGTAGAGGAGAGAATGGTGTGGTTCATGCTGCAGTGGCATGCATGCATCCTAAAGCCTTTTGTCTTAAACAGCTCTTTCTCCTGATTGGTGGGATACTATAGTAAGCCACCATCATCTTCCTGTGAGTCAGTTTGGTCTGCGTTTCAGGAAGGACTAAGTATCTTAGGAGGCCTCAAGGGATCCGTGGGATAACCACTCTTCCTAGACCAGGACCCCAGGTGTCACTCTGCCCTTGTTACAGTGGACAAAGGGGAAGCCTCTCTGTATCCTGACTTCTTATTATAAAATAGAGACACGTCCAGCACACAGACATCTCTCTGGGCGTCTCCTGGGAGAAGCAGAGCCATACAGCCTCCCAGCTTAGCTGTTGGCTATTCCAAGATTGCAGGCGCCTGCTTACTTCATGACTTGGTTTATCTATAAAATAGGACACATGATGTCACATTCCTCATAGGTAATAGGAAGTGAGTCCATTCTCATGACACCTGTAGACTCATCACAGTCTTTATTCCATAAGTGGCCGGAGAGCTTGAAGAGGCGGGGAGAAGCCTGGCACACTGCTAGAACCCAGCACTTGGGAGACTGACACAGGAAGATGGTGGGTTCAAAGCCAGTTGGGCTATATAGTGAGACTGTCTCCCGCCACCGCCCAAAAATATAAAAGCAGGAGACAATCTTGGGAAAGAATAATGAAGTTAAAGAATTATGTGTCCTCTTTCTATACATTATCAGGGCAGAAGTCTTAGAAGTATGTGTGTGGTGTGATATGTTTTGCATGCGTGCACTGTGTGTGTGGAATGGTGTTTGTGTTACATGTGTTAAGTGTGAGAGTGTTATGTTTTATGTGTGTATGGTGTTTATATGAGTGTGTTGTGTATGTGATACATGTACCCATCCATGGACATGCACATAGACTAGAGGAGGACATCAGGTCCCTTGATATATTAGTGTCCACCTTACTACTCGGGGACGGAGTGGTGGTTTGAATAATCACGGCCCCCACAGGCTTACATATTTGAATGCTTAGTCACCAAGGAAGTGATACTATTTGAGGATTAGGTGGCATGAGCTTGTTGGAGGAAATGTGTCACTGGGAGTGGGCTTTGAGGTTTCATAAGTCCATGGCAGGCCAAGTCTGTCTGTCTGTCTATCCATCCATCCATCCATCTTTCTATCAGCTACCTGCCTGTGGATGAGGATGTAGCTCTCAACCACTTCTCCAGCACCATGTCTGCCTGTGTGCCACCATGCTCCCTGCCATGATGATAATGGACTAAACCTCTGAAAATGTAAGCAAATCTCCATTTAAAAGTTTTCTTTTATAAGAGTTGCCTTGGTTGTGGTGTCTCTATAGAACAGAACAGAACAGTGACTAAGGTGCAGAGTCTCTCACTTAGCCTGGGACATGGCTGGGAACCATCCAGCCACAACGATCCTTCTATCTCCACTTTTTATTGCACTGGAGTCAGAAGACAAACCCAGCTTTTTATATCAGTGTTAGGGCCCACCCAAGCTCAGGTCGTCTCCTTGCCCAGCAAGCATTCCCAACTGCTGAGCCCTTGCTCCATCCCAGAACTAAATTCTGCAACATACCTGGGCAACAGGTATTTGACAAAGGTGCCAGGGAAATTGAATTGTGGAAAAACATATTTTTGAGTAAATGTTGCTGAAATCAGTGGATATCCAAATACAAAAGAATGAGATGTAGTGCACACAGACTAACTCAGGGTGCATCATAGACATAGACATAGATGCGAAACTGATAAGGCATGTGGAATAAAATGCAGGGGAAAATCTTCATAGCCTTAAGTAAGGCAGAATCTCAGACATGGCATCAAAGCACAGGTGACAGTGGAACAGTCACATGACTGTCTGACTCTATCAAAATCAAAAGCTTTTGTCCGTCAAAGAACGCCATCCAATAGACGAAGAGGCAGTCCACAGAGTGAGAGCCAATGTCTGCAAACCACATATTTGACTAAAAATTTGTATCCAGATTTGTGCATTTTTTAAATGGATGGACATGATACCTCTCTTCAGGACTTATTATAGTTTATGTGCACGAGTGTTTTGGCTATACATATGTATGTGCTCCACATGCATGCAGTGCCTGAAGAGGCCACAAGAGGGCATCAGAGTCTTCAGGAACTAGTGTTAAGAGGCCTGGTGGGGCATCAATGGGAGGGGAGGCCCTTGGTCCTGTGAAGACAAGATACCCCAGTGTAGGGGAATGCCAGGGTGGGGAGGCAGGAGTGGGTAGATGGTAGAACACCCTCATAGAAGCAGGGGGAAGGGGGATGGGGGAGGGTTTCTTCTGGGGAGGGGACCAGGAAAGAGGATAACATTTGAAATGTAAATAAAGAAAATATCCAGAAAAAAAAAAAGGAGTTGTGAGCCACCTGATGCAGGAAACTGAACCCATATCCTTGGCAGAGCAGTAAGTGCTCTTAACTGCTGAGCCATCTCTTTAGCCCTCAAGAGCTATTAATAGCAGAGAAAGTATCCACTTTATAAATGAACAAAAGACTCCAATAAACCTCTCTCCGACTAGGAATTTCTCTCAGACATACTAACAGCCACTGAGCGAATGCAAAGGTGCGTCTTTAACTTCTTTAGCCTCACTGGTCCTTAGAAATGGATGCAGGAAATAAAAACGCAATAGCAACTTAGGCAAAAATGCAGAGAATTGGAACCCCTGTACATTGTTGATGGACTATCAATGGCACAGCCATGATAGAAATGCCTGGTAGCTCTTCAGACAATTAAACGTAGAGTTAACCTAGGAAATCCCAATTGAGTAAATACCCAGGAGAGATGAACACATACATCCATACAAAATTCTGTCCATGACATTCACGCTTCAACATCCATGAGGAAACAATAACCACCCCTCAGGTTGGTGACCTAAGCCTATAATGCGAAGTGACTCCGCGGTAAAAATGAGTGGGCACTGACACGTGATACCCAGTGGTGGACCGTGCAGGCACAGGGCTACGCTATGTATCCCGTGAGTCTTTGCTGTATCTAGGATGTCCTAAGCAGAGCAGGAGGCACATTTGTGAACGGGGAGCCATTTCTAATGGGTCAGCACCGAGGCTGCGGTGATGGAGCAGGATCCCAAGAACGTACGGAGGCAGCGGCACTGCACACCTTGCAGCTCCAGCGAACGCAGCTGCTTTGTAAGGTGGAGAAGTGGGTTCAGATCACTCAGCGTTTCCCACCACGAGATGAGCAGAAATGCACAGGATTGTGGGAGCCACGCAGTCCTCATAATGGCATGGTGGCTTAGACTGGTGGGCACATGCCTAAAACAAAAGATTCTGACATTTCTTTTTTCCATGTTTACTGGATGTAATATGCATGTATGTGTATTATATTATACTGTAGATATCCAGACCTCGGGCTACCCTACCAAAGAGGATTTTCCCCAGTGGGCCCTCAACTGAACTCGGGACCCTTCTGAGGGGAGGTGGGCTGAGCCATGAGGTGAGGGTGAGGTCTCTGGGAAGTGAGAGGTGTAGGGGAGCCTATGTGGCAGACCTTGAACTGCATGTAGGGGAATAGACACCTGTGTTGATGGCTCTCCTCCTCCTGCTGCCTCTGTCCCAGATGTCAGCTTCTCCTAGTTCCTTGAAGAAGGGGTATGGAAATAAATTTCCTATTCCCACCCTCAGTTACACCATTCCTCCCTGATTCCAAGAGCCCGACCAAGCTTAGAGTCCACATACTTAGCCCAGACCAGGCAAAGAGAAAAAAATCATCACTCCTCCCACCCACCAAGAACACCATGTGGGCGTTTCCCTGAATGAGCCCTGTGTGGTTGGTCACTTTGCTGGGTTGTGGCTGGTAAGCAGGGCCAGCAGGAGACCTCAGGAGTCACTGCTCAAGGGGCAGGTGAGATCTGATCCCACATGTCTGCCATCAGCTCTGGGGGTGGGGAGAGGTCACAGGTCATGTGAAGTAGCCTTTCCATTTGACCGGGAGGACGCCTGGGATCAGAAGTTGGGAATGTCTGTAAGAGAGCAGGGGCTTGTGGGAGTGAAAGCTAACAGAGGTATCTGGATGCAGTGTGCCAGGGGCCACACCTGTTATCTGAGTTGATACTGTCCTTGCTAGAGTCTGCCCAGAGTTGTCTTGATGCTCCATCCTTCTCTGAACTGCTGGCTGGCTGTTGCCTGGGCAGAGGGCAGCCGCTTGCCCCCTGGGCTCTGTACCCCAGGTAACTCATGTCCCCACTCCCTTTCCCTTTCCCATCATGGCATGATGCCCTGTAAGTATTTACTCCTTTGCCTACTGTATGCTCTGAGTGGAACCTGAGTTCCAAGGGTGGGCACCTGGAATGCTGAATGCTCCAGACTTCAGCACGCTGGTTCAAGATTAGCCTAGGAGTATTTCCCAGCTGTCCTGGGAGAACTGATGTGACTCTGCTTAATCCTTGAATGCACAAAAGGCAAGAGAACTGTGAACCCCAATGCCCCCTACACACACGTCCAGCTGTGTGACTTTGGACAAGTGACTTAGCATCTCTGTGCCTCTGCTTTCTCCTGTGCAGAATGGCGTGACAAGAGAAGCTGCCTGGTGGAGCAAGTGCGAGGGCCGGACAGGGTGGCATGTGAGAAATGTCTAGCAAGTCACCTGCCTCTGCAGTTGCTCCTGGGGTGACCTTGGAGGGAAGAGCTTGGCCGAGGGTCCTCAGCGCTTGCCAGCAGTATCATATGTGGTTGCCGGCTCAGGTTTTTTCCTAATGTGCTGAAATGCAAAGGGATGAATTATTCATATCTCTGTCTGAGGAAGAGCCTGGGTCTCCTGTTCTGTGCTTAACATGGAGTTTAGACCCCGGGAAGGGCCAGGTCAGCCAGTCTTGTAAGAAGTCAGAAAGGGAATCCTGGAGGTTTACAGCCCCATTTTACATATGAGGTGACTGAGGCCCGAGGTGGAGATGTTACTCCTGTCTTCTGTGAGGATGATAGAGAAGGCAAGGGTGTGTGGTCCTCACACAGCTTTGCTCCTCTGCCTAGGGCTGCAGGCTCAGGTGGGCTCTCAGCTTCTGATGGCTCCCAGAAGGAACAGGTGCAGCCTTCTGCATGGGGCCCCTTCTTCACATGAAGAAGCCCTACCACACTGCCTTCCATGGGGTTTTCTGGTTTCCTGGGGACTCAGAGCTTTGGGGATCTCCTATATGGCCCACTGGCCAGGCTGAGACAACCTAGAAGCAAGGGCTGCTGGCAGACAGTAGGAAGGTCCCACCTTATCTGCTCCCAAACTACTATACCTCTAGTCCCCACCCATCTATCCAACCAGGCTTGTCTGCATTACCCTGTCTAGGGAAGGAGGAGGCATGGAACAGCCTGGGGAACGTGGGAAGAGGATGAGGTAGGGCCCCAGACAGGGACAGGGCTGAGGTGTGAACCCCTCCTTGGGCTCTACCTCCTCCTGGCATCTTCCTTACTCCAGGAACCTCTGGTGCTTGTGGGAAAAAACTAGTCCATAAATTCTGGTCCATGCGCTTGGGGGACGTGATGCCGTTTGCTCCATTGTTCTCATCTGTAAAATGAGAACAGCTTTGAATGTGCTACATGGAGGACAGTCACTCTATTGGAAGAACAGTGTCTCCATAGGTCCTTTGTGGCTAGGCAAACCCTGGCTCTATGCGTGGCTTATGGGTGTCCTAACTGCCTTTGTTTTAGGGCATGTCCGTGAACAGTTATATCCCCCTGGATGAAGGAACAGGGGGGATGAACCCCTGCATAGGAGCCTCGACCAGAGGCCATGCTTTGCTGCTAGAGGTCCCCACTTCCCCTTTGCAGGAGAATCTCAAAAGCTGAGTATGGTGTGGACCTGGAGAGGTAGGGGGACACAGCCACATGGAGGTGGTACCAGAAAAGCCAGAGGACAGAGGCACACGGGGAAACATGGAAACTGCTAAGCGGCCATGTTTTCTTGTTTTGTTTTTGCCTTATTTTGAGACCAGGTCTGTGGTAGCCGGGGATGACCTTGAACTTGTGATTTTCATGCTGAAGTCATTTCCTCAAACCCAGATCCAGGGATCTCTTCCCATCGGAAGTGCCAGCATTTGAGTTGAGTTAGGTGATGCCTTGGCTGTGGCCAGTCCCACCCCTACTCTCGTGGCCCCACAGTATTGATGAGGTTGTCCAAAGCCAGCTGAGGGGACCTCAGTTACTGAGCAGTGAGAGCTCTTGGTGGGAGCAGAGAAAGGGGGACTGAGGTGGGGTCAGGCCTTTTCTGGAACACAGGAGGCCATAGGCGTGTTTAGCCTCCGTTTCCTGAGGTTGCACAGTGCTGTTCTCAACCCATGCCCCGGGCCACTGGGATTAGCTACCATCTCATGTCTGCTCTCTGGTTTGTTCACCCTAAGCCCCACCCCAGCTCAGCTAATAGCAGGACTGGGAGAAAAGGACTAAAAATAACTCAGGTTTGATGCAGTGCACACAGGGGCTGAGCTGGCAGCTGGCCCCTCCACCTTCCCTCCACGTTGACAGCTCCTCAGCTGGGGTGTGTGTGTGTGTGTGTGCTCTCGAGAGTGTGCGCTGTGTGCATGCGCATGTGTGTGTGTGTTTCACGAGTGCATCAGCCTGGCTGTTGAGGGTTCTAGAATCCACCTTCATTTTCAGGAGCGAGCCTGTTGGCCCTGACTCCTGTGGTCTTTTGTGGAGCTGACCTGGTGGCTATTCCTGGCAAGGCTCTTGATCCATCTAGTCCTGGCCTCTGGCATAGTTTCGAGGGGGTTGGGAGGTGAGACTTGGGCACAGTTGTTCTGAGAACACAATAATCACTAACTCTGGAGGTTCGTGGCTGCAGCCCTGGGCTTGGAGCAGAGGGACTTGGACCAGCTTCCTCTCTTACACAGTCCTCTTGTCTCTGATTGCTGAGTGCCTAGTGATGTTCAGCCCACTGCTGAATGCCCCGACTCAGCCCTTGGTCCACTCCAGCTATCCATCTCTGGGAACACGTGTTGCCCGTGCTCAAGTTCAAGGCTGCTAGCATCTACCAGTTGTAGCAGCTTTCTGTCAGAGGGGACACAAGGCTCGCCCTGGCACACTGACAGCCCATGTATTCCACGCTCCTAGATGCTCCCTCCTTGGGAGTTGAAATGTGGCAGAGAGGCAGCTCTGTGCACAGGTGACTCCAGTGTGGGGCAAGTGTGCGGTGAGGGTAGGGAGAGCTGTGGGAGCATGGAGAGGGGCTTGCACGGTGGACACAGGCATGCCACACAGCTATGCAGACTGGCTTGAATCTGCCTGTCTTGCAGGGCAGGCCATTCTACTCTCTGGACTTCACCTTGGGGCTGATAGATGATCACAGTGTTGTTCAAAGGAGTGAAGGAGGGGTGCGTGTGCGTGTGCGCGCGCACATGTGTTCAACATGGAAGGGGCTATACTGGAGACTGGCGGGGAGATTCCTCTCCTTAGACGATGCAGATCTGAGAATGCCACACTTTCAAGCCACTGTGAAGAGTCAGATTTCCCAAATCAGCCTGCACAGGTGGGGAACTATAGCAGCATGGACCAGGCTAGAGGGAGGCAAGACCTGGCAAGTTGAGGAACCAGTGAGCTCGGGTGCTTTGGTGACCATTAGCTCAGCCATTTTTCAAGAAGGAAGACTTTGGCCACGTGTGGCGGCATACTCCCTTTAATCCCAGTACTTGAGAGGCAGAGACAGATGGATCGCTGAGTTCAAGGCCAGCCTGGTGTGTTCCAGGCCAGCCAAGACTATACTGTGAGAACCTGTTTCAAAAAACCAAAACCAAAACCAAACAAACAACAACAAAAAAACGAATGAACAAACAAGACAAAACAAAACCAAAAAATAAACAAAATGAAGACAGGGTATCATATAATCTGCAGACCACTTTTCCCCTCTCAATCAACTGCTAAATAAGGAGGGTCTGCTTATGGTCAAGTTCCTTGGAGGGGCCTCACGGCACGGCATGGTTTTTTGGCTTACCTCTGAGTCTGTCCACCTTCCTTGTGGAGGCCATGAAAACAATGATAAGCCAGGAGCAGGGACTTTGTGGGCAGCAGGGGACAGGCAGCTCTCTCCCTCAGAAATCCAGACTTGCTGTGGCTAGACGGCTGTGCAGATGTGACTGTGTCTCCATGCTTCTGTAGGAATGTATGTTTTGAGGAGTGTATTTGAGTGTGTGTGTGTGTGCATTCTCTGTAGACAGTCCATGTAGAGTGTGATGTGGGAACATTCGCATTTGGAACAGAGCAGCATGTGTGCTCTGTATGGATATTGTGCATGGGCACTGTATATGGGTATTGTATATGGGCATTGTATATTGGTATTGTGCATGGGTATTGTGTATGGATATTGTGCATGGGTATTGTGTATGGATATTGTGTGTGGGTATTGTGTATGAGTGTTGTGTATTGGCATTGTGTATGGGTATTGTGCATGGGTGTTGTGTATGGATATTGTGAACACTCTCTGTGGAGTGTCCAGTGGGGAGTGGGCATGCTTCAAGTGTGCATATGTGTGTGGAAGAATATGTGCATAGCACCCGCGTGGGGCAAGGGCAGAGCCACCTCGGGTAGCCCTACAGGCATGGCTGCATGTTCAGATGTACACAGCACAAAGGCATTTTCAAAGCAGCAAGGAGCCCTGCAGGTAGATACTTATTATTAACTTTAGAGGAAAATCCTGTTCTGCCTTTGAGGTTGTCTTGCTGGGTCTTTCCAGAAAGAGACTAAACAAACAGCGCTTGCCAGGAAAAGGTCAGCCTGCTGCCCCACAGGTTGCATTGCTGATGGTGGAAACCTTAGACAGACCATAAGACCCGCATACTGCTGTGGCCTTGGGCTTCAGAGGCCTCCTTCCAGGGCTCGGGGGTTAGTAGGGAATGCTGTGCCTGCTGGCCTGATCAGCTCAGACTTTTAGTCAAAGCTGAGGCTCTCACAGAAAGCCCCAGAATCTTGGAACCCAATACCTCCAACCTTCTCCCAGCCTCCATAGCTCCCAGCAGCCTAAGGAACATCCAGACAGCTTGGCCTGGGGCCCCGCCCTTCTATTTCTGTCCATTGGTGATGCCCTACAGGGTCTTCCTGTGTGCTGGATACTGATAGGGACTGAGGATGCATGGGGAGGGGGGAGTGTAGAAAGCTGGACTGGGTCCTGCCCTTGGATCTTAGGACACCACAGGGAAATCACATCTTAGTCTTAGATAAGTTGGATCTTCAGCGAGTCTCAAGTTCATGTACATCATCTGGGTGACCTCTTTTGGTCCTTTAACTAAGCTCTCTCATCTCCGAAGGAAGGTCATGATGCTGGATTCATGAAGGTAAGATAGACAGACCAGAGGGCTGCCATGTGCTACACACTCCTAACTGGTGGGGCCAGCTCTCATGACTGTACACCAGGTCCCCTGTTACTGTCACCAAGCACAACTTACAGGTGGTTCTGCAGCTACAGCAGGAGTGACATGTAGGATAGATAGCCTGAGGTAGGAGGAGAGGTCCCTTCTACCACCTGATGTTGAGTACTGCCCCAGGAACCTTCCTTGGTGTGTGAGAGACCTGATTTCGGGTGGCCTAGCCACTGTAGCGGCAGAGACAATGATTAATACCTCGCCTGACTCCAGTTCTGACAAACCATCCTGAAGGAGTCGATTTCAGAGTGATGCAGACCCCAAGGGGATAGGCTGGAGCTGGCGGCTTGGAGTGAATTCTCGGATCCCTCCTGTTGCCTTGAAGTTGGAGCAACTGCTTGTATCGGCGACACCAGCCAGCAAGGGAACAATGTGGTTTGCTGGTGAGGAACTCGCTAACCTATTGCAAAGGGGCAATGGTTGGTGTCTAAGCTCCCAGTTGCCATGTGCAAGGTTCCTGTGTCCTGGATAAGTGGGTCTTCAGGTTGGCCAGGGGTGTTCCAGGGCCTGGTCAGACCTTGGAGCCCCTTGAAGAGTGTTTGCTTTTGTGCTTGCTCTGCTTCCAGGCTGGCTGTTTGTAGGTGCTCTGAGGAGAAAAGTAGGTGCCTCCTCTGCAGAGCTCAGTTTTCACCCAGATGGCCTGTTCTGTCACAAACGGGTCACAGGAATTCAGGGTCTTCCCTAATCTCCACTCAGCCTCTGTTCAGCAAGTTTCCAGTGGCTCCCTGGGGATGTATGGCCCCTGATTGACCCATGGTCTCTAGAAACAACAACAGTAACTACAGGGATGGAACCTAGGGACAGACATTCATGGCACTGATGACAGAGAAGGGAGGTAGACCTGGGGCATCCGAACTCTCTTGTTTCCCCTCCCTCTCTTCCCTTCCTTTTTCTACGTTAACTTCCTCATTCCTGCTCTGTCTTCCTCCCTCCCTCCCTCCCTCCCTCCCTCCCTCCCTCCCTCCCTCCCTCCCTTCCTTCCTTCCTTCCTTCCTTCCTTCCTTCCTTCCTTCCTTCCTCCTTTCCCTTCCTTCCTCCTTTCCCTTCCTTCCCTTTCCCTTTCCACTCCACTTTGACTTTGTGACAGTTTGGATTGCAAAATGCTTTCACTTTACAGTTGTGTTGTGTGAAATCACTCCACACATGTCACCGTATTTAGAATTTTGAGTTCTGATCTTTTCCTGGGCTGGCAAAGTGCAGTTCCACCCACTCTCTATGCTGGGCAGTGGGCAGTGAGCTACAGCGCACAGTCAACCACAGCCACCAGAGAAACAACCTGAGTTCTGTAATGCATTACACTGCCAGGCTGCGAGCTGCAGTGGTCAGGTGTATCTGGTGCATTTTGGTTTATGATACTTTCGGAGACAAGGAGATGGACTTGCATTGTTAAGTGTTGAGCATCTCTACAATGGCATAGGGATCTGCCATGCACTGAGACCCTGGTTCCTGCCAGGACAGACCCTCCTTTGGCAAGATGCACATGGAAGCACACACTTCCTTGAGGCCTCTAGCTGCAAGTTAAACTCACTAGTACTCACACATATGTCCCGGGTCTTCCTTGGTTGCATATAGATGGGAATCCCTTGCTTGGCCCTTTGAAGTCTTGCAAAAAGCCAAGGTCTGGCAATAGTGGGCCAACTCTATGACCTGTAGGTAGGGTGGAGCCCGAGTCCCAGGCACTGAAGAGATGGCACCCTAAGAGCTTCTTGGTCTCCAGAGCTAGGAGATGGCCAAGCACTGGGTCCTAGAGACAGACAGTTCCTAGATGAGGAACTTTGAGACCCTGGGTACTTTGAGGAGGCTGAAGACCAAGCTGGGGTCCCAGCCTCTCTGTGAATGAGCCAGATGGGTTCCTAGAGGTGGGCTCCCAAGCAAAGCATTTACTAGGCTTTGTGCAGGCTTGTCATCACTAAGACCACTCAGTTTGCACCACTGTCCACACAGATATCAAGATGGTCTCCCCTCCAGAGCTAGTTTGGTTCAAAAGGACAGGCCTTCTAGGATGAGACTGTTGTCGGGCCAGTTCCTCTTGATGGCCTAATAGTCCGGAGCAATTTATTCCAGGTAGGGGGCCCAGAGGTGCAAAAGTATCCCACAGTAATCTTGCTCTAAGCCATGTGGAGTCATCTTCCAGGCCAGTCTCTAGGGTTGGGTTCAAACATTTCGTTCAAGAGCGAGTGGCGCTGTATGGGGTGGGGGTGGTAAGCCTCACTCGCACCTTCCTAATGTTTTCTTACCTGCGGGGCCCTTTGCTGTCCTTGGACGTAGAGTTATGAGTTCCCAAGCTCTGACCTGTGCTGTAGGCAGGGGGCTGTGGACTTGTCCCTGGCAGAGCTGGAAGCACTGCCTCCTTCTCTCTCTGCAGCTCCACTCTCCCTCTCAACCCTACTGTAGAGCTCTCCATGAACTCGACTGCATTCCTGCACAGTACTCTCTTCTCCTGTCCTGTCTGTCTCTCCCGTAGGTCGCGTCTGTCCCTTTCCTCTCTCCTGAGAGTTGGGCAGATTCCTATTCTGTCAAATCTTTCTCTGACTCGTCACTTTTTCTGCCACTCAATTAGACATCATTTTCCTTTGACAAACTAACTTCACCTTCTTTGGGGTGACAGGTGTGTACTAAGGGTGTGTCTGTATTCCAACCAGAGGGATTAAAGGTGTGTGTCAAGGGCTGAACCGCACCTTAACTAGAAACATGTTCAAATATCCTGTAACACAAACAAACACACACACAATGTTGCTAAGATCTTTCTTAGAATTATGTTAAATCTAGTGTGGAGACATGGCATGATATAAGAGTACTCAGTGCTCTTGAAAAAGCCTACACTAAATCTGAAGCTGAGCCACCTGCAACTGCCTATTCCAAGGGGATCTGATGCGCTCCTGGCCTCCATGGTACCCTACTCTCATGTGTGCACACATGCACACACACACACACACACACACACACACATGTACACAATTAAAAATAATAAATCTTAAGAAAAAGAATTACATTAAGTCTTCAGATCAGTGTGGGCGGAGGAGGTTACCATCTAAGTCGTACACATGACTGTGGTATGGGTATGTCTTTGGTTTCTCTGAACATCTTTTACCTTCATTATACAAATCTTGCACGCCTTATTAGATTTATATCTAATCATTTCATTTTGGAGTATATAAATGGAATTTTTATTTTGAATTTTCAGCTGTCCATAAGTTAGCTACAGAAACAGCATTGATTTCTGTCTGTTCACCTTGTTCTTAAGGTGTTTCCACGTCCGTTCTACACGTGCCTCTGTGCCGGCTGTTAGATCTTCAGCCTAAGCCTCTGCCAGCTAGAGATGGGTTTACTCCCTCTGCGATCTGTTTGTATCTTCTGTTTATAGTTCACTGTCTTGAGCTGGTGACCTGGCTGCTCCTTCCAGCATGAAGTGGGATGAGGGTGAGGATGAGGGTGAGAGAGGACACCATTTGCAAACATTCAGCCTTTACCATTATGTGTGGTGTTATGGTGTGGGTTTATTAGTGTCCTGCATCTTCATAAGATTCTGGAAGTTTTGTTCCAGGTTTTGCTTGCTGTGTGTTTTTATTATGAATAGTTGTTGGAGTCTGTCAAAGACATTTTCTGCCTGGGTTAATGTGCTGTGTGAGTTTTGCTAATGACAGAATTTGCATTCATCGAATTTGAAAAATGGAACCAGCCTTCCATGTTATGATAAACTCCATCTGGCTCTGGCTTTGGTGTACCATATATATATACGGATGTATATGTATATATAATATATGTAATATATATGGTATGTGACAATATATTATAAGGCTATATAAGATAATATATTATTGGATTTGACTTGTATACTAGTCTCATCTGTATCGCTATGATTATGCACTTTAACCAAAAGCAACTTAGGGGAGGAATAAGTTTATTGGCTTACACTTCCAGGTCACAGTCCATTACTGAGGGAAGTGAAGATAGGAACTTAGGCAGAAACTTGAAGCAGAAGTCATGGAGGAATGCTGCTAGCTGCTCCTGGATAGCTGGTCTTCTTATACAGCCCGGCACCACCTGCCTAGGGAATACTTCCACCTACAGTGGCCTACACTAATTAACAACCAAGGCAATCCCCATAGCCATGGGAGCTAAAGTCAGGGGGAGGTGCACACCTAGCCAGCAGCCACCTACCTGGTGCACTCCCTTGTTTTCATAGAGACTTTACAATCCAGGCTTTCATAGCCCTTTGTGGGGGTGGGGGCAAGATGGTGTGCATTCATTACTTAGCTTCTCCTGGGGGCCCTACTCTAGAACAGGCATCTTATAGAGAGGAAACCAGGCCTCAGAGGATAGGCAGATTGTAATGATCAGAACAACGTAGACTGTGCTCAAGAGAAAGAGACAAATGGTCTGCCTGAGAGCTGTGCAGGTCTGGACCCAGAGTCAGACTGCCCGGGTGTGGCGTGGTATTCCATTCAGCTATTTGTGCAGCTGGGTAAACTGAGGAGCACGCCTTTGCCTCAGAGCCCCAGTTGGCAATCTGTGAGGTGAGGGGCTGCTGCAGACCCCTTGTTGCGAGGATTAAGTGACTTCATGCTTTCCACTCACCAACTCAAGATGATTGCTCAGAACCTTTCCGCACACTCAAATGCAGGTTACCATGTGTAAAGTGTGTGCCATACTTTGAACACCGTGAAGCCACACTTGAGAAAACAATGACATAAAGTGCTGGCACGAGTTCAGACCTTCTCTTGTGTGTAAACCTAGGGTAGGGTAGGATAACACTAGGGGTTGGGGTGAGGGTGCAGCCTAGGGAAGAGATCCGCTTAGCGGCCACGCAGCCCTTCCGTGTTCAGACAACTGCAATCTCCTGGCTCTTACACTGATCTTTGCGAGATCTGGTACTCCTAGAGGAGACACAGCGTGACAGGAGCGTGACATAAGAAGAGGAGATAGTAAATCCAGGAACAGCCCGGTGGGCGTCTTCTCTCCTGGGCTGCCTTCCTGGTCCAGCTTTCTAGAACCTGCAGGGGTAGGGGAGAACTTGGCACTCACCATGCCTTCAGTTGGAACCCCGGTACAAATTGACCAACATGCACTGCAGCTAGCAGGTGGCCCCTGCAACCAGCACTGCCGCATAGGAGGGAGCAGGCCCTAAGGTATGAGATCACCGGTGTGGCGCCTCCTTTTTGCGATGCTTAGGGTCTGGCGCCACCTTGTGGTTACGGGAGGAAGACACCTGCACAGGAGATAGGCAGTCCAAAAAGCTGACTGGGGATCTGTCTCTGATCTCAAGGCTTGGAACGCCTCAAGGACTCAGGGGAAAGATGTGGCATCCTGTCACCGGCTCATTCACTAAACCTCCTGGGACTGATAGGGAGGTAAAATCTATGCAGCACAGTGAAGAATGTGGCATCCCATCTGCTCTGGGAGATGGCCTGATCCATGTCTCCAAGAGCCATCAGGGCCCTGCACACTAGAGGAAGTGTCTGGCCCCGTGCTGAGAGGGGCACTTTCCAAGGCAGATTCAGAACACTGTTGTATAGATTTAGGGACCCCTACACACACACACACACACACACACACACACACACACACACTTTCCCAGAATGATGGAGACAAATCAGTTTAGACTCTTGTCTTGGCCTCCTGGTCTATCAAGTGAGCTAGGCTATGTCTGTATCCAGAACTAGTTTATTACAAGCCAGCAAACAAACATCCCTCTGTTACTAACTGGAGACCAAGACTAAAAGATGGAAGAGAGAGTAGCCACAGTACTCAGGAAACGGAGCATGAGAAGTTCAAGCTTATTTTGTCTACGTAGCAAGTTCAAGACCAGCCTGAGATATATGAGACCCTGTTTCAAAAATTTAGAGCTGGGGAAGGGAGGGCCACATTTGCCCAGTGAGTGTTTGGAAGTCCCAAGCTCCACTCTCTTTGCTCTCATCCCAGGGCAGAGGCCGTGAGGCCGTGGGGTGCTGATTAACAGAAGGTGTGACATCCAAGCCTAGGTCCCTTGACCCAGGGGACAGGTTCTGGCTTTCCTCCCTCCTCCCTGGACAGAGGGGGTTTCTTTCTGCACCTTGGTACAGGAGGAGTGAAGCGAATGCTGGCATTGTTACCCGTGGTGGCCAGACTTTCTCTGGTAGTCACGGATACAGCACGTGGACCACTTCTGAGAGCAGAGAGGCAGAACTGTGGTCTGAGCGTAGTTGAGCGAGGGGGGTCACGGGCCTCTCTGGTGTGGGCCACTGCACCTGAGTCGGGCTGAGTTTGAGCCAGGGAATACTTCTGGTTGATGAGATACGCAGTTACCACTGCTCCGCCAGACACACAGCTGCTCTGTTTCCTGAAGCATCACTCAGAGTTGGCTGCTTCATCCCCTCCCACCACTAGGAAGACAGTGGCTCCTCCCAGGGTCCTCCCCTGCCATTAAGGTGTTGTGAGTCTGTGGTCCTGCCTGGAGTCCTCAGCCCTGGAGAGAGAACAGGCCTTCCCAGCCTGCTTCTTCCACAGGCACTGACCCCTGCAGGGAGATGTATCAGGGTGCCGTCAGCTCCTGTGCTCCAAGGGGAGGCAAGAAAGACAGATGAGGAAGAGGGTCTGGGAGAACAGGACTGCTGTTGAGATACTGGAGATGAGGTGAGGCCCTAAGACCCGAGGAGGGCTGGGGGGATTATTCTGAGCACTGGGAAACTGGCTTCAGAGGGGAGAAGCTGCCTGTACTCTAGAACCTTCCAAGAACACTCTGGCTGCCTTGTGAGGAAGAGTTCTCATGGGGCAGGAGTGGGCAGCGTGCGCCAGTGAGGAGGGGCCGATGTCAATGCTGTGGAGAGGGCCGAGAGAATTGTCCAGCAGACTCGAGTGGGCAGTGCCTGAGGGCCACTGAGCCTTGTGAGCGTTGTCAGCCCTGTGTCCTGTCTGTATGTTTCCAGCTCAGGAATATGTGTCACTGTGTACATGGGTCCATTCTTGATCCTGACCTACAGAGTTGTGCTTCTGACCCTTGTGTTTGGACAGGACCCGACCCAAACAAGTCTGCCTATATCCTGGCCCCTTCCTACATCCTGGATCCCACCCATAGCTGGACTATTGCTTACATCACTTGGAGACACAGCTCCGCATATTTCTGGTGGCAGTGAGGCTCACACAGAAAGAGAGCCTTCTACACATGTGCGCTCAGTACTCACTGTGTGAGGCCTCCTCACTGCAGAGGAGGGCCTGGTACACTGAGCCAACATCCACATCACACAGTTCTCAGTGCCGACCTGCTAACCTAGGCTCCCCAACTAGACCTGCTTCGTTGGGCTCTTGTGGCTCCCCACAGAGTCTAGATGTCTTCTTGAGAGAGAGGGGTCAGTAGATTTGTGACTGCCTTGGCACATAGCCTCCCTGGTGGTCTCTAGGTCTCCTTGATGTCTATCAGGTATATCTCGGCCTTGTTGGCCAGTGACCTGGAGCCAGTGCTCGACTCTCCTCTTCATTCAGCCATATGAGCCTGTGCAGGGGCGAGAGGTAGCCTTTCAGAGGCCCAACTGGTCCCTACAGGAGCATGCTACGCCCTCCCCATGTGGGTATGGCCAGCCAATGAGTGTCACTTCAGAGCATCACAAGCCAGTCTCTTTCCTCTTTAGAGCAACAGGAGTGCCAACTCTACTGGACTGTCTCCTACCTCCACCCTAATCCTGTCCCCCAGCTCATCTGAAATGCTTATTTGATGGGCCTGGAGCCTCATTTGATCAATGCTTTCATTTCCTCTATGTATAAGTGGAAGCCAGGATGGGAAGAACTGGTTTGGGGTCCCTCATTGGGCCAGCTCCCTCCAAGGGCTGGAACTTCATGCCTCACCACATTATCCTTTTGAGCCCAAATCCCATCCAAGACCCTGGGGGCTTCTGAAGGAAGTTGGGGGAATGCCAATACAGGAAGCTTGGGCATTAGGGGGCTGGTTGTGGTCCTTCTATACCCTCCCCAAGCCCTACTCACACATGTGTTCTGTCCCATGTCTCCCCACAGGTATATCCGCACCATGTACCTGGGGATTCAGAGCCAGCGGCAGAAGGAACACCAGCGGCGCTTCTACTGGGCTATGATGTACGAATATGCAGATGTCAACATGCTGCGCCTCCTGGAGACCTTTCTGGAGAGCGCCCCCCAACTGGTGCTACAGCTCTGCATAATGATCCAGAAGAACAGTGCAGAGACGCTGCCCTGTGAGTGCCTGCCCGCCACTGCCCCTGCGAGGCCGCCCCCCCCCCCCACAGCGGCCTCGTCGCCACCCCCCCGCCCCGCCCTGCGGCCTCATTTGCCTACATGGCCTAGGGGTCCTGGCTCTAAGTTCAGATGTCCAGACCCAGCTCTCTTGACATCCCTGCTCCTGGGCCACTATGTTCATAAGAGCAGGGTTTCCATGTGTCCCTGGGCAGCAGAGCCAGTCTGCCTCTAGCAGATCCAGCCTGCCCTTAGTGGTTCAGGGTCCTGGTCCACCTAATCCAGTATGAGACCTCCTTGGCTTGCCCAGGGCCCTGGTGTTTCTACATCTGTGAAATGGGGATGATCAGGTCTAAAGATGGCATGTGCCCATGAGACTGAATTGTGCCAGGTTTTACTTCTGGTTTGGAGCATTTTAAACTCTGGGCTCTTGCTTCCAGTACACATAGATGCCTCAGCTCACTTGCAAAGACAGGCGGAAGTGGTTGTTGCTCTGATGAACACATACTAAGGGACCCTGTACTTCGCAGTGTGGCCTCAGGTAGTCTCCACGGGGCCTCAGAAGCCACAGAGCACTGCCTAGGCATTCAGGCTTTGTGGTAGGAAGGCTCTTGGGGTCTGGGATGCCAAGGTTATACTGCATTGGTCTTGCTTAAGAGCTAATGGGTAGCCTGGCCTACAGTGCACCTATTAGGGAGTCAGGATGCACCAGAACAGACTCTAGGTTGAGAGGGGACCTGAGATAGCCCATGAGGGAGAAACGGGATGTTTAGCCTGGGGAGACTTGGGATGTGTGAATACTAACATTTGAAGGAACATGGAAGAAAAAAATGTCATCAATGGCAGTGCACACACCCAGGGAACTGTCACATTTTCAATGGGCGGGGAATGGCAAATATTCCATCCAGCCATGGAAAGACTGTCTCTAGAGATAGTGGGTGTCTTGTTGCTAGGTGTATTCAGGCAGAGACACTGCTAAAGGAACCAGACCCAAGGAGGTCCTACCTTCTGAGGTTTGCAGGAGTACCCATGATCTGGGAGAGCAAGACAGCTGCTGGAGAGGGGCCTCCTTTCTTGTCTCGGCTCTCTGGCCAGTGGGCCTCTGGTCTCCAGGGCTATCATGATACCTCTAGACCCTGCAGTCCCTATGCTGTGCCTTGTCATTTGTCATTTTTTTTTCTGTAGATCCACTTGCTAAAGGACTCCAAGCTTCCTACATGAGCTTGGCCTACTGGCACTGACTCTGGCTGGCTGGAGTGTGTGTGTGTGTGTGTGTGTGTGTGTGTGTGTGTGTGTGTGGGGCGTGGGGAGGTAGCTCCTCCTCTCTCTGTGCCATTCACACTGAGGGTATTTAGAGAGATGCTAAGGCTGTTCTGACCTCCTTGCTGGTGCAAGTTTCCTGATGTCTTGGCAGCCATTCTGGGTTCAGGGGGGTTTGGAAAGCAGCCTAGGGTACTGGGAAAGGCGGAGAGCAGCACACAACCCGAGCTCCGCCATGTAGACTTAGGATGTGGAATGATTCATTTCCCAGCCATGTTTCTTTATCTCTAAGGTGGAAGTAAGAATTGCATTGCGTGTTGTGAAAGTTTGTTGAGCTGTACACAAATCTCTACAGCACATCGCCTAGCATCATAGACTGGCATGATTCTGGAAGCTCTTTGACACACGCAAACACACTGCTGAGGCCTGAACTAACTGTGGGACTAGAGGGATCTCCCTAAAGGTGGAGGTCAGAGAAAGCCTTTACAGACGTAGCCTGGGTTTCAACAACAAGAGGAGAGGCACAGAAATTGGCTTCCAAGCTTTGGAAAGTCCAGAGGCCCTGAGGTAGGAAAAGCTTTCTCCATGAGAGACCATGGTGGTGATGACCAGAAAGTTAGAATACACAGTGCAGTTAGAACTCAGCAGTGGAGCAAGGGGAGCAGGGTGGAAGGCAGCATCCAGAGGAAGAGCCTAATGCCTGTCCCCCCAGAAATACACAAGCATCGTGTGCCAGGAACTGTGATTTCAGCAATTATGTAGTTGAATATTTCCAGGTAGAGCTGAGGAAGACAGAACCTTCCTAGGGGTCGGCAGTTGCACATATCCAGTATGGTACAAGCCCCTTGTGTCTGAGCTGTGTGTGCCCTTCCACCCTCTCAGTCAGCTAGTGGGAAAGACTGGAAGTCCTTGGGTGGGAAAGGTGTTTGAAATGGTATTGTAGCATGAAGGTAATGACCTATGACCCCAGAATGGGACTAGATGGCATGGCATGGCGGTCCTGCTCAGGGAACACCTCAGAGGCTTGCCTTTCCTCAGGAAAGGGACTTCCCAAGAAACTCCAGATAGATTTTGCTTTTTGCTTATTGTAATTTTTGGTTTGTTGAGACAGGGTGTCGCTATGTAGCTCTGGCTGACTGGGAACTTACTAGGTAGATCAGTCTGACCGTGAGCTTGCTGTGGTCCTCCTTTTCCTACTCTGCCTCAGTTCTGCCATAGCGAGCATGTGGCCTGCCTGGCTAGACTTTGCTGTCGTAAGTGACATGCTATCATACTTGGCAGGAGTGCTGGAACTCGCACAGAGGTGGGAGATGCCGACCACTGAAGCGATTGAGTCCACTCCCCTTGCTTTAGACATGGGAAGAGCAAGCACAGAAAATGAAGTTGCCCAAGGTCATGTATCAGAGGGCACATAAACAATGGACTTTTCTGTCTCTTGCTGCCCCTAAAAAATTGTTGTGGCACGTAGGGTACCCTACACACACTATGCCTTCCCCAGGGGGTTACCCCTCCACACACACACACACACACCCCACATCCCACAGACAGTAGCAGGAGGATGGTTCAGCAGGCCAAGGTGCTTCATGTGCAAGCCTGGTGACCTGTGTCCCATCACAGAGGGACACCTAGAGGGACTCCACAAGCTGTCCTTTGTTCTACATATGTGTGTTGCGGCAGGCACACAGACACAGACACACAGGTAACTCCAGACCAATATATAACAGAATGAGATAAGAAAGGCAAAAGACTCTAAGAAAACATGAAATCACACACCAAACCATTGATTTTCCTTTAAGCATCTGGTCTCAGAGACATTTCAGTGTCTTTCTGTCTTAACTGTTAACCTCCCTACTTGTTTGTTCTTCCAATTTTAAGTCATGGGGCTCTGCTCACATCAAAACCCCGGGGAGGCGGCTCAGTGGGCGAGAGGGCTTGCTGTGCAGGCATGAGGACCGGGACTCCATCTCTAGATCAGCATGGCCACATGTGGCCATAACATCAGGGGCAGAGGTGTGGAGACAGGAGGGTCACTGAGCTCACTGGCCTCCAGGTTCAGCGAGAGACCTTGTCCCAAGTGGATGAAATGGAGCATAATGGGGGCAGGATACCCGATGTCCTCCTATGGTCTCCGGGTGCACATACCACACATGTACAAACTGCAGAAATCTGACCCTTAGCTTCACCTTGGCTTAACATACAGCACAAGCTCGGCTGGCCTCCGACTCACCCAGAAAGGCAAGCACTCCCTCCCTCTGCTCTGTCCTGTTAGGCTGAAATGCCCAGCCTTTCTCCTCAGCTGGCAGCCCACCCCGTGAGTTGGCCTTTCCTCCCCTGGTGGGGACACAGAGTGCTACACAAGAAGCCTCCGTTTCCCCTTCTCTGTCTCCCTAGCTGAACTTCTCCTTAGTGGAGGTTGAAGCCCCTTTGTGCTGGTCTACAGGAGGAGACAGGCAGGAGCCCAGCTCTTGGCTACTGCATCCATGAAACCTGCACTTCGTTGCTGTCCTCCTCCAGTTCTTTCTTCCTATATAAGAAGCGTTCTTCGGATTCTGTCTGGTCTGGTTCACACAGGCGCTGGCTCAAACCCTCTTTAAATCCAGGACAAAGAAAGTGTGTTGGTATAATAAAACAGCCGAGGCTGGAAATGCACAATAAAGGTTTATTTGGGGAGGCCTGATGTCTAGGAATATGGTGCTAACACACGGAGAAGGTGTTCTTGTGATGTCACACAGCTGAAGGGATTATAACATGGGCTAGGCTGGCTCTCTCTTCATTATAAACCCTCTCATGATCTCATGGGGGCTTCTCAACCTCATGACCTCATCCAGCCCAGATGACCTCCAGAGGTTCCACTTCCCAAGGCTATTAATACATACAGGTGGAGATGGAGTTTCCAATATGAATTCAAACCATTTCACCGCCCCCCCTTGATTAACATATCGTGACATCGGAAAGTGACAGTGACTTGGCCATGGGAGCTGAAGGTCACAGGTCTAAGCTATAGACCAGATCTATAAGTTTTCTCCTTTGGCTCCTTGGAAGCAATGCATATAATTTGTTATTGAAACAACCATCTCATTGCACTGAGCCATCACTCGCCGTGCTGAGTTGTGATTGCGTCTGTGCCAGCGCTGCCTGACAGGCCTCCAGTGGAGTGATACCCTTCTCTCCGACTCCTCAGCACCAGTCTGCCATTCCCAGGAAACACGGCAGTATCACAGACAAGTGTCACATAAGTCTGCCATGGAGAGTCTCAACTCCCTGACTGCCCATTGCATCCTGTCTTGGTCTCGGCTAATTGCAGAGAGAGATGTAAGGTTCTGTTGTCCCCTCTGGCCACCTTAATATATCACCCAAATGGAGAGACACAGCAAAGGCCAGACATGGCCACTATTGTGTCCTCAGGATGGCCTCTCTCCCACACCTTTCCCATTCTTTTTGGAGGCCATCCCATGAGGATTCTGCTTGTCCACACACAGGATCCCCTGGCCCTGAAACCCCGGCTCTCCACCCTTCTAGCTCCAAACACCTTTTTGTCCAAAGTCACAATGGAATCTCTGTCTCTGCTGCCACACAGAATGTACAGGAGTTTGAAAGTGACATCTCCTGTGTGCCCTGCCCCAGTGTAGCCCTTTCAGCTCTGGTTACCCCTGACAACTGAGGGGAAGGGGGGACACTGAAAGAAAACTCACAAGAAAAAGCAAACTGAATTCATCTTGTTAAAATCAGTGCGTGTGAACTGGCCTTTGGCTATTTCAGAGTGTTTGTGTGTAAGACACTGCAAAGTCTCACCAGCCCAGGAGTCAAGGTGGCTCCTGTGGGAAGGTGTGGAGGGTAGCAGGGTCAGAAACCTGGGCCTCAACTACATCTCCTCATTGCTTCCTTTGGGAAGTAACTATCAACCTCCCGCTGTATACCTGGCATGGTGTAAGACCCAGGGACATTAAGAATCAAAACAGCCTCCCCACTCCATCCCCTCATGAAGTCCAAGTGTCATATAAACAGGTGACAAGCAAATATTTAACTTCTGTTTTAGAGAGTGTTGTGTGTAACGAAGTCAGGGAGGGATGGGAAAGGCAGCAGTGCTTCTTGCAGCCTTCAGTGGAGTTGTGAAAGTCGCTTCATGAGGTCAGTAGGTCACCTTGAGGCCAAGAAGTACAAGGGAGAGAATATGGAAAAAGGTGTCACAGAATTTAGAAGGATCCAGGGCTGAGTCCTGAGATCAAGCGTGCTTGCAGAATCTTTAATGACATTTAAACTTAACAGCAAAGGCCAAAAAAAAAAAAAAAAATGGGGCCGCCTCAGTCTATGTCCCTGGCACCCCAGGGCTCTCATGAGGTAGGTGGGAAGCTGTGCTTGCACAGATCAGCTCTGTGGTGAGAGTCTGCAGAGAGAAGGCATGAAATATTGCTGCTGAAGTCCACTGGACTAGCCACTGGGAAGGGCGCCAGGTAGACTCTCAGCTCTCCTTTGGGCATCAGCCACGGGAAGGAGGGCAGCAGGGACTCCCAGAGTGTCTCTGCACTCTGGCCATCGTTGATGCTAAGGAAAAGGAAGTGAGGAAGTCTTCAAGGGGTGGGGCGGGGGTGCTACTCAACTGTGAGGCCAGATGCACACATCAGATGCAGGAATTCTGAGCCCGTGCAGCACAGTCCTGGGGAGAACTGCAGAGTCCTGAGCTTCTGGGGAGTCTTTCCACCCCGAAGATTCCGAGGGAACATCTCAGTGTCCCGGGCCCAGGGCTTCCCGCTGCCAAGCACTCGGAGCTGGATCTTACTCATCTCTTGGGTGGGCTGGAGGCTGTCACCTAGAAGAAAGGTTCTGTCCCCTGTGAGCACTGACCTTGCTTAGCACCAGTCCTCATGGAGCTGTGGCCCTTGGGTCCTTCCGCCACTCCCTCAGTGGTCCTTTGTGAGCTACAGCCAACCCTTCCTATCCCCAGGAGTTTGGGGAGGAGTGGGTGACACTTCAGCTCCTGATACCAATGAAGTGGCCAGTGCAATGGCTGATGTTAACACTATGCCATCAAAAGCTTGCCTGATTCTTCCAGGACTCCTGGTGTCAAGGACTTAGGTCCCAGAGCAAAAACAGTTCTCAGTATTCAGCCTCTCTCTAAGCCGTGTTCCTACTTTCTGTATCAGGAATAACGTTCTCTGCAGTTATCTGCTCATGGGGGATGCCAAGGGGATAAAGACTTCCGAGGACTGGACTCAGGGTACCATGATGGGCACAGCAGAGAGGTCTCTGCTTTCTGAGGGCTCACATTCCAGTGGATACAGGCAAGAATAAATAGGTACATGAATATGATTTCAAGAACATAAGGAATATATATATATATATATATATATATATGTATAATATGAAGACAACATATGCTCATACTCTTTATAAGCATTCTCTATATATATTTAGTTTGTATATTTATGCATGCTATATATATGTGTGTGTTGTATATAGAAATTATATATATACATATATATACACATACATATATATATATATATATATATATATATATGTACACACAGCTATATAAAAGCAAAGATTCATTATTCATTGCATATTCAAAGCCTGTATTTTTATCCCTGGCTCACAAATGATAAATTGAGTCTTTGTAGCTTCATTGCCCAAGATTATAAGGCTATACACTCAAGCTAGATATCATGTGGCAGAGCCCGTGTTCCTTCCAGGACATTTCTTAGACCCCATTCAAATGTTACCATGTTTTGGAGCCACGGGGTATTGGGCAGTTGAGTTCTTTGCTCAGTCTAAGGGGTTTCTTAGACTGGGCAGGGAGGGCAGATGAAGAGGGCCTGCATGATGTGTTTCAGCCAGCCAGATCCCGGTACCCGCAAGCCCTGTGCCATGCAGCTGAGCGACTGACCTTTGTTTTAGAGTCTCTGAGGCAGAGGCTTGCCTTTATCCAGCTGGCTGCAGAGATGGTGTTTTGATATTCCTGATGACATTTTGGGAGGAAGGATCCAGGGAAATGTGCATCTGGCTCTTCTGCGAGTCCTTTAAATGCTGTTATTTGACCTTCAAGCTCCTTGTGGGGAGAGTGCTCCCTCCCTGAGGTGCGCCATGCCCCCAGAGTGGCCCTTTGAGCAACTCACTGAGCCCCAGTGCCCAGAAGAGCACCATGGGTGTCTCCCACCTCCTCCAGCTTTGTGGTAACCAGAGGAGAAAGGCAATGGAGGGTGTGTGGCTAAGACAGGGCCATGGCTATCTCCCAGGAACTTTATTGGTTTTTTGCCTGTTTGGCTTGAGGCAGCTTGAAGATGGAAGGGTTTATTCTGGCTCACAGTTTAAGGGCACACAGTCTGTCGCGGTGGGGAAGGTACGGCGGCAGAAGCATGCGGCACTGCGTCTGCCAACAGGAAGTAGAGATGAATACTGATGATCAACTCATTTTCTCCTTTTTGTTCAGTCTGGGACCCCAGCCCATAAAATGGTGCTGCTCATACTTAGCCTGGGCCTTCCCATGTCAATTAACCACAACTAGAAGCTCTCTCACAGACATGTGCACTGGCCTGCTTCCTCGGTGATATTGAGTTTCATCAAGTTGATAAACAAGATGATTACCAGGATAAGAAAGAAAAGAAAAAGAAAGAAAGAAAGACCACTTGACATGGTAGTGTACGCCTTTAATCTCAGCACTTGGGAGGCAGAGGCAAGTGGTGTGCATAGTGAGTTCCAGGACAGCCAGAACTATGTATACACTCTGTCCCAAAAACAAACAAACAAACAAACTTACCATCAGAGGAACCTGCCACTTTTTATCAGAGCCAAGAGACAATCTGTCCTGTCCCAATGTCTCTGTATCCACACCCATGGATCTCTTTCAGGGTAGCCACCTATCTATGGTGCCAGGTTCCATTTATTTGACTTTACAGAACATGGAAAGGTATGAGAAAGTGCTAGCATCATAACCTCAGTGTGATTAGGTCTAGGGGCAGATGATTCATCTCTAGGGACTGCCTTGTTCAGTGCAGGATGCTTGGAGATCTCCCATTCTCCAATACCTGTACACTGAGTTGTTAAAACCAAAATGTCCCCAGACATTACCTTGACATCTGATGTGGGACAAAATCACCCCATCTGGGGATAACTGTCTGGCTATTAGTGAATGATGGTAGATGTTGGCTGAATATGATTAGCCGAGGTGTCTGCCTCCTAACCTTGAACCTATAGCTGACATGTTCTATGTGCAGAATGGGTTTCGCTGGTGCTGTGAAGAGTTTTGACTAAGAAGATGGATCTGATCATCTGGTTATCCCAGATAGGAAGGAGGCAGGTCAGAGGGACAGAGAGGATGCATCAGTGAAAGCTGAAAGAAAGTCATAAAGATGCCACAATGCTGAATTTGAAAACAGAGAAAGGGGACAGCAGCCAAGGGATGTGGGCAGCTCCAGAAACTGAGAGGCAAAGGAAGCAGATTCTCTCTGGGGCCTCCAGCTGGCACTCAGTCCTGCCAACGCTTCGGAAATCAGACCCTGACCTCCAGAACTGAGCCGTGATGAATGTGGTTGCTCTCTGCCAGGACACATGTGGTCCTTTGTTCCAGCAGCCACTGGAAACTGAAGCAGTGGGAGAGGTAGACTTAAGTGAGCAATTAAGACAACCGTGCCCACTAGCCTTGAAAAATTCCAGGTGTCCGTTCATGGCACCCCTTGGCCAGGGAATCAGCAGCTTTCTTACCAGAGCCTGCGTTTCTGGCATTGCTTAGGAAACAGTGTGTGTGAGGCATTTGCTCAGGAACCATGTTGGGCAGCTACTGGGCTGGCACAGCGCCTATAGGAATGGATAAGACAGCTTTTCTCTCCTCAGAAGTAAAAGCCAAGCGTTGGGTGTATGACCCAGCAAGTCAAGTTTGATTTCTGGCACTTATATATATATATATAAAAAAAGCCAGGCATGACAGTGCATACCTGTAACCTCAGCACCAAGGAGGCAGAATTGGGAGGATCCCTGGAGCTCACTGGCTTGCCAGTCTGGCTGAATAGGAGATTCAGGCTTAATGAAAGAGCCTGTGTAAAAACCGAGGTAGAAAATGACTGAAAGATGCCCTACGTCAATTACTAGACTCTACACGCATGTATACATCCATGTATGTGCATCTGTATCTGTGAACATGTACACATACACACAAACATACATGCTCATGCACACACACACACACACACACACACACACACACACACACACACACACACACAGATCCAAAATCAATTCTGTCTAAAGGAGAGTCATAGTTCAAGGATGGAGTGGGGCAGTCTCCAGAAAGTGGTTTTGAAGTAGAAGCAATGGAGGAATAATGTTTGGGGCTGAGACAAGGCCGGAAGTGGTTTCTACTGTGCATCCCAGAGTATGTGAGGGATGTCCAAGGAGGAGGCAAAGACCAGGCTGAGCTTTTAGGATGGGTAGGAAGTAGGCAAGCAAAGAAAGCAGGGGAAATGTATCTAAGCTGAGGCAGCAGCAAGACCTCAAGACAGCATGGCACCTACACGTGGCTTATGTGTCTGTTTACGTGCCTGACGTGGGCATCCAGTTTTCCTCTGTGCTGGGTGCTAAGCTAAGCCAGTCCTGAAAATTTTACTCCACTCTTAACAATAGTAACCTCAAGGAGAGCTGTCAATCACCAGAGACTTCTTATAGTTGAGGAGGTGGGCATGTGTAGAGATTGCATATTGTATAGATGCATCACCTGTCAATTACAACACCTATGGCCTATAGGATAGAGTAGAATAGAAGGTGGGATATTCAGGAGGCAGAAAGGATTCTGGGAGAGTGTGAGGTGCAAGAGATTTGCCCTGGAAGATGTGATCAGATGAATGCATGGTACCTGGGACAGGTAACCAACCACATAGGAGAGTATAGATTACAATAAATGGGTCATTTTAAGTTATGATCTAGCCAGAGAAGAGCCTAGGTATATGATCAAGGTATTTGTAAAGATATATTTTGAGTCTGAGTCTTATATCTGGAAGCATGGGGCTCAGAGGAAGAATCAGGCCCAACTTGTACAGGCACAAGCCCAGCATCTCTTTGAGGAAAGAGGCAGCTCTGGGCTGGTTCTGGTGCTTATGTCGGAAGCAAGCATGCTGCCTTCCTGCCTCAGAGAGCAGGTTGACTCACCAAGTCCTGAATCTATCCCATTGGGGGAAAGAAACTACAATGCTCTTTGAATTATAGCTTAAGGCAAATGAGACTTTAGAGTTGGGTGTCCTGGGCTTGTATCCTCCTACCCAATAGCTTACTAGTTTAACTGTTTTAAGGAATATATTTTATTATGATCCAAGCATGGTGAGACAGCACATTAGAAGGCAAACTGCCTCTAAAAATGGTTCCAGGGGCCAGGGAGATGGCTCGGTTGGTAAAATGCTTCCTGTTGAAGCTTGAGGACTTGAGTTTACCTGGCACTCATGTGAGAACATGTCAGTTCGTGCGTGTGGTCCCAGTGTTGGAGAGACAGATGGGAGGGCCTTTGGGGCTTGCTGGTCAGCCAACCAGGCCAACTGGTGTGCTCCAGGCTCATTGAGAGACTGTCTTAGAAAAATAATAGTAAGCAATTGAGGAAGACATCTGAAAGCAAACTCTGGTTTCCACACACATGTGTACACACATGAACATACATGAACACACATACACACCAAAAAGAAAGAATTTGTAACTCACAGATCCAGAAAGAGAAGGTCATTGTGCTCTTGGGATTGAAGTACAAGGTGCCTTGTTCTGACCAGGAGGCAGCAACAAAGCGGGGCAAGAAAGGAGAAGGGCTGCCAAGAGCCCTTATTGTGGCTTCCACAGGAACAGCAGGCATATAGGCAGGCAGAACAGCTCAGAGTTGGCTGACATGAATCATATGCACTCCCCAAGTCAAAAGTGATGTCTCTGTCCCTGGCCTGGGGCAATGGGGGCAGGAGGCTAGTGGACTGGAGGGTAAGAGCTCCTGGAAGAGGTGGCTTTCTCTGCTGAGATTTGTACCTGGAAGCACTGCTCACAAAGTCTGCTATCTCCACGGACGAGGCCAGAAATGTTGAAGCATCAGATCAAAGACTTGCTGAGCCCAGAAAGCATGGGCAGTTCCTTTCCCTCCCTGAGCCTGAGATCTGGGAAGTGGAGACACCAATAAGGACTTAGAGATTATCTTTTAGAATGAGGGAAATAACGCAGGGCTTGGCATAGCACGCAATGCATTGGAAGCCTTCAGTACAGGCTTGCACCCTTCTCTTTCTCTCTTCTAAGAGCTTCTTCCTGAAATACAAAGGCACAGGCGGGTGGCTTCTCTGGAGGACCCCTTCCCACCGTTAAGACAAGTCAGATATTGTGGAGGCTGAGTGGATCAAATCCCTTCCTTGGGGTACACACAGAAGAATCTGAAGCTAGCTGTAGACTTACATGTTAAAAAAGAAAGAGAGAGAGAGAGAGAGAGAGAGAGAGAGAGAGAGAGAGAGAGAGAGAGAGAGAGAGAGAGAGAGAGAGGCAGGCACCCAGGCAGAGGAAGATTTGCACATAATTCTAGAGAAATCCCTCAGAATTGGGTTCTGCCCTCAGGAGCTAACCTTTACTCACAAGCAAAGCAGCAAAGAAGATTTAGCAATTTTGTATGACAAGGTGGAGAATAAATGGGGGAAGAGGAAAGTGTTGGGGCAAGGGTGAGGGTCAGGGGAAAGGCTGTAGTTTTGAGTATGGTGTTTGGGGACCATCTCAGTGAGGTGACATTTAGCCACAAATGTATAAATACATGGGAGGGCCTCAAACAGAGACAGTGCCTTGGGGTGCAGGGATCCTGCAGGGGTTGGCATGGGTGGACTCTAGACCGGACAAGGGGACTTATGAAGGCTTCCATATCTGGGCCCCCTGAAGATGGACTGCTGAGATGTGTGGCTGGGAGCTGGTGGTGCATGCATAACTCTGAGGCGGCCCACACTGAGTGGAACCTTGAAGGTCCATCTGAAGATCACAGGGGTAATAGAGGATTGTGGCCCACCATGCAGTGGTTTGAAAGCCTGGGTACCTCTGTGGCTTTGATGGCATATGATTAACTTCTCCTGGCTGCCTGTGAGCTGTGGGTCTCCAGGGAGCAGCTGCTGGCTATTCTGGAATGTTTGTGGGAACAAGAACAAATTCAGGGAGACCATTTGTGGGAGGTGCATTCTAAAAGTCCAGGCAAGAAAGACAGAGCAGAAGTGTCAGATTCTCCAAGTGCAGACTCTCAGAGAGAACCTCACTGGGTGGGGGTTCAACTCTGCAGGCCAAACAGCCAGTGTTCACAGAGATGACCAGGCAGCTGAGGTGGGATAGCCAAACTAAAAGACACTAATACATAAACACGAATGTTGGATCATTATTTTATGGGTGAAGTTGGTGGGACAGAATTCTGTCTAGTGACCAGGGAGTGCAGTGCTTCTAGAGATAGATCTGGCTTATCCCCAAGTGGAACTATCCTTATTTACATATACGTCCACCAAGATTTCCAAGAAGGATGGTCGGTCCTGATGGTAGGGGTGCTGGCTGGGATTGTGGGTCGTGATTGGTGGGGTGCTGACTAGGCCCTCTGGACATCTGGGAGATCCCTGGTTAGTAGCATGTACCAGTGTCTGTGCTGAGTTTGTATCCATGTGGTAATTTTAAGCCTTGGGCATAACAGCCACCATTATACAAATAAAAAATTGTTGTATCTACGCTGACCCTGACTCAGTGGGGGAGACCCAGCCCCTGGCTCCAGTGTTGGTTCTCTGGCTTACCAGCTGTGACACTGGCGGAGTCACTCCACATCTGAGCATATCCCATGATGCTTCTTTCCTCTACCTCAAGTGTCTGAGGAGGAGATGGGTTTGGAGCTCTCTTACCTCTGTCAGCTGGGTTCTTAGTGACTTGGTGGGGCATAACCACCTTGTCCTTTTCTGGACCTTTCCCCAAAAGACACTAAGCTTTTTTTTTTAATGCAGGGAAATGAAGGAATTTTGAGAGACAAAGTGAGATTGCTCAGGGAGGAAATTCAGTGTACGGCAAGTACAAACAAGGACTGGCTGAGTAGGCGGTGGATGCGTGCAAAGGCTCTTCATCGGCAGGAGAGCCAGTGATGAGAGGTGGCCAGTGTCCTTGGCCTGCAGAGGGTCAAATGGTCAGTTAAGGATAAGGCTTGGCCTTGGGAATCTCAGAGTCTCAGCCTGTTGGGGTACAAATGCCAGACATATGAACCAGGGGTGCAGTGTCAGTGTAGCTGGGACCACGGCAGTCTCTGCTGCGGCCATGCTTTCCTCATTGGTGAAACAGGGGCAGCAACCCCAGGATGAAAGGTTGCCATCAAGACTGCAGGCAGCAGGAGGAGTGAGAGAAGCTAGCTGTGGGGCATGACAGAGGACAGAGCCCACCCAATGCCACCAAATCTCAGAGCCAGCCCTCAGTCACCTGCAGCCCACAGTTGATCACCTGGGAGGTCTCACAGCTGGAAACAGGATGGGAAGTAAGGCTATCTCTCACAAGGGCAAAGGGCAAGAATCAAGTGAGACACTGATAGACTAGGATCTGGGGTCCCAGGCAAGAAACAAGTGAGACACTGATAGACTAGGATCTGGGGTCCCAGGCAAGAAACAAGTGAGACACTGATAGACTAGGATCTGGGGTCCCAGGCAAGAAACAAGTGAGACACTGATAGACTAGGATCTGGGGTCCCGGCAGCTGACCTCTGAGAACTACTGTGTCTTGATCATGGCTCCACATTAGCAGGAAAGAGCTGGAGAAAGAGGAGAAAAATGGGGTGTGTGTATGTGGGGGTCCCTTCTCCAACCATGATCCTTGCTCTGCCCTCAATACCCCTTCACCTCATTTCAGAATGTTTTTCTAGTATTGTGGTTCCCCGTGGGATCAGGCTAAGGCACTCAGCAAAATACAGAGGAGGGAAGCTGATGGCAAGTTGAAGCTCTGCAGTACACCCCTCATCCATTCAGAAGCTCCAGCTGGCCTCCCTAGGTGTTCCCAGGGTTGCAGATGGGTCCCCATGCTAGTGACCACAAGCCAGAGCCAAGCAGAGCCAAGATAAGAGTGGAGAGAGAGACTCATAGCTGCAACAGGTAGAGAGAGCATGGAGCACATGCAAAGCAATGCCCTCTTCAGCCAAAGGGAGGCACAGGATTTTATTTACAGAGCCTCTACACATCTGTTAGAGTCTTAATGTTTCAACCCTCTAATACAGTTCCTCATGCTGTAGTGTCCCCCAATCTAATGCTTCCTAAAGTTTCAACCCTCTAATACTGTAGTAACCCCCACAACCACAAAATCATTCTTGTTGCTACTGCATGACTGTAATGTTGCTACTATTATGACTCATGATGTAAATATCTGATACGCAGTTATGTTATGTTATGTGACACCTGTGAAAGGGTCAGTTGCCGCAAGGGGAAGCAACCCACAGCTTGAGAGCCATTGCATTAAAGGGTGGGCACATTCTTGGGCATTCTCTGTTAGGGAGCACATTCTTGAGTTGGCTTAAAGTCTTATTTCAAGGGAAAAGATGGCAGACTTTTCCTCTCTTTCCTTTTTTTCTTTTATGCATGCTTAGTTCAAAGTCATGGAGTACACACTGGAAAGTGACAGACAGGAATATTTGAGGCATGTGTACAGCTTGTGTCCTAAGATGGTGTGCAGGAGCACACCTGCACCCTGGGCATGCTTAAGTTTCACTATAGAAGTGACCAATAGGAACACCTTTAAGGATTTTATTTCCTCCCAAAGAATTTTAGCTGGATTAAAAAAGAGGGTGGAGAGGGTATTTTAAAGGCGTCTGTCTTAATATAAGAGTTTATTTCCAAAGGTGCCTTCCTCACTGAGTGCTGACAGAGACTACTAGAACATTCTTTCTGACATATTCCAAGTTGTTCCTCTAAGGACTTCTCCTGTGTCCTGGGCTCCCTTTCCAGAGGCGTGTTGAGTTGCCATTCTCTGACTGGTTGGCCCCAGTGGGCATCAGTACTGCCCTCCCTCTGCCTTCAGAGCTCAGCTTCCCCTGATGGCCCAGCTCCCTGCTGCTGCCAGGCAACTCCCACACACCTCCTCTTCTTTCAAACCACCCCTCCCATCTGGACTTCAGTCCGACCTTCCCCAGATGCCTTCTTCATTCAACCACTCTCAAAAAGCTCTACTGGTCCTGAGAACACCAAGCTGGGTCATCCCCCACAGTTGTCCCCATGTGTCACTCACTGCATTGTAGGACTGGTTGGGACTAGCGTGGAACCCTGATGTCAGTGTCCAAAAGCCTTCTCTCTAAGCCTTTGCTGGGGCAGTTACCCACAGGAGTCCGCAGCCTGAACACTCTCCAGCTCATTTGACTGCATTTCGACTAGTTCCATGCAGGAGCCACAAGCTCACTTCCTGCTCTGTATCAGGGCAGGGAGTGAACCATGAAGCTCACCACAGGGAACATGTCATAGCTAAACATGAAGCATTTTAACAGTCTCCGGCCTGATCTCAGGCACACACCAAGTGGCCAAGCTCTGAGTGAGGAGAAACCCCTGAGGTTCCCAGGCCTAGCAAGGGGGTTTCCTGGGGCCTCCCAAGCCTTTTGTGAACTTTTGTTGCTCAGGGGAACATGCTGACCTTTAGGTTGACCTCAGGGAGCCACTGCAAAGCAGCAACCCTGTGCTTCTTCCAGGTAATAGAGCCCATTGTAGTCTCAGAGTAATCTCCTGAATGGACAGTGGCCACAGAGGAATCTGTGAGAGTTGCTGCTTTCTTTGTAGTCTGGGTATTCATCTCCTGAGGATGCTCAAGGGACTTCAAGAGCCTCCCATGGATTCCCACAGAGCTTACATTGTCTTCCACTCCAGCAAGATGCAAATCTTCAAGCCTACTTTTCTACCACTCACTCAGCCCCTGATAAAGACCAGCAATGTCTAGGAGCTTTAGGGCATGGGTCACTTTCAAGATCCAATCCTGTGTCGTCTCCTGCTAGATGCATGATTTGGAACATTTTCTTAAATTTCTTTATTTAAAAAAAAATGAAGTAAGAGAGTGGAGAGGTGGTTCAGTGGTTAAGTACTTGCTACTCTTGGAGGTGACCAGGGTTGGGGGTCCCAACACCCATACTGAATTAATTGTTCATGGCTACCTGTACATGCATTCCAGGGGTTCTGCTGCCCTCTTCTGGCCACTCTAGGTATCTGTAGACACATGGTACACATGTAGACACACACACTCAAATAAATTAAAAATACCTTTTGGAAAATGAAGTCAATAGAAAACTACACCAGTTCCCCAGGATCACCATCACAGAGTGCCACAGGCTGAACAGCTGCCATAGCAAACTCCTCACAGTTTGAGAGACTGGAATTCTGCATCAAGATGCTGATGGATGGCTTCTGAGGCCTCTCTCCTTAGAATTCCAGTGGTACCTTTGCTGAACCTTCATGTGATCCTTCTCTCTGTTTGTGTGTCCCTTCTGTCCTGGTTTGTCATCTCCTTCTGCATCACCTCCATCATCTGGCTGCCCTCAGCTAATCTTGCCATCAAACAATTGAAGTAACAGTTCCATGGGTTGGAGAGTATACAAACTTTATCCAAAGAAAAGATGTAAGTGTGCTCTGGCCAAACCATCCATCAATTAACAACAATATGTCCAGCATTACAACTGAGTTTAGATGCGTTCCATGGGTTGAAAACAGGTCTTATCTGATACCTGTACCATTGATTCTTGAGACCATGGAGGATAAAGATCACTGTCTAGTGAACTTCCAGAGAGAAAACTATTTCCTGTCTAGAGTCTTATGAGCCTGGCTTTTCTCAGCCCTTCTATGAGATGGAATAAGGCCTTTGCCCTCCACTAATTTTGGATGAAAGAGCTGGAAAACTTTTGGTGATGTGCTCACAAAGTAGTGGGATGAGGGTTTAGACATCTCCAGGCCACCCTCTTTTCTCTACAGTCCCTGTTCTGTGTGGGTAAACGGCCATCTTTACACCCCATACTGCTTGCCAGTCCCATTCCCAGGCTCTAGCCAGATGCGTGCCTTTGACTTGGAGGCCTATTTGTACTCCCAAAGAAAAAGCAGGTCATTCCAGGGCCCAAGGAGCCAATAGCTAGGAAGTAGAACAGGTTCTGCCATCGAAGCAGGCCAATGACCTTCATTATGAATGACCTTGAGAACTTTAAAAAAAATCAGCTGTCAGAAGAACAACATGGAGAAGAGACAGAGTTAGCAGGCAGCACCAGGTAGCAGGAAGAGCGCTCTCCTACTTTGCACAGTCACTGGTCTTCAGGATAATCTGGGGATTCCTTTCATTCCAGTACTTGGGTCAGGTGGAAGCAGGTAGATCTCTGTGAGTTTGAGGCTAGTCTGGTCCTCAAAATGAATTCAAGGACAGTTAGGGCTGTTACACAAAGGAAACCCTTTCTTGAAAAAATGAAAGAGAGAGAGACAGACAGAGAGAGACAGAGAGGAGAGAGAGAGAGAGAGAGAGAGAGAGAGAGAGAAGAGAGAAAGAGAGAGAGAGAGAGAGAGAGAGAGAGAGACAGAGAGACAGAGAGACAGAGAGAGACAGAGACAGAGAGACAGAGAGACAGAGAGAGACAGAGAGAATGAATTCAGGGGCTAGGAATATGGTTCAGTCAATAAAGTTTTTGTCATGCAAACATTATGACTTTGATTTGTCACACACACACACACACACACACACACACACACACACACACAAAGCCTTGTGATTCCTGAGTTGCTGTAGAGACAAGTGGATCCCTAGCCAGCCAGCCAGACTAACCTTCTTGGTAATTCCAGGTCCCAGTGTGAAACCCTGTTTCTCAAAACATAAAGTGTACTCCTCCTCAGGAATGTGACCCAAAGCTGGCCTCTGATCTCTGCATGCTCATACGCATACCCATGCATAACTACACACAGAGACACACACACACCACATCTGCGCATGCACACAAACAAAAGTAAATGAGTTCAGCTGTTAGAACCCTAGAGATTGAGGCAGGATGACTCAGAGTCCCAGGCTAACCTGAGCTATAGTATTGAGTTTGAGATCAGCCTAGACTATTTAGAAACACCTCAGTTCAAGGGAAGAAGGAAGGGAGGGAGGGAGGGAGGAAGGAAGGTAGAAAAGAAAAATTCCTCAGAGTGTCCCAGGAGGAATAAGTCTGATAGAAGCTACAATGGTGAGACTTCCTGCTCCCTGCCCTCTGGAAACCCACACCCAAGTCAAGCGGCTCCTATGAGGAACTGCTTTTCCTACTCCAACCTAGCAGCCAAAGCACAACCTTCCTCTGAATGTTTGGTACGCAAACCATGCATGTCCTCTAGGGTGCAGACCAGATGCCCTGTGTGTAGGATAAGCAGGCAGGGCATGCAAGTATCCATTCTAGAACTTTCTGGAGAAGTTGGAGGAAAATCCACATCACTGCTCTCAGGATCTTATTTTGATTGGTTTCCATGGAGAAGTTAGGTTCATGCCTCATGGCTCCTGTTGATTTTGTATCTTTATTGATAGGACAACAGCAGCACACGCTCCTGGTGGCAGCCAACAATCCAGATGTTCAATGTTCTCTGTGTGTTGCTCACATGCTGGGGTTGCTATGACTCCTGCCATACTATTTTACAGCATGAGGCCAAAGAAAGGAGGGAGACTTGTGGGATGGGCAGGATCAGAATCCTGGGACCAGAAAGCAGAAGGACTTTGGTTCCTCCTTGAAGCTTGGATCGTTGCGGGGTGGTGTGCAGGGACCCAAATGGAGGGTCTAACCCATCTTTCTTAGAACCTTGAGTGTCTGGATCTGACCTTAATGCTAATAGGTGGCATAGCACTGATTTTAGCTTGGATGACAGAAATAGAGACATGCTTGTGAGAACATACAGTTTGTTAAGAAGACCATCAAGAAGATGGCAGCCAGTCCTCCAGTTGCATTTAGTTCTGAATTTTAGGAAGGACCACACAAGGGGGCACTGGATACTAACTCAGGCTATGCATGAGGAATTCGGGGATGTGGGGTAGGATCCTGTGTGAGAGGATGCTGTACAACAGTGCTTGGTGGGTGACGACTTGTTTGTGGGTGGATGCAGCAATGACCACAGCCAACAGCTATCACTACCATTCCATCTGATTTGCTTTCAAAACATCAACTCAGCAGCGTTTGAAAGAAAATTGCTTTAGAGAAACTTGAGTGCTTCCAAGGATCAGAGGCATCCAAGCTCTCAGAATCTTTGAGTGTTGGATGGTTTGCTAGGGAGAATCACAGAGGCCCACAGGGAATCAAACCTGAGAGGAGGAGTACTCCCAAAGCAGGAGGTGTTTAGCTGCTAACTTGGGAGGGAGACCAGAGGAAGGAGCACAACCCAGCAAGGGAAGTCTGCAGAGGACTTGGCCAAGGGCTGCTGAGAAAGCAGGTGCATGGAAGAGGTCAAGTATAGGAAGCAGCTGGGGTTCCGGTTCAGTGCCTGATGTATATTTGTCTCTCCCTCCTTAGATTGCGGCATGTGGGGGCGTCTCCTCAGCCAGCAGTCCCGCTGCACCCACAGTAGATATCCAAGGTTTTAACTGTGTGGGTTTGTGTCTTTTTGGCAGGTGTCTCCTCTGTGACTTCCCTGATGTCCCTGGCTTGGGTGCTAGCTTCCTATCACAAGCTGCTGCGGGACTCCAGGGACGACAAGAAGAGCATGAGTTACAGAGGGGCCCTCATCCACCTCTTCTGGCGCCTCTTCACCATCTCATCCCGAGTTATCTCTTTCGCCCTCTTTGCTTCCATCTTCCAGCTGTATTTCGGGATCTTCGTGGTGGTGCACTGGTGCGCCATGGCCTTCTGGATCATCCATGGTGGGACAGACTTCTGCATGTCCAAGTGGGAGGAGATCCTCTTCAACATGGTGGTAGGGATCGTGTACATTTTCTGCTGGTTTAACGTCAAGGAAGGGCGGACTCGATACCGAATGTTCGCATACTATACGATAGTCTTGACCGAGAATGCTGCCTTGACGTTCCTTTGGTATTTTTACAGAAATCCGGAGAGCACTGACTCCTATGCCGTGCCAGCACTGTGTTGTGTCTTCGTTAGCTTTGTGGCTGGGATTACGCTCATGCTCTTATACTATGGCGTGTTGCATCCCATGGGGCCGCGGGCTAAGGTCTTTGCCAGCTCCTGTTGTGCCGAGCTGCTCTGGGGCATCCCTTTGCCCCCTGATGTTGAGCCTATGGCACCTCAGACCCCTGGGTACCGGGGGACCCAGGTCACGCCCACCAGAGCTGTGACGGAACAGCAGGAGGACCTCACGGCTGATACTTGCCTGCCCGTATTCCAAGTGAGACCCATGGGGCCCTCTACCCCGTCAGGGCGTCCTTACCACCCAGAAGGGCCCCTGATTAAGATTGACATGCCAAGAAAGCGATACCCGGCCTGGGATGCGCACTTTGTAGACAGGAGGCTGCGGAGGACTATTAACATCCTGCAGTACGTCACCCCCACCGCAGTGGGCATTCGCTACCGAGATGGGCCTCTGCTCTATGAGCTGCTGCAGTATGAGTCTTCACTCTAGAACACCTTGACCCAGATTGAGAAGGGGACCTTAAGTTTGGTTGCGGTCAACGCCGCCTGCAAGAAATATAACCCTCCCTTCCCCCAATACACAAAACCACCACCACCACCGCCACACCAACAACGCCAACACTACAAAAAAGATCAATAAGTCACATCCCCTTCAGATAAGCTTTCTTTCCAGTCACTATATGTATACAAAGATATTCTCTATGTTTTGTAAGTAAAAACAGAAAGAAAACCTTTCTTTTGTTTTTTACACATAAGAAACAGTATTGAAAAAAAATTAAATAATCCCACACTGCAGTTCCTAGGATGGAGAAGGAAGAGCTAATCTCCTCTCCAAAACAAACAAACAAACAAACAAACAAACAAAAGTTTTATACTTTACACCAAGTGTAGATCATTTATGGGATTGGTGCTGATTGAGAGAACAAAGCAAAGCAAAACAAAACAAACAAAAACCTTCAACTGCCTTACGCCCTTAGGTGCTGAGTTTCTTTAGGTACTGTCATGTTTCCTCACAGAAAACTCTCCGGTGACTTTTGTACCAGGAGAGGGAAAAAAAATTAAATAATCAAATGAAACAAAATCTACCGAAAAAGCAAATAAACGAAAACAGCAAACAGATACCATACCCAAACAAACTTTCCTATCAAATGATTTGTATCGAAAAACAAGCAAACGAGCAAACAAACAAATTGACCAAAAATGAAGGCATCAAAGCCCTCTCTCTATTTGGTTTCTCCTGCCCCTTCCCCATTTTGCAGAGCCTTCTAGAAGCTAAAGGGCTACTTGGATCTCCACTGGCCGAAAAGCTCCTTGAAGGCTGACTATGTGCCATTTTAACATTTGCCTAGCAACAGTTGCATTAATTTCCTGTGCAAAAAACCAAACGAAAACACAAACGAGAATTAAACTTCCAAACACCCAATTTGATAGATTCTAAAAGCAGATCAAAGGAGATGTTCATAAACGCCATCAAAGAGAATCAGCAATGATCAAACTCAGCATGGTAGCAAAAGGGACGACATCAATTTAAAGGCACAATACTACAATGATCTCTTCCGTCATTTTAAGGCTGAGAAGGGTGTGTGTGTACATGTGTGTGTGTGTGTGTGTGTGATGCGTGACAGTGCGTAAGGCCTCTTCTCTTTTCATTTGGTGGGAAGCCTTAAATTGATCTGGAAAGAATTTTTCATTTTTCATCTGTGCTTAAAAAAATAACATAAAGAGGAACACTAGAATATCTATCTACATAAAAAAAAAGTCAAACCATCTTAACCGACCCATTTCACAGACTGGTGCTTCTGTCAATGTGGTTGGCTGAGACTCATTCAGCCTGGTGCATTTGGGGTGAGTGGACAGTGTGTGTGTGTATGTGTGTGTGTGTGTGTGTGTGAGTATGTGTGTGTGTGTGTACACCTGCTGCAAGGTCTTGCCAGAAATACACAGAACTGAAGTGAGGTACATGCTGTGGAAGTGGAGGAGGGGGAGAAGCCCGGATGGGAAGGTGGGGTAGGTGGCATCTGTGTGTGGCCATCTCCCTGGAGAGCAAGTCCCCATCCCAGCAGCAGAGGCTGATCATCCAGGCCCTGTGGCTTTGGTGAGGGTCAGAATCAATGGTTTATTTTCTCACTGTCTATACCAAGGTGAATTTCTGGAGGTGTCACAAGTATGCTTGACCATTTGTAAAATTTTTAATTTATGTTTGGAAGGTACTGTTCCTTTAAACAGTATTTCTGTTTTAGGGTATTATTTCGATACCATTCTATCTCTACTTGGGCACAAAAAAAAAAAAAAAAGAAAAAAAAAGAAAAAAAGGAAAAAAAGAAAAAAGAAAAAAGAAAAAGAAATTTAATCATAAAAGGAAAAATATCTCTACAAAAGATATATATGTGTAAATATATATATATATCTATATATATACATACACAGTATTTTTAAGTACATACTGTTAGTCTTTGTTGTCTGTGGTTGCAATTGGTTTTTAATTCTGGATTAACTGTTCAGGGTGCGAGACCTCACACTGAGCTATTCTTAAGAGAAGTTCAAAAACTGAGGAAATTTTTTTGTTGTTTATGTTTGAGGGATTTTAAATTTTTATTTTAAATAACTATTAAAAAAACAGAACCAAGTCCCTCCTTGTCACCCTTTCATGGTTTACCTAAATCTTCTTTTTCTTTTCTTAAATCTTTACAAGATTATATTAGTTGCGAAACCCTCCTTTGTTCCACTGCCTTATCTCATGTGTTGCCACAACGTTGTAGGACCTCTCTTAGATGGGGTCTTGGGGGTCCTACCTGGCCCCTGCTCTGGGAAGCAGGACACCACAGAGCACACTTGGGCTGAGGTGAAGAACAGCTGGGCGGACAGCCTGCCTGGCAGTGACAGGGCAGGGAGTGAGGGACAGCCTGGAGCTGCGTGCCACGATGATGAACCAAGGGAGCTCCCTATGTGGCCTGTCACGTGCACCTGCTGGGGCTCTACCCCCAAGCTCTACCCAATCCTCTGCTCAGGCTGGGCAAGGTGAGTCCATTTGTGGGGTGGCAGGGCATCACTTTGGCTAGTTTTGGTCCCAGCGCCTGTCTCAGGTCTGGAACTCTATGTGCCAGTGAATAGCTTCCTTGAAGCTGTTCAGTGCCACATGTCCCCTCTGGACCTCTGACGCTCCTCTTGGATGTCTACTTTTAGACACCTTTCCATTTTATCTCTTGCTCTTTGACCCCACCATTGGTTTTAGTCTGCCACCTCTGTTGTGACCACTGTGTCTTTGGCAAGCACGTACAAGCGCATGTGTTCATGTTTATACAAAGCTTAGAAACTGTGGGTGTTGGCTGAGAACATCCAGAGTGGGAAAAACAGCTTCCAGCTTATGGAGGCCTGAGCCATGGATGGTGAAGGAGCAAGAAGTGCAGCTGTGGACGTCTCACCAGCCCTTTGCTTCAGCCTTGGTGGGTTTAGGCTCCCTTTCTTCTTTAGTAGCATTTCTGTCCTTCTCCTGAGCTCCTCCATCATGCCTTACCTTTCCCTATAATGCACTTGGAAATCTGTGGGCAGTATCAGGGAAGACCAGAGAGACAAGAAAAAGGAAGAAGAGAGCCAAACAGCAGAGCCAGGGCAGGAGGAAGGAAGGTTGTAGAGAGACTAGATCTGTTTCCTCTGGCAGCATCACCCTCATCTTGTAGAGAGCCCCATCTCCAGACTCCATTGTTCTTAAGCATTCCTTCCCATGAGGTCTTCTATTCTTCCCCTTCAGAGGCCATTGGTATAATTCAAGTGTCACTAAAGAACTTCACACATTCTCAGTGTCTTCCTCCCAAATGACCTGGGCATGCCACAGCAGAACCACTGCACTGAGGCATAGTGTCATCACCCCCTGGCAATCTTCTTTCACTTGGGCATGTGTCTGGGCCCCTGATGACCTTTTGTTCCATGAGTTAATAAGACTCATCTAAGTTTTCCCCGGCTGTAACCTACAGTGCTTGCAACAGAAATCTCTGCACCTATTTCTTTTCCTGGACCTCTTGATGGCAAATACTAACTCGTGATATTTAGCTTTGATAGATAAAACTGTTAGTACCTTGTTCTTTCTTTTCATACTGTCCCCCATCATACAATATGCCTATAGATTCTCATATTTCACTCCCTTAAACCCACAGAATGATTGGCTGTAGTATTCTAAGAAATGTAGTCCTATTGATGCAAAGAGATTAGTTTTGTTGGTATTGTTTCTAAAAGCTGTCCCCCTCCACATACTGGGTGGATCTGCCTTGAGAATCTTCAGGTCTTTTAAGGATATCGATAGGTGAAGTTAAGAGGATCTAAATCCATCAAATCTGTTCCTGTGGACTTCATTTGCCCTAAAGTTTCTGATATCTCAAACAAAATGTTTGCCTGCTCTTTAATATCAGTCTTGTCCTGTATTTGGAACCAGGGATGTTAGAAGGAATACACAAAGCCCAGGTAGACTAGGGGCCAGGAGACAGTGGACTCCATCTTTCCTAACTGTCCTAGTCAAGGGAAGACACATCTCCCCATAGCTTGGAGGATCCCTGTATCCTACTCCACAGATACAGAATCACTCAATTCTTTGTGGTCCCTGTGGCCTCTCAATAGCAGTGTCCCCCTAGGACCTCATGGTGCCTAAAAGAGGGCAGATCCTGTCTGGTTCCAAGGACAACTGTCCTGGTCATATGGCCTTTCACGCTACAGGTTTTAGACCCAATTTTCAGAGAGACATATGGTATTTTTAAAAGCACCAAGTTATGTAACTTTCTCTATTCTTCCTCCAGCCTGATCTGCTGTCACCACCTAGATGTGTGTCTCCTTCTGAGAAGCTCTGGGAAGGTCAGGTGCCCCTTCCTCAATGCATCTGAGCTCCCTTTACATTTCCTCGTGCCTGAGAAAGAACTCATGATTGCTTTTCCCCTCGTCTATTCTGTGCCTCGCTACATGGGTCTCTCATGATCCTCAAGCCTTGATGCTTCTAGACCTGAGAAATTTTTTTCTCTACCCATTACCTTAAAACAACAGAGCTTCTGGGTGCAGGTTTGGGCCCCTGGTGTATAGAAGGAGTCTAGAGAAGAATGAAGCTGGAGTGTATTTAAGATTCCAACACCCCTGCTATGCTAAGTCTCAGGTCAAGTAGTCTGTGGATGGTCATCTTGCATCCACTTGCCCAGCAATTGGCAAATACTAAAATAACTCCACCAGATTTGGCTGGGAGCATGGCATACAGATTTAACATGTAAAGGGAAGAGAAGTCAGTGTAATTCCATGGATCCAAGTGGCACTTCTAGAGTTGCTTAGGAAATTTCCAGGGAAATCTGAGCATGCCCCCAGGGAATCATGGGAAAGACAATACACAGGAGAAAGAGAGGACTCTGAGGAGTCAACCCCTCAGGTACTGCCCAGCCTGCCAGAGAGTGACTCTGAGCATTGTGGTCTCAAACATGTAATGACTCCTGGGCTCCCCTCTTTTTGAGACACAACATAGCCTCCTGCAGGAAGCAAGCTAAACTCAGTCTTTGCTCCATTCATCAAGGTCCAGTTGAACATGAGATAGATATTTTGGGAGCCTCCTCTAGGTTCAAGTATGTCCTTACCCTCACTCTTTTTCTCAAACTGAGCCCTGTGATAGTTTGGGTAGACTTCCTTTCTCATCTATAGCCCAGCCTCTGGAATGTGGCATTGGTAATGGTTACCCAAAGGCAGGCAACAGCCTTTCCACTCTTAAGAGCATCCTAAGTCAGTATGTGCCTGTCTCAACTTTGAAATGTATAACGCTGTAAAAGGCAAGTCCATTTTCTTACAGGTTTTCTCTAAGCCTTTCCCCGAGGAAAAGGAAGATGTGACAAAGTTTGCCTCACCCTCCCCATCCTTGGCTGGGTTTAGGTTTCTCACTCCAAAAGCTGCATCTGTTGCTACTGGCTAAATATCAAAAGATATGAACTTGACCTAGGCCCAGCTTTCTCCTCTGCCCACATGGGTCTTTCTGCTTTAATCAACTCCCAGGCATCATCTACTTCTTTCTCTCTGTACCTTTCTTTGCGGTGACTGGCAGGACACAGCAGGAGTGTTCTGGAGCCAAAGGTCATGAGTGCTATTAATGATGGCTCCAGAGAGCAGCAGACAGACTGTCTCTGCAGGAGATTCCCCTTCTTCAGGCCAGCACCTGTGTCAAGGGCTAAGAATAGGAGCAGGAGCAGGCAAGGATCTAGAGACACTTGCCCTGGGATGCCCCTGCTGCATGGAGAAAATGTGTATGTCCAGGTAGGAGATGCTGCCCTGGCTGGTCTCCAGCAAGAATCCCTAGCCCCCTCCTCAAACTAAAGTCAGTCGGCAATCTCTGTTCCTGCCTTCAGGGAGGATGGCTTCTAGAACATCACCCTCAAGTCAAGGAGGGAAGATATTTATGACTTTCCTCTTGGTAACTGGGAAAGCACCTATCTCTATGTAACCTTTGGCCATCTGTCACTATGGAAAAAGATGAGCAGTCAGACATCTGACTCTAATCCATCCTCAATGTAGACCTGGGGTCCTCGGGCTTGGAGGCTTGTTTTACCTTCACACTTCCTAGGTGCTCTGCCTAAAGCCAGAAAGACCAGGAAGGACCACAGGCTGATGCAGGGCTCCACTGTGATTATGGATAACTTACCTCTTGGTGCCTTGGTTTCTCCATCAGTAAAGTGGATGGTGAGCAGATCACGTCTGCTTTCCCTCCTGCTCAGGGGTGCTCCAATGATTCAGTCAATTGCCTGTATTGAAAGAATCTCATAGGAATAAGGGTGACCCTATTTCTTGGGAACTAGAAGTATGGAAAAGGAGGAGATTCCAGATACACTTAACACCCAGAAGCCAAGGAAGTGAGCAGGAAGGACATGTAGATAGAGATAGAGCCTTGGATGGTCAGATGTGTCACAGCACTGTTAACTCAGTACAGTAGCATCTGACCAGGGACATCTGGCCACCTGGCACCTGCTGGGCATCTGTCAATTCTTAAGTCCCTTGATGTTAGTTTTTCCTGAATAACCAGATAAAATACAGGGAATGTGCTTCTGGAAATGGCTAGTCACAGCATGTCTGACAGACATCAGATGGGATTGGCAAAGTGACTCTGGGATGGTATGGGAGGTGACCAGAGATCTTGGGAAGGGTCTCTTGCCTTTGCTCAAATCCTCGAGGCTTCTCTTCTCAAATGGACTCATCATCCCCAGGACTCATGCAGAGTACAGACTGCTCCGCATGTACTTTTCCAACACCTATATTGTCAGCTACAGATGCTCATGCCCATCATGGGTCCTTCACCACTCCCTGGTGTGCTCTGCGTGGAGCCTGCAGGCAAAGCTTCAGAGATATGTGGGACCAGGGAGTGACATGCAATTGGTCTTTTCTTTTCTTTTCTTTTCTTTTCTTTTCTTTTCTTTTCTTTTCTTTTCTTTCCTTTCCTTTCCTTTCCTTTCCTTTCCTTTCCTTTCCTTTCCTTTCCTTTCCTTTCCTTTTCTTTCCTTTTCTTTCTATTTTACCAAATTGGGATATTTTCCTCCTCACAATTTGAATTGAAAAACTTAAGTTCAATTTCTTTTTCTCTCCCTGATCCCCACCTCCTTTTTAAACTATGGTTTGACTGTTATCATTTCAAATACCAAGATACAGTTGGAACAAGAAAACAGACCCATCCTAAGAACGTCACTGTTCTAAGGACCTAACCCAGAGTGAGAGCAGGTGGAAGCATGGAGGACATTAGCACTCAGGGGTGCAGCCATGATACCAATTCTAAATTGTTCTGCGAACCTTCTTGCAAAAAGAGAAGTATGCAAGTCCAAGTGCCCATGCATCAGTCAACCTGGTCCTGGGCTAGGTCTATTCTGGTATAGAAATTCTCACCAAAAATTACAAAAAGAAAGAAATGTTGCTTTGTGAGACTTCCCCAGAGGAACAGAGTGCTCTCAAGAGCAGGTCTTGGGTGCTGCTGCCAAATTCTTCTGCCCTTGACCATGGAGCTCTGGCCTGACTCTCTTCACACCTGCTCTGACTCTGGTCTGTGAGGTTAATGCTATTTGATGCAAAGGACCAGCTGGCCACACTCTCAAAGTCAGTAATAGCTCCTTTGAGTTTGTGTCTACTTGTGTGTAGTGAGGCCAACCCTGCTGGCCTTATCTGTTCCCACAAGGTTTTTCAGATGGCAACTGAAAGGAAGGAATACAGAAACCCCCAGCTGCGCCTCTGCCCTCATCTGTGCTCATTCTGATTCATGAAAGGATCCTGCAGCATTTGCAAACAGGGACTCAGAAGATGGACGCTTGGAGCCACGGAGAGCCTCAGTGGATGAATGGTAGGCAAGAGATAAGGATGAGGCAGGATTCCGGAAGTGTGCTGAAGGAAACTGTGTCCAGCTGGTCAGTGCTTCCAATTCCCTGGGGCAGAAACAACAGAGTGTATTCTTTTCGAACGCAAGAAATTGATTTTACAGAGTGACATCTTGAAGCATTTTCTTTGTTTTAACAAAAGGGTCAGAGAAAGCATTTAAATCAAAGCATGGTGCTTTCTCATGGACAGACAGATTTGCATCATTGGGAATTGCAAGACTGCCCTTTTGGAAATGTACCCAAGTCGAGTCACTCTGGAGCCAATTTCTTTTTCTGTGCCATGAGAATATTGCTTACCTACCTCACAGGGATGTTGTGAGGGTAAAGCAGTTTAAGGTCTGGTAAAGTACTTTGAGGATAACAGTGTTATGATTACTAAGTTTGCTTTCTACTTAATGCCTTTTTCAGCACTAATTGAGCACTGACTGGATACGAAGTGCCATGACAGACGCAGGAAAAGGGATCACAGGCTAAATCCTCATCCCTCTCATTTAAGTATATTTTACAACGATAACAGAGAATAGGATTACGGAGCTGTCTCAGTGTGGGGCTCTATTATCATCTGCTCCCGGGAAGGCCACTCTCCTTCCAGAGTTGAAAAGTGGCCTTTCCATGCCCCGGCTTCTGTCAGAGAATGCGTTCCTGAGAAGCATTTTCCTCCCTTTGTGGAGAAATGAAGGCAGGTGGGAGCTCACGCGCCCTGGGACCAGTGCTTATGACTTTGGTTCTGTTGTTGCAAGTATTCCTCCCGGACTCAGTGTGGCAGCAGCTTTCTTCTCTCTTTAGATCCAGAGAGTCCCTGTGGCTGTCCTGGAATAGCTTGGTACTTTTTAGCTTGTTTGTTTCCTTGGAAAGTCTGGTACTCTGTTTGCTGGAAAGTCTTGGCTTCCAAAGATGAAGATCTTGGCCTGAAAACACAATGTCTGACTGTCTTGTTTGCTTTTGCATTTTGGTGGTGGGGGAAGATGTTCAAATCTTGCCTAAAACAAAGCCTGTTTAAATTTCTCATTTGCTTTCCCATGTGTGTTGAGCTCTTCCCTTCCCAGAACATGATATGGACCAAATGTGTCTTCAATGAATAGCACATCTCAAGTTGTTCAGGGAGTACTGTGCCACAGGTTCACTGACTTCTGCAGAGAACCCACAGCTTCTGAGCTGAGCAAGTGGAGGTTCCAGCCACAAATCCAGGCCTTCTAGAAACACTCCCTGGCCTGTTAGCTTTGGAACTCCCAATGTCTACACGGGGGTGTCCCTGAGTCCCCCACAAACTCTCTTGCCATGAGAGTCTCCTCAGAACCCAGTAGGAACATCCTCTTTGTTTTAGAACCAAAGTGAAATCATCTATTATTTGAAAATTGTCCTGTGACCCCAGTCTTTGAAGAAAGGAAAGAACTGCTGGTTTTTCCTTTGAGAAAGGAGAAGTGACAAAGAGAAAGGGGAGGCTATTTGTCTTGAAGGAGGACCACAGAGGTCTGGAGTGGGTTTCCTTAGGAGGTGAGGGGTTCTAGAGGGCATGTCCTTGTGCTCACAATCCAGAGCCCATGGCAGGGTGGCTCCAGTGTTGAGCCTTCTGAACTTCCAGCTGAGCTGCTTCACTGTCCTTTCCTGGTGTGGACAAGCACTGCTCACCCCATATTGTTGATTCCAAAAGACCTTCCTCCTGTGCTGCCAGTCCTTATGTATGCCTCCTTCCAGCTATCTCTCTTCCTTTCCCTCACCATTGCTGTCTTTATAACCCCAGGGTCACATGGGACTTATTACATCCAGGTGTAGTCAGTCCATCTTTAGGCCCTGGAAACATCAGTAGGACTTTTGTTGTGGCCAACCCAAATTATGAATAATATTTCTGTTATTTCTCCACATCCACAGGCTATTTTCTAGAAAAACAAAAGAACACCACTTTTCTATAAGTTTTATGGAAAAGCTGCTCCATGGGATGTAAGGAAAGATGGAGTTCAGTCCCTGAGAGGCAGCAGGAGACGCTCCTCCTGCTCTTCCTTGATCTTTGGCTGAGATAATGATAGATGTGTTACAGAAATTAATATATTAAGAAAAGGAAGGAGAGAAGGAAGAAAAGAGGGAGGGAGAGGAGTGGGTAGGAAGGAATGAGAAGAATGGAAGGGAGGGAAAAATAGAGAGACAGAGAGGGAGAAACAGCAGATGACCCCACTAAAGCTCTTTCTGTCATCTCTTGGTATCATCAGGTTGTTGCGTTGGTTTTTGTTCAAAGCAAATATGTATCTGACCCTCACCCACAAGTTCCTGTATTTTCTGGCTCAGCGTCTTCCCGATAGCAAGTTCTGATACAGGCCCCCTGCCTCACTCACTCTGATGCTCTGGATTTTCTTGAGCCTTTGGAACTCACCCCCCGACACAAACATACCAGAAGATAGAATCCACTTTCCTCAGAATGGTGGCAAGCTGGGCTCATTTTCTTATATTTGTGCAAGCTTTCCTTTTGGAGGTTCTTATGTCAACCCAATAACGGCCTGTGTGCTGCTAGTTGGCTCTTTACAGAGCTAAAGAAGTCAAAGTCCTTGGGTAGTTTAGAGACTTGAGTGTACACCATTTTTAATTTTCCTGAAGGGCTATCCTCAGGGTGTCCTGCCTCACTGACCTTATGTCCACTATGGGCACTGGTGGTTTGAGAAATGGGTTATAGTCATTCTCTCGGATTTCAGTAGAGCAAAGTTGTAATTAATCTTTAGATTCCAAGGGTTTACCCCACAGACCAATGAGCAGGCGTCTCCTGTCCATGAAAGGTGAAGACCTAGAGCAGCATTTCCAAGCTTCCACTGGTGCCTTGGACCACCATCCCTTCCTGATTATATGAGGCCAGTGACACAAACACCCCTTATGTCCACAGGGCTTCCTTCCTCTCCCCTGTTCTTTCCTCTCCCTGATGGCCATGGTCAGTTCTTCCCCAAGAGAGGATGTGAGTGGACTGTGGCACCCCAAACTCAACACATGCCTCCCTCACCCTTGACTCTGCCAACACTAACTATGATCTCCACTAAGCAGAGCCAGTCAGCTGAACTTTCTAAACATTCAGCTTCATAGCCATCTCTGATAACCGAACCCAGCACCCGAGACAGTGGAGAGGAGCCAGTTTCTAGCCCACATTTCAATGAAACATGCATGGCTTAGAAGCAGCTTGGTCTGGGCACCAGGAAGGGCTTAGCGGTAGGATCCATGTGTCCTTTGGTCACATGGATAGTGCACACGTATTGCTAATGTTTACCCTGAGAAGGGATGGGGAGAAGCACACCAGGGGTGTGCATTATGCAATTAATGTTCCCCCTTTGGAAGAAGACTAGAGAAGCCATTTTGTGTCGATGTTAATGTACGCAACACAGCCCGGGCCTGCCATGTGGTTAAAGCAGAGAGGGAGGGAAGGTATCAAATGATGATCCAGACCTACAGGCTGGAAATGAATTTCAACTTGTCACCATAGGCCAGCATACAGACTCCCAGTGGGAAACCATTAAATGTGAGCTCTGTTACCTTTGGCCAATTATTAGCCTTCCTACTTATCAATTTTCTTCCTTCCAAAAAGGTTTGTTTCCATTTTAAAATATTCAAGACACCTGACTCAGAAACTGAACATCCTGTAGAGCAGAGTAGAATCTAACAATTACACAGATGCGTGGGCAGAATCTAGCCCATTCCACGGGAGGGAGCACATGACCTTGGAGATGAAGAAAGACTTAGAGGAGGCAGCTTCCTAGCTGAGCCTGTCACTGGTTTCCATCACGGTACCCTGGCCTACAGCCCCTCACTTGTGGTGGATCCCACTTTTCGCCCAGTGTCATCAGGAGATGCAGTGATGATGGCCAAGTTGGGTTCCTCTTTCTTGCTGCTACCTCCAGAGGCCAGGAGCAGCAGCAACAGCAGAGACAGTGCAGATAGGAGCTTTCAGACACCCACTGTCATAATCAGGAGTACTTGGGGCCATAGGCAGAGGAAAGGCAAGGGGAAAAGCTTGAGGTTAGTTCCCACCCAGAAAGAAGTTCTAGAAACCCTAGGGAAGAGAAAAGGGAGCAGAGATCATGTCACGATGGCAGACAGACAGACAGACTTCCAGTTCAGCCATGGCTATAATGGAAGCAAATGATGTGGGAGGAGTCTCAGGTGAAGAGTGAGCAGGTGACTTTTTTTTTTTCCATCCAGGAGGCTATTGGAGATTTTCCTTGTAAATGGAGGACCTTTCTGTAGAAGCCTCTTGTTTGTCCCTTGCTGCTTGTGCCCCAAGACAGGTTTGGATATACAGCTGGTAACACAGAAAGCAGCAGCCACCACTTACTTACCACCTACAGAAATGAAATTGCCACTTGAGGCTCAGCTAAGCACTAGAATTTACAAACCATGAAGGCTAAACGTGCAGCTGGAGGAAGCAGAAGGAAAATAAAAAACCACAGTTACATCAGTGAGCTGCAGGGATGGACAGCCATGCCACACTCCCAATGTCACCAGCCAGATGAGAGGTCCCTGGGCAGAGATTGGTCCCAGGTCTCTCTAGCTATCACCATGGGTTTAGATGGTAGAGAAAAAAAGACTTGTAGCCTGTGGGACCCACCAGCATGGCCAGTGGACTCTTCTATTCTAACACAGACTTAGAGCCAGGCAAAGACAGCCATCAGTGAGGGCTCTGTACTGTGCCCCTGCATCCACTCTCCAGTCACAATGGAAGTACTCGTGCCAACCAGGAGTGTTACTTCCACCCGGAGTCAGAATCAGAAGCGGTTTATAGGGCCAGCAAGTACACTAAGGGAAATTAAAAGGTCACTGTGTCTATTCAGCAACACCTTCCTGAGTTTCCAGTGGCCTATAGAATCCTTGCTGTTCCAGATGGCCAGTGATGTCTATTTTCTTAACCAGACTCTCAGGATGGAGTAATGTGGATTCTAAGTCAATATGCAGGGTCCTTAGTTATGTAGACATGTGTGGAAGTCTATACATCTTTGGCAATCTCCATTTGGTGCTATTTGTGGCTAACTGGATGTGGATGTAATAGGCCTTCCCCACTCCTTCTCCTTCCCTCCCTCCCTCCCTTCTTAATTAATTAAAACCAAGTAACCATGACACATAGATTTGCATGCTCCCCCCTTTAAACAGGGATTCGCCTCCAGTGTCTGAGGATTTCCCTTTTAAAATTTCAGTGATCAGAAATGTTTTTCTTTTCTATTAGTCACTGGAAAGGATGATATCAGGCTGTCAGGCTCCTGGCGCCTCTCTCTCTCTCGGCGAGCTGGGATTGGATGATGTCCATGGGATGAGATCTTTTGACTCAGAGGCTTTAAGGTCCTTGCTAAATTTGAACAACCTGTCTGTGCCCCCACCATGGTGAGATCAGAGCCGTAACAACACAAGATTTAACTTCTTGAAACCCGTGGTGCCTTTTCTTGTGGTGCTTTTCCGTCATGTAACTCCACTCAAGGTGGCCACTTGCAGCAAACAACAGTACCAGGACTTCTCTATAGTCTTCTGTGTCAGTGTAGTCAGAGACGTGAGCGTATACACACGTCAGTCAACATGGATAGAGATGTACCACTGTGGTTCTATAATTATATATTTGAGGTTCTGATGCAGCTTTGGTGGGGGTTGATCATTCCTCTACAAAACTATAATGCTCCACTAGACCTTCTGGCTCTCTGGAGAGTAATGACCTTGGGGATGGACATTGACAGGTGAGAGGAGCTACCTGTCCTCCTGTCCCTGAGATGAGCTCTCTTCCTTTGTGAAAGTTGCTGTCTCCGTGACACAGAACACTTGATAAAGGAGCACAAGGCAGCTTCTTTTAAACTTCCTTTGGTGCTGATATTAAAAAAAAAATCTTTGTTCATTTTTCTTCCTTGCTCATGGCCAGAAGCTGCTTTTCCAAAAAAGAAAAAGAAAAAAAAGAAAAATCTCAACTCACCAATCAAAGTTGACAAAGGATGGTTTTGGGAATAAGAGGTGAGAGGTCAGGCATTCTTAATTTGTGTCCAGACTCCAGACAGTCTCCTCTGTAACCTTCTTAGGTATCTCAGACTCAGTTTCCCCATCTAAAATGGTTCCCATACTATTTCCATACCTCACGGGGAAGACTATTCATTGAATTGGCTGTTAGGGGCACAGTCAATAAATTGAATTTGGAGACAGCAGCTTGACCTGACTTTGAGATTCTGTGTGTATGTCATTGAGACTTTCACCCTGAGGCTTGGTTTGCTCCCTCTCTGCAGCTATCATCATGGTTTCATCTCCTCCCTCCAGGAATACCTATGGATGGTGTGTAAATGATGGAGAGTCTCTAGGCCGTTACAAGGGAACATCATTAATGCTGTTTAAGGTGCTAGAATCAAACCTCATTTTATACACTTTGGTTCTTAGAGAAAAAAAACATGCAGAATTCTTTCTGTGAGGCCTTATAATAGATTGTTATAGCCGGTTGTTCATCCAAAAATGGAGAGGGAACAGAAACACAAATAAGATGCATAAACCATAACTAAAAGAGCTTTGTTGTTTCCTATATTAATGTAAACTACCATATATGTATACACATATGTGTGCATATATGTCTATATATGCTGAAGGCATATAGCAAGAGTGGAAATGTGTATAGTATTCTAAACTCTATTTTCAGTTTTCCCTTGGTTTGTGACTTTGGGTACATGTGTGTGGAAGAGAGTCTGGTGAGGGATGGATGACAGGTGCTGAATGTGAAACAGGAAATCCTTCATCTTCTGTTCTGTTCCATACCTTATAGAAGGCAGGCTGAATGAGAGGAGAGAGACATAAAGAAAGATGTGAATATGCTTTCTCATGTTCTGCACATGGACATTACATTTGGCTGTTGTTCATTCTCTATTTGTATTGATGACTGCCTAAGGTGTTCACACATAACATTTACCTCAAGAAAGCTTAAAAAAAAGGCAGTTTTTTTTTCTCTCTCATTTCTTAAAAAGTAGTGACTCTCCCCTAACCAAAATGTGGGGCATTGCCACAGAGTAAGAGAATCAAACCATTTCTGGTGCTTTTCTTCATGCCTCGTCCCCAATCCTCTCTTTTAACTGCTACTGTAAGCAAAAATCTGAGATCTAACTTTGTGTAAGTAGTGTGGGGATTCAGGCACGGTGTACTGGTGAATCCAAACTTTGCTGGAACAGGCAGCAATGGGTCTTTCAAAGGTTGGGGTTGGCTTGTGTGGTTTTGGTCTTTAGTGCTGGTGTGTGTGTGTGTGTGTATGTACTGTATATGCGTTTCTGTGTATGATGTGTCTGATGGACAGAGAACAAAATACTGCAAACAGAAATGAACAGAAAATCAAATCAATCTATCAGATGCTATTTCTCAGATGATGTACTCGCTCGCCTTGGTGAGAAGCCACTGTCTCACAGCTATGCAATCTTCCAGTTTCCCTCCACCCCCTTCACCTCAGATTCCAAGCTGTTTTCCATATCCCCCACAGATTGTTTTTTTTTTTTCCCTTTATCCAAACCACAATCACCAATCTCTGGTTCAAGGTGAGCATGCTACAGTAATTCTTTGCCTGAATTTAAGAGCTAACAACCACAACAAAAGGTTTGCTTTGCTTTCATTTGAAATGATTCGATGTACTAATCCTGTTTGGTTCTGTATGCGATCTGATGTGCACTTTGTGTTTCTGTGTTTACAGTTTGTTTTCATCCTCTTTGGTTCGAAATGTTTAATTTCCTTTAGAGACTCTACTTTTCATGGTATATGTTTTGGGGATGTATTGACTTAATGCAAGAAAAAAAATTTGGCTTAAGTGGAGCAATGAGCCTGTGATCTCTGTGGCTGAGGGCAGGGTGGCGGGTAGTATGCACCGGGAGCTATTACTGTAGCCCTACAACCTGATCCTGAATCAGACCATAGCTGGGAGCTGGTGTGCTCTGGGGAGGATCTGACCTGTTGGATGTTTCCCTTTCTTTATTTGTGGTCATCTATATGGAGTAACCTGTCCCCAGAGGGCCAAGTCGAACCTTCCACCTCAGCTTTTGGCCAGCTTCATCTTTCCCAGATAGATGCCACTACTGACAAACCTCACTTTTCTGTCCTTTCCAGTACCCCATCCCCTGCCAACATGGACATCAACTTGCCTCTGTTTTCCCTTTGAAGTTAATATAAGTACAAGGGGACTCTTCAAGGGCCTGAAAGCATAAATGCTCAGGAAGCCAGCCCTTCAGTGTGTGCTGTGTGGTGGAGTGATATTCTAAGTATGCTAGCTTCCAGCTCGTTGACAATGTCTGGGAGGCTAATTCAAGTGAACTAATACAGCTTCACAAGGTCTTGAGACATAGTTCTAAGGAAGAAGAGAATCCCGGGGTTCTATAAAGCACAACCTAGGCAGGGAAAGCCCTGCAGGCAGAAGGCAGCTCCTCCCTTATTTAGGCTGAGAATGCACAAGTCTGATTTTTGTTCGTGGTTTACAAATCTTGCACAAGGTGGCTGAGCCATCCAAGACAGTTTTTAACAGACAAATTCAGACACTGCCTAACTGCTGTAGCACAAGCTGCTCCCTCGCTCTAACTGATGGGAACATAGATGGAATTCCTTAAGATAAAGAAGGAGATCATTGCTTGCATGCATAGTCTTTGGCATTCCTCCTGCCCCCTCCCCCGCAATGCTTGAGACATATCCCAGGAACTTCTTACTCTTTCTTTCTTCTTCAGTATCTCTTTGGACATTGTTTTCTGGAGACTTTGAGGCTCACCTATATAAGCACCCCCTCCCAGAAATCCATGCCAGAATCTAATCCATCTGCAAAATTTAGACCCCTTTCTCTCTAGACCTATGCTATCCATGTTCAGGCCCAGATATGGCCATTCAGATACAATGTTTCCAGGTCTTCCAAGAAATGCAGGTTTGAGGCAAAATGAAGAGAAGCCAGAGGGAAAAGTATGATGGCTGAGTCAACTCCTAACTCTGGGAAGGGACACATATTCCTGCCTTTGAGGTCTGTGATGGTAGTGATTCTCAGGGACCGTGTCTGTGGGTATCAACTGTTCATGACTATACCCGTGCTGAGGAAGCGCCTGTCAGAGTGGGCATGCCTTTCTGTAGTTTGTGGGCTGCCCTATGGTAGAAGTGCCTACTACTAGGTGCCACTTGAGACAGTGCACTCGTGTACATGCCAAGAATGTCGAGGCTGGGGAAGCGTGTGAAGCCCAGAGTGTTCCCAGGATGACTTATCAAGGGAAAGAAGACAATCAGGGGACAGCCAAGCTCTAAGTTCCCCGTAGCACCAGGAATCATGCTGTCAGAGTAATCCCCATCAAGACCTTGGGGCAGTGTTAGCCAATCGTAGCAGGGTACTTTTACAAGGATAGGGATGCTGACTTGACTAAGAGCAAGCAAAGCAAGAGACTGATGCTGCTCCCTCACCTAGCTCGGTCCACCAAAATCTTACAAGGCTAGAAATCTCACTCCATGTTACAGGCCATGAAACAGAGGTCCATAATGCCTTGATCAGGGTTCTGTGGTCAGTCAGAGGTACAGCTGAGGGACCACACAGTAGATTCTGGTCTGCCTCAGGGGTTCACTCCTTTTCAGGCTCTTCCCATATCATTTTTTTTTCTTGTCAAAGCTCCCAATGATTAAGTGGCTCACATAACCTGGTAGAGTGAGATGGATACCAAGAAATCTGCCATTTTGTTTCCATCCAACAAACACAGCAGGAGGGCCCCAGGCAGGAATCTGAGAAGGTGTCAGCCTGAGGTGGGGATGAGCATAGGGTTGGAGCCATGTCTTCTCCTGTCCTGACATTTCTAGGCAGGTTACTTGCCTCCCAGGAGCTTCTGTTTTCCTGTCTCTAAGAAGCAGAGGTGGGGCTGCAGCCTCTATGAACCATGCCACCAGATAACACTAGACGCAGGATGAGCAGTGCAATGCTGGAGAGTCTCATATAATAAACTGATGTGTTCAGACCTAGGAAGGCCAATCATGCTCCAAACCTAAACCAGGGAAGGGAAGGCATCATGACAAGATGAAACCAACTTAAGTGAGAATCACAGCCTCCACCACTGGAGGCAGGAAACAGCGACTAGGGTAGCACAGGGAGCAGAAAGGGAGCCAGAGAAGTGGGCATGTGGGGTACCTGAGAGGGGTTTGAAGGTGGGGAAGATAAGACAGATATACCATGCTGACCCTCTCAGTCCCTGCCACTGTATGTTTGCAACCACAGCTCTCCCAGACCATTGCCTGGTAGCACTATGACTCAGTGTACTTGTTTGGACACACAGTCCCAACTCTGCACTAATCCGAAAGGTTGTCCATCGTGAAAGCCCTTCCATCCCATGCACAGAGCTGAGTATCACTGAACAGGACATGATAGGATCTCAGAGTGTCAAGGAGACACTGTAATCTCAGTTTTGTTCATGCCCTCTGTCACAGGTCTCCAAAGACAAAAGTCACCCTCTCCTTTGTTCCACATAGGATACCATGAAATCAGATAATCTTCCTTCAGAACAGTCCCAGTGTTGCCTACTATAATCCCAGCTACTTTCCTTGCTTTGAGTCCCCAGGAGACAGAGATCCAGTATTTGGGTCCCTTGGATGTACCCTTGGTCTTGCCTGGTCCAGGAACTCCTTAAGACAACAATGGAAATCCCAAACTCTCCTGACCATATTCTCTGAAAAGGAAGTGATCTGACAGAAAGCCCCACACCCATAGCCAGGCTGGAGAAATTGTCTGGCCTTACAGTGGTTTCTATTTACAGGTGAATTGATTTTAGTTATTCTCTTACCTATCCTGATGTTTGATGATCAAAGTTCAAAGCTTGGCCTTCCCTGGTATGGGCCCAGAAGGGCAAGAAGAACCCTGGGAGCCACCTGGACATAGATTAATATTCATATCACCTCCAAAGCTTTGAGAACCTTGAGGTCTTCCCTTCTGCCTCAAACCAACCTCTTGTTGCACTTCCTAAACACACAGCTCAACCTGGACTATGCTGTCCATGGACTAGGGATTGTACTTAGCTTCAGAGAGAAAAAGAGGGTCTCCTGGGGTGCTTTCAATCCCCAGGTCAATGAAGCACAAACACGAGGGACAAACCAATTAACTTCTGGCCTCTCACCCTCACCCCCCACCCCAAGGTCCTCCATCCCTTTTCCCTTGTTCCCCCACAAAGAATCTAGGCATTCCATCAGGACCTCTCAGCCTTCCCTCTGGCCCAAGCCTGTCCTGGCCTTTAGCTGTCTCCAGTATTTCTCAATAGAGCAAATGTCATCCAAAGCAGGATCTAGACACAAGTGGAGACATGTATGATATAGCTCATATATTAAATAAACCATCCACTGAAGTCTGGTTCAATGTGAGCCCCATAGTTAGATGGGAGCTCCAGTCCCTCTGTACCTTTTGTTCTAAGTCTGTAGAGCTTTCTGGTCACATACAACATGACCAGCTGTTTTTGTTTGTTTGTTTGTTTGTTTTGTTTTGTTTTTGTTTTTTTGATTTTGTTTTGTTTTGTTTTTGCCATATGCTTGTGTCTGAGCTGACCTTTGCTGGTGAGCTGTTTTCATGGTTCACCTAGCCCTGAGTCCTCCTCTCCTGCTCCTTCCTTCTGTCCTTGTTCCTATCATTTCAGGACAGAAGGACACAGGAACTGGTCTCTGTCGTAGTCACTACCACTCCAGACAGTGACAGAGCATGCATATAGTCAAGGCTGGAGATGGTCTTCTGGCCCATTAGCTTCCCCATTGGAAGCTTAGTCATTGAAATGATAAGGGGAAAGGGTCACCTTGGGATGCCAACTGGCAGACACCTCTTGCTTCTGAGAGCAGCTGATCCCAGAAAGGAGCTGGGTTTGTTACAGTTAGTGGATGAAGGTCCCAAAGGCCAGCAGTCCTCTTCTTAGGAGCTACCACTGTGAAAGATGCTTCAGGGAATTAAAACCCCATGACATGTTCACCACTGACCCTAACTGATGAGCTCCTGGGACTGCCCCCCCCCAGGTCCCATGTGGTAAGATGGCAGAGAATAACCCTATGGGACAGGTTACTCCTGATTAGATAAGCTAAAACTCCTTCCAGGGTAAGCATAGAGAGCACAAAAGCAAAATAACAATGATGACAAAGGAAAACCCTCTTCTCTCCCACCCCCCCCCTTAATTTTACCAGGGTTTGCAATTGAACACATTTGCTACTCTGACTTTTAAAAAAAAATGTTCTTTTTTTTTTTCCATCTTGAAGCAGATGTTCTTACTGGGACTTACTTTAGGGTCAGAGATCACTAGGCTGCTGCTGGCCTGGTGAAATGGCTGACATTGGTGGCCACAGTATTAAGCCAAATTTACAATCTTTAGTCGCCTCCATCTGTAAGTGTTCTGTATCTACCTCATTATGATTCTTTTGGTTTTCTGTGCTTCCGTGTTGTGTACAATGTCAGAGGTGAAATGTAGATAAAAATATATATATATAAAATATATATTTTTTGCTTTGCAATAAAGTTCAAAGCTATAACACAGAATATTCATGAAATGTCATAGCCTTTTCTTGTCCTCTTGGTTGTGAACTGTCCTCGGGACCCCTTTTGCCTATTCACTAGGTCAATATTGTTATGTTGGCCATTTGATAAGTTATTCTATTTATTTTCACTGTACTTTTTTTGACACATTGAATAAGACACTAGGATTCTTGAACAACTCTTGGTTTCAAAGGTGCTTTATTTCTGTGGATGCAAGTGACCAAATGGAAATGTCTCTGCAGACCGAATCTTCTAGATAACAGGATTGATCTTGACACCTTTGCTCTTTGGGTTTAGAACTAAAGGTTTGTGCATAGCGGGGGAAAAGGACACATTGGTTTGGCTTTGGTTTTGTTTTGTGGTTGAAACCTTTTCTGTTTATTTGTATCCAATATAATTTCCTTTTGTAATCTCAACTTTGCGGCATGGAGGACAGTCTATGCTGACTGCCTGGCTGTGTGGTCTGACACAGCTACTTTCCTTGTTGACATTGATTGCTATTTTCTCTAGGTTGATATCATGTTGTACTACTTGGAGGTGAACTGATGTACCCAGCCTCCACTTCTTCTCTAAACCTTCTGGAACTCTCTTCCATACCAATGTGTTAAGAGGAATGGTGCTTTGGAACCATTTGGAACGGTGTTCACAGTGCACAAGCCGGAGGCACCTAAGAACTCATGGTTCCCTGGGGAGTCCAGGTGGATAATGAGACAGGTTCGTGAGATCCTGACTAGAAGGTGGACTGTCTTCAACGTATCCTGTTTATCCATGTGTTTGGACAAAATAACCTTCATTTCACTAAGCACATCCATGTTGCAAGCCCTGTATAATTTGTACGCTTCAACAATCGTTGTTTTTCCTGTGTTTTGGGCCAAAAACTATGTATGTCTTTTTTCAAAGTAATTAAATGTGCTTGAAATGGGATGAAGAAAGGTTTCAAAATTAGGAGAAAATATCCTTATAAATGACACTTCTGCCGAACTCTAGAGCTGTCCTACTATTCCCCAGCTCTGAGGAGCTAGGGAGAAAGATAGTCTAATGGGGGCAAATGGTGATCTCCCTATAAATGCATACAAAGCTACAAGGAAATGAAAACACCTTTGATTCAATTTCATATTAGGTTGTCTTTTTTCTTCTAATGATCATAAGGAATTGCTTGGTGTATATCAATGGTTGACATTTCAACTTATATTTGAAGGAGGTTTGTTTCGTTCTTTAACAATGCTGGGTTAGCATTGAAAACAACCATGGCTACAACATTACACTCTGCTTGTCCCTGGCTGTTTCTCTTTTTATGGTATAATGGTCTGTCCATGAGATGAAATGCAGAGAATGTGTATACTGAAGGTGGAACACATTGGTGTTGATTTGGAGGGAAAACATAATGATAAATATATTTATATGTGTGTGTGTGTGTATGTGTAACTAAGTGAGTGGGAGTATATGATACACACACACACACACACACACACACACACACACACACGAGTACAATAGCCATGCACTTCCAAAGTTGAATTTTGATTCGTAGGGATTTTCCACCTCACTGAGCTTTCTATAATTATAAGATTTCATTGGAAATAATTAAATGATTGAAAAGTGTTTGCTTAAAATTTTTTCCTGTTCCTTCCCCCTTCCCTTCTTTCCTCCTGGCTGGCCTGCCTGCCTGCCTTCCTTCCTTCCTTCCTTCCTTCCTTCCTTCCTTCCTTCCTTCCTTCCTTCCTTCCGCACTAGAAAGCACAATTTCCATTATAACTTACCCTTTTGGTTCCATAGCTACAGTATAGTCCAAGGAGGAAACTGGAACTCCTTGTCTCTGCCTCTTGCCCTTCATTTCACTCAACACCAAGAGAAAGCAGAAATGCCTGCTCATGCCAAATCACCTGTACATGTGCTCTGTTCCCCAAGTTTTTCCATGCTTAAGCTTCCATTCCGGGAGAACCTTCTAGAACTTGAATACCAGTCTCCCTTTTCTTTCCATGCAGGTTCTAGGCCACAGCCACCATTGGAGCTGTCCTTCCTGCATTTGGTAGAGACAGCACAAGTCTTCGTAGCCAAGAGCACAAGGTTCAGAATGTTTTTTTTTGCGGGGTTTTCTGTTGTTGTTGTCTTTTTAGAGGAAGATCCAATAGGCTTGGGTGATGCTAATAGTCAACCAAGACATGGGGTGAGACTTATGAACAGAAAAGCCAGTTTTGCCCATGCAGTGACCTCTTTGCTTCCTTATGAAGAAAGGTTTCAAAATTAGAGGAAAGTATCCTTTAAATGACACTTCTGCCAAACTCTAGACCTGTCCTACTATCCTCCAGCTCTGAGGAGCTAGGGAGAAAGGTAGCCTGATGGGGGCAAATGGCAATCTCCCTATAAATGCATACGATGTTACAAGGAAGTGAAAACACCTTTGATCAATTTCATATTAGGTTGTTTCTCTCTCTTTTTCTGATGATCATAAGGAATTGCTTGGTGTATATCAATGGATGGCATTTGGACTTATATTTGAAGGAGGTTTGTTTTGTTCTTTAACAATGCTGGGTTAGCATTGGAAACAGCCATGGCTACGTTACACTCTGCTTGTCCCTGGCTGTTTCTCTTTTTATGGTATAATGGTCTGTCCATGAGTTGAAATGCAGAGAACGTGTATACTGAAGGTAGAACACACTGGTGTTGATTTGGAGGGAAAATATAATGATAAATATATTTATATATGAGTGTGTCTGCAATGCTCTGACCTTCCTTCCAAGGGCTGCTTGTCAGACAATCTATTTTACCTCAAAGAACTTCCCTGCCAAAACAATATTCCCATTGAAAATTTAGCCAATTGACCACTAAGAGTATTTTCCATACCAAGCACAGAGCTAGAATCATAAGGAATCAACACATAAAACATTTATAAGGCATTTAATAGAAGGGGTAAGAGTTGCACGCAAACCCTATCATACCACAGGAAACAGAGCACGAGAAGTGTACAGTGGAGTGGGCATCGGTAAAAAGATGGTGTTTTCAAGCAGAAGTATATGCAAAGACTTTGCTAAACAGAAACTGAACAGATAGCTTATACCATTCAATCGGATTTTGAAGGGTTTTAGGATGCATGGAGATGGGCCACTAGGGTTGACTATGACCTCAGTCAGGTATTATGTGTTTACTTAAGATTCCTTTCTTCCTGATGAGAATGCATTCTGATCTCCAGCATGCACCAGGTGCAGCTTTCTTCCCAGAACTGGGATTGCCAATTCCAAGTGTAGCCTAGCTTTGAGGATTGACCTTGGCCTGAGCATAGCTTGTGAGATGCAGAGGGTGGCACTTCTAGCACTTGAACTAGAGCAACAGCCATCAAACTTACTCCATTTCCCTTAGTCTTGCTTCTTATGGTTATTCTCTCCTTAATCTTCCTACAATAACAATTGTTACCAATCCACAGTCCAGGCTCTTTTCAGCAGATAAGAACCCAGCCCTGTCAGCCTCGCATCCATCCAGAAATGATGGACTGCAACTTCATATGAGTGTTTTAAGTCCTGGGCTTCAGGAGATTAAAGTTGAGCATCCACCTCACTTTTTTACCTACTAAGTGGCATTAAACCCTTGCTCACCCCCACAAACATCATACCATACCTCATGCCCATGTTGTCCTCTGCAGAGTGTGTGGCCCAAAGTGCCCCCACTTAGATCTCATTCATGCTGACTGGGATTTTTCTTCCTTTTGGTTTGCTAAGTGAGTGTCTATTTTATTTAGTGGACACAAACTCTTGTCTTCAGATTAACCTTAGTACCTAATGGGATACAACACAGCTTTATTTTACAGAGGAAAATAAGATGTGGGTGGTTGAATACCCTTTCCTGATTCCCTCAATTAATAAGAGTGAAAACCATGGCACATGATTAGCTGTCTTGGGCAAAACCCCCTCATCTTTCCCACCTCACCTCTGATCACACACCCCCTTCTTGATCAATGGGTTCTTTGCCTTTTGTTTCCTTCTGTTGCCTAAAGGAACTGTAAAGGTTCATTCCCCAGATAAACATGCCTGCAACAGCCACAACGGCTTTACTGATGAAATGCTGAAATGGCCAAGAGAAGAGGTTGAATAACATTCATTTGGGCCTGACAGATGGCAACAAACCTATTTCCCTCACAAAGATTTTTCTCCTGATAGAATGCCAACACAGAATCTATAAGTACGTACTTCATTGATCAGTTTCTTTTTAGACCTCTCCCAGGAGGCCAGTTTTTAAGGATCACCCCCACTCAGCAGAGAAGGGGTCAGAACATTGAGTGACACCATTGTTTTGGGAGAACCCACACCGCTAAACAGAAACCGGGCAGCTTCTGCGGGTCTGAAGGGCTGGGCTCTTGCTTTGCTTCAGGCACAGCTGTCTGTCTCAGACCTCCTATCAGAACCAACAACTATTTCTTATGAGGCTAAAGGAAGAGCTTTGTTTTCCTTAGGATAGGGCTCCACCAGATTCCTAAATCTCTGACCAGTTAACACAGTCTACTTTCAACTCAGTCTTGCTACTCACTCACTAATGCCCGACAGACATCCCAAGCACTCAACTAGACCCATCCCCAAGTTATGCACAGTCTGTTGGGAGGAAATCCAGTTCAAAAAAAGTGGTGCTCTCTGGGTTCAAAGGACAGGAAGATGGTCTGACACCACTGAGTTTCAAAAACAGAGGTAGTGACATGGCTTTCACGAGCTCTATGCCTCCCCTTACTGGTGAGCATTCCTCGTGGTTCTCAGTACCTCCTGATTTTAGAATTATGAACATTGATGGGGAAATGAACATGATGTACTCCATCTTCTTCCCTGCTCTATTCCATGAAAGTCCCCAGGACTGAGTGCCAGTGCTTGTCTCTGTAGACCATTTGTAGAGGAACTGCAAGGGCCCAAAGAGCCCTTCTCCAAAATGATACTCACTTAGGAAAAATGTCTCAACCAAAAAAAAAAAAAAAAAAAGACAAAGAGAGTGGAGAGTGATACATGAACTTTCTCTGAACTAGCTTCTCCAAGATAGGGGATGGTTGCTTGTACCCAAATTGTGCTAATATTGATCCCAAGCTGGAAGAATGAGCCTCTCCATTCCCTCACCTCCAGGAGAAATGAGACTGTCACTATGCCTTATTAGCTGTCATTCTTGACCATCATGCATTTACATCCAGAGACCATAGGCCTCTGTCCTGAGCTGTAGGGACTTACAGAGGTCATGTGAATCTATATTCTATGATAGGGCTATGGTTACTTAGAATAAGGGAGAAGAATATTCTGAGGATAAGCTAGATAGTGAGGCCTTGCATTATTCAGCCAACTTTCAAAAGCTCCCTGTGAGCTCAGAAGCCATAGGCCAGTCCCCCAGTATCCTTTTGGGCCCAAACTGGTTGCTACCGATTCCTTCTTTGCTACTGTTCTGTCCTATTGTCATGGCCAATTCCAAGATCTCTGCTGCAGTACTTTATCAAGTGTTCTGAACTCAGTGTGTATCATTGTCACTACATTAATTACTTACCAATGCCTACTTCCAGCGCAGTACATATCTATCTCCTAGTGAGTCTATCATGGCAATTGCTGCTGGTATTTTCAAGTTCTCACTGCTTAACAGTGATGGGGCCTAGCATTGTTCCTTCTCTAAACCTTCCAGAAAGAAGTAAGTTCCTAGTTTGACTTGATTAACTGGAACATATAAGTGGGCCAGGCATGTGGCCAGTGGATTTTTTTTCCATGTGAATTGAGAATAACTTCTATAAAGAGAAATCTGGAATTGAGGAAGCTATGCTGAGACATCATAAGCACAGCTCCTGTCTAAGGGGAATCTAGTTTCACCACAATCCAAGGCGGGTGGCACACTGGAAGCAACATCAGCCTAACACACTAGCCCTGATGCAGTTTCCTCTTCGGCAAGTACAGACAACACTCTTTAATGTCCTTTGCTAGCCTAGAACTCTGTTGTCAGCACACTCACTCATCTCACAGAGGAACATAGTTCAGTTCCCCCTTTCCTCGCTCACCCCAATGTTTATAAGGGGAAGAATCCAAGAAGATCGTGTGGTTCACATAGAAAGAGCCTGTCTCAAAACAAAGTCAAACAAAACAAAAACAAACATCTCCAAAATCAATTATATTTTTCTTGATTTAAAAGAAAAAAATGAAGTCAATTGCTCATTGCTCTGATAAACACGCCCAAAACACTTATTTTTCTTAAAAATAAACAAACAAACACCTCAGTGTTGCTTCTCCCAAGCCCTGTTGATGATATTAAACATTCAATGTGTGAAAGGGGAAGATCTGAGTGTTCTAAGACAAGGTGCTAAGCTGGGAGGCAGCCATCTTAGATGTTCAGAAATTAACCAGCAAACCAAATAATGCCAAGCACAAAAGAACCCCACATATGCTATTGTCTCCTAGAAGCCACCTACTGCAGATGAATGTGTCACAAGTCCTGTGCTCTGGATAGAGAAAGTCACGATGCTCCACAGAATGGGAAGATGGGATGTGTTTAAGAGAAATAAATGAGGCTTTCCATGGCAGTTCCTGAATGCCAACTGAGTGCTTTGCCTCTGATCACTATGAATTAAGTGGTTTCATACCCAATGTGAGGCGGCTGGAGGTCAGAGAAGCTGACCTGACTGAGGTCACATAACTACAATGAAGAAACCATCTTAGACTCCAGTGACAGGCATTAAAAATGCAGAAGCCACTTTGCCACCATGCCAGTGCCAACAGTGTCAGTTGGTAAAGCATTATTCATGAGAATGTCTCTCAGGCAGGGCAGCTCCATAATGGTACCAAGTACTCCAAGGTACCAAGAATGACCCATGCAGACTTGTTCTGGAGGATGAACTTTTAGCTTTTCCCATCACCCCATCCCCTAATTTCATTCTGTCCCTTTCCTCACATGAACACATCTGTTATCACAAATCTTTAAATGATGCATAATTTGCAGAGAGGGAACCTGGCTGTCTAGGCAGAACTCTGGGGATTTATTGGAAGACTATAGCATCTGTAAAGGCGATTAAGGTGGACCAGCTTCCCACACCGTGGGCTATCCTGTGGGTCAGACTAGGCTGGGAGCAAAGAGCATCTCCAAGGTAGGGGAGTGGGCTGTGGACTGGTGACTAACTGGGGAAACTTAGTCAGAGAGATTTGGAGATAGGGTCTCTTCTGGTCAAAGTGAGGAGTAGAAGTCCCCTTTTGCCAAAATCAAGGAAGGTACTTCATTTTAGAGGGAGCCCATGCTTCCTCTAATGGACAGATTTTAACCAATCACAGAGTACTTCCTAGACTCACATCACCACTTCCCACTCAGTGTCAAAGGCAGGGAGACTTCCTGATGGTGCAGAGATTCTTTCTAGGCTGGAGACATAAGTCTACCCACTTATGCAGGTCATTAGGAGGAAGCCCAGGGACCATGCTACCAGCCACGGCTCACAGATGGGACACAATGCATTCTACATCCTACACAGGTCTAGCTAATCCTGTGCCCAAAGCAACTATTGTGCTAAAATAGCCTCCTTTAAAATCAGCCCCAAGATTCACCATCAAATAGGGCAGAGTGTGGCTTTCTTGGGCTTGGACTCCAGAGAGCTTCATGAAGAAGGCCAAAGACCGACAGGCAGGGTTTGCAGCTTCTCCAAGCTTCTGGCCTGCTGTTGTCTGTGTCCAGTACCAAGTGTTTGCCAACCCCCATTGGTCACAGAAAGGGTAGCCAAGTGCCTCTCCAGTACCTCGTGAACCTCCTAAAACTCCCCATCGTCCTGATAATCCAGGTCTCAAGAGGCAAGTCTTCCACAGGCCCCCTGTTCTCATGCCCCACTCATGGACCTGGTCAATTCTTTTAGCCAGCTTCCTCTTTTCCAGTTTCTTGCCCCTAGGTGAGGCTCAGGAGGTGGGCCACCCATTCTCAGATGTCCTTCTAGATGCTTGATTTTTTTTTTCCTTCCAGTACATGAGACCTTGAGAGGCACTGTCTCCTTGGCAATGGCCATCCATTTACCAAATGGAGGACTCTGGAGGACTCTGGGCCCCTACCCTCATCCTCCCTGCTTGCTTCTGTTGTTTTGTTTTGTTTTGTTTTGTTTCTGTGCAGTAGGTGGCACCACACTCTCTCCCAACATCCTGGAACAGTGACTGACCAGCAATGCATTGTGGCCAGGAGGCTCACACATTGTTTTCTAAGAATAATGGGGAAAGCTCAGTGATGCAGGACTCCCGTGGGATCTTCCATTCTTTAACTCCAATTTTCTAGTTCTTTTCTCGTTTAAATTGTTGTCAGTTTTGAAGGAATAGACATCTCGTGCTGGCGAATTGTGCAAAACACCACCCTCTCTCGTTCCTAGCGTTGGAAGGTGCAACCCCTTAAGCGCCCTGTCTCTGTTAAGACCTCCATCTGTTTTTCTGAGTTGATTTCAATTGGTGCATTCTCACTTATCAGGGACCTCTGATTATAGAACAAAATCAGCTACTTATTCTAGTTACTGTAAGCAAACATAACTTTTACTGTAATTTGAAAACCCTTGCACTGTAATGGTATTTAAACAAAAACAACAAAAGCAAATCCTGTTGAAACTGATTTTGTATTTTTGATTACATCTGGATTTTCACATTTTTGTATCCAACCATAACCACAGCAGAGCTTCCATAGCTTGTGTTCAAAGCCTTGTTTTCTTTCCAGGTTGAAGTCTTAAGATTGTGTTGACGCCAAAAGTTTTAGGGGGCAGGATTGGGGCCTGAATAGTGGCACTTGTCATGGAGAAGGCCCTGCCCTGGCGCCAGGGAGACCTTTCCTAGAAGAGCAAGCCTCGCTGCATCCCATTGCGCTGTGAGTTCCCACAACAGCTCACATCTCCAACAAAATCAAGGCCAATGGTTTGGGTCCAACCTTTGCCTGGGACTCTCTCGACTGAGCGGCCACCACCCCTGCATCGCCCAGCGTCCTGGGCAAGGGAGGACGTTTTTAAAAACACAAAACTTTTGGAGTTGATTTGTGATTATGATTTCTTTTCCTTCCCGCTGGAAACGTGCTGGGCAAAAGACAGCATGATGTTACCGCCCCTCTGCTTCTCCAAACCGATACAGCTGTTGTGCTCTTTTGTTTCTTAGTGAAGAGCATTCTAGACACAGACCTAAATACGAACTCTTTGCCTCCTGTATTTCCAGTTAGCAATTCTCCCCGTGTATCCTAACTGTTGACGCGTTTTCCTTCTTAGCATTGCTTCTCATATTTTACTTTATTTTTTTACTGAACAGCAACAAACCCACAAAGGAACAAATTCTCTCTCTCTCTCTCTCTCTCTCTCTCTCTCTCTCTCTCTCTCTCTCTCTGATGTGTAATGTTGTGGTGTCCAGATTCTGTATAAAAATATGTATATGATGTATCTGATATCTGGCAGCCACTGGCTGTTACTTTAACAATATAATTAACAAAAATGCATAATGTTGGTGTTTGATTTTTTTTTTTTTTACAAAAAACTAGTTAAGATGTTGTGTATTTTTGCATGGTTAAAATGTACTTAGTGCATTAAGAAGTGTCGTGGAGGTGCACAGTGAACAGGCCAGTTTATTTTTTAATCGTAATGGTGACTGGTTGTCAACCAGACTTAGTCCCAATGATGTCTGTCTGCTTTCCTTTAGCATAATTCTATTTATAACTTGTGTTTGGTACTCAAGGTTCAACATAGCATATCTATCTATCTATCTCTATTGTATTTACTGTTCCTTAGAACCAGGTTGTGGAAGTTCATTCATCAGGTACAGCTGTCTCCATTGCTGATTTCTGTTGAATTACGTTCCACTGAACAGCTGAGCAGTCCCGCTCTAAAGCACCAGGCCCTGGAGACAAGGGTGGGCATCTCTCCCTCTGAACAGTACAGTGGTTTTCCCTTATCATGGAACATTATTTTTTCAGTCCTAGTTACATAAAGGAGAAGAAAGGACAAGAAGGTAAGTGGAAGTCTAAGAATTATTTATATTTTATACACAAGAGTACATATAATATATTGTAGATAGAAAGGCAGACAGATGGTAAATGTAGAGTTAGGAACACCATGGGAGATGGTCAAGGATTCAGAAAGAGATGCAGGGCTTTTCTTGCCTGGAATGGCACCTGATCCACATGGAAGACTGAAGAAAAACAGATGGCCTTGTCGTGCCTCAGTTTCTTCATCTGTGAGATCAGGAAGAGAGGTGACAGAAAGGGAGACAGTTACCCTTCCTGGGTCTTCAGTGTACTTAATGCAGAAATGGGTCCTGAGCTACCTGTAAGGTTGAACTGCTGTCTGGAGACAACACTTGCAACTTCTCCCCTCCCCCTCAGGACACCTAGACTTGCTCAGGGGAAAGACTTGTATTAACGAGATTATTAATGCCAAGATTTCCACATCTCTTCAGCAAAATGGTTCCCTCACAGAACAGACAGAGGGGATGTGGCAGCATCTCCAGTCAAGGGAGTTGAGTTCTTGCCCTAGAATCTATACTCTCTTTGCCAAATAGGCATCTGTGGGCATGTTTAGTCCCTGGGTGTGCCACCCCATCTTTCCCCACCCCAGACTCTGATGGCAACCCTTGCCAGGATCCAGCATGCACCGTTGTGGTGCTGTGGTGTTTGGTTCCAGGCTCTGTGACTCTCTTGCTTTTCTTGGGCAGATGCTTCACCCCTTTGCAAACAGGCTGCTTCCTCCTTCCCAAGCTCATGGCAGTTAGGTTCCCAAGGTCCTGGGGCTTACTGGTCTTACAGAAAACTATCTGTCCAATGGCCAACTGAATGAGAACAAGTTCTTGACTGTCTCTGTCTGTCCCCTCTTCAGAGTTGAGGACTCAAAACACACTTCATAGGCATCTTCCTCCTTGTGGGCACTCAGGTGTAGGTAACTGTGAGTGTCTCGCCCATTGCTGTCATCTGCAGGTGGCCATTTTCCAGAGTGTATTGAGTACATTTCCTCTTTTCCCTCAAAGCCAAGGCTGGATGCAGAGAAACATGTCGGCACTGTTCCTCTCCTGCAGGCCCTCTGTGGCCAGGGTTCATGGGGAGCAAAGCCAGAGTGCTGATGTTGGCCTCCAGTCTCTAGGAAGGAGGCTGTGAGGACACTGACTTGCTACTTCCCAGGAACAAGCTCACTCTCTGGGTATAAAGCTGTAGAATTCAGCCCTTACTCTTGTCTGTTCCAGCTGACAACATCTGGTACCTCAGACCTGAGTGCCAGAGAAGCCCGGAGATCCCTGAGGACCTGGGTCCTCCTTTTTACAGTTGAGGCAAGCCACACCCAGAGAGAAGAAATAATGCGCAGGGGAGCTCGGCAGAACTGACGGAGCCATTTTCTCTCTCTCAACATAGGACCACCAGCTCACAGAGCTCCTTTAAATTTATGAAATCTGTGTGGACTATCCCCAACCACTGTGCTTGACTTTCCTAAGCATCTTCCATGATCATGGTTGATGGGGACACACAGGTCACATCTCACTTCACGGCCTGCAGGAGCCAAGTGAAGAAGGCTAGTATGTAGGACAAGGAATGAGCTGGTATCCTATTTATCTTTGCTTTTGAAAGGCACTGAATAGTGATGACACTATCAGCAGATTCTCCATCTTTGTCCTTCCCGTTCAAGCTCTTCAGCTGGAATCTGTTTTGGGTGTCTTTCATGATCACAGTAGTCTATCCGTATATCTTCCCATCCCTGAGACCCCACCCCTGACTTGATAGTTTCATTCAAGGTTGTCTCCATTCATTCCAGGAAGAACATTCTACGGCTTTGTTTGTTGTTTGTTTGTAAACAGTCTTTCTCAGAAAGCCATGGCGTTGATCTGAGGAGTCTTTAGGGTTACTTTAAGTTTTCCATGTTTCTTCATTGCACATCTCTGTCAACTTTTATCTCTGAGGAGCCACCAGAAGTCATCAAGTATGTTATTCATGCTAAATGGTAGTTTCAAGGACCTCCATAAATGTCATTTCCCCAACAGTGACGCAGCCTCCTCCCCTTCCTCTTGTAGGGAGCTTAGTGACCCCGTTCTTATGTGGCCATTGTTTTCCTCTGGAGGACCCTTGAGATTTGTCCCTTATAAAGATTTAATCTAAAATGTGCTTTTATATGACCTTTTGGAACACAGTCCACAGCCTGCTGAGGAGGCCCCTTGAGTTTTACTGTATTATCATGGATTAGGGCCACTAGGCTTGTTCTGTTGGCCCCAGCTTCCAGGTCTTAAGAGTCCTTTTCCCCCTTTGTCATATTACACAGAGAAACTTTTTTTTTATTCCAGTTACACTGGAGGCTGTTTCTTGAAAGAGATCAAATTCCTGAGTTGGAGATTTTTAAAGGGCTTTATACCTTCAAAGAACTGCTGTCCCAGCCCTTTACAGCCTACTCCCAAGGGGCAGCTTCCCTTCCTCAACCAAGTCCCCCTATTCACTCCAGTCAGCCCAAGAGAAGCCGGTGCTGTAGCCAGAAGCCAAAAAGGACCCTGGGCATACTTGGTAGTGTTCTCTGAGATTTCCCCCAAACCCCTGCAAGGTAATGGGTCAAATGTTAAAAGTTCAAGGTTCTTCCTTGAATTCTATGGCTACAGAAGGCCCTCTAGTGGCTCTTTTGAAAAATGGTGAATTTATATGGCTAATAAGCCACACAGCCAACTTGTTCCATCAGGAGAAGGAGCTGTCACTACTTCAAATTAGGAGCATAAGCCCTAAAACTAATATGCTTGATATTGGCAATAACAATTATCATTATTTTCTCTTTTTAAAAAGCTAAGAAACAATCAAATTTGCAAACATTCTTTCATAACCTAACTTAAAATGACTTCCCTGTGCACCTTCGGATGTCATCTCTGCATTCCTAGAAAACCTTCCATTTTGTCTGTTACAATTGGTTTTCTCTGTTCCCATATTCTGAAACTCTTCCAAGAATAGGCAAGGCTGATGAGCAAGCACACTACTTGGCCAGCAGCTGATGCCACACACCAGCCACTGTTCACAGTAGTCCTCCAGCCCAGGGATGCTGCTCCACTGAGTTCAGCAGGCTCCTCAGGATACATGCAGGGCTAGCAAAGCAACAAGGTGCCTGCCAGGATTATGTTCCTGAGGCTCATGGACAGGAGTTCTGAAGAGTGCTGCCTGCTTCCCAGTATGGTATGACCAGAGCCAGAGAGACTATAAAGGTGACTGCAATGTCCCAGTGGCTGTAGATAAATGGCTGGACTGTAGTTTATTCTCTGTAGCCCCTTCCCAAGTGGCTTTGAGTGATCTGTCAGGGAAAGGAACAGATAAGCTAGATTGCTTCTTAGAGGATTTGGCTTGTACTGTGTATCACTTAGAAGATAGGTTTAATTGTGCACTAAAGTAGGATTCGAGAAGGAAGTCATCCACCAGTCCTCCTTAGCCATGATCAGTTAACTTGCTGCCAATATTGTTTTGTCCACATTCCTACAGTGTGCTTGCCACATTTTTGTTGATGGTTTATTGCTGTAATCCTTACAGTCCTGTTACCCACTTTCTTTGGGTCCAAATAAGACAACTCCTACCACAGAGGGACCAGGCCTGGATCTAGCCCAGACAGCTGGCCATTGTAGTGTTTTCTCTTGCAAATGTCTCATCCCCACCAAGGTCCTTTAGGGAGCTCCTGAATAATTTGCATCTAGCATCTTCCAGCTATTCCTGCAGGCCCTAGGCATCTCATAAAGAACCTTTTCTGGCTTGCTATCACATGCGGGAGGATGGGGGATGGCCTGATTTACCCAGGTCATACTTGGTTTGTATGCAGGGATAGCTATGTCCTTTGGCAGAAAATATCCCCAGGTCCCCTTCTTTTACCCCAGAGCCTTAGCAGTCAGACCACCCAGCCTCTTGCCAGAGGTTAGCCCAAAAAAATAGGTAGCTGTTCGAGGTCACTCTTCCCATAGCATTATAAGGGTCATTTCCTTTGTCCAGAGCATGGAGAAAGAGAATAATAGTTCTGCTCCCCTTTATCTTCTGCATGTCTCCTTCTGAGTAGATTCAAACCACAAGAGCTTTTTCCCCCACTCCCCAGAGGTCATGTGGAACCTCACAGTTCCATAGCCCTTATAGCTATCCTTCCATCTGCTCAGGGGAGGGTGCCCAATCTCCAGCCGAGTGTAGGTCTTATGGTACATGCAAGCATCTGGCCTGGTTTTCCAGGATGTATGGTGTTCAAGGCCACTGAGACAGACCAGCAAGACGAGAGCTGGGGTCTTGACCTAACTTCTGCATGAACCTTGGTGCTTCCACCTGCCACTCACCAGAAAGGGACCACAGGAAACAGTCTGGAGACTAGAAACTGGTTAGGTTGCCCCAAGTCTTGGATGAGCCTTCTTTCCATGGAGCCTCCCAAAGGGCAAGCCCTCTGCTATTGTGTACTGTAAACCCATGCTCCAGGAGCTGAGGTTTGCTGAGCTTGGGGAAAGTAGCTGAGGAGAAAGGGCCCCCTTCTCACCTTTTGTTCACCTTTGACCTGGCTGAATTTAGCTGCTCTTAACCTCTAGTTTGCTAAAGTCCTTATTGCCTTAATGACCACCTACCAAACAGTCAGAACCAGGCGAGAAGTCCCTCCCATAACATATCTTGGAAGCCTGCCTGTCCCCTTCACGCTGCTGTGCCTGAAAGGAGACCACACTCCCTCTCCAAAATCCAGGGCCCATCTCTCACTGACAGAGCAGTGTTCCCAGGCTAAGGACAAACCCAGGACTGCTCAGGCTGAGAGATGCCCAGTGCCCATGGTGGCCACCGTTGACCCTGCTCCATCCTTTGGTCTCCACTGCTTCAGATCTGGACTCCTCCCTATCCTCCACCTCCACCTCCCACCCAGAGATCCTTTGCCCCATCATGCTCAGTGCTGTTCCTGAAGACCATGTAGACTTTTCTGTTCTCTGGAACATTCTACTCAACTTCGGCTGTAGCGCATCCATCCCTTCAGCCTCTCCACCAAGCTCTTTAAGTGAAAGGCAGTGGCTGTCTTCCCTTGGACAATAATGAATGTATCTACTGTAAGTGCAGACCATGTAGAGAAGTGGCTGGGTTCAGAAAAAAAAAAAAGAGGGTTTTTGTAAAGCCTGTTTATTTTTTTAAGTCAGTTTTGAGCATTTCTATTTTATCACCCTTCACATGGTTTTGGGGAACCCAAATTGTATCAAGGTCTCATGCCAAAACAAGCCAACCGTTGCTTTCTTCTCCTTTCTCCTCCATGCACCATGATTTCAAAGATTGTTTTGGTGTCGTTTTAAATGTTTTCTTGTGACATGTACTGACGATAAAAGTCATCTTGACAAAAAAAAAAAAAGATTTATACATGAATCAGAAAGTATTTATTTCAATTTTGTACCTTTCCATTTTAATACATTATAATGTATTGACTCAACTGAGATAATATAAACAGTTCATTTTAATAACACGTGTGTGTGCCTTTTCCTTTTATATATAGTGGGGTGGGATAAACTCTCCTGGGGTGGAAGATGTCAGTGTTAACTGCCCTTAGGGTGACCAGAGGGAGACCTCCCCTGCAACAGAAGCCTCTGGGTTGGGGGTTGGAAGCAGCTGGTGCCTTTGGGAGAGGAAAAGATGCTGAAGCAAGGAAGGATGGAGGTAAGTGGTGGCCTCCTGGGCAACGCTGACCCCTACCGTGCTCTACCTTGTACTGGTCTCCCCTCTGGCCTGCTCACTCTGGCCTTGCAAAGGAAATCCAGAGACACTTAAATTGAGAAGTTAGAGAGGAAGACTCCATACTAAAAATATGTGTAAGGGAATATGGACTAAAACGTTCTGGGTTGTGTTTTCTGGACATAAACTTTTCCTTCCTAATGTTAAAGTCCCTGCAGATGACTCATGGAAGTAAAATGCCTTCAGACCAATCCAGAGGCCTGCAGCAAACAGGCCTCTTATGCTTCTATTAGAATGCTTTCTGGAGTGCATCTGCATGCCCATATTCATGCTGATTGACTTTGGAGAGCAACAGTGGCTGCTGTTCCTCTGGTGACAACCTCAGGCGTTGTTCCTCTGGTGTCTTTTACCTTTTGTTTGAGGGAGGGTCTGTCACTTACCTAGACCCTCAGGAAGTATGTTAAGCTAGTGGCTAGTAAACTCTAGGGATTTGGCTGTCTCGACCTTCTAACTTGCTGTGGATGGGATCACAGGCATGTACAACTATAACCCACCTTTTTATGTGGGTTCTGGATGTTTGAACTCAGATCCTCATACTTGCAAGAAAATACTTTACCCTCTGAGCTATCCCCTAGCCCCTAATCTAGCATTCTATTGTGATGTAGGGCAAAACACAAAATGGGATATAATCATACTCCATTTTTATGTCTTTTGCTGGAAGGTGAACTGAAGGTGGGTGGAGCTAGCAGGGAAGCAGGGCAGCGGGAGGAGAGATGTGTCTATAGGACTGCAGCTGCTTTTAAAGCATCTGCAGCAAACAGACAGCAGTAGCAGGAATTATGGACGTAATCCTCTACTTTCCCTTGCATAATCTGAACATGGTTCATTTCAAGCCGTGCAGTCTGGGGGAAAGGGGAAAGTACATGGTTTGAGAGAAATCCTCGTCAAAGGCAGGGTGTCTTCCTCTCCTAGGAGAAGAGGGAGAGGGAGCAAGGGATAGGGAGAAAGGTGCAGAAAGAGTACTATGATCAGACTCAGCAGTCCACGACTAAGAGCGGTACACAAGTCTCAACAATTGGTCCATATCCCTTAATGTCCTATTTTCCTAGGTACCCACAACTTTCTACACATAGAACCTTTTTAAAAAGCTTCATTTTTGATTACTTTTAGTTATGTGGACTGAGATGTGAAATGGAGTGCATGTGCTTACATAAGTCAGGAGAGGGTGCTGGATTCTCTGGAGCTGAGTTACAGGCAGTTGTGAGCTGCCTTACATGAGTGCAGGGAATTGAAACTGGGTCTTCTGCAGGAGCAAGGATTGTTCTTAACTACTGAGCCAGCTCCAGTCCTATCCTCATGTCTTTCTATGCTCCCCTTCCTGCATACCCTATCTGTCTTTCCCAGGAGAAACACTAAAAGCAGCAGCCTGCCTTTGCTTTTGAATCTCTCACCCATCTTCTCTTAAAAAATATGTGATCCTAGCCTGGGGTCGGGGGCTGATGACTAAATTGTTTTATGGTTCAAGTCAATAATTTAGAAATGAATCAGAGGTCAATTATATAAAATACATATTAGTCCTATGAAGGGGCAAATCTGAAGATGTATGCACCGGAAAAAAATCACAGGGATTCCCTCTGAAACACTTTTCTAAAATTCTTCTGCACTGGTGGCAATTTTTGACTCACAGTATTTTCAGCTGTTTAAAGAGGGGCTGGGTTCTGAAGAAGATGTGTGAGGCTTGTACTGGTGTTTGTTAACTAAGATTCCTCCTCCAAGTGTGAGTGCATTCACGCTCTAAATATCTGCGTCCAAGGAGATGACAGGAGATACTGCCCTCAGTTATTGCGCTTTGGAAAGATGGCTCTGGAACTGAAGATTGTTGCTCTGTGCCAATGTGTAATTTGTCTGTCTTAGTCCATTTGAGCCGTTGTAACAAAATACTTAAAGTGGCTTATAAATAACAGAAAATTATCCTTCAAGGTCCTGGAGGCTGAGTCCAAGGTCGAATGGCTGCCAGATTTGGTTTCTATGAGGGCTGATTCCTGGTTACCAGAGGCTGTCATGCTGCTGCATTCTTAGAGCATATGAGAGAAGAGGACATCTGGCTTCTCTCTCTCTCTCTCTCTCTCTCTCTCTCTCTCTCTCTCTCTCTCTGAAAAGCACCAATCCCATCCCGAGGCTCCTCGGTCATGATCATGCACACACCCCCTTAAAGGCACCACCTCCTCATCCCATCTCCTTGGGGGTGAAGGTTTCAGCCCATGTCTTATAGTGGGTCTGCCCTTCTCTCTGAGCTTCCTTGTCCCTGCCAGTTGTGGGAGGGACTATTGCTAACAATCCCCGAAGCTACCAGGGCCAACTGCTGCCATGCACCCCACCCCTAGGACATTACTGACCTCTTATCAGCCCCTGGCCATTCTGTGTAGTAAAGAAGCAAGCATGAGCATATTTTCTGATGACAAGACAAGCATCGATTGAGCTGTTCCCTTTTCTATCCTCCTTCTCCCTTCGCCCATCTTTCTTTTTCTGTTTTGAGCTGTGACAACTTTTACTTTTTACCTCTGATGTTTCAAAAAAGTCACCTTGAATCGGGAATTCCACTCAGCACAGTCTTTCTTCCTGGGAACAGCACACCATGGCTAACTCTAGGAAAGGATACGGCGACCCCTTGCTCAGTCAAGTTCAGGCTACACATGGCTGAGTTCCGAGCCCCATTAGCCAATATTAATAATGAAAGAGGAATGACGGTGGAAGGCACAAATGAATCATGTCAACCTGCTCTCTTCCCGGAGAATCACTGAGGATTTAGCAGAGAGCAGGAGTTTCACTCTCACAGCTACAGAATATTTTTTACATAATGCATGCTAAACTTCACACTGTCAGTCTCAGGAACTTTTCTGGTTGTTTTTTATTTCTATAATGATTAAATAATTTACTAGCTTACTTTTTTTTTTTTTTTAATCACCAAGACTAGTTTCTGCTCTAGGCAATGCCAGGATAGAAACAAGTTCCCTACAGTGCCCTAATAAACTTGCTTCAGACTCCAGGGCTGCGTGGATTGCATACTTTCCTTTCTGTCCTCTCCACACTTGCTCCTCCAATTCTTCTTAAACTGGGGTTAATGGACAAATAGAAGTTTACGATGCTCCCCAAAGATGTTTTCAAACAAACAAAGGACAAAGACTTTCAAAGGTAACTGATGCTGTGATCCAGGAACACTCACCAGGAATTCTACTCTTTGGCGAATCCGCCTTGTCCCATAAAGATCTTTTAGAGAGGAGTGAGGGGTTATACATCAAAGCTGGTGTCCTCACGGAATGTGAGGAAATGCTCCTGTGTGCCCTCCTTCTTTAAAGTTCACCGTTTACCTGGGCTTGGACTTGGTTATCTAGATCAGGAACCCTGGCCCAGGGAAAGGGAAAGCTGGAAAGGATTTGGGGCAAAGCCCAGATGTCCTAAGCAGGTGATTTGGTCAGACCCAGCCCCATCACCACACGGTCACATTTACTGCCTCTTCTTTCTTGTTAATAATTGGTGGTCAAGCACACAATCATTCTTGGCTGGGGGCTATCAACCTCCTCATCTTACAGGTAGGTAAAAGTGACAGTCATGCCTAATTCTCAGGTCCTCTAGCACAGCCATATTTCACCAGCACACTGCATCATAGAAGTGTTGCACTGAGTGCATTGGGGGGTCTACATGGTATCTTGTTAGGTCTGATTAAAAAAATGGATGTGAGCTTCCTAAGGAAAGACAAAACGAGGGAAGAAGAGCCTCTGGAAGGTAAGGGCACTGGCCGGTGCTGAAGGTATGGCTAAACAAAATAGATTTGAGAAAAGCTAAGGTCTATATTGGAAGTTGAAGCCTTGACAAAGAAAGGGACGTTGAAGGGAGAGGCTAGAGGAAAACAGGGCAAATAAACAGCGTGGGAGATAGTTGAGGTCACACTTCTGGAGGAGACAGGACAGCAAAAAGAGGGAACAGAATGTGACAGGACGCATTGAGCAAATGCCAGAGAGAGCGATGGAACTGGGAAAGGCCTCTGGGATTTAAATCTGTCACAGCGAAGACCACAAAAGAGTTAACATTTCTCGGCCGTTAAGCACAAAACCACGGTGCTTCATTTGACTTTGCCAGCTAGGTGGCTGTTTCTGCCTTCTCTCCCTCCCTCCCTCCTCTCTCAGCATCCGCCAATGGGCAGAGGTAGAGTGTAAAGAGCATAGGTCCCTTCCACAGTGCCAATACCTTCCTCTTCGGCCGTCTCTCCAGCTCTTTAAATGTACCCATAGTTCACAGAACCCCGGACAACTCTAAGGTTGCTTGCACACCCGCTTTCAGAGTTAAAACTGCGAACTGCGCACGTCCCAGCTCTGCCCCAGCCCTAGAACGAATCTCAGTCCCGCAAGGCGGGTCCGCCCCTCCGCTTCACGCACTAGGTAGCGAGTCGCGCGTTGGTGACGTCAGTAGTACGCGCCCCAGCGAAGCTCTCCACCCGGCGTGCTTGCCTAGCCGGCTTTTTTCTTAACCGCGCTTCAGGTTCCTCAAAACCGCTGGGCGTCAGGCCAGAGGCAGCGTTCGACAAACTTGAGACAATGTCGATGCTAGCAGAGCGTGAGTGTCTGCCGAGCTGGACGACCGGGAGATGGGATGACGGGGGCGCGGGTGTCCGGGCCCGAGTGGGGACAACAGTGACTGCAGGGCCCGCGAGGGGACAGAACAGCGAGGTCCGGCAGACTCAGTTCCTGGTACTAAAGGCTCGGGTCGTGCGCGCACGCATGCATTCCGACATTCAGGACACCGAGTCCCAGACTGTTGTCCCTGGCGCTGGCCAGCGTGACCACCTAGGAGGATTCTTTCACTTTTCCAGGCTCGAACCAAGTGTCCTGGGGCTCCACAAAGACAGGTCCCATAGCATCGCTTCAGGGCCTGAATTCCAACTGTCCAAAATGTATTGGACCCAGAGGGGGAAAAAAAAAGCAGAAGGATTACAAGTGCCAGGCAGTGATAAGTCCCTGACAGGAGTGCAGGCTGATGAATGGTTTTAAGCGAGACTGAGAGAGAGTAGCAGTGGTTAGCCTCTGAAGTCCGAAGCTACTTTGTTTCTAAATGAGACTATGTGTAGCTATGGATTCTTGCCACCAGTTGGCAGTCGTGTGATGCTCTCAAAGAACTGGCTTTTAACTTTTCCTGGAAGTTGTGTAGCTATCAAAGAACATAAACATATTATTTTCTTTTTTAAAAGATGCCATCGTGTCTATCGGGCAGTGGTGGCGCACGCCTTTAATCCCAGCACTCGGGAGGCAGAGGCAGGGGGATCTCTTGAGTTCGAGGCCAGCCTGGTCTACAGGGTGAGTTCCAGGATAGCCAGGGCTGTACAGAGAAACCCTGTCTCGAAAACAAAACAAACAAACAAACAAAAATGTCATTGTGGCGTTTTAGAACAAAGCATGTTTTAGTGGAGCACACTGCTCTTCCTGCAGGCAGCTCAATAGGTTATAGACTGGAAACTGCCCTTTCTAGGTAGATCCCTCTTCCTGGCAGTTCACCTGGTCTCTACTTCCATGAAAATGAACTATTCTCTGCCTCACCCAGGCTTTAAAGATTTTAGTGAGGTAACTAGATGAATCTAGTTTGGAATGTCAGTGGTATACAGGATGAACAAGTGACCTGACAGCCAGTTCCTTATGCAGCAGGGCAGTGCATCGTGGGTCAGTATGTGACAGGGATGCCTTTCTTAGGGGAGAGGCAGGCTCCTTACAGACCTTGGTCAGCAATCCTTGGCAGGCATTCTCCACACATGGGTCTGACACACACATGCAGAGCACTGGTTAATATGGCTGTCTTTGCTGTGCTCATGAGCAAGACAGTATTGTGCTGAGTATATTATATACCAGGTTGTTGAGCTGGTATATACGGAACAAGTTTTTGGATCAGCTTTCCCTCCCCAGGTATAGCACTGCAAATTTGAATCCACAACTCAGTTTGCTTTGTGGTGCCCACCCCCCCCTGCATGCTTATAGTGTTTCTTGGTTTTGCTGGGTGTTTATAGATAAGGATCCCTACTGATTTTATGTGCAACACAGTGAGCTCTTTTGAGTAGAGGTTGTGATCTTTTTCAGTTTTGAGGCCATTGATGTTAGTGTGCTTAAATGAATGCCATGGGTTAGCAGTAATGACATTCAACCTCTGGATTTCTTACTTGGCCACACCTTTAGGGGTTCAGATTCGTGTTCTATTGACCTAGCGGGTCATAGTCTTTCCTCAAATTTGTGACAGTGAAGCCAGATGTGATGGCTCATGCCTGTGATCCCTGCCGAGTGGTGGAGGATGGCCACCAATTCAAGGCCACCCTAGGCAGATAAGCAGACAATAAAGCTACAGTGATAAGCTTGAGTTCTTAGGGACCAGTTATTTATATTCATTTCAGAGAAAGCTTTACCTGAAACCCAAGGCTGTTCCCTTATTTCAGCTATTCATTCCTTTTTCCTTTCTTCCTTTACTTCTCTCCTATCAGACACCTTTATGTGTCCATGCATTTTTATCAGGTGCCACTCTGGACAGAGTGCTTTTTATCTTCCTCCCTGTAATGAGGTGTAAGGATGAAGGATTGATTATGACACTTAAGGGAGGGAAGATGGGTATAAACACCACAGTGCAAGTGGTGTGTGAAGTGCCACAGATAGTTCTGGAGGCTAAGTGAATCCATTACGGTGTTGACTAAGAAGAGATGTATCATCTGTTAATCATGATGTTCAATTGATTCTTTCTAAGGCCATAATGACTTGTGTATTGTGAATTTAGAATATAAGTTGATCTGGGCATGGTGGTACACACCCATAATGTCAGTACTTGGGAGATAGAGACAGTAGGATCAGAAGTTGAAGGTACATTAGCTACAGAGCAATTTTTTTAATTAAAAAAAATTTTTTAAAGATTTTTATTTTATGTGCATTGGTGTTTTGCCTGTATGAGGGTGTCAGATCCTCTGGAACTGGAGTTACAGCCAGTTTTGAGCTGCTATATGAGTGCTGGGAATTGAACCCTGGTCCTCTGGAATAACGGCCAGTGCTCTTAACTGCTAAGCCATCGCTCCAGCCTGATACATAGCAAATTTAAGGTTAACTTGGGTGCTACATGAGTCTCCATCTTACCAGTGCCTTAAATAGTAAGTGTTGAAATGTGTATAAAAGGTTTTGGGCTTTACTTGGGGACAGTAGGCAGATTTTGATCTCTTAGACTCAGCTTTTTCTTTCTTTCTTTCTTTCTTTCTTTCTTTCTTTCTTTCTTTCTTTTTTCAACTTTTTATTGATTCTTTGTGAGTTTTACATCATGCACCCCAGGCCCACTCAGCTCCTTCGCCTTGCAACCTCCCCCACAAAATAAAATACATACAAACAATACAAGCCAAGCATAGAAAACCTAACATCACTGAAGCTGTAGCATGTCACAGTGTGTGCCCAGTATGTCCTGCTGTCCACACAGCTTCACTTGCAAATGTTCGTTGCAGTGAGTCAGAGGTCTGGTTCCAGATCTCTGGCTTCTGTGACACCATCAATATTAGATCCTCATTGGGACTCCTGGTTATCCTGCTGTTGTCCTGTGTCATGGAGATCCTGTAGCTTAGAATCAGCAGATTCTGGTCCTTTCACATGTCCCAACCATTCACAGATGATATAGATTTTGGGGTGGGCCAACTCAAATCCAGGCCAGGGTAGTGGCTGAGCTGGTCAGCCCCCTGACTTTCACTTATCCATACCACCAGAGCAGGCGAGCTCTCCAGCACTGCTCCAGCTAGCCCATCCAATGCCACTATCCGCAGGAGGCAGAGTCAGCTCTCCTGCTCTCAAGCTCTAGGCCTGGCTCACTCACACCCACACTCCCAGAGCCAGTTCCACTGTGCTGCCCAGTCAAGGTGTGGGGACTCTTTCTCCTAAGTGCTGCAGCCTATGAGGGGCTGAGACAGCTCTCCCACCCTCACACCCTCAGGGCTGACTCACCCATGCCTTTGCCATCAGGGACAGCTCCACCATGTTGTCTAGGCGATGCAGGGCCTGTTCTCAGACTTGGGTTTTCATATCAAAGAGGTAAGAATATTTCCCTTCATTGAGATACTGTGGAAGCTGAGTCTAATATATGTGTAGCATTTGGCCTATAACATGCAACAGTGAGTGTCATGGTGACTACACCTGCTGCTGTGAAGGTGTTCACTGAGAGGCTCTGGTTACTGCCCGTGACTGGATAGGGAAGGCTCAAATAGTGGCCTATTAAATATTTTGCTTTGTCTCTTAGAAGGAATAGTTTACTTTAAATTTAACAAGGCCAGTTTTAATGTCAGGAATATGTAGTTACTGAGAGTACCAGGGACAAGGTTCTGTCTGTAAGCCCCTTGAACACTAAATGTGTCGTGTTGTATGAAGCATGTGCTTGACTCGCGTGTGTTCTTCCAGGTCAAGACTGGGTGCTGATGAGATACCTTTTTGTTTGTAGGGCGGCGGAAGCAGAAATGGACTGTGGATCCCAGAAATACCGCGTGGAGTAATGATGATTCCAAGTTTGGCCAGAAGATGCTTGAGAAGATGGGGTGGTCTAAAGGAAAGGTAGCAAAACTCTAAAGTGTCCACACCATGTCAGGAGATTAGGACTCAGAAGACATCTGTCTTAGAATCTGGGAGAACTTTAGGGTTCAGATCAGGTTTTTTTTCTTTCTTTCTTTTAGATCAATTTAATTGATTTTGGAGAAATAAATTGTGACCAGGTGGTAAATTATACTTGAACATAAATACCGGGTCCTCTGGTTTATCAATTCAATTGCTGTAATTAGTATCTTTCTTAGATATTTTTTAATTCATTTCACATGAATTCATACTTAAGCCTCAGAATTTTGTGTTTTCCAAGAGTGGTTCTTAATTTTCCTTTGTAGTAGATACATGTTTTCTTGGGTTTCTTATATTTTGCAGTGGGGCTTCTACTGTGAAACTGCTTCTGTCAGGGTTGCAGGGCTCTTGTGTTTGCATCCAATGGGCATATGGTATCCTTAAGTCACCTCACCCGTCAGCAGCGTTCTGAGCAGTGTCTGCTCTGTTGAACTCTGTTGTGGTAGCCTTCCCACCCTTTTTCTTGCTTTATTCTTTATGTCATTAACCACCTCTATCTAATTCAGCCATCGACTTTGTCTAGACCAGTGGCTTTCAACCATGGGCCACAGCTCCTTCAGGGTCAGGTGACCCTTTCACAGGGGCCACCTAATAAGCCTATTGGAAAACACAGATATTTATATTATGATTCCTAACAGTAGCAAAGTTACAGTTATGAAATAGCAATAAAAATAATGTTATGGTTGGGGTCACCACAGCATGAGTACCGTATTAAAGGGTGGCTATGAAGCCACTTTTTGCTTCCTCTCCTCAGGGGAACTCATGTGTTACCAGGCATTGGGTTATACCTCCTGGCTGTGATACTTGAGTGGCCATGTCAAGATTAATTTTTATTATAAGCTTCTTATACCCTCAAGTCTTTTCCTTTCTAGGCTTTCCTGACTTTCAAAAGTGGTGCTTATTCCTGCATTCAAACAATGCTGCCTCCCATTGCTCTTCTTCCTTCCTACGTCCATTTCAGCATACAGGAAGCAGGCAGGCCTTTCAAACTGCGCTTTAGATCCGGTTGCTCCCTTGTTGAACATTGTTTCCAAGGAGTAAAATCTCCATCCCTGCTCCACAGAACTTTCAAGGTTCTGTGAGGTTCTTTCTCATTGCAGTCTCTGTCCTTGCTCTTGGTATGTCCTACAACCTTAGGTGTAAGAGCTAAGTGAGGCCAGGAACCTGGAGTACTCCACCTTCTTTCTTGATGTCATGGTGCAGTACTAAGTAACAGAGAGTGCCATGTGCTCCACATGCTCCTGTGGGCTTCTGCCACTACTGAGGCAGTGGCCTGCTCCAGAACATGTGTAAGATGGATGTTCAGTGTCTTCATGAACTCTTTATTGGCTCTGGGGCTCAAGAATCAGCATTGACAATTAAGAATGCATTCTTGGTGCAGTCTCTTCCAGAGCCCTCTGGGCTGATGGTTCTCGTTCTTAACCTTCCTGATGCTGCGATCCTTTAATACAGCTCTTCATGTTGTGGTGATCCCAGCCATAAAATTATTTTCATTGTTAATTCATAACTGTAATTTTGCTACTGTTATGCATTGTTATTTAAATATCTGAGATGCAGCATATCTGATATGTGACCCTGTGAAAGGATTAGGTCACTACCCAGAGGTTGAGAACTGCTACCTCAGGCTGTGGACTTTTTGAATAGATGGTGAAGAAAGAGGCAATTTCTCTTTATAGCTGAGAGAGCTATATTTAATCTCTTTCTGTTTAATCTCCACAGGGCTTGGGGGCTCAGGAGCAAGGAGCCACAGAACATATTAAAGTTAAAGTTAAAAATAACCACCTGGGACTTGGAGCTACAAACAATAATGAAGTGAGCAATTTCTCCATGTGTGTTTTGCATCATTGATTTGTGTCAACATCAACATTGGGATTCATGCAATGGGATGGTTTTAAGTCACGAGTGTGATTCCTGCTTTGGGTGAAGAAAGACACAAGAGCACATGGCTTACCTGGTCCTCATCCTGTGCGGTGCATCCACCACCTTGCCTCGTCCTCCTGAATCCTTTACTTAGTCAGTGGCCTCGAGAGGCACTCCTGTTTTTATAGCTGAACTTTGTAAAAAGTCTTTTTAAAGAAATGTTCATTTCAGAATAAGATCAATTTTTGTCTTTACCCACATCCTAGTATTAGTTTGTCTTGTTAACATGGGTGGCTTTGAGAGTGGGGAGTGACCAAAGAAAGCTGTCGTGCTTCCGACTGTTGGTGTTCCACAGTTGGTTACGTGTTCGCTCTTTTTTTTTTTTTTAATTTTATGTATATGAGTACACTGTAGCTGTACAGATGGTTGTGAACCTTCATGTACTTGTTGGGAATTGAATTTTTAGGACCTCTGCTTGCTCTGGTCAACCCTGCTCACTCAGTCCCTGCTTGCTCCTACCCAAAGATTTATTTATATTTATACATAAGTACACTGTAGCTGGCTTCAGATACACCTGAAGAGGGCATCAGATCTCATTACGGGTGGTTGTGAGTCACGATGTGGTTGCTGGGATTTGAACTCAGGACCTTTGGAAGAGCAGTCAGTGCTCTTACCTGCTGAGCCATCTTGCCAGCCCACGTGTTCTCTTGAACACAGACTCTGCACGGACACGGCTGTCAGAGTTCCAAGTTCAACACCAACCTACTGCTTCCCATTCAGAGGCAGGCCTGGGAGCTTTCTTCCTGAACCCTTGTAGCTAACAGAACCCAGTTAAAAACTGGGTGAATTACTTTATGTAAACTGAATTGCTTCAGTAATTTGGTATCTCTGGCTAGAACAGCTTCGGTTCTCTGGAATAACAGCTAAAATTTTAGCCACTAAAGAAAGAGTTTTTATAGTGTTGACTGTGAATGCTGTTTTAAGAAACACAAAGCATGCTTTATGTACATTCTTAGGGGAAGCATGTGTCCTGGAAATCTGTATGCACACCTTAACTTTTCAACTAACTTTCTTTCTTTCTTTCTTTCTTTCTTTCTTTCTTTCTTTCTTTCTTTCTTTCTTTCTCTCTCTCTCTCTCTCTCTCTCTCTCTCTCTCTCTCTCTTTCTTTCTTTCTTTCTTTCTTTCTTTCTTTTCTTGGCTGGCCATGAGCTCACAGATATCTGTCTGCCTCTGCCTCCTGAGTGCTGGGATAAAAGGTGTGTGCCACCACACCCTGCTTAAACTTTCTTAATAAGAAATGCTTGTGTATAGTGCATGGGGCAAACTCCTGCTCAGAAACCCTGCTTCCAACTGGTTCTCATTGTTTTGAGGACATTATTAGTGAACATCTTACAGTTGAATCTCACTGATTCAGAGACTTAGGGTCTCCTTCCACAGAGTTCTGTGAAGTTGCTGCTGACACAGTAGTTAGAATTCAGCAGACTAGTCCAAGTTTTTGTTGAGCAAAGAGGAGGACTCTGCTCTCACGGTTGCTGTTTTTCATGTTCATGGTGTGTGCCTGCCTCCCACCTCCAGAGTTTATTTTATTTTAATGGGTATGGGTGTTTTCCTTGTGCCTTTGTGTTGGTACCACATACTTGCAGTACCCATGGATGCCAGAAGAGGGTGTGGGCTCACTTGGGACTGGAAATACAGACAGATGTGACTTGCATCGTTGGGGGTGTGGGAGTGGGAGGACACAACAGAAATTGAACCTGCATCCTCTGTAAGCCAGTGTGCTTATCTGCTGAGTCATGTAACCAGCTCCCAGTAGTCTCTCTGTGTGAGAAAACACTAATTTTATATTGCTCTAGTGTAATACTCTAAATGTTGCCATTACTTTGTGTTTGCTCTGACTTAACTGTTGATGGGTCATCCACATTTGAGATACGGGTGGGAGCTTCTAAGCAGCTTCCACTAAATATATGTATTTATATTCTGTTGACTTTTTGGTGCTGGGAAACAAACCTGGGGCCTTATACATGCAAACCAAGGACTCTGCTACTGAGCTTTGCCCTAAATACCCCCTCCTTGATGTGGATCTGCTTAAATCTCATTTCAGGTTTATACTATTTTGTGAATCCAATTAAATAATATTTTAATGAAACATGTACAATTTCACATTAACGTCAGATTTCTGTTCCATGTCTGTGTTGGCATTATAGCAGGTTTCAGGCTTGCCTCTCACACTTTCTGGTGCTTCCAGGACAACTGGATTGCTCACCAGGATGACTTCAACCAGCTTTTGGCAGCACTCAACACTTGCCACGGTCAGGAAACAGCAGGTAAGGGCACTACTACTGCTGCTCCTCCCATCAGAGTCATGCTCCTGCCGTAGGCCTTTCGGACCTGAGTCGCTGATGGACCCGATACTCTTTTTATAGTCTAATGTCACTGTCACTGAGTGAGCTTTTGCTCCCTGATCCGTCTTGCTTGTCCTAGCAACATTTTCAGTTGTCACAGCTGTGGACATGTTACTTGTATCTGGGAATGCCAGGACCATGACTAAGCGTTCTGCAGCAGAAACAGCTGTGGCTCACAGCAAAGAATGCTTAGCTTTTTTGGAGGAAACAGCAGGGCATATTAAGAAGGGGCACTTGGATGCTTCTAGATACTGATAGTGCTGGTGGTCTGACCCTGTAAGTGGTGATGGAGGGGTTCACTTTATAATTCTTCAACTATACAGGTTTTAAGTGTATCTATATGCTATGTACACATTGTGATAAAAAGAATTGTGAACATTTCTTGAGTGTTTCTGGCATAAAGTAAAATACACCATATGAAATTAATGCTATGTAAAGACTAAGATGAAAGTCAGCTAAGCCTTTGACTACCAGAAACTGCACCTTGGTGAGCATCTGGTGACGTCAGAGTGTCATGACTAGGACATCACTCAGGCATGAGACGCCTTTGTCACTAGTGTCCTCATGGACCTTTGAACCTGGGATCCTTTTCTCACAGTTGTCCACACCCCTGTTCTTAGTCATGGAAAACTGTCCTGTGCTGGGTTCGACCTGGTTACTGTCACTGAGTGCTTAGTGCCTCCGAGAGTGCTCGTAACTGTCAGGTCACAGAGTTCTAAGAACCGATCTCCAAGATCCCACAAAGAAGGGAGACCTGGGATGGGCTGTGTGGGTAGAGAAGAGGTGGCTTGTTTTTCAGATTTTCAGGGATTATCTGGAAAGTTCCATTTTCCTCAGTCTGATGGTGTCATAATCACTATTTTCTAAGTGAGAAGTGCCATTTCAGTTGTTGGGACCCTGGCTCACTCAGGCCTGGCCTCCCTTGTCCCACACTGATGGCCAAGGCTGGCAGAGGACCTGCAACAGCCCCTCCCAGAAGTGTTTAAGCAGGGGCAGGCAGTGGGTGTTGTGAAGGACCCAGGGAACTGAGCTGTTTGTAAGGAAGGCTGTGTTTGACTTCACAAATGATAGTTGGCCTTCTTCATCCTCCTCCTCCAGGGTCAGTCTGCATGGGCTTCACTTTCCTTGGTGCCCAAACCTGTAGTATTTTAAATGATGTCAAAGCTGCATGCAGCTACCAACTTGTAGATATTTCCTGTCTGGACCACTAGAGGGGGCCAGTAGCCCTGCTGCCCAGATAATGCTTTTAGAGAAGCTTGTCTGTGACACCACTGCCACCCAGAACTGTGCTCTCAGAAGATTCCTTTTAGGGAAAGCCTGTCCCCAGGACAGACCTGCAGAGCTTGTTTTCCTGTGGTGCCATCCTTTTTGAATGCATTGTCTTCATCCATGTGAATTTTTTTTTTTTACCATAGTCATGCATTGCTTGACATCGTATTTAATGGTAGCTGACATAGGAACCTAGCATTCTTTTCTCTTGTTAAGATTCCTTAGTAAATTCAAACTGTTTGTTTTTTAGCTAAGCAGACCTTTTGTTTTGTTCTCTTGTAGAACACAAGAGTCAGAATGATCTTTTAATTTCATTTTTAAAAGTTACCTTTTTCATATACTTGGGTGTGGTAGTGTGTTTACAATGTCAGCACTAGGGAGAAAGAGGCAGGAGGGTCTGTTCAGTGTAAGCCTCGTGTAAACTGTCAGTACATGGTCAGCCCATCTTATACAAGCAGAAAGGGCAGGGGCTGTCAATAAAGTACTTGTCCCATAATCGTGAGGACATGAGTTCAGACCCTCAGCAGCCATGCCAAAAAAAAGACTCATAGTGACTGTAACCCCAGGACTGGGGAGGAGAGATAAGGAGGATCCCTGGAGCTCACTGGCCAACCTTCCTAGCCAATCAGTCAGTTCCAGTTTCAGAGAAAGGACCCTTTCACAAAATAATAATATATAGCAAGATGGAGAAAGACACCTAACATCATGCTCTGGCCTCCACAAGCGTGCGTATGCTTTCACACATCACACACATGCAGACATCAACATAAACAAGTCTATAATCTTACGTGTGTGTGTGTGTGTGTGTGTGCATGTACACACGGGAAGAGCTATCCTGTCTTGCTTAGGCATAGCTTAACAGGTTCACATTAGCATTTCGAGGGCACTTTCTTCTGCCATAGTAACTGCATATTAACCTTCTGATATTTTGCCATTCATTATTTTAAATATTTTGGGGTGGAAAGTGGGTTGCTGAGAAGTTGTTAAATATAAATGTGTGGTTTGAAGCAGCATCCTCAAAAGTTTTTACTCAGGTATCCCTGAAAAGAGCTTTGAAAGTGTGCCCTAACACTTACAGCAACCCTAGATGCCTGTGGTGAATGGCAGAGGTTGATGCCCACTGTCTTCTGTTTAAAGTATGTAAGCATATACTTCTGTATTTGCCAGAAAGGCTCTAGTTCATAATTCCTTTCCTCTGAAATAACATTTCCATCTCATGTACACCACTGTATCTTATGGTAATATGTTTATTCTTAATTTTTTATATAATTGTGTTTTGAGTTAGGGTTGTTAGGTAGTGCGTGGTGGCCTCACATTCATGATCCTCTTGCCTTAGTCTCCCAAGTACTTCGATTATAAATTTGTACCACTATGACTAGCTGTAAACACTTTTATAATGGGCTACATTGTTTCCTAGTGAACGCAACACTTAATACTAATGCTTTCTTTTGGGTTAAGTTATCATAATTAGCATATTACTATTAGCATAACCAGAAAACATGTTATAAATTCTGATAAGTATTCATAAATAAAGCAGGAAACTCTCTGGCCTTGTGTCTTGTTAAGTTGAAAGGTAGTTTTGATGAAAAGATGGGGGCCTGTTAACCATATCTGGGTTGCTCACTGATCCCAGAGAAGGGGTCCTAAGGTGATATAGAGCATGGGTGAAAGGAGAGCCATGTCGGTTGTGGCCTTCTCCATGGAGGAATGCCTGTGGACTCCCAGAGACAACGTGATCCCCTGGCTCAATCCAGGCTCAGGTCACAAGGCGTCTTTGAAACCAAGAATAGCTCTGGTGGGACCCAGTGCAGTGGCTTAAGGAGCACTTAGTAGCCCTTGCTGAGCACTGTCTTCACAGTGTTCCCAGCCTGCTCTGCTTCATGCCCCATTTTGAAATTACTGGGAACTCCTGGGGAGATATGGCTACCTAAGGTGTGGCTCAGTGGGCTTGATGGATTCAACCCACCACTCCTTACTGCAGGTGATTAAATGATATTCTAGTATCAGGCTGTGTTAATGTGCTTAGCCATGTTGAAAAGCTTTCGTGTTACCTTGGTATTGTACTGCTGCGTGTAAGACCATGAATCATGTGTAGATTCTGGTCTGAAGATATTTTCATTTCTCTTCTTTGAGAGTTTTATTGGCTAGAGAGAACCTTGCCTGACTTTACTTTAAAAAAAATTCCAATTCTTAGGTAACAGTTCAGTAATAAGTTTTTGACACTCCTATAAAGCTTATGTAAGTAACATCTTTGATGAAGAGAAAGAATTACACAATGTTAATATTTTACTTCTTTTTAAAGAGTCCTCAGACAACAAGGAAAAGAAATCTTTTAGCCTTGAAGAAAAATCCAAAATCTCCAAAAACCGGGTTCATTATATGAAATTCACAAAAGGTGAGAGCTGGCATTCACTTGTTGGAGTATGTATTTTGGCACTGGGTTTCCTGAGGCACTGTGACTCTCGTCCAACACTGAGCAGTGGCTGCTTGTTTGAAATTCTGAACGGGAGGTCTGGGCAGCCTAGTGGATTGATCTGCAGCAGCCCTGGGTACCAAGGGCTCAGTATGATGGCAAGTTCCCTGTGCTGACTTGCCAGGAATCTTATTAAAGTGCTAACTGGGGTGCAGTGGTTCCAAGAACAGCCCAGGGGAGGCTTCAGACTGGGTAAGTCTCTGTGTCTCCCGGCTGAGAGCGGAAGTCGGTGTCTGGTTAGAGGAGATGACAATGCTATGTAGCTAGATGAGAAAATAATTTGATTTTGTGTTCTTCATCTTGACAAAAGGCTTTTAGCCTTTTTTTTCAGTTCTTAATGGTTGTGGAGGATAGTTCCTGTTATTTGGCAGTTTGGATCATTAATTATATCAAATCTACACTGTAATGATACATAGTCTCCATAAGTTCTCCATCTCATGGAGTATCGCTGTAGGCATCTCATGGTCATGGCCAGGGTGGTGTCAAGATATGCAGTGGTTGGAAATTGGGCAGCAAACCCTCCTTTGCTCTTCTCCACCTTCCTGGGACATTCATTCCCACCTTCCCCACATAGCTTCTCATTGGTGGGTGCACATTTCCTCTATAGCCACTAGGTGGCAGTCGTGTACAGATGAGAAGCCTCTACTTTGCTTTAAACAAGTCTCAGCTGTTTCTGTAGAATGGCCACAAGCTCTTTATTACATGCTGTATTCCGTGTGCGCTAGGTGTGATGGTTACTGCTCTGTGGTATCCATACACTATTTGATTGTTCTTTGGGAAATTATCCAACAGACCAATGTCTGTTCCTGTCTCTATGCCAGGAAAAAACATATCTCTTTGCCTTGGTCTTGGCATTTTGGGGTTGTTTAACTCCTAGGACCTACCTTAGTTGCTGTGGGAGACATTTCTGACTGGAAACTGTTGCTAGTAGCTCTTCTTCAGGGCCAGGTCCCCAACAGGTAGAACTGGGTTTGGAAGAAGTGAAAGGCATGGCAGAGCCTGGGGTTAGGGGACAGAGTGACTTCCAGGCTCTGTGGGAGGAGAGCTGCAGTCCCCTTTGTTCCCTGTGTGGTTTAATAGATTTTTATATAATTAATGATCCAAACTGCCAAATAACAGGAACTATCCTCCACAACCATTAAGAACTGAAAAAAGAGCCTGGCGTGGTGGCACACGCCTTTAATCCCAGCACTCGGGAGGCAGAGGCAGGCAAATTTCTGAGTTCGAGGCCAGCCTGGTCTACAAAGTGAGTTTCAGGACAGCCAGGGATATACAGAGAAACCCTGTCTTGAAAAACCAAAAAAAAAAAAAAAAAAAAAAAGAACTGAAAAAAGGCTAAAAGCCTTTTGTCAAGATGAAGAACATAAAATCAAATCCTTTGTGCTATCCATTTCTTTTTCATAGGCAAACACTTTTTTGTTGGCGGCTCATGAGGCTTCTAACAGGACTTATCTTTACCACACCATAACCCATATAGACCAGAAAACTGCTTTGCTGCCCCTTAGTCCCTGGTCCCGTAAGCAACCCTTCTTATTTCATTAGACACTATAGGAAGACTACAGACACTGCAGAAGGGTGTTGCAGAGCACACAGATGAATTCACTTTGGATGACATGCAGCCTCCCCCACTCCTTCCCCTCTAAATGCATGTAGTCTTCTGATTGTCCTTTAGAACCTGACTCATCTGAAGCAGTTGCTGAAGTTAGGATAAACCTCCCTAAGTTGCTTTAATCTGCTGGATATTGGCTGTGTCTGCTTTCTATTCCTGGTTCAGCCACTCCCTTGCTGGTGACCCTGTCAAACTGCTTGGTGTGTGATACCTTCATTTCTCTCTCACAGTGAGGTTTGCATATTTATCAGCCCTGCTCATGAAGAAAGGAGGCCTTACTGTGCAGAGAAGAAAGAGCTGAAGGGGTATTATGCTAAAGGGAGAGGAGGTGTCAGGAAATAGAGGACCCAAAGGCTGGGAATAAGAAAGGAAGAGGAAAAAGGAGTGGAAATCCAGGTAGTACAGGAAACAGCAGATAACCACTGTCTGCACCATCCAGTGCAAGTTGGTGTTACAGTTCTTTTAATTTCCTAAAAGCTGTTTCTTTCAGTTGTTCTTGTCCCTGGGTATGAATGACAAACATGAACTGTTGTTATCCTAAAGGAGCCTGTCTGGGTCTGCGGAAGCTGGCTTCTGGCTGGTGCTCTCCCAGACACTTCCCTAACCACTTCCCTTCCTTCAGACTCTGTTTCCTCTTCTGTAACAGAGGAGGTATTTGCAAGCTGCCATGAAGCTCAGTGAGGCTCTGTTCTGTGGTTTGTGAGACATGACCCTTCTTATGGAACGCATGCTCTTCCAGCATTGTGGAAATAGGGGATTTGATGTTCATGATGAAGGTTCCTAGTTCCCTTTGCTAATGAGGATGAGTCACATCATAAGCCCCTATGTGGTCCAGAAAACTAAAACGTAGGGAGGCAGTTCCTCTGTACAGCCTCTGAACAGCCTGCTGAAGACCTTCCCAGAGCAAGAGAAGCCTTTGTGGTGGTGCACGACTTTAGTCCCAGCAGTGGGAGAGAGAGGCAGCAGATCTCTGCATATAAAGCCAGCCTCATGTACATGAAAAACTACAAAATGCCTGGCTAGAGCAAGTGGTACTGTAATATCTGCTACTAAATTCCAGCTACATTAGTCTTCGTCCTGATGCATAATTACTTCTTTTTGTAGCTTCTACTTGGTGATTTGATTTGGAATAATAATTATGTAATTTTAAGTTATTATCATCTATATTTGTTTGAAATCTAGCTCCTCCCACTGTTGGTGTATTCTTTTACTATTTCATTGAGTTCTTATGTCTATCATACTTCTAACCCTTATTCCACCCTAATCCTTCTCAACCCCCAACACAAGGTAGGAGAGAAAGAAGGTTAGAGGGAAAGAGGGGCTTAGACCTCTTTAGACTACTTCCTGCTGATTAGGGTTGTTGGGTTCCTTGAGGCAAGTCTAATCTTCATCATCAGAATATCCAGCAATAGCAAGCCAGCAAGCCAGCAAACCCTGAAGCGGGTGGAGCAGCAGCTACCACAGGCTTTCTCAAGGCTCTCTCATTTATATCCTCTCAGTGACCCCCAGAATTAAACGGTCTGCAGCTGGTAAAGATCATGCCCCTCCCAGAGCATGAGATAATTATAGCTAATGGCTATGGACAAACTGAAGCAGCCCATATCCCACACCTGGGATTAAAACAAAAACATATTCATATAACATAATTATGTTTTTAAAGAAACAAAAACTCACTACATCCCACAGTAAGACCCGAGTTGTAAGGGATATTGGTTTTGTACTTAATGTATTCTTGACTGAATCATGTAAATGAATTTTGACGTATCCTAGATAAACCTGTTTTTTAATTTAACAAACATATTTACTAAGGCAACATTTCTTTAGGGTTAGGACTATCTATACCTCATTGATCTTATACCTGTATTATAGTCCATTTCCTCTCCAGGTGCCAGACTAGTGGGTGCAGTTGGCATTTGTCACTCTGGGAGTCACATCCTCCTCTCAGTGACCACAGTGATGATCTGGAAAAGCTGATAACAGTGATTGATAGCCAAACAGAGACAGATTGATTGCTGTCCTCGGTGCAGCATTCCTCTGTAAAAACCTACACCCAGCCTCGAATGGACTTCCTTATGTCTGCGGCTCCTGGAAGCCTTTCTTCCTGGTTCTCCAGATACAGTTATAGCTGAGCTAGAACAGCCACAGCTAGATACAGCTAGATACAGCTAGATACAGCTAGATACAGCTAGATACAGCTAGAACAGCCACAGCTAGATAGATAACATCTGTTTTCTGCCCTGTTTGTCATTTGTCAAAGATCTCAGTTTGTCATCAGTCTTTGTTGTGATTTTTACCATAGATCAGAACTGAAGCTAACATCCACTCAAAGATGAGTTTTACTAGGTGTATTTTGTCCAAGAGTGGCCATAAGTTCATAACATATATATATATATATATATATACGATTCAGTCAGGACTATTAGCTGACTTCTAATTTCAAGATCATAGCTGTCTTCCCATTGTACCCACTACAGGTGTCTTCCTTATGGACTCTGACTCCCATTTCTTCTCTGTGTTCTTGTTTTTCAGATTAAATCCTGAGCAGGTTCTGTACAGCCCTGGTTTCTATGTTTAAATGAACTTTGCTAGAGGATAGAAATTCCTGAACAAAGAATCCATCACTAGAAGTCTAGAAACCCTAGCACCTCCATTGAACATTACTGGCTTCCCTTTGAGTCTGAGATTTGTTCTGGATCTCAATGTGTATATTTCTTCACATACTAATTGTGAACTGTGGCCCTGAGTTCTCTCTTTTTGAACTTTTGCATTCAGTGAAATTGCTATAAAAATTTATGTTTCTTTCAGGGTGGCTCCTCTTTTTAGGGGCTGGGTTAAGGGGAGCTGGCCATTGGTTTGAGGGTTCCTGTTTGTTTTTGAGTTGGTGTTTCTTTCACTGTGTGGCACACCCTGATTTCGACAGCCCATTCCTCTTGCCCCTGCTTAGGGGATGCTTGGATTACAGCATGCGTTGTCATGCTTGGTTTCTGATGCTCATTCTGAGCCGTCTTAAGCTGACTTCCACAGTGCATGTGCTTAGCACTAGGAAATGGATTGCACTGGCGACAGCTGAGGATAGATCACTGCCTCCCAAGGAGCTGTGCACCTCTCAGCGCTGCAACCACAAGTTGTCTCTGCTGCCTCTCTGGTTTTTATTTCCTATGCTACTGTTTGTGATAAGCATCACTCTGTTCTTATGTAGATTCTCCTTGGTTTTGTTTGTTTGTTTGGGTTGGTTGCCTTTTGACTAGGGATTCTTTTGAGTCTGGGGTGCTCGTGTTGGCCTCGGGTGGGAGGAGAGCAACTCTGGAAGCCTTCCCACCCCTCAGGAACAGGTTGTGCCAACTGTGCCATCCATTCCGGTACCACTGCCGCTGGAACTGGTTCTGGCACCTGGTTTTGCATCAAATTGAAGGGTGTTTTGTTTTTTCAATTTTGTAGAGTCACTGAGCAGTGTTATATTTGAATGCCCCAGTGCTAATCAGTGAACCAGAACTTTCTGGGTCATGACATTACTTTGTCAAGTCAGTTTTCTGCAGAAAACCAAGACCATTGAGCTGGTGACTGTGGAGCTTGGCTTCCAGCTAGAAGCCCAGATTCCTGTATGTGCCTGACCTCCCTTCCCCAGTTTAGTAGGCTTCACGCGGAGAGTTAAGCTTTCAGATGCTCTTTCCTTGAAGTTGATGGATGGCAGTGGATTTGGCTGACTGCTCACAGGGTACTGTTGGGTAGAAGTGGAAATTCCAAAGTGAATTTTAAATTAGTGGTTTGGAGGTTTGGAATTGAGTTAGGTCAGTTTTTAAAACAGGAAGTGTCGATTCTTGGACACTGCTCTTACCAGAGCCATTTATTTCCCTGTAGTCACCATGTAACCTTCTGTTTAACTGGTGGACCTGTTAAAGTAAGAGCATTTTAAAAAGAATAATTGAGCTTTAATTTGCTTTTATTCTTTTAAATTTTCACTTAGCTTTATTGAGATTTTGTGTGTCAAAAAAATAGTGAGTGAGTGAGTATTTAAAGGGTTTGAGGTTTGTGCCTATCAGTATTTTCAGTTCTGTGTTTTGTCTCCTTGAAGAAAATGGGATCATTTTGCAGATAGGAACCCAGAGATACCCTAAGTCCCACCTTGAAGGCACAGTAAGCTTCAAGATGGAGCTTTCTGTGCAGTCCGTGTTCCAGGTTGTTTGCAGCTCAGAGGGGACTGGATGGCGCTGATCCTAAGACAGTCACCACTGAACCTTTAATTGTAGTCCGTGTCCTAATCATAGTTGTAAAGTGAGGTCAGAGTCAGGACTGACCCTCTGCTGTTGCCTCCTTTCTTGAGTCACATTTATCTGTACTTCTCATTTCAAACAAATGGTCTTACTGAAAAGCTTTGTGTTATTTCTAGGGAAGGATCTGTCCTCTAGGAGTGAAACCGACCTGGACTGCATTTTTGGAAAAAGGAGGAACAAGAAGCTTGCTCAGGTACCAGCTGTGGTTGTGCTGCTGTCTGTGTGTCCCCATTCTGCCTCTTCCCTGAGGATGAAAATGTCACAGATAGCTACTCACCTCACTCCTACCTAAACCTCTAGATCCTGAGGATGAGATGGACAGTGGATACATCCTCCATTGTACATGATGGCTTGTTTCAGAACCGGAAGGTACCAATGAACCCATAATTCATAGTCTATTAGATTCCATTGAGCTGTATATGCCACAGAATTTTTGTACTACTTCCAAATGTGAGAGACAGCCTGTCTGTCATCCTAATGTGAAAAAAACTAAAGACTTTAGCTAGATTGATGGAGAGAGTGAAAATTCATTTCAGCTAAGAAAATCTGAAGTTACTACAATTCAATTCCTCTGTGAGTCTGGTAGGCTGTGCCTTTTGGTGCTTTGTTCTTTTGTTGGTTCTTGCCAAGATCTGTGGTCACCATGGAACAAAAAGACAACTTCATTATCTCTAGCATTTTTCCAGACTGATGGGTATCTTTTTTTCCAGGGTAGTAGATATTTGTTACTCAGTGTTTAGAAACTTGAGAATTGTCTATGATGAAAGACTTTGCCAAGCAATTTCCTTTGCAAATTAGGGCTGGATTCCTATGTCACCTAGTCCCTCTCTGCCTCGTTCCTTTATCAGGAGGAATGTAGAGGAAGCTATTTCCTAGGGCTTCCAGTGGCCTGCTTAGCCTGGTGACTGCTGAGTCACATGGAAGGTGGCCTGTCCTCAGTGATGACGTGTTCTGATAGTGGAGGAAAATAGTTTTGTTCGTGTGATTGGTTTTAGATCAGAGTAGATAACACAGTAGATAAAGTAGAGTTGGGATCTGCAGAGCCCACATAAAAGCCAGGTGGATGTAACAGTGCATCTGTAATTACAGCTAAGGGGTCACGGGGGGGAGGGACACCACAGAGAATCTCTGGAGTGAGCTGGCTGGCCAGACCGGCAGAGATAGCAAACTGAATGAGAGACTTTGTCTCAATATATAAAGTGAAGAGCAACAGAGGAAGACAGCCAAAGTCAACCTCAGGTTTCCATTTATCTGTCCCCATGTGTGAGCACACACACACATACACACCATTCATATGAGAAAGAACTGTTGTAGTCTTGGTTGCTGATCCAGATCCAGGTAAAAGACTGCAGTGATAAGGAACCTGGGTTGAGAATGCCAAGGAAGCGCCGAAGCCCAGCTGTACCAAGAGAGCTGCTCCATTCACTGTCATTGTGTGCCTGGGCTTCACAAGCCTCCAGGTGCCACACAGTCACCTGTGGAGCCTGTTGGCCTGCAGATTCTGAAGTCTGCCTGTCTTTGGGGTATGTGGGTGTTGTTAGCCCATGTGCACAGTGAGGAGATCAGTCTATATTACAGTCATATGCATGCAGAAAACAATCCGTTTAACTGTGCTGAGAGCAATCAAAGGTCTCCCTATGTATTCCTATCTTGGATATACATTGGGTTTGCTTTTGAGTTCACGGTACAGATGCACCTTCCTTAAATAGTGTTGCTAAGAAACCTTACCATGTTACTTCCAACAGTCCGCACAGCAGGGCAAAGGCCTTGGATCAGATTGGTCTGGAAATGCTTGTTTTGTTTGGCTCCTCTTTCAGCTGGGCTATTGTGTTTCCTCCCTTGACCCCCATAGCAACACTGGCTTGAATTTATGTTTCGCATTGCCAAACATTGTACCTAACAATTTCATTGTATCTAATGTCTTAAGAAATCCATCTACTGTATTGTACATGTGGACTTTTTCATCTGTCAAGTACTTTTGGCAGGACAGTGAACATCTTAAAAGACAAAGGACTTGCTTTGTATCCAGTTCTGGGTTTCTAACTCGTGCATCATCCAGTATGGCAATGGTAGGGGGTTCAGTAAATAGAAATTTAACTGTATATCCTCTTGTACGAATTGAACTTTAGTTTTTGAATATTTTTTAAATGATGCCTTGCATAACTTTGGGGCTGGTATTTGTTTGAATATCTTCTCCTTTAGGAGAAGATCAAGGTGCCTGCGGTGCCAGTCACCATCCTCTGGTGTCCATAGTACATTTTTGTGGGGAGATTATTGGATAAATAGTTGCTTGTACTACTTTATGTTCTTGAAGATGAGTGCAGTTTGTCAGAGATTGGCTTTCAGACATTGTCTCAGGCTAGAGTAGTTTTCCAGACTGTTGCTGTTTCTCATTACTGCAGGACAGAAAGCATCAGTCACCACAGGCCTCTGCTCTGCCTTCTCTCTCCGCTCACGGTATTGGTGCTCAGCATTTCTTGCAGCTGTAGAGGCTCTAAGAGGAGCTTAGCTCCTGCCTGCATCTGAAGAAGAACTTGCTTAATGAGTGAAGGAGCATCACAAACTGTCAGTTTCTCAGAACTGTTAGTAAATTGCTCTGTGCAGGCATGGATGGCTGTCCCTGTCTGGTTTTTGAGTTCTTTCGTTCTTCACTTGGCTCCACATTCGTTGGAGAACAGTGAAGCAGAGTGCGCCCTAAGTTGGATTTGCCTGCATCCTCTGTGGAGACAAAGAAACAGTGAAGCAGAGTGCGCCCTAAGTTGGATTTGCCTGCATCCTCTGTGGAGACAAAGAAAGGACCTTGTGTACTGAATTGAAATTACTTGGCCCTTAGCTTGTTACTTCTGGGAATTATGGATATGTTCTCAATGGGGGTGGGGCTGCGTTAGAGAATGTCATTTCTCCGTGTGTGTGTGTGTGTGTGTGTGTGTGTGTGTGTGTGTGTGGTTTGTGTTTCTGTGTGTGTCCCACAGTTTGCAGATTGAAGTTAGAAGACACTGAAAAACAAATTCCATTAGTTCCTATCTGGGTGAACTTCCTGATACTTTCTAGTTTGCTCCCCCTCTCGTTTATTTTCCCTCCCCCCACCTTCCCAGTTTCCTTCCTCCATCCAGCTTATTTCCTGACTCAGCCTTATCACTAGAGAAAATACTCCTAAACCGTATCGAGGCTTGGAAATGGGTTACTAACAGTCTCACTTTGTTTCTTTAAACAACAAGCCTCTGGCATAGGCTCCTGGCAAGTAAGTGTTTATGTCATCACCATATGACCTGACTGAATTAGAACCCTGCATTGTTTTGTGTATACTTAAGACACCAAATTAATAATGGCTTTCTTTGTATGGCTTCTTTAAGTTTGTGCACCTTTCTCATTTCATGTTACACATCCACTTTAACATGCCTTGCTCATCATTTGATCTGAACACTGCTTCCATGCAGACCCCTTTCTATTTGGTTAGATTAATTCATGAGGCATTTTAGACTATTCTTCCTTTTCCTGGTTGGATGCAGTATCTTAAATCTCTTGTGAAAGAAAAAAATTTTTTTCTTCAAAATGTTAAAACATTTCTTACTTAAAATGTCTTTGAATTGGAGGCTTCTTTTTATCCATTCATTTCAGATTTCCATGCTAATACTTTATACTAGTAAGCTAGGTTGAGTTGGTAAGTAATTTAGAGGATGTGACCCTCCATCTCTGTCCTCACTGCAGAGCCAGGCACCAGAGAGGCAGGCATTTGTGATCTGCTAAGCACCTTTTAAAAGGTGGATATTCCTTTTAGTTAGAATAAATCTAGCCCATGTTCACAAACATGTGATGTGATACACTTGAATTCTACAGTTGATTCTTCTTCATCCATAATGATTTTCATAATGATTTGTTTGTCACTGTCTAGCCATTGATAACAGAACCAGATTCAAATAGTCTAAGTTGGAACTTTTGGTCCAATCTTTATCTCTTGAAGGTGAATTAATGAGCTGTGTAAAGTCTCATTGAATCAGTACATTAGAGGGTAGGACATGTAACCTGATCCCAGATTAACCAAGGGTGAGACTTGTAGCATGGCATTGGCCTGAGATGGCAGGTGCTTCTTTCTGTAGAGGGTTGTGCCTTTTGCTTGTCTGCCGCAGCAGATTGACTTGTTGCCTTCAGGTCTGGGTGCCATATTTTAAAGAGTGTGTTCAGAGATATATTCATGGAAAAGGTTTCTGAGATGTGTGCTGTGCACTGGAGCAGGCAGTAGAGCTGGGTGTGGTTCACAGGTGGGCTGTGAAGGGAGGAAGCAGGAGCTCAAAGTGGAGCTGCTCTGGGAGTGAAACAACTCAGACTGACCACTGGGTAGCAGCCTAAGATGCAACGGTGGGTGGTCCATTTCCAGCAGGAAGTCTTGGTAGGTAAGGCCCGTGAGCCTTCAGTCCTTAACTTGGATTCTGGAGGATGAGCACGTGGAATCACCTGTATGACTGCTGCTGGAATCCATGGTACATCGTGTTTTATTGAGCTACCAGCCATCATTTATTACTTAAGTTTTCTTTTCTTGTTTCTCATAGTGGACAACTGGGCTTTGTCCACTTATATTCTTTATCCAAGAGGTGGATATGAAGATCTTGAAGTGGTTGTTCAAGAGAGTGATGGCAAGGGTAAGGTGGATACTCCTTGGATATTGGATATTCCTTGTTTATCTGTAAACTCTGAATTATATGTCCTGGTAGCAGGTTCCGTTTTCCACCAAGGGCCTAGGCAATGCCTCCCATTCCACATGCTCTTACAGGTTCCTTATGACCTCTTCACCTCCACCTGCCCGTCCCCAACCTTGGGTGGCTTTGATTTTCTTGCAGCCAATAGACTAGCTGTGGGGATGCTGTGGAGCTTTGGAAGCTGTATGAGCTAGAGCATTTGCTTAGAGCCTTGAGGTGAGCAGTCATCTGCCTTGAACTGCTCAGTACTGAGAAATCCAGCACCCACATGGAGAGCCCTTGACTTTGCTAATGGCAGGCAAGGCCACAGGGAACTAGGAATAGAGACAGGCTTTGAAGGAGTCTGTGCTTCTAGTGCACAAAAGATGTCAAATTCCTGTGCCACTGGGGTCCCTACTTGCAAGTGTAACTGAGTGAGTAGTCTTTAAGTCAGGTACTGAAGGAAACTGTGATGAAGATGCTAAGATGCATGCTGAGGGAATGGCTGTATCTACTCTCTAAACAGGCAAAGCATCTATCTGTCTGCTCTAATAGATGTGTGTCTTTGGCTTTCCTTGGTAGCCAGAAAGGCTGGTAGTTTTCCATGTTTGTGTGTGGAATTGCATAGCCTGATGCTTCCTCCATTTCTCAATGTACTAAGCATGCTGTCTCCTGGATATGAGCAACTCTGTCTGCACACTTTTGCATTTGGACTTGCTTCCTTGTGCTTCAGTGCCTGCCAACGGCCTGAGGATGGAGGAGACACCTGGACCTTGTGGCTCCGGGGAGCTTGTATAGCAGGAGTAGAATGTGGGGGTGGAATTGGCCATGGGGGTACTTGCTTGCTCTGGGTTCAGAGCACAGGAGAAACCATTGCAGTGAGCAAGAAGCATTGCAGAGCCACTTTTCCTATCGAGCCCAGCCTTTGATAAAAGGACGAAGAGCAAGCTATTGACTTTTAGGTGTCCGTTCTATCAGTGGTCTGTTAATCACAGAGGATAAATTATTGTTCCTCAGAAACGGGAAGGACTACCTTGGCTTGAAGGCAGTTGTGCCTTTCTTTTATTTGTTTTTCCTTTATTGGTAGGGCTCACTTCTAGCCATTTGCTCCTTGGGGGTTTTGTTAAGGACTGAAGGGAAACTGAAGGGCACTCTTGATTTATCTCCTATCCTTTCCTTTTGGTCACTCCACGGGGCTAAAATAGCCGAGTTGGCTTTAATATGTCGCCATTAGAGACCAAACATTAGCTGCAATAAACCATCATGCCTCACAATGAAAAATGTCCCCTGATTGGCTAATTAATCAGTCAAAGGGGAATGACATGGCTCTCGGCTTGAGGGACTCTGCTAGAGAGAAACAGGCTGTTGATAAATGGTTTTCCAACAAATTCATATATCAAGGAAACTTAGTCATTTTTTAACTACAGTTTGTGTGACTGCAATTTTTTCCCCCAACTTTTTCTTTTCTGCTGCCCTTGCTGTTTAGGCAGTGTTTGTGTGGTTGATAGAAAAGTATAGGATTTTAGATAGGAGAAAATAAGTGCTCTCTACTTACTCACATGTTAGGCTGATGGGTTTCTCCTCTCTGGGCTTATTCAGAGGTGAAGTCTAACAGCTTTCTACATAATAATTTGTGAGATTCTCCTTGCAAGCCTTCCTTCAAAGTTAAACTCTCCAGGCTGCGGTTCGCACTGCCTGAGGCTAAGTCCTGGACCAAGTGGTTGCTGTCCTCTCCAAGTTCATATTTTCTCATCTTTAAATGGGGCAAGGGTTCCCCTTGCTTTGGCTGTGAGGGGGAGGGAGGTCACCCATGTGGCATTTGCAGTGGTGGCCAGCACATAGAATGGACTCTTAAAATGTCTGCTACTTATTTTTCTTATCGAATTAAAACTACCCATAGGTGTGGAAATGTTAGGATGCATGGAGTAGCTCATGATGAAAAAGAGCATTCCTCCCACACCCCTGCTGCTCCAGCTCGCCTGCCTGCTCCCTACAGTGCCTTCACTCCTTTTACCTTTGTATTTTAATATAAAATCTCATATTGATATTTCTTCCTTTTTTTTTTAAATTTGCCTCATAAATTTTATTCATGATGCAGGTCAGTTTCTTCCATTCCCAAAGCACATCTCTTAGTAACCTGGAAAGATACAGGAAATTCTCACAGCCTCCAGAGATGGAAGGTGAGAGGAGAGGCTGGGGACTGGGGACACTGCAGTCTCAGCCTTCCCGTCCAGGCCTCTTACCAGAGTATAACTGATCCTCACTATCACCCCTCTCACCCATTCAATTCTGTGATAAAGACAAGAAAATCCATTCCTATTTAAAAACAAAATAGCCAGGACATGAGATTCTGACCACCAGTGGAGAAGGGAGGTAAAGGGAGCAGGTGCTGTCACTGCCTGTTCAGGGCCTGCTTCCTTACTGTATCATTCAGCCCCTGATTATCCCCCTCATCCACTGGTACTGCACAGAGCTGATCATAGGTGGTTCTGACTCAGTGTCTTTAGTAGTTACCAACTTAGTAGCTAGATAACATTTAAGTCGTTGTATAATTAAATTGATCAATGGATTGAACTTTAATGCTAAGCTAATATGGGTTTCTTTACCTGTTGGTGACAAAGGCAGCTTAAGGGAGGAAAGAAGGGTTAACTTTGCCTTCTAGTTCCAGGGTTATATAACAGCAAGAATGTGAGGCAGCTAATCACATTGCCTCTATAGTCAGGAAGAGATGAAGATAAGATAGCTTGTGGGTCTCAGGGATTGAAGTCCACTTCTCAGACCTGGTAACAAGCACCCTTTCCACTGAGGCATCTTCAGTTTGGAACTGTTGCCCATTGGATGGTGCTGCTCCCATTCAAGTCTGTCCTCCCCAGTTACTAAGCTTTCTGGAAGAACCTAGAGACAACAGGAAAGTGTATCTCTGTGGTGGTCCTAAATCTAGCCAGGTTGACAGTGAAGATTGACCATCACAGTTATGCATACTAAGAGGTAATTAAATCATTTAGATAGTAGGCCTAATTTCAACGGAAGGAAAGGTGTTTTCTAGCTCACAGATCAGTTGATGTGCTCCTGGAGTGACACAATCCAAGTCCCTGAAGAAAATTGAACTTAAAGCCAGCCAGTGAAGTCTGAAAGTAGTCTGTAGTTATAGAAACTATCGAGTATAGAGGAGTTACAGGCTTAATGCCCTCATAAAGACAGAAACAGAAGTCCAAAATGTAGGATATAGCTCAAGACAACCGGCACAATTTTGACTGTGAGCCCAGGGTGTAGGAGGGAAATGAGGTAGTGGACAAAACGGTGCTGTGTATAGAGAGACCCAATGCATTGTAATAACCATGTGTCTATGGAGGCTTGTTCCAGACTTCATTTGGCCATACACGAGTGGCTAAAGGCTGGTTCTTGATGTGTCTTAAATGCTAATACTTCCTTTATTTGGTGTACTGTTGGTGTGAATGTGTAAGGAGGTTTCTTGGCGTCTTACTGACATGTATGGTTTGCTTGGTTTTTTATGGTGGTTCGCATCAAACCCAGAGTCCTGTGCATACTAGGTAAGTGATCAACCACTGAGCTATTGTATTATAAAACTTGTTGAAAAGAGTATGGACGTGCCTCAGTTAGGGTTTCGTTGCTGTGAAGAGACACTAGGACCATGACAACTCTTATAAAGGTCAACAGTTAGTTGGCCTGGCTTTTGGTCCATTATTATCATGGCAAGAAGCATGGAGGTGCACAGGCAGACATAGTGCTAGAGAAGTGGCTGAGAAGTCTACATTCAGATTGGCAGGCAACAGGAAAAGAGTGACACTGGGCCTGGCTTGAATATTTGAAACCTCCAACTTTCTCTAACACTTTCTCCAATAAGGCCACACTTCTTAATAGTGCCACTCCCTATGAGCCTGCTATAGGGGCCATTTTCGTTCAAACCACCACAGAGAGCTTTTTAAATTTTTTTTCTTTGCTTATTTTAACATTGTACAAAATAAAATTTTTTATAGGTTTTTGTTTGTTTGGTTTTGGTTTTGCTTTGAGGCAGGGTTTCTCAGCAACTTAAGACTATACAGTCTTTTCTCGAATCCAGGAGTCCATTTGTCTCTGCCTTGCTGAGAGCTGGGATTAAAGCTTGAGCCCCAGCCAGGCGTTGGTGGCGAATGCCTTTAATCCCAGCACTCGGGAGACAGAGGCAGGCGGATTTCTGAGTTCGAGGACAGCCAGGGCTACACAGAGAAACCCTGTCTCGAAAAACAAAAAACAAACAAACAAACAAAAAAAGCTTGTGCCCCCATGCCTGACTTTGTTTTTGTTTGTTTGTTTACAGGTTTTAATGATGTGTTCTTTACCATTTTCTTCCACTCTACCAAAGACAGCTTAATTGTTTTGTGTGGTAAATTTAAAATGTCATCTCTCTTAAGATACTCTTAGTCTTTCTGTTAAGTGTACTAATGATAATAGAAGTCAGGCTGTTAGCATAAAGTAAATGTTTTGGATCTCTCTGGAATCTAATGCCCATTCCTTTGCATACCCTTGAGTCTCTAGAGAGCTAAGACTCCCTCCTTTCAGTCATGTGAGCACACAGGAGAGAAGTGAGGTGAGGGAGTGGAGTTCCTGGTTCCTCCTGGGCCCACTGTCACCTCTTCTCATTGCTGGGGAGGAGCAGCAACTTAAGACTATACAGTAAGTGGAAGGGTTTTGCTATCATTCAGGATCTGGTACAGGCAGAAGTCCCCAAATCGGAGGCCTTTTTAAAGGAGGTGCTTTTCTCGTGTCACGGAGGGTTGGAATACAAAGCTTCTTCTTGCCTGGAATATTGGAGTTCAATTGCTGTCCCCATACTAGTAAAATTCCTACAGCCTGGGGTGGCATGTCTTTGGTGTCTGCATAGCACAACATGTATGACAAATGGAGTGTCCTCCGCCAGGGAACCAGCTGTGTGTAGCTTGAAAAGCCTCACCTTGAATCATCTGTTTGTGCTCCTAGAAGGTGTGGCTTGTGACTTGCCCCAGAGGCTTCTGGATTCAGTGCCATCTTACCTTTTCTTTTTTAAAAAAAAACAAAAACAAAAAACTTATTTTCCATCCTGCTCACTGCCTCCCTCCCAGTCACCCCTCCCACAATTTTTCCACCCTCCCCCTTCTCCTCTGAGCAGGTAGGGGCCCCTGGGTGTCCCCCTACCCAGGCACACCAAGTCTCTGTGAGGCTAGGCACATCCTCTCCCCTGAGGCAAGCCCAGCTAGAGGAATATATCCACTTACAGGCAACAGCTTTTTGATTTGCTCCTTTATTTGGAGTTGTGGGTTCTCTCCCGTGAGCACTTGTTTATCAGCAGAGTGCAGTGGTACTAGGTATGTCTTCGCTTCCCCTTCGCTGCAGAGGAATGCTGCTCCTGTGCCACATTTAGATGGTTCTAGTGTGTGTAGTCTTGTTGCTGTTGCCCTTTGGCCAGCACAGTCATGGCCAGTGCGGAGGTACCATGCCTTATGACAGCTGTGTTTCTTTAGCAGGGATCTTGCTGCCCCTTGGAATGCAGTTCCCAGAGGTAGAGTGGTGCCAGGAACTCTTTCTCACTATAGAGCTTCTCTCAGAGGCAAACCTGCCCAGCTGACCTTGGTCTAGTCTTTTGAATGGAGATGGCTTAAGTCGGACTGGGGCTCACGTTCCCATTATGTCACTCAGTCCTCAGAATGATTGGCAATTTTATAATTGCACATCACCTCCAGAAAAAGGAAGCCAAGGTCCAGAGAGAAAAAACTTGCTTAGTCCACCATGAAGCAGGACTGAGAGTTCCAGGCTGTGCTTCTGTGTGAAGAATTTAAAAATGAAATAAACCCCAGTGCCAGTGCAGTCCTCACTGCCTGCCCCAATGTTCTGGGTTCCCGAATGAAAGACACACACAGCCTTTATACTTTTATATGCCTAGATCGGTTCAATGGCTGGGCCACTTTCTAACCTCCGTGTGGTTAATGCATCCCCACCCCCTGCCGCCGATAATTCCAAGTTATTACTTACTAAATCCTACATTCTTTCTTAGCTGCTTTGGACCCAGGTGGACTGCACTCTCCCAGCTCCTCCCTGGGAGCTGTGCCTCCCTGTCCTTCACTCTCCTCAGGCATGGGGCTCTCCTCTCCTCATGGTGTGGGGATCTCCTTCTCCCTTCTCCCTGTCCCTAGCCCAGGAATCCTAAAAATCCCTTCTCTGTCTGCCCTACTCACCCATTGGCTGTTGACATCTTTATTTACCAATCAGAACCAACTGGGGGCAGGGCCCCTTAGTGTCTTATATGCAGACATTCTTGCAATCAGGTTTTTGGGGGAACATAATTAGCCTGAGAATACAAGCAGCTACATTTCCCCCTTTGTCCAGTTAAAAAGGCCTTTTCTCTCAGGTATACATTGAAGATAATTATAACAATTATGTAAACTGTAAAGTATGATATACACTAATAATGTCTAGTCTATCAATTTTGTCAATTTAGACACACTACTCGATCATCTATCCTAACTTAAAGAGTTTGAAATTCTATACCTGAATTATGTTTTGATTTTAACTTGAATTAACAATCTGAAAACCATCCTTTCAAATTTAGAACATCTTCTTTAATGCTAAACAACTTAAGTTCAATTATGAGACTTTAGTTTTCAAACCTGTCAGAAATCTGAGAAGGAATTAAATATTACCTGAAAATGAAGGAAGCACAAAAAATTATACAAATTGCTCTGGGCTCTGCTTCAGCTGGGGAGCCTAGGGCCTACGTAGATGAAAAGCTTCACCATTACCTTTAGCTGGTCAGCCAGAGCCTAGGCCTTGATCAGTTGCTTCTGATAGAGGCAAGGTGAGTTGCAGTTTGTGCTTAGCAAACCCTCAGTGTACCTTCTGATTTCCTTGCTTCCTGTCTGCACTATTTTCCTCTGCAGGGTGAGCCATGATTGCCTCATGATGCTAGAAAGAAGTCACTGTTGCTGCTGCTGTGGCTGTTGTTGTTGAGACAGGGTCTCCCTATGCAGTTCATGCGAGCTTTGAGCTCATAATGTAACCTAAACGGTCCTCAAACTTGAAATCTCCCTGCTTCCCCTTCCCAAGTGCTAGATTTTAAGTGTACACCTCTGCCTATCCTTCTTTAGGGTTTTTAATTCTAGGATCCCATTTCTCAGGAAGTGTTTTCATAAATGTCTTATCTCAACCGTCCTAAGCAAAGACAATAAATCTAGAGCAGAAACTTTTCTTAGGACCCTGTACGATGCAGTTACCTTATTAAATTTAACCTTGGCCAGATCTGTGGATGCTGCACTAAGTAGTACAGGCCCTGCACCAGGGTCCATTGTCTTGGCTGTGGGAAGGCTGGGATAAGAGTGGTTCCCTTTGCTTTTGAGGCTAGCATAGCACTAAAAAAATCCTACTTGTTCCCAGCCAGATCATGTACGTGAACACCATTCTGTTTTAGTTAGCTGTGGCCAAAAAAGCCCAATTTACTAAGTAAATGGTTCAGTTGAAGAACCATGGAACAGTGCTCCCTGGCATTGGGTGACACCCTGTGGTGGCTTTGGATCACACTGGCACACTTCAGCTGCACAGGTTTGTTTCTATGTCATGCAGTCTACAGTCATCAAACCCTAGAAATAGCACCAGATCTGTATCTCAGGCTTTTACTAGGTTACAGTCCTGCATAAGATCTCACTTTGTGGAAGTGACAGCAGAGGTAGAAGGATGTTAATTAAGCAAATCAATGTAACAAGGTAAATGAGACTTACAGTCCAGAAATAACAAACAGAAATGAGACCACTTAGTAAGTAGCAAGAGCAGGTCTGTCATCATTTCACAGACCTGCACCGAAGTCCTCTGAATTCTAGTCATGACTTTCCACAGGAATTCAACCCATCTGAGCTTCACTGGTCAGCCAGAACTACAGTCCCAGCATTGGCTCCTGAGTTCCTCATGCAAGCATGGGTAGAAAGTCACACTAACCAGAAAAACTTCCTGGCCCAATAATGTCCTATGGCCCATGTTCCCATCTGTCTTGGAAAATAGTGCCTTCCCTTGGCCTCCGGCTAAGTGACTCTTACCAAATGGCTGTGTGCTGTGACTGTAGATAGCAGGCCTCTGTGCCGAGTCACATGCACGGGTCACACTTTTGTCTGATAAACCACAGCTGAGAGAGACAGGTAGGATGACAGCTGTAATGCTCTCTCCCTTGGATATGGCCACCTGGTTCTGCCTTCTCTGGAGGCCTTTTCCTGGTCTCATGTCTATCAAAGCCAAGTGGGTGTTGAGGGAACTACATGGGAATCTCTTAACGCAGAATAAGCTGTGTTGTGGAGCCACGGCAGGAAATGCAGGCGACAGTCTTCACCTGCCTGGCTACTCTCAGGCCTGTGAGAAACCCTGCACTCTAAAGCCTGTACTAAAGCCCAGCACTGACACACTGATGCACACACCCTTCACTGCTGTCAGCTTTACTGCTCATGAGTATGGGATTTCAAACTACTAGCATAAAACTGCAGGCTTACAGTAAAACATTTAACTTAGTGACTTGCACTGCCATTTTTGTGACTATTTCTTCTAAGTATAACAAAATAGATCTTTTAATGGCAACATTAAGAAACTTTTCTCAATACCATGCGTATTGAAATAGTTTAAATAAGCTAGCTGCAGCTTATCAGGTTTTAAGAAATTAGAGGTCACCATTCCTAATTCCTTTCTGTAAAAGTAGGTTTAGGTACAAACTCAGGTTTTTAAAGTTTATGTGATGGAGGTTTGTTTTAGTTAGAACTTTACTGCTGTGAACAGACACAATGATAAAAGCAACTCTTATAAAGACAACATTTAATTAGGACTGGCTTACAGGTTCAGAGGTTCAGTCCATTATTATCAGGGCAAGAACATGGCAGCATCCAGGCAGGCATGGTGTAGGAGGAGCTGAGAGTTCTAGATCTTCATCTGAAGGCTGCTAGCATAATACTGGCTTCCAGGTAGCTAGGTCTAGGGTGTAAAAGCCCACGCCCACAACGACACACCTACCCTAACAAGGCCACACCTCTAGTATATTCAAACCATTACAAAGGTGTCTTTCTTTCTTTCTTTCTTTCTTTCTTTCTTTCTTTCTTTCTTTCTTTCTTTCGATTTATTTATTTATATGAGTGCACTGTTGCTGTCTTCAGACACACCAGAAGAGGTATCAGATCCCATTACAGATGGTTGTGAGCCACCATGTTGTTCCTGGGAATTGAACTCAGGACCTCTGGAAGAGCAGTTGGTAAGTGCTCTTAACCGCTGAGCCATCTCTCCAGTGGTCTGCTTCTTACAAATAGCAGAAAATGATATGTAAACAGAATACATTTCTGAGCATCATTGATCATAACCACTAAGTAAGACGTAACATGTTCTTCCCCTAGAGGATGGCTCTTTGACCTTGTGAGTGATGGCTGTGTTTCCTACAGGCCATTCTTCCTTGTGCAGTTTAGGGTGTCTTTTGGAAAGCTGGCACCAGGTGGAGCTCCTGAGTAGTAGCTTTCACTGCCTCCAGTTCATGGCTAAAGACACTTAAATACTCAGTCTCTGCCTTAAGTAGATAGGTTGACATTTTTAACCAATTTCTAGAAAGCTGCTGTATGATTGCAGAGACACAAATTCAAAATAATTCCTTTTCCTCCACTTAAGATAAAAGATGGTTTCCCCTTTTGAGAGTTGCAAAAGCAGCAGGTGACTGAAAGGAGATCAGCTAGGTCCAGTTTGTTACCAGTGTGCTGCCCCACACCCCCATCCGTGGTGCAGCTTCAGAATTACCTGCTGGACTGTTTGCTCTCAAGAGTCCTAGCTACTAGCTGGGCTGATTAAAGGAATGTAACTATGTTTTTTCTTCATTAATAATTTCCATTGTAGAGCTGGAGATGTAGCCTAGCAACCACCCATGGGGTAGAGGCAAGACCACGCTGTAGAAGAGCACGTACTTGCGGGTAGAGGAAGGTTGGAACTAGATGGGCTTCAGTTGAAGCTGTGGCCAGTGCCTCATATTAGTTCTTCACCCCACCCAACTCCTAGGTGTCCTGTGGATTATAGATATTTGGAAGCATGCGGTCAATTAACAAAGCTATATTGTGGCCTTCTTAGAGCTTTTTCTGTGTTAATGAACTCAGCCTTCCTCCTAAACGTCACTTAGTCATCGTATGTAGAACCTATTTATTTATTTATTTATTTAGGCTCCTTGGATTAAATTGTGGAAAGATATTCTGCATGACTAAGAGAAGAAACCACTGGTCAAGAAAAAGAAGTGAAGACAGAGCAACTTTGCCAGATTAAGATTGTGTGGAGTAAGCTGATTGGTTTCATAGTGCTTCCCATGTCCTGCGTGGTCCAGTCATCCCCATAGCTGAGGAGACTATACTGAGACACCAGTGCATTTTAGAAACCTTGGATACTACTCAGCCCTGTGAGATGTATACTATGTCCTTACTCTATAAACTGTAGCATTGCCAAATAGTACTGGAGATAGTCTGCCCCAGGTTCCATGCCCTGGAGTAACTTTTGCAACCCTCTGCCTATACTTAGGAGTCATTATTAAGTAAAATTAGGGTTCTTTAAACACAAGAGCTGTGACACTAGGCAGTTGATCAGATAACAGAAATTATTATCAATGACTAACAGGTGAGCAGCATATATACCATGAACACACTGAACAAAAAGACAATTTGTGCCCCAGTCAAGATTATGTCAGATGTTATCACACTTATTAGAACTGTGAAGTTTAAATTGTATTTTTCTGCAACTTTGCATTTAGTATTTTCAGACTGTGGTTAAGCTTGGAAACCTAAGCCATAAGAAAGAGAGTTGTTGTAGAGAATCTGGGAAGTTTTAGAGCTAAACAAATAGAATGGCAGTCTGGAAAGCATGCCTGGTGAGCTGGGTAATCCATATAATTGAGAATTGTTGTCATGGTTTTTGTGTGTCTGTCCTCCAGAAGACAGGCTGATGCCAAGTGGATATGGAGTAAAGGCAGAAATGCAAGGCCATCAGTCAGCACAGTGCCCATGTCAGAGTTTTGCACATTAATCTCTACCCTGGTTAAAATTCTTTTGTACTCCACATGGCCTAGGGGGACCTGTGCCTTCAGTCCTTGACTCTGACTTCATGGTAAAGCTCTTCTTCCTAGACTGCCCATTGTTCAGGTTTTACCCAGCATGCCCAGCAGATGAGTCATTCCTGTGCATCACTGTGTGCTTCTGTAACCAGTTTTAGCTCCATCCTTTCTTCATCACATCCCCATGTGATCCTACTGGTACGCTAACACTCCAGCTTTGCCACCACAGGACTTGCAGCATCCCTGGCTACTTCCCTGTATTAAAACACCTGATGGATGCTTCTGTGACTGAAAGAGTTCAGCATAAGCCTCCTTTAGGCACTTAAAGCAATTGTTCTGTTTTTGCTTTTCTGTACAAATCCTTTGTTCAGATGAATGGGGTGGAAGCTTAGATACCATGAGGATCATGTGGTGTTCATGAGTGAGAACATGTTTGTGATTGTTGGTTCGTAGTGGCTGTCATATTTGGAACTCTCTAGCATATACCTGTATGTTAAAAGTGAGGTCACTTTGATTTTTAACACTGACCAACTTCAGTGACACTGTTTTGAAAGTCTTGGAGATTCATTTTTTTTCCTATAATCAGTGAGTAAGTCATGAAGTTCTCAGGTAAATGCTTAGTTTTTCCATAAAGTGATATTAATTGCTGGAGATTTTGGTTGATAGCTTCCAAAGGGTGCTTTTGCTTCTTTGAGTGTTGGGGTGGGACCTGAGCCAAGCCTTTGTAGCTAAGCAAGAGAAGTTTCTATGCACTTACTTGTCTGAGATGGAGGTTCGATAACCTTTAGCCCTGGATATTTAAGAAACATCAACAATAACCAAGTCTCCTATGTAGTCCTGGCTGGCCTGGAACTCCCAACTATCCTTTGCCTCCTGAGTACACCACCAGGCCTGGCTTGAGGTGTGGGTGTTTGTTTGTTTTTTTCTCTTGTAGATCCAATAGACATTTTTTAATATTGAAATTTCACCTAGCCAAAATGACTTTTTGTAGCAAATTAATCTTAAGAGTTTTTTAATAATTTATTTTGTTTTGTCTTTTTAAAAATTATTTATTTATGTATTTATTTAATGTATGAGTGCTCTGCTGTGTATACATCTACAGACCAAAAGAGGGCATCAGATCTCCTTATAGATAGTTGTAAGCCATCATGTGGTTGCTGGGAATTGAACTCAGGTCCTCTAGAAGAGCAGCCAATGCTCTTAACTGCTGAGCCATCTCACTAGCCCAATAATCTTAGAGTTTTACATTTAGAAAGCCAACACATGAGCTAGAGAGATGGCTCAGTGGTTAAGAGCACTGGCTGCTCTTCCAGAGGTCCTGAGTTCAATTCCCAGCAGGTATGTGGTGGCTCACAACCAACTGTAATGGGATAATGCCCTCCTCTGGCATGCAGGTGTAAATGCAAATAGAGCATTCATATGTCTAAAATAAACAAATAAATCTTAGAAAGAAGGAAGAAGGAAGGAAGGAAGAAAAGGAAGCCAACACACTCTTGAATTTTATTTTCCTGATTTAACAGGCATCAGTCTTCCCAGTGAGTTATCTGGAGACATGTTCCAGTTTATTTCCATTCTTTGTCACCATCCCTCCTCAACCGTGTTGAAGTCCTCAGTGTGGCTTGGACAGGAAGCCTCTCAGTCAATATAGTGGACGACGGTCTCTATTGTTGGGAAGAAGTCAGAGCACCTTTTATGTGGTGTCATAGAAACTAAGCACCATCTTCACAAAGTTTCTGCACTAAGATTGGAGCTTGTAATGCCAAGTCTAATGCGAAGGCACCGTGCTACTAATTTAAAGTTATTCCAACTAAAGAAGTTATTCATATGTTCTGAGTGGTTTTACCCCAAGTCCACATAGAGCAGTGCTAACTTTGTGAATAGCACCGCTCTTCTTTGTAGGTTAGAGGAGCTATTTGTATGGGTAGTTACAGGCTCTACATTTTCATCTTATTACATTTGTTTGTTTGTTTGTGGTGAGGGTTCATGTGCCGTGGTGTGATGTAGAGCTCAGAGGACAACTTGGAGGAGTTGGTTTTCTCCTCCCATCATGTCCTGGGGATTGTACTTAGGTCCTCAGATTTAGCAGCAAGTGCGCTTAGCCAAAGAACATCTTGCCAGCCCAGAATCTATATCTTTTGTTATATTTACAATTAAAACTTAAATTACTAGGAAAAGGAATAGCAAGCAGTGAATTGTGATACATAACCAAGAGCTGAACATTCATAGTTCTTAGGAGTCTGCCTAAAAACCTCTCTCTTCATTTGCCATTCATAAGTTTCTCTGTTTGTTTGTGTATGTAATGCATATGTGAATTTAAGTTGGGGGGGGTGTACATGCACCTCTGTGTATAGAGGCCAGAGGCTGACATTGTGTGTCTTTCTAGATGACCATCAGAGATTCGAATCCAGCTTCATTTGATTATGTTAGGCATTTTACTGACTGAGCCATCTCCACAGCCCAACTTTCCCATTCTCAAAGAGAAAAATTAAGAATTGCTTTGTTAATAAAAATAATTGCTAAGCAACTATCCAGTCTCCATTTTTAGCTTACATCTAGTTGCCCAAATTTAAAGCCATTCCTATATCTCTGACTATAGTTATCATCTCTGTGTCATACAGTGTTGCTTTACGGACCCAGGGGAATTATTTGCCTCTTTTTTTTTTTTTTTTTTTGCCTCTTTTTTTCTTTTTTTTTTTTGAACCTGTTTTTGTTTGAATCTGTTACAGGTACTTACTGCAATAATGTTTGTTTAAAGATTATCTGTATAAGTAATATGGAGTATAGGAAAGTGCCCATATATGACTCCTGTCACTGTGACTTGTAGCAGCATTAACTGTGTTCATGGCTCTTCTGTGAGGGCAATGCCTGAGGCTGAGTAACTTACTTATGCCCTGCTCTTCCTTTCCCCTTTAAAAACTTTGGCCCTTTTTGGTATAGCTAACATTAATGATCTTTCATAATTCAAATGAAAATAAACTCCTTTACTCCAAAGGACGCCTGTGTCCTTTCCCTTACATCAGCTTGTTTGAAGTTTTGGGTAGAAAAGGCAATGATCTGGACAAAACTTTTAAGCAGACTGAGCGTAGCCCCACCTTTTGGCTCTTGACATGATAATAATTCATTGAAAAGTCTCTTATAGACCAGCTAATAGAGGAGTGTGTAGATAATGTGCTCACTTATTAAAACAGTGCAGGCAGATACTGTGAGGTACAAATTTGAGGTCAGGAACTACTAAAGCTTGTACTTCTAAGAAGTTTCTGAAGGGAAGAGGCCTTGGTATCGTTATCCTTCCTCACTTTTATCTTACCCCTAGCAAAATGTCAGCATGCAGGGGCCACTCAGAAGATGCAGGTGAGGGTTGAGGCGCATGTGGCAACTATATTGGGATGAAGCTGCCAGGGTGGTCCAAGCTGGGCTATGCCATGGATCATGCCAGCTTTCTACAGAAATGTGAGATGCCCAGCAGTAAGAGGTAGAAGTCATGGTGCTGCCAAATGGAATGAGAGAATGGAGGAGCCCATCCTATGCTTGAGTGAGTGTGGACACCTCCTCGCAGGGGCCTGCTTCCTCCAGCAGACCAGCATTGCTGCAGGCAATCTAGAAAGAACAAAGGGTCGGGGAGGGCCTGTGTGTGCATCAGAGAGTAGGCTGCAGTGGCCAGGTCTGCCCACCCAAGGTGTGGAGAACTAGGGAAGGGCATGAAAGGCAGGTGTGCATCTGCCCAGCAGAATTTTCTAGGTATCCAAGTTAGTTACCCTCAACTTAGAATCTCAACCTGCAAGAGAAGATATTAGCCAGTGTCTGTACTCCCTTTGTCGTTCCAAGTGAAGGACAGGTGCTCTATCAGAGTGGATTGTCTAGTTTCGCCTTCAGACAGCATTTGCAGAGTCCTCTGTGGTAGTGACTGAGGAAAGGGTGGGTGTCTATGAGAGCCATGGGCCTCCAGAGGCTAGATTCTTTTGGTCAGCCTAGAAGTCTTACACAGGTCCTAGGCAGAGATGTCAGCAGCAGAGCTGACAGGGAGGATCCTTTACCTGGGCAGTTAGCAGAGAGAGGTGGCTCCCACCCTTCCCTTGGTTTAGAACCTACACTTGAGTTGTGTGGGGCTAGCAGGTCCTGAGCAGAAACAACTCACTGAGTTTTTAAAAAAGAAGGGTTGTTTCCAGCATCAGCCTCGAGCCTGGATCCCAACTGTAACTTGACTGACACCAGTCACCTGTATTCTTGGATCGAGTTTGCCAACTGGCACAGCAGGCATGATTTGAATTGTAGCTGTGTTAAAATATCAATCTCAGGCCGCAGAATGTCTGGCTAGAGCCCGGAGCACCTGGTATCCCTGCCTGGTCATCTGTAAATACCTCCAGAACCTGCTGGATGCCATCCAGAAGGCTGTATACACTTTGCATACACTGTGAGAAGGACTAGAATCCACTATAGGATTTAGGACCTGTCGAGAAAGGTTGTTACAATTGACTTTGTCTATAGGGGTGGGTGTTGCAAGGTGAGTTTAGACTCCAAGAGGAGAATGGTGCTTTAGAGAAACAGAAGACATATGAAGTAATTGGGGTATCTGGGGAGATATGAGTGATAGCAGCGGGTAGCTTTGATTGCATAACAGGGATGGGCTTCTCTGGGAGGGGAAACCTCAGCTAGCTAACATACTGCCGAGCATTCGGGGTACCTTGTCTTACTTGAGAATGTTTTTCTGTCCTGAGCCATGCTGAAAGACATCACTTAACCTCTGTTGCCCCCTGAAGACATGGGTTGAATGGGGAAAACCATGAGAGAGGTGTAGGAACCTTCTGAAAGTGCAATACCAGCAGTATCTGTGTGAGGGACAAAGGAGTGGCCGCCTTTAACCAGCCCAAACTCAAGGGCCTGCGCCTGCTCTTAGGCTTGTACTCTTCGTCTCACTCTGTGTATGTGTGCAGGCATGTGTGTTTGTGTATGAATGCCACATGCATGCAGTTATCCATGGAGTCCAGAAGAGGGTGTCAGATTTGAGTTACTGGCAGTTCTAAACCACCCAACTGGGTGCTGGGAACTTGAGGTGCTCTGGAAACCAGCAAGCACTCATAACTTCTGAGCCGATTCTCCAGCCCTACTTAGAGCATTTTTATTGCTTTCATGTGTGGGAGTGTGCATATGTATGACAGTGCTCAAGCACCAGGCCACAAGCATGGAAGTCAGATGACAGCCTGCAGAAGTTCTTTCCTACCAGAGTTGAGCTCAGGTTGTCAGGTGTCTAATTACTTGCTGGGCTTTCTCTATGTGTTTTAATATCAAGTACTCTGGTATTAGTAAAACAGTAAATGTCCACTCTAGAAAAGTCACAAGCTGTACCAGTTCATGAGAAAGAAGAAAAAACTTTTTTCATTATGCACATAGCCAAAAATAATGGTGAGAAGGTTGGTGCATAACCAGGCATGTGTAAGCAGTAATAACGGGTACCTGTCTGTCCAAAAGTAGAGCCAGTACTGACAAACTGTTGAACATCTGTGTCTGGGCCCTTGAAGTCTGGGCTCCATGCTCTTTTGACTCCACCCCAGGCATGTTCCTCCCTTGCCCACTGCAGGTTGGGTAGCTTAGGCAGAGTTAGGAGATGAGGAGGTTCTAGAAGCCTCTGTTGATCCTGGTGCCTGTCATTACCACACACAAAGACCACTGCTGTGTGGGGCTACTACCTAGCTGCGTAGTGCCATCGTTTCAGCATATACATCGAGCAAAATGTCCTGTACTCCCTAAGTGTTTACTGTATTTACCCCTCAATGGATCTGGATGGAAAGGCTCACATGGTATAGCAGGAGAGCATACCTACCCCAGTGTCAGCTTCCTTCTCTGTATTCAGGTCCTTGCAGTTCCTCTCTCAGATGGGGAGGTGATGCCTGCCTGAAGGATACCTGGTTACCCCTGGAAAGTAACTCCAGGGAGCTGGAAGGGGCTGAGTGGCTACTGGGCCTGTCCCATGTCCAAAGGCTGCTCAGAGTGGCTCTGCTTTTCCACCCCATCTCTCCCTTCATCCTGTGGTGCTTCTCCCCCAACCCTGCTTTTCCCACTCTCCTGGTTCCCTGGCATTACATAATATTCCTGTTAGGATCAGTTCCTGTTTTGCTGGGGAGAGGAATTGTGACTCTTTCAGGGAAAACCCCTGGGCTGGCTTCAGTTGAAACTACAGTGGCCAGCGCATGATCTCATAACGGAAATGTCGTCCTCCACCGGCCTCGCTGTTCCTGTCTGAGTCAGCGCACAGATGGGGCCACCTTTGTGCTGGTGGCTCCAGAGGCCTTCTTTCTTCTGTGTATGTACTAGTCTGTACTCCTCAGAGGGTGTGTTGTGGGTCCACTACACTGTGGCAGCTCCAATAGCCAGGGACAACTTTCATGTGGGCATCATGGTGCTGTCTTCCCCTGGGCTGTCCTACCAAACTCTGGTCACGGCTACATCTGCCCTCTGTAATGTGTAAGTCTCAATGTACACATTCCCCAGCTTAGCCAGTCTCCTGCCAGCTAGTCTCATATTCTTCCTCATCCTTTCCTTGTTGATGTCTATTAAGATACAGACGCTTGGGGGCAAGGAGGAGTGGGGCAAAGATGGCTCAGTGGTCAAAGCCCTTGCCCATGCAAGCACAAAGACTGAAGTTTTCATTCACAGAACCCATGTAAAGACAGGTGGGCACAATCTGCCTATAGTTCAGCTGGAGTAAGCTGGTTAACGAGGGTGATTTCATTCTCTTCTCTTCTCTTCTCTTCTCTTCTCTTCTCTTCTCTTCTCTTCTCTTCTCTTCTCTTCTCTTCTCTTTGGAATTGATTGTTGAAGGCTGTTAAGGTTCTTTGTCTTCAGGAATCCCCCACATTCTGGATTTTGTTGCGTCCATCTTCATAGTGCTCTTTAATACCATCACTTTTGAAGAAATCCTGTGCTGAACCCCGTGACACAAGTTAACATCCCTACCATACACATTTATCGTTAATTTCCTTCATGAGGCCCTTTGCCATCTATTAACTGAAAAAGTAATCAGAGCTGGTGATAGTAAATAACTGATAGGATTTCTTCTGAAGTAATAGTGTCAGATAATATAAATAGGGCCAGTGAGATGGCTCTGTGGGTAAAGGCACTTGCTGCCAAGCCTTATGACCTGAGTTTGGTCCCTAGGACCCACTTGATAGAAGAAGAAAACTAGTTCCCTTTTTCCAGCCTCACACACACACCCATACACACACACAAATAGTAATAAATATTTTAGATTCTTTTTTTTTTTAACTAAAAGCATTTAGGTAATGATTGGTAAGTGTTGAGTTAAAATCTGTGTTGTCACCAATATGCATATGTGTTGTTTCACCACATATCACCACAAACACTTATAAAATAACTGTTCCCATGAGAGTTAACTCTTTACCATAGTCTTAAAAATGATCAGGCAGTAGAAAGGATTTACTGGGTCCTGGTACTGAGCTACCAGGGGTAGAATTGGGACACTGAGCCAGTGAGGGTGTCATTAGTAAGGAATTGGGATGGACACTTGCAGCTGGCTCTTGGTTGGCCTCAGAATGAGTACAGGTGGTTAAAAAAAAAAAAAAAAAAAAAAAAAAAAAAAAACCATAATGGAGATGCAGAGTGGAGGCATAATTGGGCGGGGAGGAGAGGTGACTGCAGTGGAGACAAGTCCTTAGCTGGTTCCACAGGAAGCTCTTCAGAACACCCCAGATAGCTAAATGTACCTGTCCCTTGTGACCCTGCAGCAGTTATCCACTTCATCTGGAATCTGTCCCCAGGAATAGCAGCTGCCCTCTACCAGGGGTCTGATCGCAAACAGCTCTGGCAGCTGGACAGTGTGAGGCCTGGTGAGTAAACGGCCAGTGAAGCAGGCTGGTGACCCTAGGCAGCGGGCAAGCCGAGGAGGGACTTGGGGGACCACCCTGCTCACACTTCCCTGGCCCCTCTGGCTTAGACTGCTGCCAACCTTTACCACACAGGAGCTGTGTTAACCAAGAAGGCTGAGCGGCTTGGTATGTGATAGAAGCAGAAGTCAAAAACTAGCCATGTGAGAGAAGAATTTGGTCCCACATTGCAGATAGGGCTGTGACATTCAGTTGTCAGGTCAAATTGCCCCAAGAAGTCCACCCAAGCTGTAAGGTTCTCTTTCCCTAGCACACACTAATAAACTACTCACCCTACCTCAGCAAGTGATAGTCACTTCAGAAAGATCATCCAAACTCAGCTTCCTAGGTTACCTTTCATGATTAGGGAATCATTAGTCATTGACAGGGGTGCAAGCATATGTTTACAGATAATTCTACAGGATTACAAGGCTTTTTGGATCAATGAAAAATATATATGAGGGAGAGAGACAGACAGACAGACAGACAGATAGACCGTGAGCCAGACCACATATATATGAGGTAGACATCTTCAGAATAAAAGTTACTACTTCATCTTACTAGTCACAGAGAATCCATTAATGTAATAATGGTACATACAGCCTTGAACTTGTGGTAGCCAATCCTGACATAATGAGTTTGGTTTGATTTTCATGGTGACAAACCTAAATACTGAAGAAGAGAAAACCATTCTCAGTTCACTGCTTCAGAGACAGCTGGACACACACACACTGCACACACACACACACACCCTGCCCATGCTGGGCTGCACATACTCACAACAGGTACTCCAGATGGTCATTCAACAGAGTTGGTCACTGTCGTGGAAAGCCTTTGTATTCAAGCTTTTCTTTTAACCTGAGTTTGGGGTTTAAGAACCTTTGCTCTAGAGGAAAAAACAGCTTCAACCCCAGCTTATTGTTTAAACTGTCCCAGTGGGATTGCTATTCTAAGACCAGGTTGTAATTAGTACAGCAAATGTTTGTACATAAGCAAGTGTCATTAAGTTGCTCACAGCTACCTTAAAAGCTTTCTTTTAAGTAATGTAAATAAATGTTTCCCTCTGCCTTAGGAGTTCTTCATGATTCAAACTATAATTAAGTCATTAGCTGATTTATCACCTGGGTACTGTTAGGTGGCGGCTAAACATCTTAAATAGGTTTGGATTCTAAAGTAAGGAATTTCAATGAGAAACTTGCTTGATAATTTCCCTCCACAGAATAGTTTAGGAGCAGGTTAAATTTAGCTTAAACTAATAAGACCTCCTTGAGTGTGACTTTGTGCTTCTTGGTTTACATCAGTCTTTAAGCTGTAATCTTGCACAGCTTCGTTGAAACCAATTTATAACAATGAAAAAAAAATTGGTCTTTAACCTAAAACCTCTTGTTCCAAATGTTAAGTTTTAGGTTGGAGGAAGCACATAACTTGCTTCCTCTGAAAGATTTAAGTCCTGTTTTATTAGGAGCCAAAGGGCTGGTGGGTCTTCCGTCCGTGACGCTTCTGCTCCTTCCTTTCTGGGCAGACTGAATGTCTGGGGAGTTCACCCTGAGTCAGTCTCTTGGAGCAATAGCAGGGCTAAGGTGGCTTGGACTGCTTTGAGCTGTCACTTTTTGACAGGTTCATCTTTGCCCCAGCAGAACATTTTTCCTGTACAAAGTAGCAGCAGTGGTGTCCAGCTGTGATCACCTGTCCTGAGTTGTCCAGACCTTCTGACAGCATCATGAAGTTGAGCGTGGGTTTCACACACCGGGCTTTGAGGCAGTATATGAACCTGAACTCCAAACCACTGTGTAGGTATTCTTGACAGGATCTTAGTCTATAGTCTGGAGTTTCTCCTGCCATAGCCCTCCAAGCCAGGGCAAGGATTATGGACTTGAGCTCCCCCCACTGCCCCGGTAGCTTTCTAACAACTACATGAACTTCAATCACACTGAGTTCAATGCATTAGATGCCATGGGATTGCTGCCTATCAGCATAAAAGCTGAACAGCCACTCACCATCAGTCTGGGTACTAAAGTCAGCAAGCTTTCCACAGGAAAGTGACAGGAAGTGGCTGAGTGATGCTGGGAAGCAGTGAGTTAGTTTTCTTTTATGTCCCATGCATTACTGAAACTTATAAATAGAGTGTGTACTTTAGACCCTTGTACAAGTCTTATTCCTAAATTGTTAAAAAGTTTAACATAAAAACTCTGTTCCTGAGCGCCTTAGGGTACTTCCTTGCAATCTTTTAAACAATGACTAATGTCTACAGTTCAAGAGACTTTATTCACTGAGTTACATTAGTGCTTTAAGTTTAGTCACTCCCATTATTAGGAAAAGCAGGTGTTAGGGGCAGAAGCACAGCCTCCAACAGTTTGGTTCTGTGTGGACTTAGTTACTTGGAATAGGACTAATCACCATGTTATTATCAGTCCCAGTTATTTCAGACCTCACTTTAGCAGTCCTTATGTGGACTTAGAACTTCTAGGGTGAGATTTGGGGTACTCTCTTTAAATTAATGAATAAAATCAGCTGTGTGTGTTGATGCTACCAGATACCAAAACCGTGCGTACTATATAATCGTTTGCATTTCAGACCACAGTGATAGGCCTTAGCCATGAGCGGCCTTATGCAGTTTCTGTGATCTTAGTTTAATCTCTCTTCTTCATTCCCCTACTATTGCAGTAACCATTTTCTTCCAAGCTAGTTTCCTCCCTCCATCCAGTTCTTTCTCTGACCTCACTCAAATGTTTTTCCTTGTCACACACTAACCCTGTTGGTGACAGATTGTGAAATGAGTGAGACATAGTCCCACGTACAGTATGGGCAGGAAGTCCAAGGCACAGACTGTCAGCTGGAACAAAAGCCTGAAGTATGATGTTGAAGGGCTTTGACAGGTATGTTAGTGATAGACTTGGCTCACAGAAGCCAAGGATGGAATCTTCACAGTAGCTGGGCAGCTGGAGGAAAAGAATATCATACCAGCAAAGACGTAGATCCAGTGAAAGTGGGGCCTTAGGGAAGTGCATTTAGATGTGTCTGAGTCATGGCCATTGAGGGGCAAGTACTGTGATAATTCTTCCACGTGGTGCTTTGAAGCAGCCATCTGAGAAGCCAGAATTTTACCCATAAATAGTGTAGCACTTAAATAATTATCTTAGAGATAAGGACTCACTGGGGTGATGCCTCAGGTGATAAAGTCCTTGTTTCCTGAGTATGGGGACCTGAAGCCATATGAAAAGCTGGGTGGATGTAGTAGAACATGACTGTAATCTCAGTACTGGGGCAGTGGGAAGAGGATCCTTGGATGTTACTGGCCAACTAACCCGGCTTTCTTGGCAAGTCCCATGCCAGTGAGTGACATTGTCTCAACAAAAGGAAAGGAGGACAGGTTTTCTCTGGCCTGTGTGGACACAGTCATGCAACACATACCTGCACGACACACATAAACACATAAAAGTAAGGGGCAGAAATCTGTAAGTCTATTAGCATTATTACACTATACAGAAGTAGATAACAGTTGTACATGAACATCAGTCTCCAATCTGACTCCATCTCTTTCTGTTCCTCCTTCATGCTTAGAATCAGTATTTCTCATATGTCTACTTTTAGAGTGGCCTGAGCCTGATTTCTGTAGGAAAATAAGATGGATCTTTTGCTCAGCTCCTTGATCTAGTAGCTTTCAGAATGGTAATGAGGTTCTCCAGTGTTCCTCGAAGGTAACTGGCAAATTTTCCATTTCTAGATCACTCGCACATTGGAATACATGTATTTGTACCAGCACATCTTAACTACCATATTTGCTAGTGAGCAAACTTTCTGTCTTTATCTAATGGGAACCTTCCAGGTTCGTTCCCAGGTACTTCCTTGTGTTGTAAACAAATTTTATTGGACGTATGTGAAGAGCGCAGCTGTGGTGTTATGTAATGCATATATGGAGCAAACTGATGATGATAAAGCAAGTGAACTATATATCATCAGCGCCCTCGTTAGGGCCACAGTTATGCATCTCCTTCATGGCAGAAGCAGCTATGAGTCACTTAGCAGAAGTCCTCACCACTACCTTTAATATCTCAAAGTCTGCTGCTAGTCTGTGTCTTTGGATCTTCATTTCCAGCCCAGGTACCCATACTTTTTTTCTCTGTTTCTGAATCTTAGGTGTTTTGGGTTTTGTTTTGTTTTTTTTTAAGATATTTTTTTGCTTTTATTTCTGTGTGTGAATGTTTGCTTGCATGTGTGCATGTGCACCACATGCCTGGTGCCCATGGAGACCTGAAAATGGCATCAGGTCTCCCAGAACTGAAGTTACAGTGTGAGCTGTCATATGGGTCTGGGAGCTGCAGAGCAGCTTGTATTCTTAGCTGCTTATCATCTTTTCAGCTCCATATTAGCTTTTTAGAAAATCGACACATAAGTGAGGACATGCTGTGTTTCTACTGTCTTTTGAGTTATGGTCAGTGAAAGCTTAATGTTGCAGTAAATCCTGGAATGCAGGTCTTCTGAGACGAGGACTTTATTTCCTTCATAGAAAGATTATTGGGTCATATGGTAGTCATTGTTACTTCCTATTATCTTCCAAAATGGCCATGCTATTTCTTTCCTCCTCTCTGATGTTATCTCCTACCTTTTTTAGGTCTGTGGTTCTTACAGCAGCCTTGCGTTTGCAGTTCCCTGATGAGTGATACCTTTTGTGTGGGTGTCGCATGTTGACCTTTCAGAGAAACATCTGTTTGCATTTGCCTGTTGTGATGAAGTGGTGCTTTCTTTCCATCAAATGGTACAAACTGCATTCTGTTTAGCATTGTTTGCAGTGTTTTTCTCTCTTGGCAGGGGCAGGGGGGGTCTTCTTTCCTGTGCAAGGGCCTTTTAGTTTGCTATAGTCCCATGTGTTTTTGCTTTTATAACTTGAGTTTGAAATACAGTGTCCAAGAAATCACTGTCAAGCCTAAAGATAAGGCCCTTTTTTTGTGTACCTTCTACATCTTATGACTTCTGAATTTCCTATTTTGAGTTGATGCTTATTTGTTGTGGAAGATAGGAAGATTTGCATATGGAAATCTAGTTTTCAGGATCCATTTATTAAACATAGACTAAATAATCAGTGTGGGATAGCCCAATAACAGATGGGACAGCAGATATTATACCATCGTTTTGGTTGGTTTCAAGAAGAAAAAAAAAGGCATTTGGGAAAGTCTTACATCCTTTCTTGATGGAAAGTTTCAGTAGTTTAGAAATAGGAGAACAATTCCTGAACATAAGAAAAAGACCATGTATGAAAACTCAAACCAGTCAACAGGAAGCAAAGAAAGCCTTTCCTACAAACAGTGGCTCTCCTCCTTCCTAATAGTTTAATAACTCCATCACCCTTGTTGTGGTGACCCCAAACCATAATATTATTTTTGTTGCTACTTCATAACTGTAATTTTGTCTACTGTTATGAATCATCTTGTAGATATTTGAGATTCGAGCCACACATGGATTGAGAACCACTTTCTAAGGTCTGGGGCAGGGACTGTGCCCGCTCACGTCACCACAACTGTTCTGTATAGTGCTGGAAATACTGGCAAGGACATTCAGAGAAGAAAAGGAAATGAAAGGAAATCTTCAAACTGAAAGAGAAATAATCTCTTTGAAGATAACATAGTCATAACATGTATCACCAATGATTTCACTAAAGAATTACTGAGATGAAAGATTCAGTGAAGTGGAAGAATCACTATGGGAATCTTTGGTGTTTCTGTATGAAAATGGTGACCTGAGTACTTTTGATACTGCAGTAAGTGGTACTGGGTGGCTTCCCTTCAGTCTGACCTATGAGTTGACACATATGCAGTCCCATGTCCAGGTTCCCTAAGTGTTTGGAGATCACAGTCTAGGGATTAGGGTAGTCCATGTGTTCTAGATCCTAGCCTCTACTTCTTGTCACATGGCTGAAACTTTGTTTTTATGCTGAAATAAGAGTTTATCATCGGACTGCCTGTTCAGATTTAGGACTTAAGGACTTGTGCTTAGTCATCTTGTATCTTTCCTCACACACTCCAGTGCCGTGTAACTTGTCCCTCCCTTAGCCCCCATCCCATGTACAGTGTCACAGAGTACCAAAGGTGAAAAGGCAAGTGGTGGGCTGCTGAGGGGGGATGGTACTCCTTGATCTTAGAGAATACCATGTGGCTATGTACAAATCATTAGGGTTTAAAGTCATAGAGAATCTTTATGTGTAGCATTCAGCCAGCTGATTGTGGAATCAAGTTTGCTTCATTTTATTTTTAAGAATTGTTTAAATCAAATCTGTTGTATCTGTTGCCTCCTGGTTGTATTCTTGGTTTCTCCTGGTTTTTCAGTCTCTTCCTCACTGTTCCATAGTTTGGAGGTATAGCAGGCTGTAAGGGAAAGGCAGCCCCTAGATCTCTTGTCTTTGCCAGTAGCTGTCTGCCTGGTGGCATGAACTGCACCTCCTCCCCACTTGTGGTCCTCCAAGGCGGCTGAGTTCTAGGCAGTCGGCTTGACATGCTGTCTCCTGCTGCGCTCCGTTCCAGTGGAGGATTGGCTTCCCAGCTAAGGCAGGGCACAGGTGTTCCCATTGTTTAATGAGATAACTGGGGATGTTCTTACCCCACAGCTTCCCTGCAGCCAACTGTGTGCAACACCAGGTCCTCACTGCTGGCTTTCTACTGTTCTTATGTGTAGTGTCTTATTCTTGGGTAAGATCCTGCCCCTGTGAACAGAATGGGAACATTTAAGATTTAGTTAGCAACAATACTCCATCAAGAGAACCATTCAGTTTTTGCTTATTTACTGCTTACTGTAGATTCTTCTTCATCAGCTATGGTTGCCCCTCAGTCTTTCATCAGAAAGGCCCAGGTCCCCAGAGTCCAATCCTCAGTATCACAGATGTGACATGATACATATGAGCAGCAACAGCCTGCAGTGTTCTCCCAGGCCTCATTTGGTCTGTTTCAGCGTAGGCTGGAATTGTCAGCCCTCTCTAAGTATGTGCTGGCCTGAGAAAGCAAGGCTGGAGGTGGGGAGTCTCACATGCATGTGGAAGACACTGGCTCCGCAGCCGGAACTTTACAGGCACCAGCCTGAGGACCCCCACTGGACGGGCCCTGTGCTACGTGCCCAAGAGCTGGTAGCACAAAACTGTGGGCAGGGACCTACACAAGGAAAGCAATGCTTCATTTCACCCAGAAAGGAAGTTATGAAAACCCATATCTGTTGTTGCACTTTAACAAGCAGATGCGATATCTGTGTGTCTAAACAGAGAAAAGGGCAATTTCGTTTGAGCCAAACTATTTTAAGATAAAGGAAAAACTTTCTCTTAGCTCATTGCATACCCCTCCCTACCTTGATCCTCATCAGAAGCTATGGGAGCCCAGGCCTCCCAAGCTAACTCAGCTCTGTGCCTGTCATGTTGCTGTCTGCTCTGGAAAGTTGCAGGAAGGGCTGATAAAGGACTGAGGACAGAAATCTCAGCTCTTATCTCTCCCTCGCACACGGCTCAGTCCTTTTCCTGTCCTCAGACAGGGGACATAAACGGCCATCTCCTGGCAGCCAGAACTTCAAACAGGATTGGGCTGGCCTCAGTCTGGAGTAGCCTAGGAGGAGAAAGTGGGTTGTAGCTGCCGTCTGCAAAGTTGTTCAGCACCACTGAGGAGTGAGCTGCCTTCCTGGTGGGCACATGTAGCTTTTGCACAGCAAAACACTCTAGACAGGCACACAGAAGCAGCAAGCATGAGGAGGGCCTGCCAGGTGCCCGGGCTCTAGGTCAAGGACTGCTTTGTTTGCTTAGAGTTTTGCCAGGACACATGTTGGGTCTGAAAGGATTAGATTTGAGTTTGGGTTTGTTGACAAGTCAAACTGCTGTTTTTCAGGGCCTTTGTGATAATGAGAAAATGACACCCAGAAGGCCTGGTTGAGGGAGCAGAAGAGTGGAATAACAGCTCATGCTCCCTCCGTCCTCACCTCCTGCTAGGGAGATGGCCGTGACATTCTCTCGTAGGTTTTCAGCCTACGGCATCATAAAAATAGGGTGACATGGAACCTTCCTTTGACTTAGAGCATGGGAAAAGCTAGCAGAGAGGACATGTTCCTGGCATGCCATCTGATTGGAGTAGGGACAACTAAGCCATCCCTGTCCTCTCTGCAGTCCAGCCTTGGGTTCCTCCTTGCTTACCTATCCCAGTAGGTGTCTCAGAAAATGGGTTTGCAACTTCAGACTTGAGTGTTGAGGGTCAAGGGTTGTTATGTGTTAATGTCTTTGGAAGAAGTGATTGCTTGAATAGTTTTAATGAACAGCTGCCTAAAGTTGAGATTGTATACACTTCAATGTTGCATCTACTACATAATATTAACGATCTGGTTTTATTCTTGAACGCTTGTTAGTTACTTGTTGCTGAAGGATGTGAAACAGTCTAGGCTGTCAAGCTTAGCTGCTGTTTTCCACTTGTGCTCGGTGCTGCCCTAGGAGCTCAAGAAGGGAAGGGAGCTACGGTCCGCTTAGTCAGAGTCACTGTAGTCAGAATTCTAATTCATTTTTCCCTGCCACATTTATTCCTAAGAATATATTTTAAATGATTGTCTAGACTGACTTCTACAGAGTTAAAAAGAGTCTGTGAAGGTAGTAACCTTAAATAGTATACAAGAAGTGAGAAGTTCCTTGGGTCTTTGCAATTTTATTCTCTTAAACTAGTTTATTTGAGTAGCACCCTGACCAATTATGTCTAATGAAGGTGTTGTACTCTACAAAGATCTTTGCTCTCAAGACCCTGCTCTCTAAAGTTTCACACCTTAACGATTTCTGATACCTTATGCAGTGATTTTAAAATATTTACAACAGTCTAAAGTCTTTTTAAACTACTTTGCATTTTTAGGAAAAAGTACTCAATTTGAGTTGTTAAGTTTCCTGTGTGACTTTTTTCAGTCTCCTGTAGAGGAGAAATGGAGGAACCAGAACTCCCTGGAAGATGGGAGCCCTACACAGCTGTTAGTGGAAGCCGTGTGTCCTGCTTCTGGGGGAGAACCAGTTGACCTAGAATTATAAACAACAGTCAATGTGGATTATTTTTAGATTTCATTCAAAGAAGTTGGTGCCCATGTCACATTGATCACGTCTGCTCTGGAGGAGCCTCGTTTATCTTGTGGCCAGTATGAGATGAGATGCTGCCGTGTGAGTCACTACAGCTTCTAAGCCTGAGGACCTTTCAGGGAGGCCGGAAACTGCTCCATTCCTTCCTCTCTTTTCCCCAGAGGTGGCATGACTTGTCAGTGATTCTGATGTCATGACTTGAAAAGTTGTTGCCATGGAGAATGGTCCTTCTAAAACATGTTTATGTTGGCTTTTCCTAATGAGAGGTGGCTTAGGCAGCTGACGGGCGAGTGGAAAGAAGTAAAGAGGAATGTGCAGCTTTGTTAACACTGGCGTTCACGTGAGGAGCTTGGCCTGCAGAAAGTGAGTTGCTTTTTGCTTCCATTCCTACTACCTCACAGAGGGCCATTTGTCTATGTATGAATTCCAAGGAAAAACCCAGTGCCTAACTCAAAAGAAACCTCTGCACGCTCCCAGGGTGACCATGGCAGATCACTGCGTTTTCCAGGATTATTGTTCCCTGCTCTTTGAAAGCCCACAGTGGCCCAGTCCTGCTAGGTTAGCCTTTGTCATTAGCAAAAGACTGCTAAAGCCCTCCCTCAGTTCCAAGGGTTTCCAGCTGTCTCCCATTGCTCAAGGTGGGTGTGTTCCTGAGACCTGGGAAGTGCCTGCAGCCTTGGGTGGAAGGAGCCATTCCTACTGCCTGAAGTGCAGCAGTACCAAGAGTTTTTTCCTCAAGAATTTAGTCACAAGTTTGGTAGAAGATTCATTTTGACTATAGACCTTAGCAACCCCAGTATATGGTTCATCTTCTTCCCCTAAGAACTTTTGCCTTTCACCCAGAAGATACACTTTACAGTTTTGGCATATTCAAGTTGCCAGCCTTGCTGTTCTTATGCTTTAGACGTTAAAGTTCATTGAGTGAAATGAGGGGCTAGAGAATGTAACTCACTTGCTAGAGTGCTTGTCTAGAGTGAGCCATGCCTGGATCCCATACTCCCCACCACATAAACCAGACATTGAAGTGCATGCCTGTAATCCCAGCACTCAGAAGGCAGAAGCAGGAGGATCAGAAGTTCAAGGCTACTCTGTTTCACAGGGAGTGAGGCCAACCTAGACTCCATGAGCTCTTACCCAAAAAGAAAAAAGGAAGAGAAAGGGAGGAAAAAGAGGAGGAGGATCCCTGAACACAGTGCTATGCTATCACAACATCTGATTGCATAGGCAGCCATCAAAATGACAAAAGTGCAGATAGCTTATATAGTATAGATTCACTGGGCAAAAGATGATTCATGATCTAGGCAGATGGACAAGATTTCATTGCACTGATTCAGAATGGCAAGCAATTTACTAGAATTTTCCACTTAGTTTATATTCTGCCATCTTAGCAGAATACCTGAGGCAATTTATAAAGAACAAAGATTTATCTCTCAGAAGCTGAGAATTTTGATAGCAAGACCAGTATCTGATGAGGGCCTTCCTCCTATGGCTGCGAGCATCACACAGTAACAAACCTATGAGCTCATGTCTCTTAGTCTTCTTGGAAAGTCACTCATCTAAGCCTGTGGCCCTTCACTACCTCCAAAGGCCCTGCCTTCAAATATTCTTAACCTGTGACTATTAAGGTTTAGTTTCCAACATATGAACTTTCAGGGAACACATTCAAACCTTAATACCAAAAAGAAACCAAGGATAGAGGGGAGGGGGAGGGTGTGTGTGTGTGTGTGTGTGTGTGTGAGAGAGAGAGAGAGAGAGAGAGAGAGAGAGAGAGAGAGAGAACAGCTGGTAGAGAGAGAGAGAGAGAGAGAGAGAGAGAGAGAGAGAGAGAGAGAACAGCTGGTATTTCCAAAAGCTGTCAGTACTGTGGTTTTAAAAGCAGATTGTATTTTAAAATATATCCATTAGGCAGATGTTCACCCAGCACCTGTAACAATACTTGTGTAACTAAAGAGAAAATATTTCCACAAATATTTTACTGAGGTAATTTGGGCTTTATAGTTATTTGAAATTCATGTAGTTTCACATGCTATGATATAGTCTTCATTTGGTTCTCTTGCCCAACTTCTTAGAAATGTGAAAATAAATCTACTTAGGAGGTGAACATGAGACCCCTCAGCAGTAATTTCTCAGTCCCTGTTTTAGGGAGCTCCTTCCTCGAATCTCTGCACAGTGGGCATCTTACATGTGACTGGGTTCTGTACCCCCTTTGTACACATGTACACACATCATGCCTGTTAAGTCATAGCACAATTTCCATTCTATTAATGGTAGCCCTGAGTTTTCATTTTTCATTGCTTGACATCAAAACTTATCTTCCATAAGAGGCTTTCAGATTGTTTTGATTCCCATGTACTCCCTTATGTTGAAAGTGATTGAGTTTCCTAAACAAATTCCTTAGGCTGGCTACTACTGAGGCTTTATATGTTTAGCCTAATTCTAAATTTGTGTGATGGATGTCACACAAGAAAAGTACAGGATTTTATGCTTGAACAAGCTTTGTGAGTACAAAAGTAGTTCTTTGTCTGTAAGTCATTGCACTCTTTTAAGAACATTGAAACCGCAAAGGGGATGGATAAAACCACAGAGGTGCCCCAGAGGCTCAGTGCCTACTTCTAGCTGAGGCTTTGGACTGCTGCCTCTCCAACCCTTGATCTCAGGCCAGGGGCTGTGAGGGAACTTCATTTACTGTCCAAAGAGCTGTCCTCTTTGTGGCTTTCTTGGGCTTTAGAATCTCTTGCTGTACAGTCCACTAAAAACAGTTCAGTCCAGGTAGGCCATTGATGTGTCCGGCTAATCCCACAGGAGGTGTGACAGTTCCCCTGGAAAGTAGGTAACGTGAGAGAAATACTCAGGTCATTTAACTGAGGTCAATATATTGCTAAGGGTTACGATGGTAATTGGTACACTGCACCAGACAGAATTCTTGTTCCTTGCAAGCAGTGCTTATCGTAGGGCAGGGTTTTGACTGAAAGGATAGCTGTGTCTGGATGAAAGACAGGCTCTGCAAGTGCTGGTCACTTTGCCTTCCTGCGCTCTCATGCCCCTTGCGGTGCCAGCCTGCCCAACAGGTGGGTGGGTAGTGGTAGGAGCTCTTTTCTATCTCTCTGCAGTACATTTTTATCTGATGCGTTTGTTGAACACTGTCCATGCCTTTCTCATTAGAGAGTATGCAGAATACAAGTAGAATAAAAATGGCCTCTGCCATCAACAAGTAAGTAATCAAAAATGAAAAATAAAAGCAGCTAGTTGCTGGTGTAGGTAGTAACCAAGGGGACAGCCCTGCAAGGTCAGCCTGAGGCTTGCACAGGATCTTCAGAGAAGTTGCTATAGTTTTGTTTCATTGCTTGGATAAATACCAGAAAAAATGGGCAGCTTAAGGGAAGGTTTTTTCTCTACCGGATACAGTCCATGTATCAGGGAAGATGTGTGGTAGAACAGGAAGTGGCTGGTCACGCTGCCCCCACATCAGGAAATGGAATGATGAATGTTTGTGCTTGGTTCATTTTCTCCTTCTTATTAAGGAGACCCCAGTGTGAAGAATGGTACTATCCACATTTAAAGTGGCTCCTCCCACCTCAGTCAACCCAGTCTAGATAACCCTTCAGAGGTACTTGTGGACATTGGTTTCTGTGCAGACTCTAGGTCCCATCACTGAAGTGATACACTTAATTGTGAGGGATCTAGAAGGAAGTTCTAAGTTCTGTAGGGCAGAGACCATCTATGCTCTGGAGCAGGTAACTCTGCCCCTTCTGTTGGAAGGTGTGAAGCCTATGTGACATGCAGTGAGTCGGCCTTGTCATTGTCCTGATCAGTCACAGAGTCACTTCATAGCTGCTTATCTCTGCCTACAGTGAGCAGATGCAGTTTCTGCCTTGCAGTGATCTACTACTACCTCATTTGGGCTTGTCAGAACTGTTGTGTTGAAGAGACTGGAAAACGTACAGAGTGTTCTGATTTTATAGACTGCTCCCTTGCCAAGCTTCTTTAACTTTCCACAGACTAATCCAGCACAAATTGGTGACAGACCAGCTGTTGTGGAAGCAGGAGTTGGCTTATCATGGGCAACAGCAATGAACTACTAACCTCTTACCCTTGGGTGTCTGTTACCCTTGAGTTTTGGGAGTCTATGTCTTCTGAGCAGAGCTCACTGGAGATTACTGTTGCGCCTTACCTCATTCAAAAGCTGCTGGCCTCCTGTCACTAAGGTGAGCAGTGATGTATGAAAAGCGTTGGTGAGCTGAAAGGTTTGCCTCTGACACATGTAACATTTGTCCCGGGCATCACCTCCAAACACCTCCCTAAGTCCCCTCTCGACTGCTTGCTTTCCCTGCCCCCTAACAAGCTGACTGTTTTGAGAGCACTAAGAGGAAACCTCTCTGGGGCATTTTCCTGGCAGTCCATCTCAGTGTCCAGGTCTAAGGGTGCATGAGCAGAGTTCTCTGTAGCCTAGCAGGGCTTCTGCAGAGGCTCCCTAGCCACCAGGCCTTCAGACAGTACCTGTTCTAGGAATGACAGAGCAAACTGCTCCGTGTGCTTTTCAGCTCCAGGCTGCAGACAGTGACAACAGGCAGTTCCCACCATAGATCCTGTTAGGGTTATCTCTTTTTACATCACTGTCCTTTCTTTGATTGATGTCATTGAGGTCCTCGCACTGTGCACCCTCCAGGTACTTGACTTTGCCCATTGCTGATGAGGAAACCAAGTCAAAGAGTACAAGCATGCTAACACAGGGTAGGCAGCCATGCAGATGCCCAAGAGAGGATTGGATTTCTAAAGGGCAGGTGTGAGTTAAAGGCCAGTCAAGCCTACATAGCAAGTTTGAAGCCAGCCTGAGCAAGATCCAGTATAAAGGGGAAAAAAAACATAAAGAGCTTCTGTAAAGGAAATTTACATATTAATTTGTCAAATTACAAGCCTCTTAAGCCTGGCTTCGGGGCATTTTTTAAAATTATTATATTTGTGAACTGTAACCTTGATAATCTGGTTTTCCTGATCTTAAAGAGGAGTGTTTGTTTGTTTGTTTGTTTGTTTGTTTTTCTATAGTAAGCTGCTGCTTCAGCTAATCTGTCCTTAGAGCTGATCTTGAAGCCTTGTCTGTAGGTTATACACCAGTAGATATACTTTGGCATCAGGATCTTCAGAAGAGAAAGGCTAACACCGCACATGAGTCTTATGCAGGTTAGAAGTCAGTGTGCCATGGTGGGGAGCAAGGGCTCTGCACCCCATAGCACGGCATCAGGACCTGCTCCTTCCGTGCCTGTAGATAAGGTGCCTGTGCCCCAAGTCTCTCTTAGGCCCTTGTAATGGACAGAGGTTGTTCTTGTCATGTCATGAACCACTCCTGGAGCCATGCTAAGTGCCTGGCACACTGATGGTGGCTGCCCTCTTCAGTCCAGCTGGGTATGGGCACTTTGGCTACAATTTTCTCTTGTATGTCTCAGTGTAACTATCTCATAGAATTCTTTTATCCTTAAATTTTCAACTCAATAAAGTGAGGAGCAGGCCTCCCTGAGTGGTCCATTCTGACCCATAGTATATTGTTGATTGGGTAGAAGTGAGGCCCTAGTTTTCTTTGGAGGAAACCTGCCATTAGGGATTTTAAACACACACTGTACTCAGCACCTCTAACCAAAGTGAGAAAACCAGAGGCTCTGAATATCCAGGTTAACCAGGAACCTGCTTTGTGCACTAGCTCAAAAACAAGAGCCACTTCAGAAATGCATAGAAAACGTCAGGCTTCTGCACTTGCCTCTGCAAGCATTTCTTCCTAATAGTAAATGAAACAGAAGATGGGACAATGGAGAGACAGTGTTAATTCTATGGCCATCCCCTCACCCCTGAGCTCTTTCTTTAGAAAACTGCCATAATAGTTACATATGGCATGTGCCTGTGCCAGAAGCTCAACCACAGCCACGTAAGGGAGGCCTGGGGCCATGCAGAAAGCTCTCCCACCTTTTCCTTCCCTGGGCCCAGGAGAAAGCCTACACATCTCCCTGCATTTGTCTTTACTGCTGGTAAAACTCAGGATGTTAGAGTGGGACCATGGGAATCTTGCATTGCAACTCACGAGTACTGACCGCACTTCTAGAAACCATCCTTTCCCACCACAGCCTGCCCCAACTTCAGGGATACAAAGGACTGGTCCAGACTTCCAAGCTGCCGCTCCTCAAAGGAACCTCAGAAGTAACCATGGGAGTCTAGGCTCCTACCTCCTTGCCTGTTCATAGAAGACAAAACCTTGAGATTATTTTTCACCGAGTTTAAAACAGATTTGAGTGTCTGCATAGTACCATTCCCTCCAAGGCCTGGCATGTGGGTGACTCTTGCAGCCCTCTGAGGACAGAATATCATGAGGAGTGCATCTCTGAGGTGGTGGATCTGTTTGTTTTGTTCTGTGGATGCACTAAGCTGACCTTCCTGTTACCCTGGCTTGATCTGGTGGTCAGAGTAAGTTTGCTATGAACTTCCTGGTTCTGTTCTGGTCCCCAGCACTCTGCACAGAGCAGCTGCCAGCACACAGAGGGACCAAGGAGCTCATCTTCACCTCCCTATTGGATTAGTAGCTGAGACCCCAACAGGCCTTTTTAAGAGAGATAGATGTTCTGAGCCCTTGAACTTAACTGAAATGTTTGACAAAATGATTAGTCATTCCTCCTATTGTGGTATTTTATATAAAATCCGAAGGTATCAGGTTATTATATTAGTTTCTAAAACACCACTGTGAACCTAAGACATTGTCAACATGTACAGAGTAGAAAAATTTAAGTATGATTGGATTTTTTTGAAGTTGTATCTTGTATTTAATGGAAATGTTTCTAAATGCTTTTTTAAAAGGTAACTGTTTGCTTTGAAGTTAGACCAGATTTGAAAATACTCATTTTCTTATAAAGGTATATATGTTGTTGTGTTTTACAGCGCCAGGGTTATACTCTATAGCGAAACTGGTCTCCAGTTGTCAATGTGTAGAAGGGAGTAATGAGCACTGCTCCCTCGGGAATCAGATTGCCAACTATTAGAAATAAAAGCCTTACCAAGAGTTAGCTTTCCAATGATGAGGGAAGGAGCCTCTCCTGCTGGACAGCTCTCCCTGCAGGGGCTCTGTCCACTCTCCAGGCTGAGAGGGTGAGTGCTGGTACTCAGTCATGCTCTCCTCCCCTGCTGAGCTGAGTGCTGAGCCTGAGTCCTCAGCACCTCCCCACCAGAGGAATTGCTTAGGCCCATGCTTCCTGGGATTAGAGACCCAGGAGATTGAGTAAGTGACTCAGAAATGGTCTGTGTTTCCTAATAGCTAAGGGTGATTAACACCAGCAGCCAGTTCCTGCTATTAACTGATTGAGAACTGGAATTCTGAAGGTAATAAGTGAAAGAACACGGAGCCAGGGTTATACGAGCTGAACACAAGGCCCAACCTCAGACCTGGCACACAGCCATCAATGAGACCTCTGTTACATTATTGGGCCACCTTCCCAGTGCCCGTGTCTATGCATGGCTATGGGTGTGTGCCCTTACATGGGAGGCAAGATCTTTCTTGTCCATCAGTCTGGCATTGGCAAGTACTGAGAGCCTTAAGAAGGTATTTCATTCTGTCATGCAGAATTCCAGTCCTCACTCAACATTTGAGGAACAAAAGGACTGAGTGGCCTGGTTTTGGAGTCCTAAGGCTGCTAATTTCTATTTCTTTCAAAATAGCCTGATGAGATACCAGCAACATTTGCTGACTGACAGAGGTTTTGTGTGTCTGTGTGTGTGTACATGTGCACAGGCACTCTCTGGATTCCTTCAGTATCAGTCTGTTGTAGGTCACAATTCCTTTGGGGGGGGGCGCGGGGGGGTGTCCAATGACAGGTATTGCCTAAGACCTTCAGAAAATACAAATATTTATATTACAATTCATAGCAGTGGAAAATTTGCAATTATGAAGTAGCAATGAAAATAGTTTTATGGTTGGGGATCATTACAACATAAGGAACTGTGTTAAGGGTGGAAGCATTAGGAAGGTTGAGAACCACTGGTCTCTAAGGAGACCAGCAGGTCAGCGTTGCCTGTCTTTCTCAGTAGCTCTCCACAGTCACTTTTTGAAGCAGGATCTCTCCTTGCACTTGGAGCTCACTGACTGAATGATTGGCCTGTTATGACTCCTCCATCTGGAATTACAGATGCCCTCGATTGGATCTGCCTGGCTCTTTAAAGTAACCCTAGGGACTGAACTAAGGTCTTCATGCTTGTGCAACAACTGAGTTGACTTCCTAGCCACCCTTGAGAGTATTTAAACTTCTTCCCATTTGTCTCACTTGTTCTGCATTTTATTTTTTTTTTAATCTTGAAATTGACTGCATGGGTTTTTTGGTTTTTTGTTTTTGTTTTGTTTTGTTTTGTTTTGTTTGAGCCATGAGCTGGAAAATGTACAGCCAGTGTTGGTTTGATCTGTACTTGAGTTGATGGAACTCTGAGCTGCAGTGGCTACTCAGAACCCAGTTGTCATTCAGTAGAATGTTGATTCTGTTAGAATTTCAAACAGAGATGTAATTTTAGTTCCACTGAAGTTTTTGAGGGCTACTGTGTCAAGAAAACATAGAATCTAATGTGTGCAGCCTTGTTTTTGAGAGCGGCAGCAGCAGAGCATGCCGAGCCACGCGTGCTCGGACACACGGTGTCCAAGTTTCTAGGTCAGCACAGAAGGGCCAGCAGAATCACGGAGCTCTGGAACATGCATGTCCCTGGTGTCTGGGATTCATCCTCACTTACACTGTTGTTTCTAGGGTAAGGTTTCTTCCAAAGTCTGTGAAGCCACTTGCCAGATGAGGTCTGTCCGGCCTTCTCCCTACATGGTTCTCTGTGTTTCAGGTTTTGCAACTCAAGTCCCTCATGAGTGGGCTCGGGTGGCTCCTCCTGGTTATTTCATGGGATGAATGAGTGTTGCTAATCACTTTTCACTCTTATCCCCAGGATGGCTGCAGCAACTCCTCTGCGGATGAGGTGGACACCTCCCTGACCACAACCACGACTACCACTAGTGCCTTCACCATCCAGGAATATTTTGCCAAGAGGATGGCTCAGTTAAAGAACAAGCCACAAGCCTCAACTCCAGGGTCTGACCTTTCAGAGACCCCTGTTGAATGGAAAAAGGGAAAGAAAAAAAACAAAGAGGCAGCAGACACAGATGTAGAGAACTCTCCCCAACACAAGGCCAAGAGGCATAAAAAGAAAAAGCGTGTGGAAGCAGAGAGGGGCCCTGTGGCCAAGAAGAGAGACCGAGCAGAGCTGCAGCCTGGAGGCCCCAGTGAGGACGAGTGTTCCGATGCCTCTGTCGAAGCTGCAGAAGATTGTGTACAAACACCAGACAACCAGGATGATGTCCCAAAGCCCAAGAAGAAGAAAGCAAAGAAAAAGCTGCAAAGGCCAGAAGGAGTAGAAATAGACGCCACGCTAGACAGAGCACCAGTGAAAAAGAAGAAGAAAGTTTCCAGATAACTTGTGGCTTCCAACCACTCAACTGTCAGCACACTGCAGGGCCTGAAGTCAGAGCACGGCGAAGCCCAGGTGGCTCAGCATCTTTTAACATGCCCCCAGGTTGCTGCTTCTACTCACCACATTTCCCCCAGGTCACCTTCCTAGGAGAACTGATTTGAATGTTCCAGATCATGGCTTTCAATAAATAAAATAACTTTTAATAAACAAATAGATTCTTTTTTAAATGCTGAGCCTTTCACATGAGTGTTCATTCATATCCATACAAATACAGGTGTGCGTGCGCGCACACATACACACTCACACACACACTCTGGTTTCCTTCAGTAACTGACTGCTGCTTCCTTCTGAAGGACTTAGTCTAATTAAGGGATTAAGAGGCAGTGGCTTGGATGCAGATGGTTCCTTTTGTTCTGCAGCCAGCCATACATTTCTGCCAAGTGGGAATTACATGACTGCATTCCCCAGTGAATGTTTTGCTGTGCTGTGCTTCAGTGTTGGTGGGTGGCTGTTTCTTCTGCTGTCTGCTGGCCACTAGGGATCCCAGGCCTCCTTTGATGACAGCATCAACTGGGGATAGTGAGTCCCTAGCTCTTATAGGTCACCAGAGGTTCCTGAGTGTAGAGTCAGACTTATTTCTGTCTCATATTCCTTAGCCGAATCCCTTGGAATGGGCTTGTTTGTGTATAATGATCATTAAGTCTACAGAAAGTTGGATGGATGAAGAAAACTAAGGCATGAAACTGATGTCCTCTTAAAGGCAGGCTCTGCATTAGGACTGCCGTAAGGAAGCTCTTGCAAGTATAGATATTTATGGGTATCTAAGGCACCACCAAGCTATGCTCAAGCCAGGTGCTATTGCCTTATATCCACACTCCCTCCCCTTGCCACACATCCTTCCCCATGCCTCTAAGTGCCTCCGCAAGCCAGCCAACCCTGCTGTATGGATCCCTCAGCCTGTGTCCTCTCTGCCACTTCTCCTCTTCCAACCCTGCCTTCCTTCCTTTCTAGCTCTCTTTGTATTTCCAGTTCCTAGCTTTCCTGCTTGTTTATCAGACCCTGCCTCCCATCCTTCTGAGGCAGTCTTGTGCTAATGGCTGTATTTTTCACAGAACTGTTTCGGTGGTAGTGGGGACCACTCAGGTAGGCCTACACCCACACTGCGACATGTTGCTACCTTCTTTTGCCTTTTGTTTTATTGAGTTTAAAGATTTGCTTACCGATTTATTTATGTTTATGTGTATGGGTGTTTGGCCTACATGTGTGTGTGTACTCTGTGTGTCTGGTGCCCCAGGAAGTCAGAAGAGGGTATCATATCCTCTGGAACTGGAGTTATGTATGGTTATGGGATGCTGGGAAGGAACCCAAAGTGGGTTCTCACCAAGAATATTAAGTGTTCTTAAGAGATGAGCCATCTTCCAGCCCGGGTTCTATTGAACTTAGTTCCCTAGATTAGTAAACTGAGGCAAGGGCTGGAGCTCAGTGACAGAGAGCTTGCCTGGCTCCATTCCTAGTGTAGGAAAGGGAACTAGGGAGAGGAGAAAAGAATAGACTTGTCTGCATGATCAGGAACATGTGAGGTCCATCTAGACTAACTGGGAAGATGAATCCCCAGCAGCCACATGCAGGTGGCTTCAAGTCACCCTCTATAGAGAGATGTAGAATATGACTGTAGTTTTAGTGGGCTCCTGGGTGATCTTTGTGTATTTTGTAGTGCTGAAGATCAAGCAAGTTGCTATGCCTAGTAACTACCACTCAATGGTCTTAAATAGGTAGGTGGGGGTGGCGGGGGGAAGGCATGTACTTAACATTAGCTAAGAGTGGTGTGCAATCATTGGCTTTGAAAAAGACAGAACACTTTCTCCAGAAGGCTCCGTTTTCATGTTTTCCCACTGGTCTCCCTCTGAGACTGTTCCATGGGTCAGAGGGGAAGTTGGAATAATAAGATAAGCACACGGGGAACTGCGTGTGATAGACTGGATACTTATAAAATCATTAGCACACAAGTCTCCCCTTTGCCTGAGTTACTACACTGGATGAGAATGCAGCAATCCTGCATCCTTCATTGCTCTCCTCAGCAGCCTCATTAGAGGAAAAGTTCCCAGAAAAAGAGCAGCCCTCTGACAAGCTGCCCCCATGTTGTCTTGCAACAACCTTTTTCTATGGATTTTAATAGACAATTATCATTAAGCACAGTCTTTGTGCTGGGCCCTATTCCAAGCACTTTAAATAAATCAACTTGTTAAATTGTCATTTGGCCCTGTGAGTTAACCTTCATTCCTCTCCCCTTTACAGAAGAGCCTTTTGTGATGGCTGGAGATTTATGCTGCCCTAAAGCCCCATGATGCCCCAGCACCATCCATCTCCATACCATCCTGGGCCCAACCTAACTCTCAATTCCAGCTTTACCTGCCTTGTAGGCCCTTGGCTTCCATCGTCCCATCGCTTGGTTACTTACCTGCACATAGGAAGCAGCTGGCAGACTCCACAGCTAACCCACATTGGTTTTACCTGTCATGAGAGCATGCCCTTGGGTGAATTGGAAATCCCCAAAGGGGCCTCCTTTTCCACCTTGGCCCCCGCAGTTGTTGGGAACTTGACTAAGTCAGCTTCTTACAACCTGTGTTGAAGACTGGTTAAAAGAACCTTCCACTTTGCAGTAAATATTGATGCTTTTGGAAGATAAAACCCAAACCAGCATTTGCTTCCTTACACAGGCCATGCCTCTGTTTCTCTCTTCTTCACCTGTCCCCTGAGTGGCAGGAGCAGGCCGAGACCTGTTTGCTCAGAAGAATCAGCACCAGAAAAGTTCCCTTGCAATCTCTCCCAGTGATCTCAGCTCTTGGATCAGCAAGCAGCGGCTGTATTTAGATTTGAGTAAGAACTTCCTCCCCGCCCGCCACCCTGTTTATCTCTCTCAGCTTCTGCAGCCGCTGCAGTTTAGAGCCTGTTGTGCTGGCATGGAGTGGAAGAGGTCAGATCGGGTGCCCGGTGCGTGCTTTTATGGTGTACCATTATTCATGAGCAAATTAGTACCGTGTCCTAATAAAGGAGGTGACTAACCTTGCATACAAGTAGTCTATTTAGGAAAGACTGAATATATTAAAATGACTCGAACAAGCCCTTCTGGATCCAGCAAAAGGAGAAAAAGGCAGACAGAGGCATTGTGTAAAGAAGGGAACAGAGAAAGCGAGCCACTCCAGAGTTCATGCAGAGGTGATCTTGCAGTTAGGGACTGGCTAGTGAATGGACTGAGAACCTGAGTTGAATTTTCATGTAAAGAGAAACCATGTAAGCAAGCCTACAGTGAGTTCTTTTACCGAGGAAAGGACTTGGTAACTAATTACATCTGGAATTTTCCACACTGGATTTCCTTGGGAAAGTGAACGTAGATGCCAAAAAACAGTTATTGTAAAAACATGTCTTGATCACCAACTTTAGGCTTCAGGCTGCTCACGGTAGAAGAGCTGACCCATGAAGATCTCCCCATATTCCCAGTGTGTCCTTTAGAGCAGACCAGTAGATCCTGAGATAATCCCATCGCACAACCCCAGGCTCAAGCCCCCTCCCCTCCATTCAAGCAGAGTGTTTCATCCTGAGAGCATCCTGGTCTGTGCTCCAGTTGGGCCGGAAGCTTTCAGAAGGTCTTTGCCAGCCCATTATTAAACCTGAACCTGGAGTGAGCTTGTACTAAAATCTATCAACAGCATTTCTAGCTGATGAACTGATGCTCATTCTCTGTGTTCCTCACACATTTTGCAATAGGCATGAGTTTTGCCCACCCTGGAGTCCATGTGAATGCCAGAGCCCAGCTACCCTCCAGTGGCTCTGCCATAGCAGGCCTGCTGCAGAGACAAGGATGGAAGGAGCTGGGAGACAACCTACTCCACCCAGTGCCAGAGAGAACCCTTTAGCCTGAAAGGGACCAAGTCAGCCATTGAATGGTTAAAATGTCAGTTAAAATGTCAGGTGGTGGTTAGTCTGGGGCTCATGGACCAAGAGTGTGACAAATGTTTTTACTCTCTTTCACCTCCAGCCATCCTACAATGTCCTCTCCAGTCTCCTCTCCACTCCTTGGCTCTTCTTGCCCTCCACCTGGCAGGAGAGGGCTCCACACACCCTAAATGTTTGGGGGGTATTCCACGCTGTTCTTCCCTCTCCCTCTGTAGAGATGCTCCTGACCTGCATTGCTGCTGCATCCTAGACAGTTCCTAGTCCAGGAACCCAATGATATCAAGCTTTAAACCTACCTCTGCAGGGGGCTTTTTCCAGCGCCCTCAAATCCTAGGCATCATCAGGGAGCTCTAGCTCATCTTCCCTGGCTGCCTTCTGGACCTGCTGTTGCCATAGGAACCACATGCATCCACAGACAGCAACTCTAGTGTGGAGTTTTCAGCTGCTCTCCCCTGTCCACCAGTATGCATGAAGCAGGCCTGTCCTGAAGCTCACAGCTTAGCACCCTCTACCTGTGGGCACTGCCCAGTTGCATCCGGGCTTCTTTCCCATTCTCAAATCTCTGGGACATGCTCCCCAGTGCCATGGCTCTGTAGTTCTGGCTCGGAGTCACGGCATGGAGGTCCAGAGAGACCACTGTGTGAAGCTATAAACGTGAAGCCTGAGGTTTGGGAGAGTCCTCAAGATGTTAGAGATGCCAGAGACATCTGCCATAGAGAGAGAGATGTACACAGGAAGTAGAACCAGCCCCAAATTAATGGATGTTACATGCAGCAAAGCTGGGGGTGCAATGCCATTAAAAACCCTTTGGAATTCAAGTCACAGAAACGGGCGAGGTGCTGCGAGATTTGGGGTCCTCCCTGATGGACTTCTGTCCACCGTTCCCTCACTCTGCTTTTCCTGTTCCCCTTTGGGATAAGAAAGTGTGTTGTGCACTGTATGTTGGAAATATGTCATTTGTTTTTCTTTTACAGGGGCTCGCAGCTAAGAGATTGCCCTGAATCTCAAAAGAGCCTCTGGACTTTTAAACAGTGTTGAGACTGTGAAAGACTGTGGGGACTTTTGAAGATGGACTAAATGTCTTGCATCGATATGGCCATGAGCCTATGGGGCCCCAGGGAATTGACTATGGTGGTTTGAATGAGAAATGTTCCCCCTAGAAATGCTCCTGTATTTGAGCACAGTTGGTAGTGCTATTTGGGAAGATGATGAAACCTTTAGGTCACAGAGCCTTGCTAGAGGAAGCAGATTACTGGGGGTGGACATTGAGAGTCTACAGCCTCACCCCACCTCCAGTTTGCCCTCTCAGCTTCCTGTTTGCAGTTTAGGTGTAACCTCTCAGCTTCCTATTCCTGGTGCCATGCCTCTCCTACATATGATGAACTTTTATCCCTCTACAGCCATAAGCCAAAACAAATGCTTTCATATGTAAGTTGCCTTTGGTCATGGTGTTTTATCACAGCAATAGACATGTAACTTATATACACAGTATATATGAGACCCACCCCTCCTGAAGGACCTTCCTTGTGACTCACCTGACCACTAGACCCTCATATGACTCCTCACAAGGCCTTTCTTCCAAGTCTCCTTTCTTCACTTGGTGCAGAGGGATTAAGGGTAAGTAGGACCTAGCAAAATACCCAACCACTGGTACTGGAAGCTGGTACTCTCTGCCTCCAATGGGCCAAAGGAGAACATACAAAGACAGTGCTTACTATGGCAAAGACACAGAACACACTGTCCAAAGCAAGCCTGAGTAAGCTCCTGAGAGGATTCCACATCCACTGTGGACTCTGGGAGATGTCCACTTACCGTAGCTACCACCTGGCCCTGGTATGGGGGTATAGGAGTGGTACTAGGAGCACCTGGATGAATGGGGGTCAGGGACACATGGGCAATCCCTACCTTCTTCTTAAACTTTCTGTGTCCCTAGACATACTCTAAGGAAACCGTCTTTAAAAGTAGATGCTCCTCATGGGAGCCCAATCACAGGCAAGGTGGCAGCCATCCTCTCAGCACACACGGCCTGGAACGGGAGTTCTGATGTAGGCCATTATCAGGGCTCTCAAGCTCTCAAGCCCTGATGATGTGCAGGCCAGACGAGCTCGGGATGAGACACTGAAAGGCGTGGTCAGGTCATCCTGAAGCCAGCTGAGTCCCAGGAAGGCTTAGGGCTGGCCACTGGAGGTGGCAACCTGTGAGCAGGCCCTGGGGCAGGGCTGGGATGGGCTTACGTTGACTCAGACTTCTCAGGTGACAGGCTTTGGGATCCTTACCTTGCCAGGGACTCTGAGGCAGCCCCAAGTCGAGCAAGTTGTTGCAATTTAGCTGGGAGGGATTGCAAAACTCCACCGTGCTGAGGCAAGGTGCTGCCCATCGGAGGTGAACAAACGATGCTAAGTGAGCTGGAAGAGGGAGAGACACAGCTGAGGAGCTTCCAAAGCAGGGTCCATCCACAGCTCCAGCCCTGAAGGGAGAACGGCTCACTCCACGCCCAGCAGATGAGTACAGGGGCCACCAGCACGGAAGTGGGCTGTCACATGGGCTGTCCCCCCAGGTGCTCACCTCTTCCTGATCATGTGAAAGTTTAGGATACTGTGCTTCATATTTTATGTTTTAGGGTTGTCTTTCTATTATTATACTGTAGTTATATGGGTGTACATCACTCATCACTGGAGAGTTCAATCACTCTCCAGCTTATTCTTTTAAAGATTTATTTGTGTATGTGTGTGCATGTGCATAAGTGTGTGTGTGTGTGCATACACACACACACACAAGCATTCCTTATGTTCAGAGGCCAAAATAGAGCATTAAATATCCTTCCTCTACCACTCTCTGTCCATTTCTTTGAGATAGGGTCTCTCCCTGAACCAGGGCTCCTATGTTCTCAGCAAGGCTGAAAGCCACAAGCGTCAGTGAGCCTCCTGTCTCCACTCTCCCTAGGAGGCCAAGCCACAAGTGGTCTCAGGGTTCCAAACTCTGGTCTCCCTGTTTGCAGGGTTAGTGCTCTTAAGCACTAGGTCACCTCTTCAGCTCTCCACCTGATGTTTTGAGACAGGGTCTCTTACTAAACCTGGAACTAACCAGTTTGTCTGGCCTGGCCTGTCTTGTCTCCACTTCCCCAGCAATGGTTTACAGGTGTGCTGCCACTTGTTACGTGTGTGCTGAAGGTCCAAACCCAGGGCCTCATGCTTGCTATGGAACCAGCACCCCCCCCCCCCCACCGCACCCACCCTACCCATCCCACTCACTCCACCCCACCATCACCTCAGCCCCTTGCTTTTATTTTTCACTAATGTATTTAGTCCTGTTTTGGTCAAGTGCTTGCATACCAACACAGTTCCATTCACAAGGAAGAGAAGAGGTGCAGACTACTGTGGGGAGATTCCAGCACGATTCTCACATAAACATTCTACCAGCCTGCAGGCTACAGCATTGCCAGAGATGGTGACCATGCTGCCAGAGACCTGGCTCCAGCCCTCAGATGCTCACGGTTAGTTAACTGGGCCACAGAAGCTGAGCCCTCAGGATTTCGTATGTCCAGAGTCAAAAGGAAACTCTCAGCCTTTAAAGATTTTGCAAGCCAAGGAGTGTTCCTGTGCACCTGGGGGAGTAAAACCAGTGTGGGTGAATAGGTAGGAGTAGGCCATCCGAGTGCCAACTCCTTTTGTGCTCTTCTGAGGAAGGTCAGAAATGGAAACCTTGAACTCCTTCCCTGGAACCAGGTGTTCGTGTGAACTTCCCTCGTGGGTCCTGGACTTTAGAGATGGAAGAAACCTGTGAAAATTCGCCAGAGAAGTGCAAGTCGGGGCAACAATTTGTTAATTTGTTGCAAGACCACTAGACTGGAGAGGAACCCCAAATGGCTTCCTATGACCTCTTTTACATGGGGACCTTCTGGCTTCTCTCTCTCTTCCACCATCCCTCTCCCTCTCATGCCATCTCTCCATCCCTTTCCCTTTCCATTACTCTCTCTGTCTCTGTCTGTTTCTGTCTCTCTGTCTCTGTCTCTGTCTCTCTCTGTTTCTCTCTCTGTCTCTCTCTCTGTCTCTCTCTTCTCTCTCTCTCTCTCTCTCTCTCTCTCTCTCTCTCTCTCTCTCTCTCTCTCTCTTTCTCTTTGTGTGTGTGTGTTTGCATATTCCCATCCACGTACATATATGTAGGCCAGAGAAGGAAGTTGGGTGCCACTATTGCACCCTGCTTTATTCCCTTGAGACAGGGTCTCTCACTGAACAGAGCTTCCCATTTCTACTAGACTGACTGACTGGCCGGACTTCCCAGAATCCACCCGTCTTCACCCCATCCTCCCAGTGCTGTGATTGCAAGTATGTGCCACCATGGCCAGATTATTTTTGTAGGTGCCAGGGATTTGAACTCAGATCCTCACACTTGCATGATAAACACTCATATACTCTAAGCCAGCTCTCTGCACTCATGTTGGTCACAGTTCTGTGAAGGGTACTTTGAGTTTCTCAAGGACTTCAGTTCTGCCTTCTGTACCCAAGTTATGGTAGCCAGGAAGACAGGTGATTTATCTAGCCATCACCCTTTACGGACTTGATGCTTTGTAAGTATGTTCTACTTTATTCTCATGGTGCCCAGAGTTGTTTGTAACCACTCTGTAGAGAGCAGGGCACTGCTTGATTGAGAGTTTCTCAAGATCATTCAACTAGCAAACACTTAGCCAGGACAGGAGCCCATGTGTCCATGGTTCCAAAGTTGTTGCCGTGCTTTCTAGTCTCTCTAGAGTCTCCTGGCTGGTGCCTCAGTCATGAAATGTAGGCAAAGGGTGCTGGAGAGAAAGTGTTCTGTGGCTAAGAGAGCTTGCTCCTCTTACAGAGGACCCAGGTTCTCTCAGCACCCCAGTACCCACATGACAGCTAACAAGCAACTGGAACTCCAGTTCTAGGGAGGCCAACTCTCTCTTCTTCCCTATAAAGTATTGCACACGTGGTACACCTGTATACATGCAAGCAAGTGCTCAGACACATCATATAGCTTTTAGAAAGCATCTCTATGGCTTACTTTGCAGCCCCACTTCTTTGTATGGAATGTGAAAGACAAATTTATTAAGATAAATCTCTACTCAGCTATTAAAAAGAATGAATTTCTGAAATTCCTTAGGCAAATGGATGGACCTGGAGGGCATCATCCTGAGTGAGGTAACCCAATCACAAAAGAACTCACATGATATGTACTCACTGATAAGTGGATATTAGCCCAGAAACTTAAAATACCCAAGACACAAGATACAATTGGCAAAAACACATGAAACTCAAGAAGAATGAAGACCAAAGTGTGGACACACTTTGCCCCTTCTTGGAATTGGGAACAAAACACCCATGGAAGGAGTTACAGAGACAAAGTTTGGAGCTGAGACGAAAGGATGGACCATCTAGAGACTGCCATACCTGGGGATCCATCCCATAATCAGCTTCCAAACGCTGACACCATTGCATACGCCAGCAAGATTTTGCTGAAAGGACCCTTATATAGCTGTCTCTTGTGAGACTATGCCGGGGCCTGGCAAACACAGAAGTGGATGCTCACAGTCAGCTATTGGATATATCACAGGGCCCCCAATGGAGAAGCTAGAGAAAGTACCCAAGGAGCTAAAGGGGTCTGCAACCCTATAGGTGGAACAACAATATGAACTAATCAGTATCCCTGGAGCTCGTGTCTCTAGCTGCATATGTAGCAGAAGATGGCCTAGTTGGCCATCATTGGGAAGAGAGGTCCCTTGGTCTTGCAGACTTTATATGCCTCAGTACAGGAGGGTACGCCAGGGCCAAGAAGTGGGAGTGGGTGGGTAGAGGAGTGAGGAGGTATGGGAGACTTTTGGGATAGCATTTGAAATGTGAATGAAGAAAATACCTAATTAAAAAAAATAATGAAAAGGGCTAAGTAGATGCATAAAAGGAAATAAATAAAAACATTAAAAAGAAATATGCATCTTCCTTAAAATAAGAATATACAGAGATGTATGCTAATTCAGATAGATACATCTACTTTAATGAGTGGGCAGTCTATGTAGACCTAGTAAATACATGCACTGATGAACATGCATTATGCATATATATGTGTGTGTGTGTGTGTGTGTGTGTGTGTGTGAGTTAATTAAAACAGCTATGTCTACATTAATGGATATAGTGTATATAAAGATGGGTGTTATGACACACAGGGATGAGGGCTGTAAAGGCCTTGAGTTTTGTATGTGTGGTTGATGTCAGAACCATCTATGGTAGATTATCTTAACTTTTCAATGTTAGATTAACCCTCACATGGGCATAAAGAAAATAGAAGATCCATGGAAAGAACAAAGAAAGCAGCCAGCACAGGCCCCTATACAGAGTCAGCTAGGCAGGAGGGCAAGTGCCCTTCAACAGAGCTGAAGCCCAGCCCCCTTCATGTTGTAATTTGAGTCAGGGTCTCACTAAATTGCACAGCTGAGATTATAAGAGTGCGCCACCAGGCTTGGCTCAGATTTCTTTGGATTTCTACCAACACGGCATACTTTTCTTTAACTTTTTTTTTTTAAATGAATGCACATGTCATACTTTAATTGCTATAAAAGACAAACTGATTGGAGCAAAGTACTGAAACTATGTGCTTCCGTGGAAAAGAAAACCCGGGACTTGTGATTCATGCTCTTCCCGATGCCTGCTGTCTGTCCTCACTTTCAGTCAAGGCCTGGCTTCTGAGTTTCTGTTAAAGTCAGCTGTTGCAGAAGCGGGCACAGGAGGGTACCTTCCACGTGATTTAGCATCTCTCTCTTGGAGTTTCCATCTCTCAATACACTTTCTCTGTTCTATATGTTAAGTGTTTTCATGGTGATATGATGTGAGAGTTTCTTTTCTTTTCCTGTTTGGTGTTCTGTATATATCTTGTACACAAAAAGAGCCTCTTTTTTTCTAGACTTGTGAATTTTTCTATGATTATATCAAAAATATTTTCTATGCCTTTCGCCTAGGATATATTCATCGGACTTTGGCTCTTCAGCCCATATTGACAGCCTCTCTCATTCAGTGTGTACTTAGAACGCTGGACGTGGACACAGTCATCATAGAGCTGAATTATGCACACTGGGTCTGCCATCATTTCCCTCTTTCCTTTCTTTCTTTGTTTCCATTCTTTTTTTTTACCATACAGCTCCATTGAACATTATTTGAAAATTCCATCTTCCTCTTTTCTAGGCATATTATTAGCATATCAGTTCTTTACCTTTTTAGTAGGCACCCTAGGATTTACAATATACACTGTACAACTAATTCAAGTCTGCTTCCAAAGGACACTGTCCAACATCATAGGTGATGCAAGTGCTTGGCACCAGCGGATCCCGACTTCTCTCGCACGTCTCTTGCCCCTGTCATCCATTTTACTTACAGGTAAGTTATAATGATTGAATGCATCATTTGTATCAAAGAATAATGAAAAACAACTAATCAATTTGGGCTCCAGCTGTAGCTCAGTGGCCTATACTTAGCACTTGCCTAACATACACAAGTCCCTGAGCTCAGTCACTTCAGATGATACACGAAAATTGTGTCCTTTTTTTGGGAGCTAGGGAGATGGCTCAGTGGTTAAGAGCACTGACTGCTCTTCCAGAGGTCCTGAGTTCAATTTCCAACAACCACATGGTGGCTCACAACCATCTGTAATGGCTCAAGTAAATAAAGTAATTTTTTTTAATTGTCTTCTTTTTGAGACCTTTCTTTATATAGATCCAAGTTGCTGACCTATGGAATTTGTTTTCTCTCTGAAGAACATTTGTTAATGAAAATTTCTTTGTGTGTGTATGCTCATGTGCACACACATGCACATGGTTGGGATTTTGTTTTGTTTTGTTTTTACTTTCAACACACTAGAATGTTTCCTCTTGCTGTCTCCTGTCTCCTGTAGATTCTACAGAGACCCTGGGAGCTGCCCTCCTCCTTCTATGGTGAGATGATTGTTCCCCGGCTTCTCTGGTGATGCTTACCTTGTGTTTGGCTCTCCACAGTTTGTTGCTTTTTCCTTGTTTAGCTTCTGTGTACTGGGTTCCTGCCTGTTTGGCTTGGGAAATTCTCACATTACTTCCAACTTCCCTCTCCCTTTGCTCTGTTCTTCTCCCTATGTCTGTCTCGCCTTCGCTTGCTCTAGGTCGTCTGAGTCTTGCCCTTTGTTGTCCCCACAATCCTAGACATTCTGACCCACTTCCCTTTTCCTAGAGTTTAGGAGGCTCGTATGACATACTCTCAAGATCACTGGCACGTGGCTTAAGCGTGTCCAGTCTGCCAATTGCTGAAGATTCATCTCTGTTTTTCATTTCTAACTTTTGTCTTAGAAATACCATTTTTCCGCTAACTCTGCTATGTGCTATTGAATGCCGTCTATGTTTTCTTAGCATTATAATGGTAATCATTTAATTCCCTACACCTATCATTTCAATGCCTTTGACCTACCTGAGTTTCACTCTCGTGCCTGCTGTAGCTCTACAAGTGTTTCCTTGTCTTCCAGCATGCCTGTGTGAGTCAGACCTTCCATTCTTTCCATTTAATCTAAGGCTTTATTTTTAAAACAATTTCTATGGGACTATTCTGGTTGGATATATATATATACATATAGAGAGATTGCCCATAAATATTTTACGTGATTGTGAGTATGGCTGTATTTAATCTAACATCTTACTGGTTTTGACTTATCCATCTTGCTTTGTTTTTTTATTTAAATTAGTTTTGTGTGTGTGTGCATGTGTGTGTATGCGTGTGTGTGATATATGTGTCTGAGCATGCAGGCACGTGCATGCCACAGAATACATGTGGTGTTCAGAGGATAACTTTGAAGAGCTGGTGGTTCTCTCCTTCCACTCGGATTCTAGGGATTGCATTCAGGTAGCCAGGCTTTTATGGCAAACGCTGTGTGTCTGACGACTCCCCTCACCAGCCCTTTGGTTTTTGTTGTTTGCTTGCTTGCTTGTTTTTCCTTTCATTTTCCTGGGTTGGGTAAGTTAAAACCATTACTTTCTATTATTCAGTTTGGCATACATTAATTGCCTATTCTTTTAAGTAGTTGCTAAAGAGTTTACAGTCTACATCACTGCTCAGTGTCTCCCATAGAATAAAGTTGTACATTACATAGACAAGCATTCAAAGGCCTTTATACTTACTTTCCTGCCCCTCTAGTTGGTCTTTGTGCTATTGTTATTACACCATTTTACTTAAATGTTGTTTTAAACTCCATAGGAAGTTGGGTTTATTTTTAAGCAATTATCTTTCAATGATATCTTATGCTTGCCCATACATTATATTACCATTCTTTTGTGTTGATCCAGATGTCTGTGCGGCACCGCAAGCCTTTGCTGGAAAGACTAACCTCCTTCATTATCCAATGCAGCGCTTGCCTGCTGAGTGACGTTCCCACAACTTTCGTACGTTGAAAAGTCCTTTGTTTGCCTGCATTTTAAAAGGTAGTTTTTCTGGGTGCTCTGGATTGAATATGTCATGTTCCCCAAAGATTCATGCGCTTGAAGCTTGGCCTTTAGTAAAGGCATGGTGAGGTGGTAGGAGACAATTAGAACGGTGCCCAGGATAAATGATTGACACTTGTCTCGTGGGCGTGGCGTAGGTCTCCGGGGCGTGGCTTAGTTACTACATGGAGGAGCTGGTAGAAGAGGCCACCCACGTGTCGAGGCTCCTCCAAATCTTCCACTCACTGCTGTATATGTGCCTTTGCCTTGGGATGTCCTCTACCGTGGGACATCATCTGCCATTGAACGTCCTCTGCCAGGAGATGATGTCCTCTGCCCCAAGATGTCATCTGCCCTGGGATGTCCTCTTCCGTGGGGCATCCTCTGCCATGGGACTTCTAGGTGCCTTTTAATATTTTCAAATACTAACAGCCGAGGAGAAGGCTCAGCAGGTAAGAAAGAGCCTCTGCTTGGTGTACAACCATGAGGACCTGAGAAATCCTCAACACCCACTTCAAAAAAACAAAACAAAACAAAACAAAAAACAAAGAATAACCACACACCTGAGCCTGTAACTCCAGCACTGTGGAGGGTGGAGACAGGAGGATAGCTGTGAATTAGTAGTCACCAGCCTCACTCCTGGTTCAATGAGAGACCCTGTCTCAAGGGAATAAGGTAGAGAGTCAGTCATAAAGCAGGCCTCTGCACACACAACAGACAGTGAACATGGCCCATTCCTAGGAGCGCATGTGCGCACATGCACGAGAGGGCACACACACACACACACACACACACACACACACACACACCAACATTAATTAATATGTCAAACAACTATCAGAAACCTGGCCAGGTGTGCCCAGTGTGCTGTCTTTGTGTTGCCTCTGGTTGGGGATCTTGGGTCATTTGAAACTGTGTGCTTATGGCTTCTGTTAAATTTGGAAAGTCTCCAGCCATGATCCCTCCAAACCTGTTTCCTAGCTCCTCTCTTCCGAGACTCTGGCTGCTTTTAAGTTCTGCGCTTAGTGGTGCTTCCAAAGTTTCTGTTCTTGTTTACTTTGTAGTTTTTCTCCCCTTTCCCTTGGGAGAGTTCACGTTGGCACACCCGGGGCTTGCTATGACCTCTGCCTGCGGTGTCCAGCCGACTGCTGTTCCTGTCTCCTGCATCTTGTTTCTCACACGTTGCCTTTTGCAGCTTTCTGTCTTCAACTGGGTCTTTTAACGATTTTCTCTTCTCTCTTCAATTCTCACTTTCCTCTTGGAGAGAGGAGGAGGAGCTTCTTTTAAAAGCTCTTTTAATGCTATCAGTCTCATCAGGCCTGTCATTTCTGGTTGTTTCTATTGATTGATGTTTTTTCTTCTGACTATAGGTTGTATGTTCTTGTTTTTACCCCTCAGGCTACTTGCATGTCTTAGGAAGGCTTCCTAGTTTGACTGGTGAGAGCAGAATCTATCTGTCCCTGTGAGAGTTCAGGAGACCAACAACTATTCTCCTGCCTTCTCCAGTGCTCTCTCCACAGAATCAGCATTCACACACACACACACACACACACACACACACACACTGTGTACACTTGTACATGCACACACACATATGTGTGCATTAGTGCTCAGCTGATCCTGCAGAAGAACTTCAGAGCCCACCCCCACTCCCTCACCCCTGCCTGCCTCTGGACAGTCTCCTGTCCTGGCTGGCTTTGTCCTTCCTGAACTGAGAATCCTCTCCTCAGAGTCCCCTAGTCTCTGTGGGTTCCCACCACCACGCAGGGCTCCCCGCAGGCGTGTCCCTTTTAGTTAGCATCCCGTGCTCTGTTGCACAATGTCTGAGCACCACCTTTGTTCCCTTATCCCTTCCCCGGCTTTGCAGGCTTGTGAGGCAGGAGGGTAGCGATGATCCTCAAGTCTTTGTCGTGGGTAGAAGGGGGATTCTGTTTTTGACATAGGATGCTGTTTGAGTGGATCCAGCCTCACTGCGTCCAGCCATGTGTCCTGTGGAGAACCGGACAGTGACCAGATGCTTGGAAGACGGGGCCTCTTCCCCATTTATAAGTCACTTCTCTCCAACAGCCTCATCACCAGCTACAGAATGCAGGCGATGATAGCAGACCTTCCCTGGGATGGGATGGTGGCACCTCAGAAGTGTACTCACATGCAGAAATAAGACTGTGGCCTGTGCCTCTTAAACAGTATACTTAGTGACCCCCAGGTCAGGTGAGCAGGGTGACTCCAGTCCAAAGACAGCTGGAGAAGGGCTGAGGAGCCATTTTTAATACCGGCCTTTAAGTTTGTTTCAAATTGCACCCGAAAACCCCCTCAAAAGAAACCCGGTACACCTCAGTTCCTAATGCAGATCTATGACTCCATAAGGTCTTTTCCAAATACAACTCTAATGTCCACCCTGCCCCTTCAGATTTTGTTCTGGCATATCCTTCACCTTAAGGTGGGACCACTGTTCTCCTCTGAGCCCCCTTTAAAGATGTAGCACTGGGAAGTGTGGCTATCAAATGTGTATGGAAGGCAGGTGTCAAAAAGAGGCGGGCACTCTCCTCTGCTTTCCCCTGGGCCTTGGGGGTGGGAAGGAAGCCTGCCAGGTGTCTCAGGCTTTCAGTCTTCTGTTTTACTTCTGCCATCTCCCACAGCCATTGAAGAGTTGTAGTGTCTACATGACTTTGACCCTCCATTTGGAGACTTAGACTTAGGATCCATGTTCCTTTTCCTAAATCTGGCCAGACTGAGAGTGGATCAGCTGGGTGTGGGGGTGCAGTCAGGTGCTTTCTGAGCCTGTCAACAAAGGCTGCACTGCTTGTGCCTTTGTGTGTGTGTGCGCGTGTGTGCGCACTCTCGTGAGTGCTCCTTCCTGGATCCCAAGCTGATATGCAAGAAGTCCCATCTCCGCTGAAGCCATGCTGAAAGGAAAGCAACACCATGAGGAGAACATACAGTCAGCAGGGTCAGCCTGGCTGGCCCCAGAACAAACACTGGTGCCAGACATGTGGGCAGAGAAGCTTCCGTGGGTTCCATTGCTGTGCTGTGCCACTGTGTTCAGATGTCAACAGTGGGAGTGCACCCCTTCCAAAGCCCCTATGGGCCCAGCAGAATGGAGGAGCAAATGGTTCCAGGACCAACTGAGGCAGGTGGTCTACACAGACATGTTGGATGAGGGACACATTTCCCAAGGGGTCTGTCTGTAAAGGCTCCTCTAAAACTGCCAAGAAGCCGGCTTTCTGATTAGCAACCCTGCACACAAGCAAGTATGGCAGAAGCCCTTGATTTGCTCTGGGTAAAGGAACAACAGCTGGAAGCAAAGCCAAGGAGGGAGCCCTCTTCTTATGCACTTGGCCAGTGCATCACAGTTCCCTGTTTCCTCCCACCTTCCCTTCCCAGGCCCCGTATATGCAAATTGTTCTTTCAGGCCCAAGAGAGTCAAAGATGGATACATACTAACTACACTTTGCATTTTCTTTATGCAGATGCTTGGAGTTCTAAGGCTTTGCAGACCCTGGAGCAATGACCCTCCACGGTTACTGTAACATACCTTTCGTATGCAAACCTTTCCGGAGCCCAACCTTATTCACTTCCTTCCAGGCTTCCAAATTCCAGGTCACTATCTACCTGTCCTTATTAACTCAGGACAAGGTGCACCCACCCCCACCCCCACCCCAGGGACAGCTCCTTATGCCCAGAGCCTGCTGACATCATTCCTACTACCCAATCCTAGAGCCTACTTCCCCTGCCTGTTCCCTCCTTTGCTGATGGTGGAGTCCCTTGTGCATAGCTGGCACATTCTTCCTTTGCCTCTTGTCTAACCAAAGCCCCCTGCCCCAGACTCTTCCTGAAACAGTGTTCCCCTCACCCCTCACTAAGAGTAGCAAGCTGTCTTCTGCACTGCTGGCTTTACTATCGCTCAAATGTTTTATTGAGCACTCTGCTTTTAAAGAATTGTAATCATTAATTTGTGTGTGTGTGTGTGTGTGTGTGTGCAAACCGCTGATGTCAGTTCTCTCCTCTCACCATGTGTGCTCCAGGAGCCAAGTTCAGGTTGTTAGGCTTGGTGGGAACAGAACAAAAGGCCTTATTGCAGGAAAGCTGCAATTTTACAATATAGGAGCAGGGCAGGCAACTAAACCCAGCAGGATTGGGAACCTTACATTTCCTAATCTGAGCACTCTGAGGTTTGGTCATCCTGTAAAACAGCCAGCAGGCATCCCTGCTTTTCTGCAGATGTGATATGCCTCAATTAAAAAACAAAACAAAACAAAAATATCATGTGAGTTCTTTTGTGATTGGGTTACCTCACTCAGGATGATGCCCTCCAGGTCCATCCATTTGCCTAGGAATTTCATAAATTCATTCTTTTTAATAGTTGAGTAGTACTCCATTGTGTAAATGTACCACATTTTTCTGTATCCATTCCTCTGTTGAGGGGCATCTGGGTTCTTTCCAGCTTCTGGCTATTATAAATAAGGCTGCTATGAACATAGTGGAGCATGTGTCCTTCTTACCGGTTGGAACATCTTCTGGATATATGCCCAGGAGAGGTATTGTGGGATCCTCCGGTAGTACTATGTCCAATTTTCTGAGGAACCTCCAGACTGATTGCCAGATGCCGGGGCCTAGCAAACACAGAAGTGGATGCTCACAGTCAGCTATTGGATGGATCACAGGGCCCCCAATGGAGGAGCTAGAGAAAGTACCCAAGGAGCTAAAGGGGTCTGCAACCCTATAGGTGGAACAACATTATGAACTAACCAGTACCCTGGAGCTCTTGACTCTAGCTGCATATGTATCAAAAGATGGCCTAGTCAGCTACAAGTGGGAAGAGAGGCCCATTGGTCTTGCAAACCTTATATGCCTCAGTACAGGGGAACGCCAGGGCCAAGAAGTGGGAGTGGGTGGGTGGGGGAGTGGGTGGGGGGAGGGCATGGGGGACTTTTGGGATAGCATTGGAAATGTAAATGAAGAAAATACCTAATTTTTAAAAAAGGAAAAAAAAAAGAAAAAAGAAACAAAACAACAAAACAAAACAAAAAACAGAAACAGAATGCAAAATAATAGAAATTTTTAGTCCACCCACTAAAGCAATTTCATAAGCTAAACAAACAAGAAGTGTCCTCAACTAGCTCACGCAGGGAATGCTGGCTGGTGACAAAGCTCTGAAATCAGATCTCTATCAGGCTGAATGTCACCATTTTGTCATCATCTGCCTGACACTCCTCACCCAGATGTACTTACCTCAGTAAACACTTATTTTCCATGCTGTGTTATTACTTCATGGTGTGTACTCACTTCCACTCTATCTAGGCAATTTGAACTGGATGAAGAGAAAGAAATATATTTCCTTGACCCAGTCATTCTTACAGTGTTCTCTCTCTCTCTCTCTCTCTCTCTCTCTCTCTCTCTCTCTCTCTCTCTCTCTCTCTCTCTCTCTCTCCCTCCCTCCCTCCCTCCCTCCCTCCCTCCCTCCCTCCCTCCAGCTTTCCCTCTCTTTCTTCTGAGTTTCATGTAGCCCAGGCTAATCTTGAACTCACTACGTAGCTGAGGCTGACCTCAAATTCTTGATCCTCCTGCCTTTGGAATAATAGAATTACAGGCATGAGCCACCACACCCAGCTGATTTGTTAATTCCTTTATCAGAATTCAAGAGTTTAGTAGTAACCAATTAAGTACAGCATTTCCAAGGAGTGGTGTGGCTGCATGCTCTTTTAAGGGAGAACTAACAAATGTTCTGACTGGAAGGAAGCAAGTTAAATTAGAAGACATGTTCCTGCCTGGGCCTCTCCCGTTCCTCTTACAGGCACTGGCAGAATCACAGAACAAGGTCCTTCATTTCAGGGGTCACAGATGAGTCCCTGGACCTGGCTGGAACCAACAAGGTTCCGTGGTTAAGATTTCCATAACCAGCAGTGGCCAGTTGTCCTGGGCTTCTAGAGCCCAGACTGTCCTCCTTCTGCTCGGTCATCTCTCAGAATCTATTGGGAGGCAGGGTTGGTCAGGCAAGTGACTAGAGAGCTGGGACCTGGGGGTTTAGGGGTGCCATAGGAACCAGGGTGTCTGGAACTTAAGAAAACATTGTTTTGATATTATACTCGTATATTACAGAAGAAGTATTAAAGGTCCACCTTATTCACACCCAGGAGCAATTCCTTTCCATAGAGAGGACCTGTGATCCTGTTATCTGTGAGATCTGTAAAGATGACCTTGTGCTCTGCTTGCTCCAGTCGGCTCAGTTACAGGGACATCTCAGATCCTAGCTGTTAGTTTTCATCCCTAAAGTTGTTCTAAATTAATAACCTCCATGGGTTTATCACCAATGGCTTTGAACAAATTTCCTATGGATTGAAAAAGAGGAACTCTCTAAGGCAGTGAATTGTAGGGAAATGGGGGCTGCTAATTCTGGACCAGTTTTGGATGAGGGACCCATTGAGAGAAATGGGGGAAAGTATGGGAGAGGGAGGAAGGAGGTATGGGGGAGAGAGGAAAGGAAGGGGGAGGACAGAAGGACGAAGGGGAAAGAAAAGTCACCAGGGAAGAGTGGTGAGCACAGTAAGCAGGTGGGGCTGGGCTAGCTCCAGCTGCTCTTGGCCCATTTGATTTCAGCGTCCAGGCCAAGTCTTGACCTCTGGATGTGATTGTGAAAAAAGTTCTGCTGAGACTTCCTGAAGTTAGAGAGCTAAGGGGAGGGGTCAAGGAGAGTGAATCTCAGAGGCTGGTGAAATGCCCTCTCCTGGGCATGTGAGAGCCAGGGAGCTGATGCAAGAGATGCCAGGTAGTGTCTCGGCTTCATCACTTATAGGCACAGCCTGGCCTCCGTCCTCTGGGAAATGGCCCTGTACTGAGCGTGGACTTCCAGTAGGTGGTATGGAAGCAGAGTGGAGCAAGCCAATAGCAACCAGCTTGTGAACTGTCAATCAAATTCAGACAGATCAGTGTAAGCAAAGATGGGGAGGAAATTTTCCACCTCCAGCTTAGATCAAGGGACAAACAGCAACAAGAGACATTTGCTCTAAGTGAGGACTGCACAGCTGCTGTCTGCTCCTGCTAAGGCTGAGAAGTTGTGCTTAGTCCTGCTCAGTCTCTGTGGCTATCAGCTATTGGCTCATAGCAGTGCTGCTGCCTGGTGAAGTGCGAACCTGCAAGCCAGCTTTGACCCTTTTTGTCTGACTCCCTCTCCTAGGTCCCCAGGGCCATGGAAAAACTCTCCTTGAGGCGAGCATTTTGAAGGCCTGACCTTTTAAGCCTTTTAGAAGCTCACCATGTGTCCATTCTAGTGTTTCACAGTTCATTGACGTGCACACGCAACCTGGTTTAATCTTCAGTTTACAGTTTACAGATGGAGGAGACATGAATTCACGGGACAAATTGCAGAAAACTTTGATTTGAGGGGTTTTGTGGTCAGGTTATGTCTTCCTGAAAAACCGGGGCTAGGGAACTGCAGAGGTAGAAAGTAGAGCGATGGAGGGAGAAGGACTGAGGGGGAGGGGAGAGGGAGAGGGAAAACTAGATGTCATTTAAGAGATGAGCAGAGAGGGAGGTTATTACCGGTAGCCTGTGTGGGTCAGCCCTGATTTGGGTTAGATAAATTTGAAGCATGGTCCACACACAGGTTCCAGTGTGCAAGGTCACCTCTCGGGTACTGCATATTTGACTCTGATATCCTGCATGGAGCTGGGGATCCTTTGCCACTTTGGGTTTATGCTCTGCTATGACCAGCTGCAGCCCCTGTGCCTTGACTCTGAGTCATTGCCTGCAGAAGGCTAGTACTTGCAGCTCTTACAGGAGTCTAGAATGATCAGACCAATACACTGATACAGTCCTGGGCCAGCACTGGCAAAATCGGGCATCCGAAAGCCTGGGGCGGGGCGGGGCGGGGCGGGGCGGGGCGGGGCGGGGCGGGGCGGGGCGGGGCGCCGTAGCTGCTGTAGTTCATCGGCCTTTCGACTCTTCAGGGCTGATCAGTACTTTTGCAAAGTCTGACTTTCGCAGAGATCTGAGAGGCGCCAGGGTCACTGCAACTCTGTGTCCTTTGGCGTCTCCTCCACCCTTTTCCGGCTTTCCCACTGGCCAAAGAGCGTGCTCCCAGGTCCCTTCCCCGCTACTTGGACTGCCTGGATGATTCTCAGTGGGAGAGAATGTGCCTAGACCTGCTGGAACTAGATGCCCCAGGGTGGGGTGGTACCCAAGGGGGGTTCCCCTTCTCTGGAGACAAGGTGTGGGGACAATGGGGGAGGGATTTGTAAGGGTGAGACTGGGAAGAGAGGCGGGAGGGGGCTGTAATTGGGATGTAAAGTAAATTTAAAAGAGGAAGAGAAGGAGGAGGAGGGAGGAGGAGGGGAAGGAGGAGGAGGAAGGAGGAGGAAGAGGGAGAGGAGGAGGGAAAGGGAGAGGAGGAGGGAGAGGGAGAGGGAGAGGGAGAGGGAGAGGGAGAGGGAGAGGGAGAGGGAGAGGGAGAGGGAGAGGGAGAGGAAGAGGGAGAGGGAGAGGGAGAGGGAGAGGGAGAGGGAGAGGGAGAGGGAGAGGGAGAGGGAGAGGGAGAGGGAGAGGGAGAGGGAGAGGGAGAGGGAGAGGGAGAGGGAGAGGGAGAGAGGGAGAGGGAGAAGAAACACCATTACAAAGATGAAGTTACAAAAGTGAGCAAACCAACCAGCCTGGGTTCCAGCCTCCAAACAGCAGGTCTGGTTAGCGATGGAGCAAAGTCACAAAGACTTCAGACTCACGATCACCAGCTGCAATGTGTGAAACTAACTATTTGGAAGCAACTTTCCCAACCTGTATTCTCCGAGCCTGACCCCTCTCTTTGCCCCGGGTTTGCCAAGGTATCTACAGTCTTCCCTAATGGTTCTGCACTGTGCGAGCCCAGCATTTTCACAAACAGGCACACGCTGCGCTGGCCTCTCTGACGCTGCATTAAAAGCAACCTGTCCCTTGAGCAGAGTTAGGGTCAAACTAGTGGGCCCCTGTGATCCACTGTCGTCCTGTTCTCCTTTCTCAGAAAGCCATACCTCTCAAGGAGAAGCATTTCTGGAAGCAATCCTGGCAGTGAAGCACAACACTGCAAATGGCCTAGTGCCCGCCCCCAACAGCCCCATGGGGACTTCTGCCTCTGGATATCTGGGCAAACCTTCCAGTCTAGGATGGTGCCTGATGGCTCTGCGGCCTGCACCTCAGGACACCCTCTTCCAGACTAGCTCCCTGCTGCACCACCTTTGGCTGGTAGCTGTCCTGGCTTTGCACAGTAGGGGGGGGGGGTGGGGGGGTGGAGGGCAGCGATCACCGGCTTTAAGGGACACCGGCCTTAGAGCCCTGTTGCTGGACCCTGACCCGAGGAGATGGGAAATGCCACTCTATTTTATGCCGAAAGCACATGCCCTGATGAATTTTATCTGGGGTCCTTGAGGGTAAAATTAGGTCTTAAACTCGGAGAAGTTGCAGCTCTCCGGACATTTACAGCGCCTCAGCACTGGCCGCCTTTCACGTTGTAAGCGAATTCAGTCACCTCACGGGGACTTTGAGACTAGAGAGGCATCTCCATCAAAGATTACACAGCCAGAGCTCACTGTATTTACCTCATCACCACCTGTGAGGTCAGCCTTATCGCCGGGTTTTAGGATTAGGAAAGGTCTTGGGAGATACGGGACTTGATGTCACGCATTCAGTAACTCAAGACAGAGTCTCACACCCAACACCACTGTCTTCCGCTCAGACTCTGCCTCTTTCGAAGGTCGCCTCTGTGGAGCCTCCACATGGGGTGGCGCGCCATAAATATTTGTGGGTCTAATTCCAGGAACTTGGCCCCCCGCCCCTGCCGTGTTTCTACAGTGGGGTGGGTCTAAAGCAAGTTGGCTCGTTATTTCACTCGTTCGTTCATTCACTCATTCGGCAGTTTTTGAATGCCTACTGTGTGTAGGTGCTGATGTAACAGCCAAAGTAGCCGCGGTGTGCCTTAGGGTCTCAAGTTCCTGGTCCACAGCTCATTCAGGATGCGGGAAACCGAGAAGGCTCCACTGTAAGGAAGTAGTTGGGACACATAGGAGCGGAAAAGCGGCTCCTCTAGAGTCGGAAGAAGCACCAGAAATGGATTCCACAAAAGGGCTACTAGCAAGGAAGATGCAGACTCCGACTGCCGGGGGCAGCGGCAGGCAGAGTGGGATGGGGGCAAAGACAAGAAGAGGAAAATCGGATAGCAGAAAACCGGACCCCTCTAGAGATCCACAGTGCCAGTTTAGGGAGGTCAGTGCGCAGAGTCCCTAGTCTGGTGGATCCCACATCCACCTAAGACCCTTGGTGGCTGCCCACGTTTACTGGAGCGAGATGACCCAAGCCATAGGTGTGATCTGTCCACAGCAGCATACTTGGCCGATCTAGGGACATTGATAGTCAGTGTCTCTCCTCCTCGAGTATCCTGGTGTAAGCTGTTTGAGTTCGGTTTTCCCTTGCGGGAGTTTTGGTGGAGTCTGGTCCCAGCGCGGAGGGCAGCCCAACAGTGGAACAGGGGCTGGACCTGACTCCTGCGCCAAGCAGTGGTGACTTCGAGCCGTGGGCGCGCTCCTCCTGGCCCTGCAGCACCTGCACCGGAGCGGGATCGGGGCAGGCTCGGGAGGCGGAGGGGCGGACAGGGGCGGGCACCGGGGCAGGCCCGGCCCCTCCCTCCCCCTGCCGGCAGGTCGCAGCGGGGACGCCGCGGCGGGGCAGCCGGGAGGGGCCGCGCCGCCCCAGAGAGTCATTGGCGGACCCGGTGGCCCGAAGCTGATAAATAAGGGCCGAGCCCGAGGCTGCTGGCCAAGTTGGACGTCGCGACCCGAGCGAGGGCCAGGTCAGCGCCGGTCCCACGAGGCGAAGCCAAGTGACCTGCGTTCGGCCATGGCCTCGCTGCTGGGCGCCTACCCGTGGACCGAGGGACTGGAGTGTCCCGCCCTGGAAACCGAGCTGTCGGATGGGCTGTCGCCGCCCGCCGTCCCCCGACCTTCAGGGGACAAGGGTTCGGAGAGCAGGATCCGGCGGCCCATGAATGCCTTCATGGTGTGGGCCAAGGATGAGAGGAAACGTCTGGCAGTGCAGAACCCGGACCTGCACAACGCGGAGCTCAGCAAGATGCTGGGTAAGTGCGCGGGACGCGAAGCTGGTGCGCGGATGGCGCGGGTGACAACGCCGTTCGGAAAGGTGGGGAGTGGGGGTGGGATTTGAACACAGACACCACCAGGGCCTGAGCGGGCCACGGTGAAACTGGTGAAACCAGTGAAACTTTAGGAACAGCGCGGGGCTCTGGACTGGTCCCTTCTCCGGGCCGCGGAGCTGAGACTCGGGTCTCAGGAGCCGGAGCGACCGGCGGCCGGTCTCGGGGACTGGAACTAGGGTTTAAGGACTCAGAACCCGCGTTTGCTGGAAGACTGAGGAAACTCCACTCCTCACGTTGTAGACTGGGAAAATCAGTAAGAGATATTGTCACGGAGAAAAAGATAACGAACGTACGTCAGTTGAGGCCTCACTGAGAAACGTCCCTGTTTTAAACTATTTAACAGAAAGAAAAAGAAAATCAGCAACAAAAGATGTCCTCCAGAATAGGCTGGGTTCGCTTATCTATTTATCGAAGAAGTGTAGATAACTTGAAAAGATATTTCGAGCAGTTGAGAGGGCCTTTGAATCTCATCGCTTCTTGCTTATAGCTATGGTGCTGTCCGCAGATAATCCTGACTGGAACCAGACAGGCCAGAGAATTGGGGATGAAAATGCTAAAACGGTTCCAAGGAACCCGTTCTTGTTGGATTTTCTATTCTCTCCAGTACTCAGAGCAGGGGTGGGTGGGTTAATATATGCATTACACACACACACACACACACAAACACACACACACACAAACACACACACACATTTATACACCCACATATTAATTAAACATGTTTGTGTTAGTGAGTGTATGCGTGCACACTCGTGCCACCATGAGTGTGTGTGGGGTGGTCAGAAGACATCTGGGAGGTGGGGAGTAAGTTCTTTCTTGCCATCATGTGGGTTCTAGGAATTAGACATCCATATCTTCAGGCTTAGTGGCAAATGCCTTTACCCACTGAATTAGTCTCAAAGCCAAAAAACTTTCAATCTCACCTTACTTCAAATCTCTTTACCCTTCAACGTGGTTCTTATTTATTGTAACCAATAAGATCCCTTCAAAATATTTTGTTTGCAGAGGGCACCAAGGCCTGCCAGGAGAGGCATACAGGCCACTTGACCCCACCCCGCTCGGATGGAAGCCCTTCCCTTTTCCGTAGGAGCCTGGGCTCTTTCCTCTTTCAGAGTCACAGAGCGAGCGCTGGCTTTCTGCTGGTAATAGGCCTGAGCCTAGAGAGATGGCCCAGCTCTCTGGCTGTCTGGAGGCTCCAAAAAGCACTTGGTGAGAGTTGTGGGGTTCCAAGCATCTCTTATCCAAATCTTTGGCCAACTCTGCCCAGTGTGTATTGGTGAGCATTGCCATTGGGCCTCCTTCCTCCAAACAAAATAATAAGCCTGTACATTCCCCATTCTGTTAGCATGACAAGAAATAGACTAATATCTACAACCATTTTTTTTTTATCTGAAAGCTTATATTGTTTTCTTTTTTAATGAATTTTATGAATCCCTCTTTGGTTCAGTCCCAGTTGGGGAGAGAATGTTTTTTATTTTTGACCAGGTTTCTGAGGAAGGCCCTGGTGGAGATAGAAGGGTGGGGAACCTGGAAAGGAATCCAGGCTGCCTTTTTTGGGGGATGAGGACAGGGACAGAGATGTGGGAGACAAACCTTCCTGTGGACTAATTCTATCTGGAATACAACTGCAGGCTTTCTGAGTGTGCAGTTCATCTTGCAGAAAGGACTGTCTTTCCTCCTTTAGCAGTACAGCTCAAAATGGGCGAGGGGAAAACAGCAGCTCTTCGCTGCTTGTTAAAGTAGAGACCACGCAGCGCCTGCTAGCAGGGGCAGCTGCAGCCCCCGTGTACTCCTCCTTCCTGAGAACGTTCTTCTTTTTCTGGCCCATGCGAGGGAAGGCACGGACGAGAGACTCCCAACATTTGCCACTGCAGGCTTCCCAAACGTCAACCTTAAAACCCAGGTAAAGGATTTTTAGCAATAGAAAGTGAACTATTTAGTGTACCATGAATACATTGAGGTGTGCCTACTACATGACAAATGAGAAAGTGTATCACAAATTAGACATTTGTTAGGATTTAAAGTGGAAACCGTGTTTTAGTAAGTCTAGTGCATCTGGGTACGTTTGGGGACCAGAGCCACGTTTTATAGTCAGGCCACGGTTAGAGCATGCGGTGTGTCTGGATCCTGGACATCTTGCAAAACTAGTGCCATCTCTACATCTGGTGCTGTGGACACTCTTTGAGACATACTTCTAAGTGACAACTAATTGCAACAATTGCAGATAGTGGTAGCTTCTGCCTTTGAGCGTTCAGTGTCCTATAATATTCTGACCCATGGAGCCAGCTACTGTGGGCAAGGGCAGAAACCAGGGCAGGGTGTACATACCCTGTGCTTAGCCACAGTGTATTATTGTACCCAGTAGGGAGACATGGCCTCTTTCCTTACAGGGCTTAACCGGCCAGATGCCTTGTCCTCTTCACTAGAGGGTCTGAAACTTGAGGGTACATTAGAGTCTAGAAGAGCATGCTAAATTTGCAGATGCCTACCTCCATTTTAGTGGGCAGCAGTTTAAATGGTCTGTAAGTGATCCTTGGAACTCTCTGGAGCAGGGCTGCGTTCCATTGAAAGATGGAAGTGGTGTACCAAGGTGGCTTGTGATTGCAAAGGGACAGACAGGTAGGGTACGGTGAATAGAAAACCAAGTACATGCAGCATTTTAACACCGGTGAGGATACACAGAGAGGAGACTCCTAAAGGGGAGAGCCGAGCCCTGCGTTGGAAGCAGCACCTGTTATAATCAGAAAGATGGAGACCAGGGGGCAGTTAAGGAGCTTGCCTCTGTGGAGAGCTGTGGCTGAGAAACTGTCCTGCTATGGTCTGAGAGTCCTAACTCCACGAGAGAAAGTGGTAGTGCACACACATACGTTCGAGGGTCTTTGTCTCGTCTCTGTCTCTCTGTCTCTCTGTCTCTCTCTGTCTCTCTCTGTCTCTGTCTGTCTGTCTGTCTGTCTGTCTGTCTGTCTGTCTGTCTCTCTCTCTCTCTCTCTCTCTCTGTGTGTGTGTGTGTGTGTGTAAATATTAGCTTACAGGCTATTCCTATATCTTTCCATAGAGTGTCTATTTGACCCTCAGAGGTGAGGAATAGTTATTTATGAGCCTGAACAAGATTCTCTAATCTACTTCTTGATGACACGATTGGCTGAAGCTGGGTTACCGCACTTAAGAGACACAAGAGATATACATTACTAAACAGCATGACATGCCTTCATAAGTGGCAGGGAACTTTCATTAAAACGCACAAATAAACACAACTGACCCCTAAAGGATTTAAGAACCATAGTCAATATTACAGTCTTTAGATTATTTTTTCTGTTGCTGACCATTAGGTCGGGTAGGACTTCCCTGGGACGCTCACGGTTTGGAATGGTTGCCACATCTGGTGGTTTGGGGTGAGATGATGATTTCTAAGCACTTTTCTCCAACATTGTGCGGTGTAAACAGGAAGAGTCGGTCCAGCCCCTTCAGTGCGTGTGTGATCTGGGATGAAAAGAGCCTAGAGGCAGGTGGTGTCCTCTGTATCCGTGAGAGGGGTCCAGTGGGTGGGGTAGGGGTCAGAGGACAGCAATGGGATGCTAAGAAGCAGGAGGCTGAAGTAGGTGCGGAGGCTGAACCAGCACTTTGGAGTCTGAGCGTGCCTTTTTCTGGTTTGTGTGATCAGGAAAGTCATGGAAGGCGCTGACACTGTCCCAGAAGAGACCCTATGTGGATGAGGCAGAGCGGCTGCGCCTGCAGCATATGCAGGATTACCCCAACTACAAGTACCGGCCCCGCAGAAAGAAACAAGGCAAGCGCCTCTGCAAGCGCGTGGACCCTGGCTTCCTCCTGAGCTCCCTCTCTCGTGACCAGAACACGCTGCCTGAGAAAAATGGCATTGGCAGGGGGGAGAAGGAGGACAGGGGTGAGTACTCCCCAGGGGCCACCTTGCCTGGACTGCACAGCTGCTACCGTGAAGGTGCAGCTGCTGCCCCTGGCAGTGTGGACACGTATCCCTACGGGCTGCCCACACCTCCGGAGATGTCGCCCCTGGATGCGCTGGAGCCGGAGCAGACCTTCTTCTCGTCCTCATGTCAGGAGGAGCATGGCCACCCCCATCACCTCCCCCATCTACCAGGGCCCCCTTACTCACCGGAGTTCACACCTAGTCCCATCCACTGCAGCCACCCTCTAGGTTCTTTATCCCTTGGCCAATCCCCAGGGGTTTCTATGATGTCCTCTGTTTCTGGATGTCCCCCATCTCCAGCCTATTACTCCCATGCCACCTACCACCCTCTCCACCCCAACCTCCAGGCCCACCTGGGCCAGCTGTCCCCACCTCCCGAGCACCCTGGCTTTGACACCTTGGATCAGCTAAGCCAGGTGGAACTTCTGGGAGACATGGATCGCAATGAATTTGATCAGTATTTGAACACTCCTGGCCACCCTGACTCTGCTGCAGGGGTTGGAACCCTCACTGGGCATGTCCCACTCTCCCAGGGGACTCCCACAGGCCCTACAGAGACCAGTCTCATCTCAGTCCTGGCTGATGCCACGGCCACGTATTACAACAGCTACAGTGTGTCATAGAGCTGGAGGAATGGAGCCTGGCCCAGCCCTGCCATCCCCTCCTCCCTATGAAGCACTGAGCTGAGCAGAAACTGTGGCGATGCCACTCCTTGGTGGCAGGAGGTCAAAACTGCTGTTCCAGAGCCTTCCGGTCAAAAGCCAGGATCCAGCGCTCCTTCTGTCCCTTTAAATGTGTTTTGTTGGCTTCACCCAGGAAGCACAGCCTTGGGAGCTGTGTGCAGTAGGATTTCCTAGCCGCTCTACACCATCAGTGTAGCTGATGGGGAGAAGCCCAGTGCATTGGAGTTCCTGCTTTTGGTGTAGCTACTTCTGATCTGTGGTGCTCCCAGTGAGATGGACCCTGGGCCTGGGGTCCATCTGAGTTCAGTCTCTAACTGGCAAAACCCCACTCTGGCTTGACCAGCCCTGACTATTCTCTCCTATACAGTGAGGGTTGGCTTCATAGCCAAGCCCTCGCTCTATGGATCTCCAAATTACAGCCCTCTCAAGGCCAAGGAAAGTGTGAATGACTGACTGCCCAAGGACCCAGGTATTCTGCTTTCCTATAACACTGTCCACAGCCACCCTAGAATTCCAAAGAAACTCCTTCAGTCGAGAAAAATATTCACCTTTGGTCTGGCAAGATGGTGTGGGATGTCTCAGTGGGTAAAAGTGCCTGCTGCCAAGTCTGATGACCTAAGTTCTATCTCCGGAGCCTACATGGTGGAAGAAGAGAACTGATTTCCTGCAAGTTGTATTCTGACTTCCAAATGCACGTGTGCCCCTGCATTATATGTGTGCTTGAGCATGCTCACATGCACACACACACACACAATGTAATTTTTTTAAAGGAAAAGATCTACCCTGGTTCAGAAAATTAATGAGTATGTTCAACTGCATCACTGAAAGCAAAATCAGATTAGAACTTGTTTTTGTTTTGTTTTGTTTTGTTCTGAGACAGGGTTTCTCTGTGTAGCCCTGGCTGCCCTGGAACTCACTGTGTAGACCAGGCTGGCCTCAACCTCAAAAGTAAGCCTGCCTCTGCCTCCTGAGTGCTGGGATTAAAGGTGAGTGGCACCACACCCAGCCTGGATTTTTTTTTTTAATATATACTTTAGATACATTATTTTGTTACATACATCTCAGGGGACTACAGTGTGAGAAATGACCTTATGCAGGCTTGCCTGTCCGCAACCCTGTGTCCCAAGGTGTGTGCCCTGATTTAGCTTCTTCTCAACTGTAACAATGTCTCATCCCCTCCTCGCAGAATGAACCAAAGAGCTAAGAACCTAAAACGTCTGTCCACGAAGCAGCAGTGTTGGGATGTGTTGATTTCTAGAGCAGAGCTGTAGCATACTCCTATCTACAGATGCAAAAGATGACTCTCTGCCCCTTGCTCCCAGGAGGGCTTTTCTCTCTTCTCTGTTACTCTCCCTCCAAACTGGCCCCTAATTCCAAGGGCCCCTCGCGTGGAATCCCAGGCACGATTCCCCTGGCCATGAAGGGAACTTGATTCTTGTTTCTCAAGTAGATACATCAGAACAATCACCTATCCCACGGTCCTTTGGCTGTCCCAAACAAACACCCTGTGACACCCAAAGATGTTTCTGAGCTTTGGTCGCACCCCAGACATTTCCATCCCCTAAACCTCCGTTGAAGGAACATACGGAACACTAAGCTGACAGACTCTTGTCTGCCCTTGGACACGTGTGTATTGTTGCCTTTATAAAATGTGTTTTTATATTCTGCCATTATGTCCACCTTATATTTTGTATTGTTGACAGATCCCCAAGAAGTCTTATTATAATATCACTTATAAGATATACTTAATCTTTATGCTATTACTGTATATACCATTTGGTAATAAATAGTGAATTGTTGACGATGTAATTGACTGGTGCCCAGTCCCGGATGGATATTAATAATCTCGTGAAACACTATCACAGGCATTAAGCTACTCTGTTCCATTTTTTTCAAGAAAACTGAATATGCATGGAACAGCTATGAAATTGATTTGTCAAAATGTTTAATTTAAATAAATTTTTTTTGTACCTTCACCATTCTATCCTTTGAAATAGTATTTTTTTTTTAAAATTTCATACTAGGTCTCAGTGCTACCTGTAATATTGTTTGTGTTATTTTCTGAGTCGACTTTTTTATTTTAAGGAGTTTTTGTTATATAGGGTTTTAAATTTCTTTATGAGTTGTGCTGAAAAGACAAACTTTGATTCTACCCGTTAGTGCTGTTTTTGTTGACATTGGAAAAGGAAAGCCATAGCAACCCACATGAGCAGTTTCTCCATGCCTATTCAGTAACTGCATGCTTCCCAAGTCTAAGCAAATGACCATCTTGCCCTCTCCCCTACTTGAGTGGTGTAGCAGTATGCAGTGGCCCTCTGGACTGGACAGCATGCTGTCGGGGAGACAGGCACACAGCCTGGAATCAAGGTCTGAGACAGCTGGGAAAGCCCAGGACGCACACTCAGTCAAAAAAGCTCCTGGAAAATCAGCCTGGCTCTGTCCCATGTATGGCACCTAATATGGTCCTCTCTTCATGTAAAGAAGGAACTTGTTTAAGTCAAAGGTAGCCATGCCCCTTCCCATGCTCCTCTGGGCCAACGAGGGCCCTCCTGGGTTCTGCACATCCTTCTCTGCTGATCATAACCCACACTCATTATTCAGTAGCACCTCATTGTTGTTGGGAGTGTTACCAAAGGTTTCTGACCTGTTTCTCATCCACAGCCCAGGTGGGGCTCGTCATTCCCACCACATTACACAGACAGGGACACTACAGTTCTGAGTGGGAGATGGCGTGGGACTCACCACCCTCCTAGGATGTTGGCTTCAAGCACCCATGAGGCGCATTCGTTGGGAGCATTCATGGCTGAGGGTTTAGTGCTTCTCCTTGGTCCTGGTTTGGGTGTTGGAGATGTGGCCTCATGTTGTGGCTCAGACTGACCTGGAACTCACTAGGTAGCCCAGACTAGCCTTGGACTTGTGGAAACCCTTCTTTAGCCTCCTTGGTTCCATTCTCTGTGCCTCACTGGGGCATGGATTCAACCGCTCCTCAATCCATGACCATCTCAGGCCAGAGAAGAAGAAAGCAATTATGGGTGACAATTGAGATGACACAGAGCCGTGCTGCTCTGCACCTGGCCAGTGGTGGCCATATGCAGAGATACACTGAGGTACTATACTTGGCTATACTGAGCTCTGAATTGGCAGTATCTGGTCAAGGTATGCCCCTTGGCACTGCCAAATGGGCATGCATCATTGTAACACACAGTGTGGTTACACTGTCCATGCCGATGAGATGGCAAGAAGAAGGCAGGAGGGTTCTCTGTTCTGAGTGGGACAGTGTGGGAACCAAAGTCTCTGTGGGTCCCAGCTCCCTGTGCACCCTGCCAGTGGTACTCAGGTTACAATGTGACTGATGTCATCTTACAGGATGACAAGCCATGACAGCAAGTTGTTTTTCTAAAATGCTGACGTTCCCATGTCACTCTTTGCCTTAAGGTCTCTCTCTGTTGCTGTTCCTTAAGCAGCGAACAATAAAGGGGACCCACTTTGTGGCTGAGGAGCCCTGTATTTCAACTCCCACTTGCTTATGTGCAGGGCAGTCTTTATTTTCACAAATGTTGTAGAAAGGGAAACACTTGTGTTCTTTTCTCTAAGACACACCCCCCACCACTACATCTCCTGCCAACTATACAAACTTCAGGCTTGTCATATCTGCCCAGCCCCAATGTTAGTTCCCCAATGGCCGAGTCTCTCCTTTCCAGAAGTTTCTCTCTCGGCTTCTCTTTTCTTCTGGTGGATCTTGCTGCAAGAATACCAACCGGTCTCTGAAAATACCATCCTTTCTCATGCATCCATGTTTAACCATGCCAGCATGGAGACCCTCACACTATTGCCTGTCTAGTGATACCTCATACAATGTCCAAGTGGCAGGTCCTTATTCTCCCATGGACCCTGGTAGCTACAGCGACTGGCCAACAATGAATTCAACTAGATTGTGTGTCCTCCATTGCCAGACCCAGAGTAGGTTTGAGAACCCTAGTTGGGTTGAGTAGTGGTGAAAGACCCCCCATCCTTCTGGGTCCATCCTCCTTGGAACTATGTCCCTAAGACCTCTGGTTCATGTGCCTCTCAGGTTCATGTGACTGAGGTAGGCCTGCACCTGCTGCAGTGTAGAATGGAGAGATAGGTTGAAGATGGAATATGAGCCTTCCTCTTTGAATAAATAGTATTTCTGCTTTCTTCCCAATGGAAAGGGGAGAGAGAAATGAAAAAGGCCATACCCATTCTGTCCCATTTGCTTCTGTGTTGCTACAATAAAAGACTGACCAAAAGTAACTCAGGGAAAAAAGGGTTTATTTGGCTTACACTTCCACATCATAGTCCATCAAAGCAGGGACCTTGAGGCAGGAACTGAAGCAGAAGCCATGGAGGAGTGCTACTTATTGGCTTGCTTTGGGTGGATGGCATAGTTTGCTTTCTTATACACCCTAGGACCACCTGTGCAGAGATGGTACCACCACAGAGGGCTAAGCCCTCCTACATCAATCATTTATCAAGAAAACACCCACAGCCAATTCCTCAATTGAATTTCCCTCCTCCCAGGTGACTCTAATCTGTGTCTAGTTGACAAAAAAATAACAAAACCCCACAATATCTAGCAAATGTTATCTATAATCTATCTATCTATCTATCTATCTATCTATCTATCTATCTATCTATCTATCTATCATCTATCTATAATCTATTATATCTATCTATCCATCCATCTATCATCTTCTATAATCAATCATCTATATATTATCTATCAATAATCTATTTATATGATATATGTATATCATCTTTTTCTGTCTTTCTTTTTCCATTTCTCTCTCCCTTTATGCCTCCTTTCTTTCTCTATTTGTTGCATTCACTCATCTGTGCGTGCACACACACACACACACACACAGATTCATCCTACTTCCTGTCAGTCTGTTATCTTTCTTTTAATTATAAATATAGACTTAGTCTTTAAAGTAAATTTAGGAAAATAAAGTTAGCTCTCATCCAAAACTTAGAGCCATCATTAGTTTTTTTTTTTTTTTACATATATCCATCTTGCTTTAAACGTTTTTGGTCTATATATTCATATGTCTTTTATAACAATTATTTTACTCTTTAATGTTAAATTTTCCCCATATCATTAGGCTTAGTTATTCTACAAAGCTGTTTTCTTCCTGCTTGATAAAATTCTAATAAGAACATGGAGAGCCTCAGATGGGCTTCATCATCCACCCATCCTGTTGTGTAGCCAGTAACACTAAGGCTGAGACAGGAGGACAAAAGATCAAAAGTTTGACACTATTTTAAACTACACAGTGAGACTCTGGGTAAAACAAGAAATATGGGACAAGGAGAAGGAAAAACAGCAGGAGAAAAGAAAAGAAAAGGAGAGAGCCATAGAAAAACGGAGAAAGAAATTGCCCCCTTGCTGTATCTACTTCCCTATCGTTGATTTTATGTGTGTCATCTCCTGTTCCATTTTCCAGCTTACACGGTTGTATGTACTATGATTGTGATCATGTGGACACACAACCCACTGGTAATAGCTTGTTCCAGTCAACACCCTAAGGTAGGAGTTGGTCAGTGACAACTAGCCTCCTCTGTGGCTACACAGAACTTCAGTGAACCGACACCATAGTTTACATATTTCACTTGGCCACCCTATGAGACATCACAGTTTACATATTTCACTTGGCCATCCTATGACTCTCTCCATAATTGGATTGTTCAACCTGCTGACCCAGTATCAGGATGTCATTTATAAAGGCTATACCTCAACCTTAAAACTTGCAAGAAGAATTTATTATATTTTAAGTAGCTTTATGGTTATCTGTTGGGTCACATATATAGCTATACTTGCTAGCATATAAGTAGCTTAGGTTAGACATTACCTACAGTTCCTGGTACAAAGAATCTGAGATGATCCTGTGGATCCCACAAAGAAGAGCAGATACTATGTGAAGGCTGGAAACCCCTGGTGACCTTTTGTCACTGACTTTATGTGACCAGACTCTTGCTACCTCCATTTTCAGATGCCCTGGTCACCCCAGAGGCCCCAAGAAGGCAGTTATTATGTTGTAGAGGTGATGAGATCTACATGGTAAGGCTGTGACTTCAAGGTCACAAGGTCGTGTGGAGGGTGAGTGACTAAAGAAGTCCACTTGCCCATGTCTCTTTACCCCATTGGTTCTTATCACAGAAATGGGGAAAATCTCACAGCTTCTCGACCAGATCTCAAGAAGCTAGAGATCTATCTATCTATCTATCTATCTATCTATCTATCTATCTATCTATCTATCATCTACCATCTATCTATCTGAAAAGATAGGAATACCAGCCCTGCCACCCCATCTCAAGATGCTGGGAAGGCCAGAGAACATGTGTAACGTTCTGAACTGTGCTCAAGAGAACAGAAGAGCGGTGTTACATCCTACTGCTACCTCCTCAGCCATTATAATTTAGAACTCTTAGTATGCATGGGGGTTCCTGTGGATTCTCAAATCCCCTGTGCTCAGGCCCCATATATCACAGGGTGCAGTCCACAGTTAGCCTGAATACACCTTCAGAGATTTTTACATCAGATGACTCATGATACCTAACAGAAAGCTCTACTATGCGACCTCTCTTTAGGTCAGGCTCTTTGGAAAATGATAAATAATGACTGGGAGCAAAGCCTACCCAGGCTCAGTGCTGACTGACTGTCCTGGGTAGGACACCAGCAATACTGTGAATTCTTTCAGTCTGAGTGACCGAGTCTGCAATATGACCCACTTGATTGCCAAAGTCTCACTGTGATTGCATTGTTTTTTATTTAAAAATTTTTCCATTAATTTATTTATTCATTATACATCCCAGTTGCAGCCCAGACTCCTCTCAGTCCTTCCCTCCCATGGCCCTTGCTCCTCTTCCCCCCTCCCCTTCATCTCTGAGAGGGGTGAGGTTCTCCCTGAGTACCAACCCATTCTCACACCTCAAGTAACTGCAGGACTAGGTGCATCCTCTCTCACTGAGGTCAGCCAAAACATCCCAGTTAGGGGAACAGGATCCACAGGCAGGCAACAGAATCAGGGTAAGCCCCTGCTTCAGTTGTTGGGGGATCCACATGAATATCAAGTTGCACATCTGCTGCATATATGCAGGGGGCCTAAGTCCAGCCCTTATATGTTCTTTGGCTGGTGGTTTAGTCTCTGGGAGCCCCAAGAGTCCAGGTTAGTTGACTCTGTTGGTCTTCTTGTGGAGTCCCTATTCCCTCCAGGTCCCTCAATCTTTCCCCCAAATCTTCCATAAAACTTCCCGAGTTGAGCTCCATCTAATGTTTGGCTGTGGGTCTCATCTGTTCCATCAGCTGCAGGGTGGGGTCTCTAGGAGGATAGTTAGGCTAGGCTCCTGTCTGCAAGCCTAACAGAGTATCATTAATAATGTCAGGGGTTGGTTCTTGCCCATGGGATGGACCTCAAGTTGAGTCAGTCATTGGTTGGCAATTTCCTCAGTCTCCTTGACATCATTGTCCCTGCATTTTTTGTAGGCCGGACAAATTTTGGGTGGAAAGTTTTGTGTGTCGGTTGGTGTCCTTATCCCTCCACTGGGAGTCATGCCTGACTACAGGAGGTGGCCACTTCAAGCTCCATATTCCCCACTGCTAGAAGCCTTAGCTGGAGTCAACCTCAAAGACTTCCTGGAGCTTCCCCCATCCCAGGTCTTTGGCAAGTCCTAGAGGTGCCTTCCCCCCTGACTTCTATCTCTCCCAGCCCTCTCTCCCCAGTTCTCCCTACATCTCCCTTTCCACTCCCCATTCCCTCTCCCACTCAGTTCCATCCATCCATCTAACTCCAATGGCAATTTTATTTCCCCTTCCCAGTGAGATTCAAGCATTCTCCCTTTAGCCCTCCTTGTTATTTAGCTTCGTTGGGTCTGTGTAGCGTGGGTATCCTGTACTTTATGGATAATATCTACTTTTCAGTGAGTGCACACTGTGCATGTCCTTTGGAGTCTGGGTTACCTCACTCGGGATTTTTTCTAGTACCATCCATTTGCCTGCAAATTTCATGAAGTTCTTGTATTTAATAGCTGAGTAGTATTCCATTGTGCAAATGAACTACATTTTCTTTATCCAGTTGAAGGGTGTCTGGGTTGTTTCCAGTTTCTGGCTATTATGCATAAAGCTGCTGTTGCATTTTTAATGGAAGGGACTTGGAACTAGAAAACTCTCACCCCAGCTCTGAACCCTTGGGGGAAAAATTCCCCTGGCTGAGCAGGAGGCATCGTTGCTATATACCCCATGTTAGGTTTGATGATGGGGTTCAGTGAGGTAAAGATTCACCTAAGGGTAGCCAGCTGAGGGGTCGAGGTGGAGAAGAGGGTAAGGAGCTTGGAAGAGGGAATATGACCAGGGGCTCCAGCACAGGACTCCAGGACATCCTCTGTGCGATGAGGTCCAGAGAAGCTAAACAGAACACACTGCACTCACAGCAATTAGAGAACATGCACAACAGGCAGCACACAAAACACACTTGGGACAGAGTACACACACATCATGTGCACACACACTACCTGTATCATCACACAGCAAATATATGTGTGCACACATACAGAGCATGCAACATACATACATAGCATGGACACACATACAGCACATAAGAGTACTTGCACAAAGCATACATACACAGTACACATACAGCATATAGCACACACATAGAACCTATGCATATATCACATACACATGCATAATACATCCGCATATCACACACACAGTGCACATACATCATGTAGCACACACACAGAGCCTATGAATATAGCACATACATGTGTATAGTACACCCACATACCACATACACAGTGCACACACAGCAAGCAGAACATACACAGAGCCTATGCATATGTGACATACATGTGCATAGCACACACACAGAACTTGTGAATATAGCACATACATGTGCATAATACATCCATATAGCACATACACAGTGCACACAGAGCAAGCAGAACACACATAGAGCCTATTCAATGTGACATACATGTGCATAGTACATGCACACAGTGCGCACGCGTGTGCATGCACGCTTGCGCGCACACACACACACACTGCACATGCAGTGGGGGCACACAGCACCTAAGCAAGCCTCTTTTATGCTTAGAGAACAGCTCAGGGGGTTAGGCAGGCAGAGAACCCAATGAGTAGTAGCTGCTGAGCTTTTCCTGCCTTGAGAGCTGCTGTGACCAGGAGTGGGAGGAAGTGACCAGAGCCCAGTGTTTCCTGTCTGATAAGGCAGCCTCTCCCTATAGAGCCTGGCCACCACCTTCAGGCCAGCCGCCTCGGCCGCCACCAAGAGAGCCCTGCCCAAGGAAGGGCCTCCTAGGAGGAAAATCTCTTCTCCAGATTAGCAGAGCTCTGTGCCTTCCTCTCTGTCCGCCTGACTGTCCCCAGCAGCCACAGGAAATGCAGGGATCTGCACACCCAGGGGTCCCACCTAGGGACTCCGCCTGTCTCAGAGTCCCACCCTCTGCATCCCCAGAGACCAGAAAACTTGCCCCCTGAGCCAACTGTCAGAACATCAGAACTTCTACTAGCAGAAGCCAATCAGACCCCACGCCTGGAATTTGGGCTTCAGAAACCATGTAAATTGTTCAGTTACCAAAGAACCCACCTCCTCCCAGTTTCCCAGCTGCTCATCTCCAAGGGACATCCCAGGAGAGGCAGATGTGGGCTCTGGGTGTAGATTTGTACCCCCACTTTCTCTGACAGCTCTGAGGGGCTAGCCTTGTCTTTTATTGAGCTGCCTTTTACTCTCAGAAAGCAAATCACAAGATTCTAGGAGTTAACCCCATCTTTAGATTTGCGGGCTAGGCATCTTCAGGAGCAGCAGGAATGCTTGTCCAGTGCCCCCCAAACCCTGAGGAAGAACAGGCAAGTGAGCGGCCAGAGGAGGGGTCTCTTGTTTCCAGTGTTTTCTCTAGCTGACCCTAGCTTCTCTTCCTATAGGAAAATCTCTGGATCCTTCTCCTGCCTAATCTGCCATGGTGTCGGACCAGACTCTGCTCTTTGGAGTGGGATATGTTAGGGGTACAATAGGTATAGGCTGTAGAGGAAGGGCTTGCAGCTCAGAGCTCAGCTGAGAGTGAATGAAGGAGGATCTGGTCCTGTGAGGCCTGTGGCTGTTGAGCTCACAAACCCAGGTGACATTCCTGTCACACACCCCGCCCCTTTCCCAGGCCCATCTCTGGTTAGGGCATCTCCCCAAAGTGGGTGGGAGATCCTTATATTCTGGCCATTCTGTCCTGGTTCAGAGTTGACTCCTTTAAAAAAAAAGATTTCCAAAAGAACTGGGGGAATGGCTGAGTCAGTAAAACAGGAGGACCTGAATTCAGTTCCCAGGACACCTGTGAAAAAACTGTATGGCTGTGGCATGGGCTTGTGATCTTAGCTCGTCCCTGGGGCTCACTAGCTAGCTAGCCTAGCCTACATGTGGAGGTGCAGGCCAGTAAATAATCTGACCTAAAACCAAAAAGTGGCTGGGTTTAGTGACACACACCTTTAATCCCAGAATTCTGGAAGCAGAGTCAGGTAGATCTCTGTGAGTACCAGGACAGCCTGGGCTACCCAGTGAAGTTCTATTTAAAAAAATAAAAACAAGGGGCTGGAGAGATGGCTCAGCAGTTAAGAACACTGGCTGCTCTTCCAGAGGCCTGGAGTTCAATTCCCAGCAACCACATGGTGACTCACAACCGTCTGTCATGGGATCTGATGCCTTCTTCTGGAGTGTCTGAAGACAGAGACAGTGTACTCACGTACATACAATAAACAAGTCTTTAAAAAAGTAAAAAATAAGAACAAAAACAAAAAAAGAGTGGGTGGCAAAGTGACATCTGAGACTGTCCTCTGTCCTCCCTTCTGCATGTACTTTTCCTGTGTAAGTATGCACACACATGTGCACGTGCACACACACACACATACCACCCACAAGGCTTGCTTTCTGCCCTGAGCTGGTATGCTCAGGCTTGATGGGGACATATTTGCGTCTATTGGGCAAATGTTCTTGTGCACACGTGCGGAGGTGAGTGTGTGCTGTTGTAAGTGCTTGCCCTTGTTACACTTGCTTGTTCCTTTATTCAGTCCAGCCATCCTGACCCAAGCACAAGTATGCCCAACCCAGATAGGGGAGGCTGGTGCTGATGCTTGTAATGGTCACCCAGCTGGATAGCCAGAGGGCCACATCCTCATGGCTGGCCGCAGACTGGTCCTGAGTCATGAGGCCAGATCCCCACCCCTTCCCAGCAGTCTCTGCTCCATTGGCTCAGGGTCTACTTTGATCCTGGAGTGAGTCTCCTCCCAAATGGGCAAAGCCTCAGGTTCTCAAGGCAGCTGGTGGGCTACAAGAGGAAGGAGGGAAATTCCCTGGGAAGCAAGGCAGATGGCCAAGGGCCAATGTACAGCTCAAGTTTTTTAGCGTGGGAAGCAAATCAGGGTCAAGGTATTTTTCTCTAGTGTTCTGCCAATCCAGCTCAGCCATCCAATTGCTGTGTGACTTTGGACAGTTGCGTACCCTTTCTGTGCCTCCCTAAATTAGGAGGCAGAACTCATAGTGTCCTAGTGCTAAAACACCTTACTTTTCTGAACTGTGGAAAGATCTTTTTAGTCCTTCCCTGCTCTGCCCCTGGCCTCTGTATCAGGGTGATCTCTATGGTGGTGGTGGTGATGGTGGTGGTGGTGATGGTGGTGGTGGTGATGGTGGTGGTAGTGGTGATGATGGTGGTGCTTTTGGGCAAGAGCTCAGCCAGGTGAGGCTTAGGAGCTGCACATAGCTGGACTGGCACCAGAGCTGCTGTATCCTGACCCTTAGTGCAACTCAGTCAGCATCCTGGCTGCTTCCATTGTCCTGGCTACTAGGGTATGGCATGAATCCCCCAGACACCTGGCCTGGCTCCATTCCCATGCATCACCACCCTGGTCCCTATCTCCTGCAAACAGTGCTCCGTTTGTCCACATCTGTTTCTCCATCTCTCCACCAGCCTGGGTCAGCTGAACAGGGTGGGACAAGAGGCCTTGATGGTCTGAATCCTGTTCACAGGTTCCCCTGCTGGGTAGATCCTGGGGTTCTGCTGCTAGGCACAGTGTCTCTGAGCCCCTGCTCTCTTGGATTCTATCCTGCCTATCCTTGTTGCCCTGGGCCTTTCCTTCTTCCAGGTTAGCTTAGTTCTGCTAATGAAATGAAGCCTGACCCTTTCTGAGGGTCATTTTCATGAGGTTTCACCTATTTTCTTAGCCTGAGCTGGTGTCCACAGAAATTATACAAATAGGATATCCGTTACTTCACACCCCATGGTCTTAGCATATGTGGTTCTCGCCTGCTGAATTGCCCTCCTCCACATCTTCACATAGAAAATTCCCAGTTTGTGCCAGGACACTGGTTCAAGTGTTTCCACCTTTAAAAGCATCATTGACATGCCCTCCACTCCCCAGGCCTGCTCTCTCACAGTCCCCACCAGAGCTGACTGGCCCCAGTTCTGTGTATTCCACAGTCATTTGCACATGGCAGTGTACTGTGTTGATGCCAGCTTTGTAATTGTTTCTTCCCACCAGTTTGGGAATGTGTTTATCTGGGAAGGACATCACATTGATCTTTGTGGCATGTACAGAGAAGGTGTCCTGTGGTGGTTGCAGAATGGATAAGAACTGCTCAGGCCTGAGAGTCCCATTACTCTGCCTTCGTCCTGAGCTCTGTCCCAGCTTAGAGCTCTATCCCAGCCCAGGGTTCCATCCTAGTCCAGTGGCTTTGCTTTTCTGCATCTGTATTTTTCTCTGCAAGGTGATATTTCTGGACATCAGAGGTAGCACAGAATCAGCTGGAGTAGCTGGGGATGATCCATGATGAGAAATAGCTTCCCAGTAATGTCACCCTCTAGTGATCCCGGAAAAATCTAATGTTATCCTGAATTCTGATACTTCCTAGGCTGAAGCCACACCCTACCCTGGCACCATGCATGAGCAAAAGTGCTTTGGAATGCTGTTCTCACCAGGGTATGGCTAGGTAGGAAATCTGTGCTACATGGGAACAGACACACATACTCATGCACACAAATGCACACACACATATACAGACACACATGTGTACATGCATCTACATAATACATATACATGCATTATATATATCCACACATACATATGCACACAGGCACACAGATTATATAGATGCACATATATACATACCTGTACATGCAATATACATATATACACATGCATTACACATGTGTACATGAACACACATACATATAAACACATGCATACACACATATATACAAACACACACATCTATATACATCTACATATAGACCTGCATGCATTATACATATACACATGCATATTTGCACACATATTATATAGATATACAATATACATATACATATAATTTACACACATATATGTATGAATTATACGTGTGTGTACATGTACATATGTACATGTGAGCGCACACACATATATACACACAGATACACATATGAATACAGGTGCACATATAAAACACATGCATACACATACACACACACACACACACACACACACATTCTCGGGTCACTAAATCTTGTTCTCTCATTGATCCCTTTGGGACAGGGGAGATCCCTATAAGCTCCATATGCAGTGATGGATGCTGTCTACTGATATTTCACTATGTTCCTTCTAGATGTTTTTACAGTCAAAGTCTATGCTCACCCAAAGTCTCTTTAGAACGTTGAGATTCTTGATTTGGAAATACGCTGCTTTATTTCTGAACGGTTCTGGGGATTGAGCTCAGAGCCTTGCACAGGTTGTGTGTGTGTGTGGGGGGGGTCTTTACCCCTTAGTTACATCCCAGCTCTTAGAAACTGGCGTTTTTGAGAGTGTGGCAAATTTGTGATCTGCCTCCCTCACCCTCTTCAGCTTATTCCCAGTGTTCCTGGAGCAGGCTGGGAACTTGCTTTTTAAATGAATAAATATGAGTTTGAATGTCTTCCTGATCACTGTCTATACTTCTATGGTGAGTGAATACCCTGTGTTAAACCTGCTTCAGGTTCTTTTCCATGGCACTGCATCCCAGGATGCACTGGGTTTGCTGAAGGAATAGGAGCCAGGTCCCGTTTCCTCTACTGCAGGGCCCTAGCAAGCACAGAACCTTACCCACCTTTCCCAGCCTCCAGCTGAGTCTTCCCACTGGCACAGACTCCTCCAGGAGACTTCCCAAATGGCTCCCACCATCAAGAGGTTCTGGAGTTTTCCTGCCAGGATACAACACAATTGCCAGCAGCAAGTCAGTCTCGTTCAGAAATGCTGGAAAGGCCCGTCTGGGCTCCAGGCCTAGGCCCTAGTGGCCGGGGTGGCAGGGATGCCCACTTTCAAGCTTGGACCACTGCCCTGAAGGGAAGTGACTGTGTGGAGCCTTGCAGGGTGAGTCAGTCACTTGGCCCTGATGTCCTGCAGTGCTGGGAATAAGCCTGAGCCAGGATAGCCAGGCTCAGCCTCTGACTTGTACTATCTTGCTTAACATGGAAACCTCTCTTCCTGGGAGGAGGGACCAAGGCCCTGGGGTTCCTGAGCCTGGAGGTGTCTCGGTTTTCTGTAAACCACATGGGGTACTTGTCCTGTGTGTCTCTCTGACAGCTGAACCGTGGCTTTGTAGGTTCTCTCTCTCTCTCTCTCTCTCTCTCTCTCTCTCTCTCTCCCCCTCCCTCCCTCCCTCCCTCCCTCCCCCTTTCTCTTTCTTTCTTTCTTTCTTTCTTTCTTTCTTTCTTTCTTTCTTTCTTTCTTTCTTTCTTTCTTTCTTTCTTTCTCTCTCTCTCTCTCTCTCTCTCTCTCTCTCTCTCTCTCTCTCTCTCTCTCTCTTCTCTCTTCTCTCTCTTTTTGTCTCCTAGACACCTGCAGTAGTTTTGATAGAGGACAGAGGAAAACATGTGAGTTAGAAAACAGTTGGTCCCCTAGACCATGAACTTGGAATATAGAATTCCCCAGTCACAAATCCTGCTCCCACTAGATCTAGTTCATCATCCAGCGTTCACAGGCCAATCTCTTCTCCATCTAACATGGGAGCAAGCCAGTGTCATGTGTCTGTTTCCCCTAAGTTCAAACATTCCCTCCTGGAGAAAAGAAGGCTCATAAGACTCACAAGAAATGTCTAATGCTCTCTTGGGGCTCCCACAAACAGCATATCGTTGCTGTGGAAGAGGAGACACTTCAGTGGTATAGCTGCTCACAAGTTGTGCGGGAGGCTCCACTAACACAGCTTTCTAGCGTGGTCACTCATGCTAGAGTGACCTTTCCAGTGAAAAAGCTACCTCTGAGTCACCCATACGCCAGTATGTCACCCTTTGCCCGTATGTGCCTGTACTCACCAGTTCCAGGAAACTCACCGGTTCACCTAACTTGAAATAGAATCATTTCTTTGGCCATTCAATGCTATTTCGATCTGGACTGATTAGAACGTCTCTCCAGAAATCCATGCAATACCATGTAGCTTGCTCAGTGTGTGGCTGCATATACCTCAGATATGCCTAACCTTCCCTCAAACCTCTCAGCTCCCAGACATTTTCACCCCTGCTTACTATGTCTCTCTTGTTCCGAGTCCTGCTTCTGTGACCAGTATTCCCTCAGCTCTGCCACATCATGGATCCAGTGGAAGGTATCAGAACTCCCTGAGATCTCCCTGTAGAGTGGGGCTGTGACATCCAGGTTGGCTGACTGAGGGAAAGGAGTAGGTGGTCTGGTTTGGCCCCAGCAGATGAAGTATTAACCAAGGAGACAGAGCCAGGATTACTCAACATCTCTGGATCTGGTTTTCTCATCCATAAATGGAGGAGACTAAATCAGAGCCTTGCTTAGTAGGCGCTCAACGTAAGCCAGGGCTTATTTGTATTCTATGATTTCCCCATGATGCTCATGGGCCCAAACATACAAATGCCCCTGGACTGTGCAATGTGGAACAACACAGTGCCTGTGTGGTCACCATAGGTGTGTCTATCAAAGCCATACGACTACGTGATTGGCAAACGAGTGGGCCACCCCTGGAATGAATGTGAAGCCTTGCAAACAGGGGCTTTGTGAGTTCCTGGTCTGAGCTCCTTCCGTATCCTTGGTTCCTCCTGTGTTGGGGTTCTAGAGATGTCTCAATAACTGTCCCCAACAGGGCACTGAGGGGGATTTCTGGAAGGGAATCTTCACAAGGGACTGGTAAGGCAGACTCCCATGCTGTAAACAGCAGACTCCTGGGAAGAGGCTCTGGAGTATCCCAGACATGGGCCAACAGCCACCATGGATGCCAGAGGCAAATTCTTTCCCCTCTGCATTTTACTCAGCTAGGAGATGGCTGAAGTAGATTTCTACACCCCGAGAATCCCGTCAGCTTTGCTATTTCATAACTCTGAGATTAAAAAAGGAAACCACCCAGTCTGAGACAAATTAGTGTTAATATCTTCTCCCGAGAGCCCAAGCAGAATGCTGGAGCTGAGCAGAGAGACCATGCGTGGAGTCCTCCGGTGGCTCCCATTCACAGATTTGCTTGCTCAATTGATTGCTAATTTGCTTCCTCGCTTATCCAGTGTCTGTGCCAGCCCGGCAGATTACAGATGGCTCGATGTGATTGTCACGCCCTGCACTGAGGGCTGTGTCTGTTTGCCTGCCCCCCTTGAGTCTTGGCTGGCCTGAAACTACTTCAGGAATTGTGATGGTTAATCTGGACTGTCAGCTTAATGAGATTTAGAAACAAACCTCTGGGCATGTCTGGAAAAGGAGTTTCAAGATTACACGTTAGTTGAGGTGGGAAGAAACACCCTAAATGTGGATGGTACCATTCCGTGGGCTGGGGTCCCAGAGTGAATAAAAGAGAGGAAGCAGGCTGAGTACCAGCATACCCTCTGCCCTTCTGCTTCCTAAGTGTGGATCCAATGTGACCAGCTGTCACACGACCCTGCTGCTGCTGTGGCTTCTCTGCCATGTTTAACTGTACCCTCAAACCGTGTGCCAAAATAGACCCTTCCTTAAGCTGCTTTCATGAGGGTGTTTTGGCACAGCAATGGCAAAAGCAACTAACAGGAATGAAGCACCGGTAGAAGCAGGGGGTGGGGGTGTTCGCCTCTGACCCATGGAAGTGTCTGCTAACTTCTTCCTCCTACTGGAACCCAGCTCCATGCCGTGAGGAAGCCCCAGGGGTAAGAATACAAGCTGCCAGCTAACAGTGTCACCTGGCAAGGTCCACCTTGCCAGCTCTGGAGACTAGCCGTATAGAAGTGCATGCTTTGGCCCCTGTTCACCTGTCTGGGCAGATGTTACAGGGAGCAGAGGCAAGCTGTTCATGTTAACTCTTACTATACTGTGTAGCCATGATGCTTGTTGAAAACCAGAGATCTGGAATTGTTTGCCAGGCACCAGTGACAGGGCTGCACTAGTTGTGCACTACATTGGTGGGAACACAAAGTGCAAAACACAGCCAGTGCAGCCCTGACACACACACACACCCACACACCACACACACACACACACACACACACACACACACACACAGAGAGAGAGAGAGAGAGAGAGAGAGAGAGAGAGAGAGAGAGAGAGAGAGAGAGAATCACAAACACACTAGGTTCCGGGCGATCTCAGCCATGCCATTTCCTGTGTGGAGGGCCAACGGAAACAGTATTTCCAGGCTCTACTTGAAATCTGAAACCCACAGGAAGGACAACCCAAGAGCCCTGCTCTGAAATAGTGGGGCCTAGATAGCACAGTCTCATCATGTCTAAGGCTTGGGTCAGGTTTAGCAACCCTGTGGCCCAGTTCTCACGGAGCAATGACTGGAAACCATGTTCTTAAAATGTCAGAGCAGTAGTCGTCTTGGGAGAGACATGGGTTCCCCAACTCTTTAGTTCAAGGCTGGGCACTGCCATTGGAGGCTGTACTTCACCCCTTGGGATAGAAAAGAACCTTTAAGTGTCAGGAACTTCTTAGACATTGCTCAGGGGCTCTGTGAGGAGCATCAGAGATCCATGTAAGCTAGGACTTCTGTGTTTGATAGCGAATGGGGTCTGCTATTGGGGTGTAGGCAAGCTCTGTCCCATCTGTTCTGACCTTCCTTTTGACTTCGTGTGCACATGTTCCAGAGGATAGGAACTGCAGCGGTGCCTGGATAGTTTGCTACTTCCATGGAGACTATCTACAGTCTCTGTCATTGGGCCTATGGCTCACATTGGGAGGGTGGTGGTCTTGGTTAGAGGGCCCATCTGTGAGGCTGCCAGCGGCCCAGGAGCTGTCACCCAGGCAGCCTAGTGGGAGGTTTGGCTGCTCCTTGCAAAGCTTCACCCTCTATTAGCCAAGTGACTTTGAGCAATCATCTCACCTGTGAGCCTCAGTTTCCTTATCTGTCCCGGTTGCATCCTTCCCGGCCCTTCCCACTGACCTCAGTCAGATAATGGGTGTGTGTGCCTTGGCTCACACAGCCAAACCACTGAGCAACAGGGTGGTGCTTCTCCCAGCGTGGGGGATTAAAGATGTAATCTCTTAGCCAGAGCTCTCCCTTCTCTCTCTTTCTCACCTTGGACTCTTCCCTCTCTCCCTCTTGAGTCTCAGTCACGAGCTTGCCTTGGTCCTAAAATCCTCTGAGCCTCACAACTTAGAGGAAATGCGTCCTGTCTGTTTCAAGCAGCAAAATCTCTAGGTTCATCACCATGTCTGGTGGTATGGTGGATGGGTCAAGATGAGGTCTGTTAATTGGTCCAGTTTGGGTCCTGTTCCCCTGCCTGGTCCATTTACTGGGGTCACTATTTTGACTGGTCTACTTGGGGAATTCTCTCACCCTGTGGGAGGGGGGAACCTTGGTGAAGAGCTCCCATGAACACTACAGTGAATGTCCCCCCCCCCCCAGAGCACGCATGACATTTTTCTGTTTCTTTGTAAGACACACCCCAGTGTCTGGCATACAGTAGGCATTAAACAGCCTCGGCTTTGAACACACTGACACCCAAGATGACACTGATGTGTGTATCTGTTTATGGCTGTTGGGTGGCAGGGCCTGACTATTGAGGTTGGCTGCTGGTGGCTGAACTTTGAAGATGATCCCCAGCTACTGGGCCCGAGCCTTGGTCCTGCTTTCTCTCTTTCCTGATCTGCCACAGTGTGAACAGCCTCAGGCACTTCCAGGAGTCTTATTTTATCATTGGTTAATTTCCTGCTTTAGAATTCAAGCAACTCAAAAGTGGAAAAGCTGTCCCTGAGTGTCTGGTAGCAGTAAGTGTTCAGTTAATACTGGTGAAGAGTTGAGGGACCACTGACAGCCTCTGGCAGTGTCATCGGTGGAGTCCTGTTCTTTTCCAGTTTCCTGTTTCCAGTTTCTCTTCTCTCTTAATTCTGCTTCCTGTTCCCGTGGTGATAAGCACCCCCCCAAACAAGTACTTTTATCATTAGTAATTGCTGAATTCTATATGTGGGGGTTCATGTTTGTGTATGTAGGGTAGGATGCAAATACCTGTGGAGGTCAGAGGTCAACTTCAGCCTCAGGGGCCTTCTGTTCTTTTTGTTTGATTGGTTAGTTGGTTGATTGGCTTGAGACAGGATGTCCACTGTCTTGAAACTTGCCAAGTAGATTAGGCTGGCTGGCCAGGGACCCCCAGGGATCCTCCTGTCTCTGCCTTCTTGGTGTTGAGATTACAAGCCATACTCAGCTTCATACTGTGCTTGTACAGCAGGGACTTTACTGAGTCACCTACCCTAGCCCTGGGTGTTAGACTTTGGTTGAATTTCTGACACCATTCACAATATTGAAGGCATTGGAATGAATCTTTCTGAGGCTCTGCTCTGCCTCGGTTGTGTCTCCTGGAAGTACAAAACTGACCTTCTGTGCTTTCTGTTGAAGCTGCTATCAGCACAGAACACTTGGCATCCTTTGCCGAGAGGGAAGGTCTTTTGAGTCAGTGATGTCCAATGAGCAGCTTGTGTAAGACATCTTAGGAATCCACAGAGAGCAAGTACCCCAGAACTGCCTCATGGTCACTTGCTCCTTGTGTGTCAAATTCCAAGTTCCAGATGGCCTTAAAGTCCTGCTGACCTCCTGAGATGTCTGTCTTTAGCTGCTTGGCACTCTCTGAGTTCTGTACCCATGGATATTGCTGTGACTTTCCTGGTATACCCGATATCGAGTTTGTTTATACTGTGGTATTGCCGTTACCTTTCTAGAAAGAAGCCAAGCCGAGATAGTCACATCTGGACTAGGTGTGGTGAAGAGTGCCTCTAATTACAGAATTCAAGGGACCGAGGCAGGAGGATCGCCACAAGTTTGAGACCAGCTGAGTCTACTAGGAAGTCCCAGGATACTTAGGGCTACATAAAGTTTCTGACTCAAAACCAATCACGTTTTACCAGGCAGGTTCTTCTTTGATCAAATCTCTTGCCGCCAAAGGCTCTACTGAAAAGTCAAGTGTCACGGCAAGCAGTGAGGTAAGTGGATGGCTGTGGGTTTATCATGCCACCCCCACCCTGGCCCAGGGCCAAGTCCTTCCGTCCACGTCTGCACCTTCCACACAAGAAGCACCTGGCTCATCTCTCCACCCTTCCCACAGGCTCTGGAGCCTGCTGGCTGGTGGCTTCCCACACCTACAGTGCACAGTGGCTTGGGGACTAAACAGCTGGCAGGAGGATCAGTCCCTGAGCCTTCTCTGGGCTCCGCCCTAACGGGGAGGAGCTGCCTATCTGTGGTTGCTTGTGTTGGCCTGCTCTTGATAGGCCAGGGAGGCCTCACAGACTATCCATGGAGTGTTCCACTGAGTTATGGAAGGCTTGAGAGGGGAGGCCCGGCACCCCGGTGTCTTCTCAGGTACTGAGACCAGGTAAGAGCTCACTCACTGCATGCCATGACTGCCCTCACATGTATTAGCTACTTTTACACAGCAGTGACCAAAATACGGGCAAAACAACTTTAGAGTTGAAAGGTTTATTTAGCATCTGTGTCCTTCATTACAGGGAAAGCATGGTTGAGGGGCACAGGTCGTGGTGACAGCAGCATGCTGAAAGACAAATCAGGAGCAGGGACCAGATATCAGGTTTAAACGCCTACCTCTAGGGACATATTTCTGTCACCTAGACCCTGCTACCCAAAGGTTCCACAGTTCCTCTAAGTAGTGTTACTCCCTGGTCAACAAGGGTTCATAACAGTAGCCTGGCAGGGGCATGTTAGATTCAGATCATAACAATGTCCCCACCACATACGGTATGGTGACTGAACCTGGGACAAGTAGAGGATTCCCAACCAAGCCTGCCATCTTTTAAAGCAAGTCTCCTGGCTTCCATTACCATGGGAACAAGCAGTAAATTGGGCCCAGCAGATGTCACCCGGGACTGTCCCCAACAAAGCAGAATCTGTAACCACTCCATCCTCGGACCCCCACACTGTTCCAGGTTTATACCAATCTGTAACCACTCCATCCTCGGACCCCCACACTGTTCCAGGTTTATACCGGCATAGGCCAGCTCTTTATTCAGGCTCCTCACAGCTTGGTGTGTGCATGTGTGGCTCAGGGAAGAACCCTCAGTCCACTGTCTGCTTAGTGTCCACCCACCATGCTGGAAAATCCTACTTGGGGCTGCTTCCAGGCAGCTCAGGGTCCATTGCCAGAATCTAACACCCAAGCCCTCTTTTTGTCCTGATCATAGATCCAGAAAGAACTTGAAAGGAGGTACAGTCTCTTCTTCCCTGAAACCCACATCACAGATGCAAATCCTGGTGCCTACTTTGCCTGTGAGAGTCAGCCAGGGATGGGCATGCCTGTTTTCCCCCTGAGTATGAAACTTATAAGGGTGAAGCTTCCAGTGCAGAGCAGTGCAGCTTTCCCTGTGATGAAGATAATGGCTCACCATAGGCCACAGTGAAGAGCACTTGCCTTTGAGATGGTTCATGTCCTTCTCAATCTCTAGGGACAGAGGGAGGAGATTCTTATCTCATCCCTTCTTCCTTCCATCCATCCATATTTTTGAGACAGGGTTTTCATGTATCCAAGGCTGAACTCAAACTTTCTAGGTAGCCAAGGATGACCCAGATCTTCTGATTTCCTGCCTGCACATCTCAAATGCCAGGATTGCAGGTGTGCACTACTATGCCCAGTTCACACAGTGCTGGGAATCAAACCCAGGGTCACATGCATGCTGGGCAAGCATTCTACCAATGGAGTGATAGCCCCCTCACTGCACACCATTCTTTAACACCCCACCTACAGCATGGCTGAAACTCTGGTGGGACCCCACTCTCTCTGGGTGAGGGGAAGGAGCCCCAGAGAGTTAAAGGATTCTGTCACTGCTTTGTAGACTTGGGACCACAAGAACTACTTTGGAGCACCTGCCCTCTCCAGGCTGGCTTGACTGGTGCTGAGTTGGATGAATCTGCCTGAGCTGGTGGTCTATTCATGAGGGGGTGGGGGGGTGGGGGGGGTGGGGGGGTGGGGGGGTAGGGTGATGTAACTGAGCTATTGTCTCCTGTCAAACCAAGCTGCAAACTTGTATCTGTCTGCATGGAGGCAAGCTGCAAACTTGTATCTGTCTGCATGGAGGCAAGCTGCAAACTTGTATCTGTCTGCATGGAGGCACAGTGCCCCAGGGAAAGAATCCAGACAGAACCCTGAGCACTGGCTCCAGGACCCTTTCTTAAGTTCTGTCTCTAGCTGGCTGTGAGCAGGTCCTTGACCTTGCCTGCACTCTCTCCTAGCATCCTCTGGAAGACCTTCACCGCTTGCTGAACATGCAGGAAAAGAGAACCTCAGGGTGTTATTGGCTCAGGGGACTTCTAAGGTCCCACTGAAAGAAAGGTCTGGCCTAGCCAATCGGTTACCTTCTCCAATCACACACTGGTTTCTAAGACAGAGACAGCATGGCAGTCACTTTGTTCCTTTTAATCACTAGGAGCCTCTGGTCTATATTGAGCATGCCCCAAGTTGCTTTTCTCGCGTGTCCTTGAGTGGTAGTCACCAGCCTCCTACTTCTTAGCTTTGGCTTTCTTTCCTTTATTGGCCTTACTAGCCTTAGGAGAGTCCTCTAAGGCTGCTGGGCCAGTGGTGATACAGGGAAGCGGGGGTGGAGGAGCATTGAGACTGAGTGTTTTCTTCTGCAGCCTCAGGTCCAGGATGTCAAAGGCTGCCTGGATCTCGTACTGTAGAAGCTCCTGCAGGCACGCAATCTGGATATGGATGGCTTCACTGACCAGACGCTCCAGAGCCTGCAAGATACACACCAGTGAGCATGCTTGGAGGACAGCCAAGGCTCATCCTCCTTCTCCTGTCAGTGCTGGCTCTTCCTGGTGGTGGCCATCTTCTCTGGACACACCTCTCTCCCTCACTGCAGCTCACTGCTTCCGCCCTTCCCACTGTCAAGTTCAGGGTAACAATCTCCTTGTTGTGTGTCACTCATCCCTCACATGCTTCTGGAACCATAAGCCGGTGACAACTCATAATTCGTGTGGCCATAGTAAGCTCCTCCCATGTACCTCTCAGTTCTAGTCACTACACTGGAGGGTACAGACAGAGCTTTAGAGAGTAGACTTACCTCCCGACCAGCCAGCTATAAGAATATGAGCTCAGCCCCCATTTACCATTCTAACAGGACACACTATGACCCCTTTCACATTCCTGACCTGCAGTGTCCTAGAGATATGCGAAAGGAGAAGTTGTGCGTGATATCTGGAGATGATGAAGGATATATTTTGGGGGTATGCTGTTGTTTGTAATATGTACTTAAAATCTGGTGTACTGTTCATCCCAGAGTATTCCCTGAATTTTACTTCAATATAAAAATAATGTTCTTCCCCAGCATTAGGTAAAGATTGGACTCCGCAAAGAAGTGTACTTGTCACGTGGTGCTGGGTGTCAAATGTCTCCCTTGGGCTCAGTGCGAGGGAGCCCAAGCTCTGCCAGAGAGCCCTAAGGAAGGTCAAAGGGATCTGAAAGGCATGGTGGAGCAGTGTTGGGAGCAGGAGTTGCTATCAAGCAGCCTTTCCTTGGCCTAGCCTACAGACTCCAAGGTATCATAGAGAAAGGTCCCTTAAGGACCTGGGGACAGGGACCTGGGGACAGGGACCTGGAGACAGGCTGTTCCTGAGCTTCCTCAACTCCCACCAGATGTCTGTTTGTTTGTGACTGAGTCAAGATTGGCCTTGAACTCCTGATTCCCCTGCCTTTACTTCCTGAGTGCTAGGATGGTAGATGTGCACTTCCATGCCTGGCTACCTGTGTTGGCTGTCTTCATGTACTTAGATCGCATGGTCTTGTCCTGTTACCATGTACCAGGAGCCTTGGCCCTGGATGAGTGTCATCCAACCTGCTAGGTTATTATTATTTTAGCAATTTCTCATACATAGTTTTGAACTTTAAAGGAATATTTACTTCTTTGGCTGACAAATCAGAAGCCCAAACTAACCAAACAACAATGGAACCCTTCACAACAAACTGTCTAAATCCTGGTTCTCCCTAATGATATACAGACAAAGGGCACTTAGATATCTCCCATCAGCTCAGAGAGCCATGCTACTTTGATGACACACTCAGTGGTATCTGTGTCCAGTCAACAACAATGGGAAAAACTCAGACTTCAGGGTCAGCAGGCCTCAACCCACTATGAACTCTACTCCACCATAGCTTGGTGGCATTGGGAAAATGATGTTCTCTAGCCCTATTATGTCACCACAGAGATGGGGACAGAGTTTCTACTCTACAGGAATGTTGTGCAATGATGTGCATGCAAAGTCTGTGGGAAATGCTAGATGCCTATGTGGCCTTCTGTCTTCACTACCAGTGCACATAGTGAAGGAGGCTTGGGAGTGAGTCCTGCCTGCTGTGTCTCAGAGATCCTGTGGCAGAGCCTCACCTCTTTCCTCAGGGTTGGATGGGGCTGCAGCTGCCCTGGAGCTTCCTCAACCCCAAAGGCCTTCTGCAGCATCTGTGCCTGCTCCATGCGCAGTGTCTCCTTCAGCATCAGCACATTTGCGCGCTTCTCCACCTCAGCCGTGCTCAGCTCAGCTACCTGCTGCTCATGCCTCCACACATCCCTGTCTGTGCCGTCCGTCAGTGGAAGGGGCTGGGGTGGTGCACATATTTGCTCATGAGCGACTGTCAGGTTGACCTCCTGATCCTGGCTCAGGACATACTGGTAGAGTCTATAGTGTCTGATGAAAGTGTTATGGGAATAGTCACAGAGGGCCAGCAGGTGGGTGACATTAAACTGCTTCTGGTAATCTCGGAGCTTCTTCCCCAGTATTGTCACAGCCTCTGTGATGGAGCAGCCTGTGGGGAAAGAGCAGTAGAGTACAGAGTGTCAATTGGGCTGTGAACCCAGGCTCGACCTCAGAGCCTGCATCTTGACTCTGATTCTCCAGCACCACGCACTAGCTCCCAAGGGCTCTGGAGTGCGGCTCATTTCCCATGCATTTCTTCCATGGTAACTTGTATTTACTGCACTTTCTCTTAGGAACTATTTCATCCTTTTTGTCCTTAGGCTCCTGCTCTGACTTGCTCCAACTGTGCTTTGCACAGTTTCAACGTTCAATTCCTCAGAAAGGAAAAGGCAGAGCAACAAGGGGTCTCTGCTGTTTGTGGAGAAGGTGGTGACTGGAGATGTGTCCAGGTCACCTTGATAATGGGGACTTGGGGGCAGAGCTGGACAAATAGGGTTCACCTCACCCAGAGTCAGCTCTGAGAACACCAACGGTGAAGCTCGGAGAGAGATCAGTTCTCTCCCATCCCTCCCCATGCCCAAGCCCTCTAGGTGCCTTGGTGCAATGGTTGGAAGCAGACCTCCACTCAGGCGGTGCCAGGACTTGACACAGGAATTGGTTCCTGAAGGGTCATGGCAGACTGCTGTGCATGTCTTAGGCAGAGCAAGCAAGATATGGCTTAAGAACACAACCCTCATATAACCAGGAGAGCCAGTTCTCATAGATGCCATGGCTAAACACAGTGAGCTTAGTCATGTGTCTCCTTGCCCTCTGTATGAGGCCAATGCAGGGCCACACATGCTTAGAATGCAAGTCCCTTTAGTGGCTATAGAAATCAAGTCCTGGATGCAGGAGCCTGGCTTTTTCCTAAAGTTGGGGTGACTCAGCATATCTCTTCTTTAACTCTTCCCAACATCCCTTATTCCCCTGGCTTTAGAGGAACCTTCACTCTGCCCTTCCCCACCTTCTATAAATGGGTGTCTTGGCTCTGCTCATAGGGTCATGTTGAAAGTTTGCCATCTTAGGTCTCCACCTACTCTGGACTTCTCTGGGCTGTGTTGTTCCATGTGGGAATATTGACCATTAATTATCTCATGAAACTGAGGACCAAGGGAAGAGGTAGTGTTGCTTTAAAAACAGCAGGTAGGCAGGGGCCAGCTTTGCTGAGAGCCTCGTTAGGGGCTCTGGGGAGATTGTCTGGTGTATTTTTACATCTGTGGCTGGTACCAAACCCCACAGATTCAACTTAAGGGAAGAAGGGCTTCTTGTATTTTGGCTCATTTTCGGAGGTTTTTCAGTCTGTCACAGTGGGGAAGCTATGGAAGGCAGAGCATTGAGGCTGTAACTGTGACAGTATAGGTGTGAAGTGGAGTTTAGTCAAGTGAGAGTGTACCAGAAAGCAGACAGAGCACAGTGCTGGGACAGGCATTGGATGCCACCTTCAAAGGTCCATGCTCAGTACTGCAGCCAGTTAGATCCATCTCCTAAAGTGTCCACCGTGACTCACTGGGAAGTGAACATTCCAAACACGACTCTTTAGGAGACATTTCAGATTTAGACTGTTAACGCCCGGGCTCCACAGGTGAGTGGGAAGGGAGGTGGCTACAGGCTGAAGCTGGGTGTAGGCAAACCCCTTCATGCAGAGCAGAGCAGAGCAGAGCAGAGCAGAGCAGAGCAGAGCAGAGCAGAGCAGAGCAGAGCAGAGCAGAGCAGAGCAGAGCAGAGCAGAGCAGAGCAGAGCAGAGCAGAACAAGTTCAATTCTAAGAGCTGTGCTCTGTCTTAGGGAAAGGCCCTGGCTTGGATGAGTGTCCTTCCAAGACACTCATTCTGACCCTTCCTAGCTGGGGCACCAGCAACTTTCCATTGAATGTAAAGTTGTGGGTTGTATATATTTACTTAAAGGCTTGTTGGAGCTTCCTGTGAGCTAACATATGCATTTGCCTCTCCTAGAGCTACAGGGCAGAGAGCCACGGATGATACAGAGGTCATTTGATAAAAGTTTGCCTCCCTCTTTCCTTCCTCCTTGGCTCCCTCCTCCCTCCTTCTTTCATTGCTTCTGCTATCTCTCTTTTCTCCCTCAACCCCCACCTTCTGTTCTCTCCTTTCCTGTCTTCACCCTTCCTATCTTCAACTTCCTTCTGAGCTCCTCCTGCCCTTATTCCAAGGTCAATCTGTCAATCTGTCAATCTGTTGACAAGTTTATGAACAGCCACTGCCCATCCTGTAAGAAGGTACTGTGCTGGGTGCTGGTAGTGCTATGATTAAAAAGTCACACCTCTACCCATGAAGAGTGGGAAGTAGAAGCCAATGCCATGGTGTCCAACAAGGAAAGGATTGGGCTGGAGGAACTCTCAGATGACTGCACTCTGAGAAGAAGGGATTGGCCAGCAGCTTTGTTCTGGCTAAAAGAGGCAGGGCTAGGGAGGGAGGTTAGTCCAGTGTGGAGAGAAAGAGCTGAGCAAACAACAGCATGGCTCAGGTTGGGGGCAAGATGGGTCCAGAACAGTAGAGTCAGATAGACCGTAGCAAGTGTTGGCAGCAAAGGAGGTAGCAAGCAAATGGAAGGGACCCATGGGCCATGCTCAATCGCTATGGCTTAAATATTAGGAGCAGACACTTAGGGACATCTGAGCAGCAGATTCGAGGTGAGCAGAAATGAGTTTTTGGAGGTGGGAGTGGGGTATCTGTGAGCAGGAGCAGCAGGCCATGATGGAGAGAGGAACTGACGCTTAGGGATTGGCTTGGAGCAAGCACTGATCTGGTTCACCAACCAGAGGCTCTTGGCAGCTGCCACCTGGGGAACAGTGACTGCACCAATGTCTAGTGTCCCTCGCTACCCTATTCTTGTCTGAGCTGGGAATTTGAGTATAGAAGACTCCTCTACTGCAAAGGCAGCCAATGGACAACAGCAGCATCCCCTGGGAACACAGTGAGGCTAGCATCTGTGCTCCACGGAGCAGCTGGCACCTCACCTGGGTACTGGCCTGGCTCCATCTTGCTGTGTCTTCTTTTGCGGCTACTTGCCTGAGCAACTCTGCTGTGTCTATCACCTGTATCCACTGCATTTCTTGTGGTTGTAACCTAAATCCCTGACAGGGGCAACTGGAAGGTTGGGTCGGGATTACAGTTTTAGTCCTTCACAGTAGGAGAAGCATGGTGAAATGGGACAGTCGGTGCTGTAGGAGTACAGAGCAGAGGTTATTTCATTTGGTGGCACTCAGGAAGTGAGATGAGAGTGGAACCAAAGGCAGACATCCCCTTCAAAGGCCCTCTCCTTTGAAGTGACTACCTCCACCCAATCTACTTGCTCCTCCTAAAGGCTTCACAGCCTCTAAAATAGGGCCAGAGCTGGGGACTGAGTAGTCAAAACATAAGCCTGTGCAAGGCACTACATATTCAAACCCTAACAGCATCCAACTTCCCTGGCCTCTTTTTTGCTATTCTTTTGTGTTCCTCTGACACACACACTTTCTTTTCTTTCCTCTTTCTTTTTAACAATCTTATGTACTGGGCTACATAAAGCAATTTTCATACAAGCACATAATACACTTCGAATATCTCTCATCCTGTTGCCTTTCCCCCTCCCACCCCTCCCTCTCCACCTGTCCCGTGGTTTTTCCTAGTCACTATTGCTTCCACTTTAGTGCCATAGTGCATCTCTGACGTTGACTCCACAACAAATACATGAACAGTGAAGCAAAGGAAAGACAAAGAACCTAGATAGGAACCCATGCAGCTAGGGCGAGAGAATCTAAAAGAATACACTGGAGAACAGACTGCTTCTTCAGCACCCAGTGCTAACAAGTCTAGATATCCACATGCAGAACGAAACTAGATTCCTATCTCTTGCATATTAGTTTATTAAAACTCCAAATGAGTCAAGGGGACACACCTTCAATGGGACAAAAAAAAATTGATCTCTAACTATATTCTGAAGCTGAGCTCTGCCAGCAACCCTGATCCTTAGCATTAATTTTTTTCCTTCTGGGTTTCTTGAGCATCACAGACATCCTGGTTAGTGGAAAGGAAGGACTAGACCCAGTGGGACCCTTGACTGTGCCTCTCAGTTTTGCACTTTAGAATCCCTGGGACTGTCTAGAATGCAGATAGTTCCCTACAAACACAGCCCTGTCTCATCCATGTCAGAAGGTGAGGACTGGTTCCCAGGGCAGGGCTGCTTTTAGAATTTCTTCTTTGCATCTGGGATCAAAGCCAGGAGTTCTCAGCCTCTGGCTACAAGGTGACCAGCAGGAACACAGAGCCTCTCCTCTCCATGATCGCTTCCAGGTCATCACCCTCCTGCTGCTGGGGCCTTTCCTACATGGGCGTGAGTCTGGGGCTGCTCAGACTTGTAGGCATATTGACAAATTCAGTTCATCTTTTGGAGAGGGTGGTAGTGGTTGAAAAAATGACGTGAAATAGGCAGTCTTGGCTACTTTGAGGGCACATGCATACTGCAAATTGTCAAGAGATGAGGATGCAAGTATAAACACTTGCAGTTCCTTCAAGGCCCAGGACGAGAAAAGCAAGAAGTACGGAAGGGGTGGCGAGAGGATGTGTGTGGATGCCGAAGATTGGGAGGTGAGGGGTTCCTCAAGCTGAAGGAACACATAGAATCCTTAAGTTCCTCCCAGCTAAGCGCTACAGTGTAGCTCCAGGGCCCTCCGGGTAGTGAAGCAAGAGGAGGTTGAGTGGGCTTCAGACTGAGAATGACAGCCAAGTCGAGGGACCACCAGACAGGTGTCCGAGGTGAGTGCCAGGAAGTCATTAAAGCTGGCCTGCAGGCCTGGGTGAATCACTGTAAGTGGTGAACCTTCATGAGGTAAGCCATCAGTCAGAACTTCTCGAGGATCCTCATGATGAACTTGCCAGAAGGTGCTCTGTTCTGCCTGCAGCCTGGCCTGGTTCAGCAGTGCACAGCATGGGGGCCCTGCCCCTCTATGTGGGTGGCCATGTCTACTGCTTTCCCCAAGGCCATTTCGTCCTCTTCAGCCCCAGCAGCCACACACAGAATTCAGATTTGCATCGTGACATCTGTTAGGCCCAGCCATGTCTGAATCTTCCTGAGATTGATGCAGCTTTCTTGAAAGGTAAGGAAACTGTAGTGAAGCCTTTGCCTGGGTCAACAAGAATCCCGAGTTGACTCTGAACTCCACCAGAGACACTGTCTGGGCTCAGTAGACCTTGTCCCTCGCTGCTGTGAGGTGCACAGTTGGCTCCTTGTGTCCTAGTGACTCAGCATGGAGGGATTAAGCCGCAGAAGTCTCTGGTAGAGGCAGGCAGAGCTGGGCCTGCACACTGCTCTTCAATAACAGGGAGTGGCCTTCATTTGCATTGGCCACTGGGAACTTCCTGAAGTCTGTCCCCAAACCCCTGGAGGCCCACACCTGTGAGGAGGAGCAGAGTGGAGGAGGAGAGGAATGATGGGAGAAGGGTGTGGGGGAGGATCTGCCGATGGCAACACAAGAGCTGGCTCCAGCATTGGGCATAAAAGACCTGGAAGGGGAGCACTGCCGTCTCCAAAGCAGCACAGGAGAGGAGCCCAGCCTGAGGGTGGGGAGGACCTAGGACTGGTGAAGAGGGGCTGATCTTTCTGGATGGGTACCGGATGACTTAGGTGTCTCCAACACGATAGTCTGGTTGCCTTGTTTTGGATCCAAGGCAGAAGAGTCAAGCCAGGACACAACCTGACAACTTGACTTTCCCAGTGCTTGAGTAGCAGAGGCTGGCCTGAGAAGAGGAAGGCAGACGGGAGCTCAGGCTCATCACCCTCTATCCAGCTCCACTCTGTGTTCAGCAGCATCTGAAATCCATGCGGTGGCTACCAAGGCAGTATTATCCTCAGGGTTGGAGGACACAGCATCACATCATATCTACCCTGTGTCACTTGGGCCCCTCAATCCCCTCTCAGCTCAGGGAGGCTCACACTGACCCATGGGGCACGTTGAGGCTCAGAGAGAGGCTGAGAGATTCACTCAAATACACACAGTTGAGGACTGGCAGAGTCAGAATTCAACCCAAGCCACTTGTCTCTTAAGCAGCTTCAAGCTCCGTTTGTAGACGTTTAGAGGTGGATGCAAGAAAGAAGGTTGTTCTGCAGTGAGTACTATCTCAGAGATGCAGGGTCTGAGCCAAAGACCTCAAAAATAAACTGGTCCAAGGAAACTGAGCAGCCTAGTCATCAACAAGGTGGAGAGAACGCAATGACTTTCAAATCATCTATCTGGACCAAGGGACCTTGTTCTATAAAGTTAGGTCCAGAAAAAAAGATGGGACCCTTCCCAACCCAGGGACCAGAGCCTAGCATTGGAGTCAGTTTCAACTCCTAACCTGGGGAAGGAACATATTTCTTCTACTTCTTGCTCCTGCCCCTTGAGGCTTCTTGTGGTTAGAAATGTCTCTGAATGTAGCTAGCCACAGTCTCTGAGGAAAGGAAGGGATAAGCCAGGGCAGGAGACATCATTCTGCGGTTGCCCTGGGAGTATGACTGTGCCTGCTCTGCTGACCAATGGCGGGAGAACACATGGCATTTTTAGATGACACCTGTGAGATGTCTCCACCTTTGCCTGGCCCCATTTCCATGTCATCTGTCTATGCCTAGGTCTCTAAGATGCTGGCTCCCTTTCTCTTTGGGGCGAGTAGTTCCCTGAGGAATGCGCCCTCCACCCCCCCCCCTGCAGGGACAGGAGACTGGGTAGTCTGGTTCCAACCCCCCACCCCCAGGGAAGACCTTCAGGATCCCTCGTAGGCTGCCAGGCTGAAACGTCCCCTGTGCCCTGGCCTTAGGATTGAGGACCAACCACATATCAGTCATTTCCACCCCCATGGTTGACAGTCACTGTGCCTCCCCCACACTGAGCTCAGGATGGCTTTGACGTTGGGGAGCTGAGCTCAGAGTCTGACTTCTCTGCAGATCGCAGATCGGCTCAGTGAGAGCCCAGGCTGAGGAGTCAGAAAGATGCGGCTCACACCTGGTCGCAGCGTGTCCTCACTCGCACTGGTGATTCTCTTTAGAAATCAGTGCTTTTATCTGGAAAATGGAGCCAATAAAAATCTTGCCTTGTCAGGCCCAAAGAGAGTGACTTGTCTCAAGGCTTCCCATAGTGATAAATCATGTGCTCGTGTGTGTTCATCCTTGTCCTCCTCCTTAGGTCTCCACCAGTACCTCCCTGGGGATAATCTTGAATGTGTATCTCTAGAGGTGTGGCACCAGGTTAGGCACTGAGTCCTGGACACAGAGTGACCTCCATCCGGTGCCTCAGTGGGAGATGGGACATGGGTGGCAAGAGAGAGGATTCTAAAGTGTGCCTTTGGATGGGTTGGGAATAGATCAGGTGGCCTCCTGGATCCCTTTCCACACTAAGAAGCTGTGGGGGATTTCCACGAAGCTGACAGTCCCCTGAGCCATAATGGGCTGCAGTGGGGGCTGGGAGCCATGCTCTGCAGTGTACCACAGCTTAGGAAGGGAGTCCCAACTCTGCAACATCTTAACTATCACCCCTGTCTGAGAGGAAAACACCCAAATAGTCCTCCTGTGTCAAGAACATGACTCTATCCAGTCTGCCAATCAGATACGTTGTACACCAGCTCTCCCCTCAATGCTGGGGCTTCGGCTGGCTGAGGAAAGACAGGAATAAGACAGAAAGGATCACAGTCAAGAGCTGGAGGACCGGCCGGCAGGTGACCTGCACATATGTCCGTAAGTGACGTGCATAGTTTGTTCTTTCAGTCTGGCCCGAGACACAGACTCCTCTGAACTCCTCCTGCTGGTGGCTGGTATCAGTCCCCATGCTCATGCAGGTGACCCAGTTACAAGCACATACCCAGGCATCTAACCCAGCCCTTATGCCAACTTCCCATTCCACTTGAGGAAGGGGTCTCTCTGAGGCTACCGGTCTACCTCTCGGGCCTGCCATCCACTGCATGTGCTCAAGGTCCTTGACCCAAATGCAACGTCAACAGGTAGGGCGTGTCAGACACAGACCTAGATTCAAATCTTGAACCCATTTACCCCAGGTGCATTCTTAGGAGAGTTAAGCTCCCTGGGCCTCAATGTCTCCCCTTGAAGACACTGCCTTTCGTATCAGACCTCAGGGAAGATGGTTGATGCCACAAGTAACGCTAGGCTTTTCCTAGCTACTCTTGCCAGGATGAATGGTCAGGCCAGGGAACAAGAATGTCTTGGCGGCAATCCTGCCGACATAGTTAGCAGTGACCCCACTTTGCACAGTGGTTGAGTATCTCACCCTCACCCACCCTGAACGGTTCTTCTTTTCTTTTAATATGGACTCTTGTGGTATAATCAAGATGGCTTCCACCTCAAAAACCTCCTGTCTCTAGCTCCCAAGTTCTGGGATTATAGACATATGTCATAATATAGACATATCACCTCACCTGGCTTTCTTCTTCAAATTTATACATTGAATACCTAACTTCCACCCCAAAGAGCTTGAACTGTTTTGTTTTGTTTATGGAATAAGGCTTTTAAAGTAGGTGGGGTTAAATGATGTCATAGAGTCTGAACAAGGCCTTATATGAGAAGGAGTGGACACGTGCAGAAGGGGACCATGGGAGGACATGGGAGGTAATGGCAGCTAGCGGTCAAAGAGAATAGTCTTAGAAACAGGACTACCAATACCGCCTCTCGGACTTGCAGCCTCCAAAACAGTAAGGAATCTGATGAATGTTGCTGACTTTTATGGTCTATGGCCATTGCAAGGGTGGCCTGAAGTGTGCCATTCATCCAGAGGAATGTCTGAAGTGAGAGTTGTCAGTTTGTCCCAAAAACATTTCACATCTCCACCAAAGGCCTCGGTGGAAACCTTGGCAAAGAAACTAACTCTATCTCATATCTTTATCCTAGCCTGGACTGAGGCCCCTGCTCAGTCTGTCCCAGGCAGCAGGAAATGACATCTGTTCTCTGCTTTGCTGGCCTGGGTACTGCAGATGAGGGTACAGAACTTGTGCCTGGCCATGAGTAGCCTGGGTGGAAGAGCCATGCTGGGTAGCCTGATAAGTCATTGCTTACTCCAGGTCTGGGTTGCTGGGGACAGGCAGGTGACTGCCTTCCCACCCTCTGGTGGCCTGGTGACATTTCCTGGAGAATCAGGAGTGGCATGGGTGGAACTACAGATGCCAGGACCATGATACATACTCTGCTCTGCCTCTATCAACCGGTTCTCTAGTCTGCCTTCCTCCCAGCCCCAGGATTTTGTGGCCAGGCAGTAGGACAGGGGGGTCTTCCACTTCATGTGTCCATATTGTTGTGGTGACAAAATGTGGAAGCAGGTAGTTGGCTGGGGAAGAGTCCTCCAGGCAAGCAGAGAGCAGGGGCTGCTGCAGATGAAATAGAGGTGACCCAGGCTACCCCAGCTCGCTTCATCTCTCCTTCTTGCCCATGGCTTCCTGAGCGGCCACATATCTGTAGTTCCCTCTTTTCTCCTGAGCCTCCTATGCCCTTTCCTGCCATTCTCCTTCCACCAGGATGTGCCTGACTGGAAGAACTCTGCCACTTGACCCCCCGGGTTGATGATCTCACCCTAAGCCCAGGAGGCAGCTGGAGGTGAGTTGTCCGGCCTTCCCGGAGGCTGGCCCAAGAAGGTGCCAAGTACAGACCTCTTTCTTCTAGCCTGGAATCGAGGCCAGAAGATCCTGGGAGCCCTCTGCCAGGATGGAATCAGCTTATGCTTTTGAATAAAGGGCCGCCCTTTCCCTCCCAGAGCTGGGCTCGATTGGGCAAGGAGATAAGCTGAGTTGGCAGCCATCCTGGCAGGGCTCTGAATCACTGTTGTGCAAACACAGCCCCTCCTTAAACGCTGCCTGCCAATGCCCTCATCTGTCGTGCAACCATCCTTAGCCTAGGCTACCCACAACAAAGCACCCCAGGAAAGTCACCTGCCAAGAAGAGCAGCAGCCAGTGTGGATGTCAGCCGGAACAGAAACTCTGATGGTGCCCACCTGTGGTCCCCACTGCCTGCATCCTATGCCAACACCTGTCATTGGTGTGATGTACCTAGGAGAGGCTGGGGCAGGATGCAGGATGGAGACTCGGGTGCCCTCATCAGGACAGTGCACACTTTCTTCACTCATGCAGGTAGGTGGTGGTGTTTGTGTGCATGTTTACCAGGCTAGGTCATGGCCCATGGCAGCTGGATTAGAAGGCATTTGGAGATTTCCTGGGCTTCCTTTGTGCTGACCCATAACCTGAACTCATCTGCAGATGAAAGGAAGATAACCAACACCTTGTCTGGCTCCTTATCCTGAGCCATTAGCTTTTCACTTAGTCCAGTGCACTTCACAGAACATCCAGCAGTGACTGGCCAGGGGTGTGCAGAGACAAAGCTGGAGTTAACAAACACACCCTCTGTCTGCATTGGTGTTTTCTCTGCCGGTGAGACCCCAGGAGCTCCTAATAGGCGAAGGCTAAGTTCACTTGAAGAAGCCAGCAGAATGACTGACTGCTTCAAATATAATTATGTGGGACAGGAAAAAAAAGACATTTATGCAAGAGCACTACTGTCTGATTACCGGTTCCATCTGACCCAAGGAGTTGGTAGGATAGATCTCCATGCCCAGGAAACAATACCAGGCCGTGATGCTGGAGGGCCATAATAGAATGGACCATGCTTGTCTGGTTTATCTCGAACCATAGGGAAAGTTTAAAAGGTTAGCAGCTGTAGGGAAAAAAGCAGCAACTCACTTTGATAAAAGACTTCAAAGTGTGGTCAGTGACTGTCCAAGTCAGCCCAGCTTCAAGACTTTTAACAGAGCAAATGCTGCCTCTGGCTTGCAATTTTTTTCTGTTCATTCCTTTCAGCTTCCTCCCACTACTTTAAGTTGTTGATATGGTTAATTTTCTGTTATTCGGAATTCTGTCTACTTCAGCTTTGCTTCATGTCCAATAAGGGGTGAGTGGCATAGAGACTTCTGATCAGCTTCCTGCGTTTCATGGATTTGGCCCCTGAAGTGTGATCATCACAAGAGACACTGTGCACGGTGTGGAAGTGCAGTCACCTCCTTACTACATAGAGAGATGTCTTTATTGCATTTGTGAAAGAGAAAGTGTATCTATCAGGCTTTTAGCTCTTTTAAGAGCCAAGTGGACAGGGTCACATGAGCTGGCGTGTGTGTGTGTGTGTGTGTGTGTGTGTGCATTCGAGTGCACATGTGCATGTGTTCATGGTGTGCAGGCCTATACGTGCATGTATGGAGGCCAGAGATGAATGCTGGATGTCTTTCTTAGTTGTTTATCTTTTTGAGACAAGGTCTCTCATTGAACTGAATCTTACCATTTTGCTAGCAAGTCCCTAGGATCTACCTGACTCCAAACCTTTTACTCACTAACTCCTGGTTCTGGGGTTGTAGACAGACACCTCAAAGCCCTGCCTTTCTGTGGTTGCTGAGGCCCCCAGCTGAGGTCCTCACACTGGGTCAGCAAGCAACCTATCAAACGAAACAGTTTTCCTAGCCCAACTTTTAAGAATTTTTATTTTTATTTTTATTTTTTGCAGGTTTCCCATTTGGGATCACGACCCATCAGTGAGCCTGGGTGTCTGGGTCAGATGTGACCAGAAGGGAGAGAAAAGGGAGACCAAGATCAGGACTATTGTTGGGCACAGTTGAGGCGGAACACTCCATCGCTCCAGCAAAGCGGCGGAGACAGAAGTCAGTGAATCATACACAATCATACAGAAGGCCCAGAGTTCTGAATGCGTGGCTGGTTCAGGGAACAGGTGAGGTTGTCAGGGTGAACAGCACACCAGCAGTGGGGATGATGGAAACACTTGGCTGCCATGCTGGCGAGAGTCTTCCGGCTTACAGCCAAGCACAGCTTCTGGAGTGCTTTCCACTTGTGACCCTTTTGTACCCTCACCAAATTTATTTTGAGACTGAGTCTCACCTTGTAGCCCTGGCTGCTCTGGGACTCACTGTGTACACTGCGTTCACCATGCTGGCCACGTGCTTTCATAGTCCCCATCTACCTCTGCCTCTCAAGTGCTGAGATCAAGGTGTTCGACACCATCCCCAGCTTTATGCCCTCCAAGTTTAACACAACTCCAGCTATGTCGCCAAATAAAGTAGGAGCACATATCAAACACTTACCCATTATGAATATTATATTTCAGACATTTTTCAGTAGATGCAATTTTACAATTGATTAACTATTACATCAAATTTACATATTAATGAGAACAATCTACTTGATTATTTAAATATAAAAAAAGAAATTTTGGATGAATATTTGATACTGTGGTATATAGAATATTTTCAACGTTTTTCAGATTCAATGAATATTTTGACTTCACAGTGCTGTGAATACTTGCTTCAAATAAATACGTAGTCCAAAATGACAGAAGTGTATCCAGGGCCCTTTCAGGAACTGGTAGAAAACTTGCCCTAATCTCAAACCAAAATCATTGAATGATATTCCTATGAAACTTAAGCCAGCAACTCAAATAGCGATTTAAAAAAAAAGCCAAACCTTCTAATACAGCGCAACCCAAAGATGCCCTGGTGTGATGCACACTGAAGAATGACAGAGGGAAATGTACTCTTCACTTTTAGTAATTAAGTCATTATATTTCCTTAGTGGTCCTGCAGTGACCAGCTCACTTCTGAAAGGACACCCTCTGAGGAGCACAGCCATTGTGGAATTGACCTGCTGTCCCAGGACACAGGTCATGAAAGGCTCCAGGGAGGGTGTTGATACACTTGGGCAAAGGAAAGTAATGCCCTGAGCATCTGGGGGGCAGTGTGGAGTGCTATTAGATGTGCAGGCATGGAGATCAGGGGTGGGGAGCAGAGCCCAGGGCTGTACTGTTTCTGAGCACAGCACCTCTGGAGAGGCCCCTGGCTCCTGAGAGCTCCCACATGCCCTCGGTGACACTCTTTACCTTTGGTTTCCTTGAGCAGCTCTTCTGTGAACTTGACCACCTGGACCACCTCGACCCATGGGAAGCCTTTGCCCACAGCAAAGATGACGCTGTCATAGAGGGTGTCCAGCAGTATGCTCTGGCGCGCATCCCTCAGCTCATCAAACTCCTCCCAGTTCAGGAGCCTCCGCAGGTGCTGTCGCCCCTGGGGTTTCTGCAGGGTAAAGGAGACAATGTCATCACTGGACAGGACATTGACATGGGTCACACGTACATCCTGAGACTAACCAGGCATGTGGGGGCAGCTGTGCCTCCCCTTTTCTGGGGACTTGTTCTTTTGGGTGTACTCCCATGTGTGTTGGTACACGTGTGTGTGTGTGTGTGTGTGTGTGTGTGTGTGTGTGTGTGTGTGTACTCATGTGTGGGGGAGTGTGAGGGGAAGCCTCAGGTTGTCAGTCATCACTCATAGTCCACTTTGGGTTTGGGATGGGTCTCTCACTAGCATGGGACTTGCCATGCTCCGTACCTCTTACCACCCTTGCTTTGGGAGTATAAAGCTTTGGCACCACCCAAGGGTACCTAGGAAATACACTCTGGGGATCAGACTCAGTCAGGTCCTTGTGCTTGTGTGGCAAGCACTCAGCCAGTTTAGCTCTCTCCCCCAAACCATTTATTCTTTCTACGAACATTTCTTTCTTTGAGGGTTCTCATGCTTGCCAGTGCAGCCCCAGGTTTGTATACCTCCTATAAGCCTCAGGCTTTTGAACTATGGTTTCCCCCTTTCTGTTCCCTAAAACATGTTCATTTCTCTCCAAGGCTACTTTCTACTGGCTGACCTGATGCACTCATGCCAGAGTGTAAATGACTGACGAAGAAGAGGTTTAATAAGGTGATGTTTAACTTGATGGAAGCTCAGGTGCTCTTGTGGGCTGCGAGAAGACTGATAGGTTAAACTTTCCCCCCTCAGTGTTCTGTAGCCTTTCTAGAAGGGTTGTATAGGAGAAGCAAGAGCCCATTCAATGCCAAGAAACAGGGAGCTGTAGAGACCTGCCATACGCAGGAGTTCTGCTCCCCGGGGTAAGGAGGCTCTGAGTGGAGGAACCAAGGAGAGCAATGGCAGACACTATGGCAGTGAACCTAGAGCCCTGTTCTTAGCCCCAGTAGTTTCTGTTTACCACTTTCCTCTGAGCCATGCAGCCCCTCCCAGAAGCTCCCATCAGCAAGAGACCTTTTGCCCCCCACCCCCCCACACACACATACATGTGAGACACTGATCCAGAGGGCTGCTGGGGTCCAACGTAGCAGACGGCAGGCACTGTCTCTTCCTCCCTCCCCTATCCCAGGCTGTCTGGTCCACAGCCTAGACTTCCCTGTGGGACCCAAACAGCCTATGACTCTAGAATTCCAGCCTCAAGCATCCTTGCACCAGATTCAGGAGCAGCGACTCTGGAATTCCAGCCTCAAGCATCCATTGTGCCCTCAGAGATGATGTGCTGTGATGTTAGAGGTGCCACTCAAGGAGACAGCATCCACGAGCCTCACTGGAACACCTCCCCACCATATCCACTGGAGCAAAGGTCTCTAAGAACCCAGATCTTCACCTGAAACTGGAAGACTTCCTTCACTCCCTGGGGTGTTAGGAGTGCCATGGTCCTGACTCCTCCCAGTTGCTAGGAGACCTCACTGGGACTTACTGGGTTCCCGGAACCCTGGCAAAGAAGGCTGGCTTTGTTATGTCATGGGGTCCCTGGGCTCTTTCTAGTTCCTTTCATCCTGGTCCTTTGGATGTCCATGCACCTTGTGTATCTGTTCAGGGATGCCCTCTTCTCCCGTCAGCCTCAGCTGTCAATCTGTTTATGTGCATGAACGAGCGTGTATGCTTGTATACACACACACACACACACACACACACACACACACACACACACACACTCCTTCATTCTATACATCCTGATAACTACAGCCTAGGTTTTCCTGTCCTTCTACAGGTCAGACTTGATCTCCATACCAACCTTCACATACTTGCATCCATTTAGGATCTAACCCAGCCTGCACCCCCCTACCCCCTGCCCAGTGGTTTCCATAATCCTGTGTTTTCAATATCATGAATTTGCTTGGAGGACCCAGAAAGCAGTTAAGCAAGAGTGCCCCAATTGCTCTGCACAAGCACTACATGCTAGAAGGGAGGAGTCAGGCTTTCTCCTGGACTCCCCTTCCCTGGTAGCCCCTGGGAACCTAAGGGACAACTACGGCTCTCCCCTTTCTCACTGCCCATGTCCAGAGCCCCAGTCTGCTTGGGAATGATGTTCTCTCACATGCTTGTTGGTTCTCTGTCAACCTGACATAAGCTAAGGGTTCCTGGGACCCTTAACTGAGAAAATGTCTCCATCAGATTGACCAATAGGCAAGTCTGTGGGGCATTTTCTCGATTAATGGTTGATGTGAGAGGCCCCAGACCACTAGAGGTGGTGCCATCCCTGAGCAGATGGCTCTGGAATGTATTTTTTTTTTTTTTTTTTTTTTGGTTTTTCGAGACAGGGTTTCTCTGTGTAGCCCTGGCTGTCCTGGCACTCACTTTGTAGACCAGGCTGGCCTCGAACTCAGAAATCCGCCTGCCTCTGCCTCCCGAGTGCTGGGATTAAAGGCGTGCGCCACCACGCCCGGCTGGAATGTATTTTTAAAAAGGAAAGCTGAGAAAGCCATAAGAAGCCAGGCAGTGGGCACGATTTCTCCATTGTCTCTGGTTTAGTTCCTGCCTCCAGGTTCCTGCTTTGACTTTCTGCCTTGGCTTCTCTCAATCATGGACTGTGTCCTATAAGCCAAATAACCTATTCTTCCCCAAGTTGGTTTGTCAGTGTTTTATCACAGCAACAGAAAGCTAACTGTGATACTTGGTCACCACCAAGGGAGGGTGGAGGAAGGGATCTTTATCTTTTCCCATTGCCTCTAAATGCACCCTGATCCTTCCCCTGACTTCTAGCCAGGAGAATTTAAAATGGCTATGTTCTACATCTTGCTGTGCTGGGGGTGGGGGGCTGAGCTTCTCACTGGAGATCTCTAAACTTTCTTTTATGTTAACCATGCCCCAGAGCCCCCGAACAAATATATATGTGTTATCAATTATGTAGATTTGGCTGGGCCATGGTCTGTAGGCATTTAATCAGACTCCAAGCAAGGTGCTGCTAAGTGGCACATAGTAGGTCTTTGACCTGAAGCCAGCTCACTGTGAACAGGGGAAGGTCAGGAAAGGGTTTTAGGAACAAGATACAAAGCCAGAGCACACACCCTTTGCCTTTTCTTTCTCGCTCTTCCTAATTGGAACACAGATACGTGGTGAGGCTTCATCAAGGCTGTAGCCAATGGGAACCAGGCTGGCTTAGTAGGAGAACCATTGCAAAAACCATTTCCCCCTTTCCTTTGCTGTCTTCCCATTAGGAGTGCAGAGATGACTGTCTAGCATCAGGAATCATGCTGTAAGTACAAGACTGAAACTCCCACCATGGGTTCCCGAAGGACATCAAGGCCATTGCGTCTTCGTTGACTGCCTGACAAGACTGTCCCAGATGAAAGACAAGGAGGGAATACCTCGCATGTCTGGATTCAGCTGTTGGTGTTTGGGCTTAGAGTTCCCAGCAGCTCCACTCAACCCTCAGTGCTGCAGGTTTGCTTTTCTGAGACTCCTGGTGGGTCAAAAGAGGTCATCTGGAGGTGGGCCAAGCAAAGGGGAGGGGCTCTTGTTCACAGAAAGCAAAGTGATTTTCCAGAACCAGGAAGTGGAGGTTCCGAAGCTTCAGGATGTCTCTCCTGTCACCCATGTGAGCTGCATGACCACTTCCTGTAAGGACCCTGAGAAAGTGACAGTCTGGCAGTCATCATGGGAGAGTTTTTTTTTTTAAGACTGGAGGAGGCTGGGAAATCTGCTCCTTGACACAAAAGCAGTGCCACCAAGGGCAGAACATGTGGTGCTGATGTGGGTCCATCCCACCTGAGCACATCCTCTCAACATCAATTCAACCTGCTAGAGTTTGAAGCTTATGAAGCAGGTGGGATCCTTCTTGGTCCCAGGGAAGGACAAAGTGACTGTGTCCATTTGGTTTTGTAGCTGGGATGGGAGACAAGCAGCCCAGAGAGGCATCTCTGGAATAGTCACCCTCAGTATTTCCTTTCTTCATCTACATGCTTACTCAAAAAATGGTCCCTGAACATGAAGAAATGTTTGGCCACATTAGAAATGAGCAGTGATTCCTGCAGTGTAGTCACATTCATTTGGGGAAGCATAACTCCTGGCAAGTGCTGGGAAAAGATGCAGGCACTGGAGAACATAGCTTGTGTGTGCCAACTCATACATGCTGTGCACTAAGGGGTGTCCCTTGCCCCCTCCTTCCTGTGTTGAAGTCCTTAGTACTTCAGAATGCAAGTATGCTTGCACATAGGATCTTTAAGATATAGTGAAGGTAAATGAGAGCTTTAGGATGGATCCTCATCCAATCTGGACACCTTGATTTTGAACTCCCAAACTCAGGAAATGAGAAGTATGCGACCATATTGGAAGGGAGCAACAGACATAGAAAGACCATCCATGTGAGGTCATAGATATCTGAAAGTCAGCAAGGGATGCCCTAGAAAGAACTAGTCTTGTGGACACTTGACTTTGGACACCCAACCTCCAGAACCAATGACATGTCTGCTCTTTGAGTCCTTTGGTGTATAGCATCCTGTTACAACAGCATAAGCAGACATACAGTGTATATGGGATGGTTGGGATGAGGTATGTGTGGGTCAAGGAGCTAGAGCCAGGAATTGGAGCCAAGCAATTGCTGTGCCTCCTGTAGAGAAGACAGCATTCACCCACAACTTGAAGAGAAGAGAGTGTGGAAAGGGAACTGGAAGGAAGAGTCAGGAAACAGGATGGTCTGCCATTGCAAAAACCAAGCATCATATGTGGCTTCTACTGAGTCTTTGTCATTGAATGCTCACTGAGTCTTATGGGACCATCCAAGAAGACTGATGTAATCTAGGGTGAATCTGGATTTCCTAATTCTGGGTCCACCTCCTTGTCCCCATCTCTGATTTATTTAGGCTCATGGTTTCACAGGTGTTATCCAATGGTCACTCTAGATTCTAGTCCAGTATTGAAGCAGGGCATCATGGTGGTAAACACAGAATTTAGCAAAGATGCTAACCTTTATAGTAGCCAACGAAGGGCAGTGGGGTGAGGGGATGCTAGGACAGAATACCATGGGCATACTCCCTATTGGCCTACTTCCTCCTCTTGCCCTACCTCCTAAACTGTCGATTTTCTATATTTGTATACACTGTCATGTGCTTCGGAGCCTCCGTTCGCAGGCTTGCTTGGTGTCTTAGTTTGGGTTTCATTGCTATGAAGACACACCACGACTATTGCAACTCTTATAAAGGCAAATATTTAATTGGAGCTGGCTTACAGTTTCAGAGATTCAGTCCATTATCTTCATGGTGGGAAGCATGGCAGCGTGCACATAGACTTCGTTCTGGAGGAGCCAAGAGTTCTGCATCTTGATCTGAAGGGCAGGCAGAAAGAGATTCTCTTTCTATGGGCAGCCAGGAGGAGGGTCTCTTCAGAACTGGGTGGAGCCTAAGAATAGGACCTCCAAGTCTGCTCCCACAGTGGCCCACTTCCTCCAAGACCACACCTATTCTAACAAGTCCATACCTAGTGGTGTCACTTTCTACAGGCCAAGCATATTCAAACCATCACGCTTGGCTTCAGTGGTTTTGTTTTTTCTCTGTGTACAGTGACTTTGTGACTGTTGCTGTGACTCTCTAGAATAGCATTCTTAGATACCAGTGGCCTTGCATACTTTGCAGAAGTTCAGTAGGTAGACATGAAACAAGCAGATGCAGACTGAGCTTCCTTCTTGTTGTCCATGTTTTGGAAGAATCTCAGCTAAAGCCTATGAGATCTAAAAACCTTCGTTGTAACTTAGCAAAATGCTTCAGGTTAACCCAGCCAGCACAATATGAGTGAACCCCCCCCCAGTGGCCCACATCTATGCCCATTTGATCACAGGGATGACACGATGTTCCTGTCACCCAGAAGGAAACCCTCTTTGATTTCATTGTTGAAATGACCTGGCTGGAGTGAATGCATGACAGCTCAGCTTCTGCCTCTCAAAGGCGACATCACCAGGACTTCTCACAGGTGGCTCTTTCCCTCCGCTGAGCAGAATAATGAGGTGCAGGTCACAGTTCACCCCTTTCCTCCTGGCAACTATGGACATAAACTGGGACAATTTTGCAAAGCCGAGATTGTTTCGTCTTCAGAGAGAGTGGATCTGATTGTTGCAGGCTTCTATCATGTCCCCACAGGTGTGGTCAACAGACAACCAATATGGCTGACTCGGTCTGAAGTGAGTAATGGGAGCCTTCAGTGGGGAAGCCAGATGTCAGCTGGTGGATCGGAGGAGCAGGTGAGAGGTCCCCCAATACCTGAGAAAAGCAATCAGGGAAGGAAGGATTGATTTGGGCTCATAGTTTGAATATAATGTCTGTCATAGTAGGGAAGGCTTAAGGGAAACAAGCCCAGAGCCCCAGCCCGTGGAATAGTGCCACCCACATTTAGGATGGGATTTCCCACCTTAATAAACTCTATCCAGAAACTCTCTCACGAACATGCCCAGAGGTTGTTTCCATGATGATCCTACACTCCACTAAGTAAATAATCAAGATCTCCCATCACACCATCCCATATGATGCCTCCTGTTTCTCTGCCAATCTGCCTTGGGCTGGTGTCCCACAACTCCCCTCTTCCCTCTTAGTCCTCCAGCTTATGCATCACCAGGGCTGTGGTCACTGCTAGGGCTGAAGTCAAATGGGGACCTCTGGTGCTTGAAGACTCCTTGTGAACACACAGCAACATTCTGCTGTTCTCACCAGCCTCCTCTCGGGCCGAGGGCCAGAAGCCATTTGTGTAACTGCACAAAGCTAATTATTCTCTCTGCAGATGGTGAACCCCACTAATCCTCTTGGGCTCCTTATAATCCAGCTCTCCTGGAAGCTGCTGAGGTGGTGAGTCCTCCGTGTGAGAGGGCCGGTGGCTGGGCAGAGAGTTCTGGAAGCCACCAGAGACCGTCCAGAGGCATGTCCAGAGGGCCCATCAAAAAACCAGTGGGGAGAAGGTCAGCATCTGCCTCAGCCTGACCTTGATTAGCCGTTCCCTGGGCTCAGAGAGCCAAGCCATGCCCAAGTGCTCCCTGGAGGACGGTGAGTGGGTGGCCACCTGTGAGGTGAGCCACTGCGGGGGTTGGTGGGTAAGAAGACTGACTCTGGGAAGTCCTAGAAAATGGGGAGGCTTTTCTGCTGCAGATGCTGATGGCGACACAAGGCCCCACTGCCTCCCCGCTGCCTGCTGAGCTGGGAGCTGATCATGTTGAAACAGGGTGCTGTTACAGCAGCTGAGTTTCAGGTTCCTGCCAGTTGATTTATGGGTGTCAGTGCTGCAGCCTGTCCGGTCCTCCCACCTGGACCTGCAGGGGGAATGATGCAGTTGCTAGAGCCAGCGAGAGGAAAATTCCTTCCCAGGACACTAGGGTCCCACAGTGGAAGGAGGGGGTATCAGCTGGTCCTGCAGGAGTGAGGATGTCCAGGTGGGGCTGGTACCCAGAAATGGGGCCAGTTTGCTTCTCAGAAGATGTAGACCCCAAGCAGAGCCCGGGTGAATAGAGAATGTCATAAAAGGGCCTGGGGGAGCATTAGTAGAGGGCTTGCCTTGCCTCCACAATGCCCTAGGCTGGCAAAAAAAGAAAGGAGAAAAAGGGCTTCGAGGACTCTGGGTATGACCTTATGGAATCTTCTAGACTAGCCTCAGGGTTTGAATCTTTTGTTCATTCCTATAAGAAGTAACCAAGATACAAAGAGATTAGATACTAGAAGGACCCCAGAGTCAAACTGAGGATTCTTCACAACCAAAGACTCCTTGAGAGGGTGGGGATAGTAGCCACTCCCCTGGTTCAGTGACGGGGAAGCCAAGGGTGGGGCAGTAGGTGCTGTGAAGGTCACAAGGCCAGTGAGCGAGGGTTCATGCTGAGTCTGGGTTCCTCAGACCAGCTCCAGCATGGTCATCACTGTTCCTGAACCTGAGCTTCAACTTTCTCATGGGGGCCACACCCTGTATCCCTCTCACTGAGCACTGAAAGCTCCCTCCACGGAGGGAGGGGAAATCCCCACCCTCCGCAACTGCTACATAGTGATGAGAGAAAGGTGAGAGGCATAAGCCACTGCCTCATCATGACACAACGACGGCTGAACCCCTGAGGAAGGTTGCGGCTCAACCCTTAGGAAGGTGTATGCTCACAAATGCATGCAGATAGAAAGTGGGGAGTCTACCCCCACTCCTCGAGGGAGTGTGATTGGATCTGTATTTACCCTCTTAGAGACAGAGACTTCTAAAAATCCTCTTACAAATCAGAATGACCTCAGATAGGCCTGCTAGCTTTCTTAACCCAGGAGACAAGAGCTATCTGTCATTCTCAGCACCTCAGTGTACTGGTGTGTGTGTGTGTGTGTGCGTGTGTGTGTTTGAGACAGAAACAGAGGGAGAGAGGGAGGGAGAGAGGGAGAGAGGGAGAGAAAGGTTTACATGTGGGCGTGCATCCAGGCAATCATGTAAGCATGGGTATGACATGTTCGTGCATGTGATGGAGTGCTCATGTGTGTTTATGTTTAAGAGGAAAAGCTGATATGGCAGGGGACCTGTGGCCTATCAGTCACACGTGGGACCCTGCTTTGGCTGGCTGGGGAGTGCTCTGTTCTCTGGGCTTTGGTCTACGTGGTAAGGAATGAGGGGTAGCCTAAAGGAGGCCACGGTACCTTCAATCCCCATGGCCCAGTCCTCAGAATCTTTCCCCAAAGAACCCACTTTCCAATCCTTTAATCATCATGGCTGCTTTCCTCTGAACTCCTTCCAGGAGACCTGTGTCACTCCATAAGTATGTCACATAAATTAGTCAGTAAATCAGTCTGTCAGCAGGAGTTCTTGAGCAAGCACCCTGCAGCCTGCAGGAGATCCTGGGCAAACACAGCTCAACCCCTCTGCAACCGAAAGGGCTTTCACCTGCCTCAGATCTGGGGTTCACCTGGTTAGGCATGGCCTGGGGCCTTGGGGACTCATGGAGACCATATCCATCCTTTTTTTTTTTTTTAATGTCACCATTCCCAAAAGATAAGGGCCTTCACCCAGCGTCTCTGAAAACATCACATGTAGACATTAGCTGGGCACCAGCTGCGTTCAGAGCTTGGCTAGGTTGTGAGGCAGGGACAATGAGTGGGAAGTCCCTGGCCACCAGAGCGAGAGACAGGTGAGTCAAGAGGTAAGCAGAAGGCTGCAGAAGCAATAAGGCCAAAGAGCCCTGGTCAGGGGCCAGCCACAGCTGTAGACTGGAAGTCGGCATTGCTATGTGGGCTTCTCTGTGGAGCCTGATTTCCTGATACACTCCAATGAATATGAGGTGAGGTTGCTCAAAGAACACAGAACCCAGAGGAGAGCAATTAGTACTTTACTCAACAGCTGCAGAGGCCTTAGCTGAGCCCTTTCATCTTTCAGAGGCTTAAATTCCCTAAGGCCCTAGGAGCTGAGGGTTCCAGTAGGAAGCTAAGATAAGGTCACTTACCTGGGTGTCTGGCACAGGGTAGGTGATTGTAGACATCTCCCTCCCCCTCCACATACCCCAACCCCTATCTTTCATGCTGACACCGTGACCCAGTTTCTGGGTGCTCTATGGCTCCGATGGGTGTGATCGATACTACCACCACACTGTGAACTGGGGGGTGCTATGTTCTGTGAGTGAGAGTCATGGTCTAAATTGACAATGCCCCCGACAGGCTCATGACTGAACGCTTGCTCTCTAGTTTGTGTGTATGTTTTGAAGGTCATGGCACCTTTAGGAGGAAGGATCTAGCTGATGGAAGTAGGTCACTAGGGATGAGCCTTTTAAAGGTTATAGTGTGGCCCACCTTTGGTGACTTCTTGACTTCCAGGGCAACTGCAATGTGTACTGTCTGTCTTCCAGCACATACCCCTACCATCATGGGCAGGTCTGCTCCTAGGGCCACCACACCTTCTTCACCACAGCCCCCATGAACACAAGTCTCTCAGAAATACATCTTTCCTCCTTTCGGTCCCTTCTGTCAGATGTTTGTGTTGCAATAATGCATAAGCAATGATGTGAGTCACCCACGTGGCCCCCACAGGACTGTCCTCACTTTTAGATCAAAGACACTTCCTTTAGTCTGAGAAGCAGTCTCATTTAGCATGGGTCCCTGCTTCGGGACCAAACAGTCTGGGCTGCGCAGCATGACTGCCGGCCGCCTTCTTTTCCTTTGTGGCTGGACACACTCTTTGTTTTCTTTTCCATCTGTCTGCAGCACTGGGAAGTACTCAGTCTTACTAGTGGCCTGTGGCTCACCTGGTGAGGAAATTCTAGTTAGGAGAAAACAGTTGGGTGCAAAGCCACGCTTCTCAAATTCAAGTTTACATTGTTATCCACTGGAGGTTGGGGTTGAAGGCACCTCACCGGGCTCTAGGCACTGCCCACACTCTAAAGCAGGGGTTTTCTGTCTCAGAGTCGCAACCAAAGAACTGTATGTATGTATGTATGTATGTATGTATGTATGTATGTATGTATGTAGGTCACAGTGCTAGGAAGGTTGAGAACTACTGACCTAGAACTTCTGATTCAGGAAGTCTGGGCTATATGTTAATTTGTACCTTTAAGAAGCCTGTCACCAAGGGGAGGTACTGAGGCTGAGAAGTCTGAGGACTGATCTGGGTGTATTGATATTTAGCCAAGCGAGCTGAGTCTCCCTCACATCCACACCTTCGTCCTTCAGACAAGACAGTTCTCTTAAAGGAATAACTAAGCATATTCTCAAAGCACCCTGTGACCTATGAAATGTCAAATAACCATCTTGACATGTCAAATTAGCTGGCTTGGCACCTCCTTCAGCTTCACCTTACTTGTAAACTGAGGATACTGGGTTATTTTTATAAAGATTAAGTCAAGTGTTCTACAGAAAAGCCCATTGTGAAACACAAAGAACTACCAAGTCCTGTTCCTTGGCTTCCTTAATCCTCCATTTCCTCACCTTATTGTGACAGGATGCCTGATGGGGCATCCCGCGTGCCAGCTTCAGTCACAGCACAGCTAGTCACTGTGGATGTGGGCAGGGTAAAAGGATGTTGCATCTTCTGTGGATGCTCATGGTCATGTTGACCTCCAGGTCCAAGCTGCATTTGGGGCCACAGTTACCAGTTAGGGTGCTCCTGGATACAAGATAAAGGGTTCTGTGATAAAAGTGGATTTAAGAAAATGAGACTTTTTGGCTCATCTAACAGAAATTCCATAGGTATGGTTGACTAACTCACTTGATGATAACGACTCTAAAGTCCTGACTTCCTCCTCATGGTTACATTGTGGTTGCAGCTGCACCAAGCATCATCTGCACACAGGACAGCATCCAAAGGCAAGATGAGATGAGTGCCCTATTAACATGCCTTTAATGGATGAAAAAGCTTTCTTACATTCTTCTCATTTGGCTAGGGTTCTGTCACATGCCCTGAAATATGGGGAATGGAATAACACAGTGGCTTGGGCTATTCTATACTCAGCCCTTGGGTGGGAAGAGACCCATGAGCCATAGGACACTCCAAAAGACAAGGCGGTGCAGGAATGACTGAGGGGAGGTGACCACCTGTCCACCCACCCTCCAGTCCCCCTCAGCATTTACCTGAAGGTGGATCATTCCATGTATCGCAAGCTCTTCTTGACTCAGGAGGCACAGCCTGAGAAGCACTTGGCACACTCTTACAAGCTGCTTTTCATGAGTGTGTTGAGATCCCTGGCCAGCAACTCAGAAGGCAGTCTTGTTGGAGGGGCAGGCCTGATCCCTGTGGGTCAGAACAAGACACAGCCTACTGAACGTACTGGCTATGGTGAAGTCCTGAACCAGGGAAAACAGGAGGACTGCTAGGATCCCACGGTGCGTCCTGTTTCTTCTTAGATCCAGCACTTTCTGGGTAGCTATAGTTGACTTTCCAAGTCGGCTAGGTTGGCTGCTCAACCCCTGGGTCCTCCTGTCTCTACATCCCCAGGGCTGGGATTATAAGTACACATTACAATAGTCAGTCTTCCACATATATATATATATAAACAAAGGTTCTAGGAATGGAATTCATGTCATGCTTACAAGGCAAGGACTTTACCCACTAAGCCATCTTCCCAGCCCCATATGGGCTGTATATAGATGGTAGTTTGAGAAGGCCAGGCATGTCGATGATCTGATTTTGTTTTGCTTCCATCAGAGCCTTGTGACTCCACAGAGAATGAATCAGAGGAATGAGTCCTAAGGAAGAGAATGAGCCAAGCCTTTCATCCCTGTCTCTGCACTGGGCTCAGACAGCCCTGAGAGGAGACAGGGACAGGGATTAGAGATGGCACATTTGCAAACCACACAGTTACCAAGAGTACAGCAAGAGCCACAGGCTCTCAGCTATACACAGGCAGGTTCTAGGATGCCAGGTGAGGAGGAGCTTAGATGGACACGGCTTCTTGGCTGTCCTCACCATAAATCCTTGTAGAGGGAGGGCAATGAGCAGAAGCCAACCATCATGGCGAGTCCATGGACAGTGAACCAAATTGTTCAGGGCTTTCTGAAGGAAGCACCACTCCATTCTGCTGTTCTTTGCAGCTCCTGGGGACTGTCTACGCATGGGGACAGTCCATGGATGTTTACTGCCCTGCAAGGGGAGACCCAGGGTCAGGCTTCCTCTGTTGAAGTAACCTCCCAGTCTAAGGCTGTTCCTTGAGGGGATTGTGGAGGTTTGAATAAGCATGGCTCCCATGAACAAGAATGGGCTCATATATTTGAAGGCTTAGCCTTAGGGAGTGATACTATTTGAGAAGGATCAGGAGGTGGGACCTTGTTGGAGGAAGTGTGTCACCAGGTTGGGGGGGTGTTCAGCTTTAAGATTTCAAAAGCTCATGAAGACCCACTCCCTCTTCTTTTTCGGCTTGTGGATCAGGATGTAGAACTTTGAGCTACTTCTTCAGCGCCATGCCTGCCTGTCACCATGCTCTCTACCACGCTGATGGAGGTCTCTAGAACTGTTATCAATCCCCCAATTAGATGTTTTATTTTGTAAGAGCTGCTTTGCTCATGGTGTGTCTTCACAGCAATAGAACGTTAACTTAGACAAAGGTGGAGGACCTACCCAATGGCTCCCAGTGGTTTGTTACACTCTCTGAGCAAGCAGGACTATTCCTGTACCATGCAGAAGCCACTTGTCTAAGTCCCTAGGGCCAGAAATGAGCAAGCCAGCTTAGACAAACCCAATTTGACTGTGAGTCCAGGTGCCACCCTCATGGACTTCAGATGTGGCAAGGGGGCCAGTTTTAGGAGTGTGGAATCCAAAGGTCAATGGGATATTCCTTAAGAAAGGCAGAGATCCATCTAATGGGTGCTGTGATATCCCTTGATAGTCAATCTCAGCTGTCACAGTTTTCTATAGTTAAGTGTCCCACGGACGGGTCTGTGCCTTCAAATGGCAGGGCTGTTTGAATGTGGAGAACAACTTAGCAAATGAGCTGCCAGCTATGTGCTCCAGAGACTGTAGCTGTAGGAAAGTGGTGCACTCCAATGACATTACAGGCCTCCATGATGGTTTCCTTAAGCCTGACTGATCCAGCTCCTCACTGGAGATTCTTTGGAGAAGAACCAAAAGACTAGACTGTGGCCCAAGATCCCCGAGGCCTCACCATCTGGGGAGATTAGAATGAAAGAATATTGTCCATGGTCTCTGTCTGGATCCAGGGTCTCCAGGTTCTCAGCATCTTCTATATGGAACTGAAGAAGCACATACAAATATCATAGTAGCAAGCAGTTTTATTCCAAGCCAAAAGGTAAGTTAGATATACTGCAAGAGAGCAGAGGGCTCAGAGCCAGCATGCAACTCAGGAGCCATGGTCATTGCCCAGGGCATCTTTGCATGGGTCCAAGAAGAGGAGTTAAGTTGCTTGGGCAGAGTGTGGGTGACTTTATGTTTTGATTGACAAGCTTGGATTACGTAAGCCTTTATTTACTGTGCATATCCTTTCCCATAATGCATCTGGTTTTAATCATATGCATGCCCTATCATGCATAGGCATCAGATGGTAAATAGGGGATTCTCCCTAAAAGTTCACTCAGAGAACAATCTGCCCTGCTGTGTGTGAACCCAACACTAATCAATCTAGGGGGGATTGTCTCACTACCCTTGCTTTCAGGATGTGTCTGGCCACAAACGAGTCACTAAAGGTTGCTGGCGGGATGGAAGCCAGAGTGTCTTAACTGCTGTTGGAGAGGAGCGTGTGTACAGTTTGATATAGGTGGGGTCCTAAGCTGCTAAGTGTGTTGTTAACAAAGGGGCATGTGTTAAATAGCTCAAGCCAAATGGCCTCTCCGGTTGCTGAGCTCTCTGAAGGCTCCCCTGCCTCAGGACTCCCAAGGAAAATTGGTGATGGTTGCACGCTCCTTGGATGGAACTTGGGCCCATCAAGATAAAAGGGACAGGAAGAAGAGCACACTTCCCCCAAAGCAGAATTGGGGTGTATGCTCTCAGGACCTGAAAAAAGTCTTTTCACATCCCAAGCCACTCCTTGGCCACATGCCCCCCTGTTGACAGATGTTGGAAAGTTCTGTTCCCTTCTACCTCCCAATCTCCCTCCACCCACCTTTGGCCACTCTGCCAGCACTATACAGGCTGCACCCAGTTTTATGGCTTTGGCCTTATGAATCAGTTTCTCGTACATTCTGGTTGCTTCCATCCCCTGAATTTCCATGGATCTATCAACGCTTGATAGCTTGGATGGCTGGGATGGCTGAGCCTTGGATGGCTGACTACGCACCAGTCGCCTGCCCAGGTGAGGTGAGCTGGTGAAGCCCCAGGCAAGGAAGGGACATTTTTTTTTTTTAGCTCCCACATCAGGTTTTTGGCTGCACCAGGAACTTGTCTTGGAGGCTTCTTTCATCATGCAAGCAGGCATGGCTTCATTCCAACTCTCCCAAGGATCTCTGGTACCCGGTGAAAGAAAAGGACAGAGCCATCTTCCTCCTCCTTCCCCTTATTCCCTCTCTTCTTTCTCTTTCATCTTTTCCTCTCTGCTTCCTCTGCTTTTTTCTCCTCCTTCTCTTCTTCTCCTCTGCTCCCTTCTCTTCCTCTCACCTGTATTCCCCTCTTCTCCCCCTTTCATCTTCCTCCAGACCACAAATGCTCTCTTCCTTCTGTGACTGGACTCAAATCTTCAGGTAAAGAAACCTGGCCATCCTGGGCAGCAGAAGGGAGGCCTGTACCCCAGCATGGCTGTGCACCAGGCCTCTCAAAGAGGTGGAAATCAAAATTTAGCCAAGCTTGTGTGAACCAGAGCCTTCATGCATCCAAGAAGAGACACCCCCCCCCTTCCGACGAGCTGTTTTTACACTTTGAGATTTAGTAGTTTTGCCATGGTCTGCTCTAATTCCTGAAAGCCCCTGTTTGCGTCCTTCCTTTTGCTGGAAGCAGCTACTTCAGGGTTCCTGAACATCCAGAGAATTCTGTGCAACTGAAAGAGAGTTGGGCAGCTTAGTGGCACATCTCACTACCAAAGAGTCACCGCTTTACATGTGCAACTCAGTTATCTAAGCTGGGAAGACGATTTAGTACAGTGCTTGCCTTGCAAACAAGGATCTGAATTTGAGCCCCCAAACCCATGCTTAAAAAAGAAAGGCAAGTATGGTAGCACTTACTTGTAATGTCAGTGATGGGGAGGCAGAGACAGGAGGATCCCTGAGGCTCACTGGCCAGCCAGTAGACTGATCTGAGTCCTGAGTCCCAGTGAGAGATTCTGTCTCAAAATTAAGGTGACAGAGTTCCTGGGGAACCACACTTGAGGTTATTCAATGGCCTTGGCATGCACACACATCTCAAGTGCATACACACCCTTCTCACGTATACCTGCCCGAATACACAAATAATAAACTATATTTACCAAAATGCCACTAAAAGGCCCCTGTGAGATAATTCTGTAGAAAAGCAGCTAACATCTTCTTTGCTTAGCTTTCCCTCCAAAGTCTTCTAAGAAGCTTCTGGAATTTTCTTCTTCTCCTAATCTTACCGGGTGTGGATACTACTCGGCCTTATTTTCCTCCACTTCCAGCTTCCCAGCCAGCTTTGATCTGCTTGAGCTGTGGGCATCTATGCTGAACAAACACAGGCTTTCTTTGCCTTTTCAGTCCTCCAAGCTTAACTTTCAGTTACATCTCAATCAATCAATTCCTAATCCCTCTGTGGGGGCTGGAGATGCTCAGGACCCGGTAAGGGGACTTGGACGGAGAGAAATCATTACTGATTAGGACCGGCTAATCCAAGGCATGTCATGTAAAAGCAACTCAGTGGTTTGGGGGCAGTCTGTGACTGCTGTGTTAGCTCTAAGGCCATTGACATTGGAATTCCTTGTGTCTTTTATCTTGAAGACTGGATTCCCTTGTGGTTACGAAATGGTTGTTGGAGCTCCAGCCATTACCTGTATTTTCCAGGTATCTGGAAGGAGCAAGGCACAGGAGGAGGAGGAGGAGGAGGAGGAGGAAGAGGAGGAGGAGAAATGGAAAGAAATGGTGAAATGTTTTATTAATTGAAAACACTTAATGGACTGGCATATATGGGATTTTGGTGAATTTGCATGGCAGGAGAGAATGGATAATTTTGATCTCTGTCATCTTTTGAGTTTTTGTTAAAACTGACTTTTAAAGAAGATGCCTTGTATTTTAGATAACTGCTGTTTTTTATGCAGGTATAACACAAAACCCAGACGAACCGCTCATGGTTCTCACCCAGTTCTCCACCACAGACACACCTCAGCATGCTGCTTGCTGTATCACAACCAGGACACTACCTTGATCCCGTGAAGATAGGGACACTGACATCACCACATCACCCCAGGAAGCCTCTAGGTGCCCTTCAGGGGACACGCCAAACCCTCTCCCCTCCCTTTGAGGCTGCCTTACTTCCTGGCAACCACAGGAGTCGTCATGTCTGTGAGCTTGTCACTTCCAGAGTCTGTGTCAGTGACATCAACCTGTGCTGTGTTCCTTTTCCTTGCTGGCTTGTACTCTGCTGCATGGACCTCCTGTCCTTGCTTTCAGAGTCATTCTTTGAAGGACATCTGGCTGTTTCCAGGTGACATGGTGGTACAAGCCTATCAAACTAACTGTCAAAATGATCACTGAGTCTGAGCTTCATGGAAAATTCCAGGTCAGCCTGGGCTACAGAATGAGATCTTATCTCAAAAACAAACAAAAAAATGCATTTATTTATTTGAGTATATGTTTGTATGTACAATGTGTGTGTGGGGGGGTGCATGTCACATGGCGCACACGTGGAGGTCAGAGGACAGTTTTGTGGAGTTGGCTCTCTCTATCCACCTTCACATGCATTCAGTAGATCCAACTCTGACTGGCAGATGTTTGTGGCAAGCACCTTTACCTGCTGAGCCAGCTCCTGGATCTCCTCCCAGTTTTTTAAAGGTGCTATGAACGTCTGTGGATTGGTTGTCAGGGCGGGGGTGGGGGGAGTCCAAGTTTTACTTCTCTGGAATAAGCATTCAGGGAACAGTTATTAGTGTATGCTATTCCATGAAAAATTAAAATATGTAAGACAATTAAATAACCTGTAAGGAATTATCATAGTCAAAAGCACATCAAACATTGTGATGTCTCCCCGTACATCTTTCACCGTGAATCTTCCCCCACACCCCTACTTTATGTGTATGAGGATCTTGCCTGCATGGTACACCATTTGCTTGCCTGGAACTCACAGAAGCCAAAACAGAGCATCAGATCTCCTGGATCTGTAGTTACAAATGTTTACGTGTCATCACTTGGGTGCTGGGATTCAGATCTAGATCCCTGGGAAGAGCAGCCAATGCCCTTAACGCTGAGCCATCCTCCCCCCCCCCCAACCCCCCGCCCCGGCCCTTAGTGTGTGCATCTTTGTTTGCCTGTCTCCTGCTAGAATGATAATTTCTGTGGACAGCCTGCCATGCTGAACAACCCTTGACTCCTCAGTGGCTCACACAGGTCAATACCTCAATGATACAGAGTTGCTGCCCTCCCGGACAACTCTCAGGGGCAAGTTTCCCTCGGAAGGGCACTTGGGTCTAAATGACTTTAGCACAGTGGCTCTGCTCTTCTAAGGAACGGCACTTAAGGTTGTCCTCTACCTCTGCATGTACATACAAACATGCAGTGGTACATAATTCACAGGCCCCTACCTCACCATATGACCACATGTCCCTTAACTCTCCCTATAACAAGAGTGTGGAAGGAAGGACGAGTGTAGCCTGGCATTAAAAGGGCCACATCAGTGCATCTGCTCCCACTCGTGTGGAAATGTGTCTTAGTATATAATTTGTCATGGTGATACTATACTGTTCTAATAGAGTCTCCCACTTCTCACAAATTCCTTCCAAATAGAATTATAGCATAATTCCGAATATGAGGGGAAGACTCTTAATATTTTTGGAAGCTTCTGAGACCTCACTGTCAGAATAGCACCATGGCTATGATGAGAGGAGCCAAGGCCCTTTTGCATCCCACGCTCTGCTTCCTAGGCTGGTATATGGGGCCTCAAATCTTCTAGGCAGCTTCCAAACCTTCTTCCCTATTGTGGTGTCCCTGTGAAGTAGATTCATTTTTGTGTGTGAATGCATGCACATCCATGCATGTGCCTCTGTATGCATACATATGTACACATTTGTGTGAAGACCAGAGGTCAACATGAGCTGCCTTTCCTCAGTTGCTCTGCACCTTTTGAAACAGAGTCTCTCACTGAACTCAGAGCTTGTCAATTCAGCCAAGCTGGCTGGCCAGAGAAGCCCAGGGATCCACCAGTCTCTGCCTTGCCAGTGCTGGGCTTCCAGGCACTGGCCACTACTCCAGGTGTTCTCACACGGGATCCAGGGACTGAACTCAGATCTGTGTGCTCAATCTGCAAGCACTTTACTGACTGAACAATCACCCCAGTTTCTTAGTTCTTATTTTATTAAGTATAATATTATAGAAAAGATTTAATAAGAATCCTGACCACAGGGAACACTGTGAAAAACACATATCAGGCAGCACCTGCTAGCACCAGGCCCTAGAAAAAGAAGAGTGCCCCATATCCCTTGTACAATGAACTCTCCATTCCATTTAGAGTGTTCAACCCATTCCTCTTTCATATTTGTGGTGTGGGGACCTTGAAGTCCAGGTAAGTTTAATCAAGATTTCCCTGAGGTCATGAAATAGGATCATGGTCAAATGCTCCAATAACACTCATTAATAATGATAATAATAATAATAATAATAAGCATTATTTTACAAGAGGACAAGAGAAAGGTTGGGGAAGGTCAATACAGTCAGGTGAGATATGCATTTTTAGAATCCCTGCTCAACCCCGATCAGCCTCTCTCTTCCTTGCTCTCCCTCTTCCTAGCCACTTCTAATTCTCTTCCTTGGATACAAGGACTTTCTCATGATGATAGTGTTGTAGTTACGAGGGTGTGTGGGAGCCCCAGAAGGAGCAACACAGCAGCTCTCAGGGGGTGAGGCAGGATCTCCAGGAGCCTTAGAGAAAATGGGCTTAAGAATACCCTTCTGTTGGGAAACCCCTTGCTGGTGCTGAGCTCAGGGCCCAGTGAGTCCACTCTATCTCTCCATCTCCACCTCCACCTCCACCTCCACCTCCACCTCCACCTCCACCTCCACCTCCACCTCCACCTCCACCTCCACCTCCACCTCCACCTCCACCTCCACCTCCATCTCCATCTCTCTCTCTCTCTCTCTCTCTATATATATATATATATATATATATATATATATATATATATATATATTTAGACAGACAGACAGGCAGGCAGACAGACAGACTGATATAGAGACATAGTGTATGAGTGTTTTTTCCTGCATGTATGTCTGCGTACCACACATGTTGTATCTAAGGAAAGCAAGAAAGGAAGTCAGGAGGGGGAAGTCAAGAGAGGCCATCGGACTCCCTGGATCTAGCATTACAGGTGTCTGTGAGCCAACTTGTGAAGAACCTAACCCAGGGCCCCGAGAGCAGCCAGTGCTCTTAATCTCTGAGCCATCTCTCCAGCCCCCAGCTCCTCACTTTAACTAGAAACTTTAATTTTACGAGAAAGGAAAACCAAGAAAGTAGGGGGCTGGGAAGATGGCTCAGTTGTCCAAGTGTTTACTCTGTGAGCATCCAGAAGTTTGGATTCCTAGCAACCATAGAACAAAAACAAAATCAAAGATGATTGTGGTGAGGATGCAAATGTGATCCCAGCTCTGGGGAGAAGGAGACAGGGAGATCCTTGGGGCTCCTGGACAGCAAGGCTAGCGAGTCAGAGAACTCTACTTCAGTGAGAGACTCTCCCGGAACATAAGCCAGAAAGTAATCCAGGAAGACAACCTCTGCCATTGCTACCACTCACACATAGATATAAGGGTAGAAACACACACACACACACATGCCGAAGTAGTGAATTTTTGAAATTCTTTAAACTTTTTTTCTTGCATCAAAACGGAATCTCCTATTGCGGTCCCCAGCTGCCTAGGAAACCGTTTCCTAATGTTCCATCAGCAAAGCTAACTCAGCTGGCTCCTGGCCTGGATGGGACTCACAGTCCCTGTGAACACATGGCACGGAGTTAATTGTGCCCTTGCTGGCATGGGTGGATGACCTCAGTTAATATCACACATTCGTACACGTCAGTGACATGAACTGGACCCGCAGCTAACAACACACCCAGCCTGGCAACGTGTAAACAGCATGGGTATTTCCTATTGCTCTTTCATGCCCTGGCTTGAGACATGTTTCCTCCACCTGGGGCTGCCTCTGGGACCTCCTCGGTCTTGGGGCTGGTGCCATTGCCTGCTCTGGTGGCAAAGGGGATCCAGCTGGGGTCTGTCTGCAGGAGGAAGAGGCCATCTCAAGGCCCAGCTCCTTATCAAGAGGATGCAGTCATGAAAACCCCCCACCCTCGGAGTCCCTGCTTCCTTTTGGATCTCAGAGCATCTTTGATCTGGAGCCTAAGGCGGTTTTCCTCCCTCTCTTCCTACTTCCTCCCTCCCTTTCCACTCCTCCACCAATTTAGGGAAATCAACTCTGATGTAGGAGAAAAGTTGCCACAAGTAATAGCTACATTAACTCTTTCCTAGCAGTAAAGATCAACTGAACTGTAACTGACAAGGATGTAGAGTCCATCTTCAGTGGGTTATGTGACTGTAAATGGGGGGGGGCAACTTAAAATATATATGTACTATATACATATACATGTATAAAGAGAAGGGAGAGAGAGAGAGAAGGGTGGGAGAGAAGGGTGGGAGGGAGAGAGGGAGAGAGAGAGGGAGAGGAAGAGAGGGAGAGAGAGAGAGGGAGAGGGAGAGAGGGAGAGAGAGGACAGGGAGAGGGAGAGGAGGGAGAGGGAGGACAGGAAGAGGGAGAGGGAGAGAGATAGGGAGAGGGAGAGGGAGGGCAGGGAGAGGGAGAGAGGGAGGGAAAGGAAGAGAGGGAGAGGGAGAGGGAGGACAGGGAGAGGGAGAGAGGGAGGGGTTGAGAGGGAGAGAGGGAGAGGGAGAGAGAGGGGGGAGAGAGGGAGAGAGGGAGAGAGAGAGGGAGAGAGGGAGAGGGAGGACAGGGAGAGGAGAGGAGGGAGAGGGAGGACAGGAAGAGGGAGAGGAGGGAGAGAGAGAGAGGGAGAGAGGGAGAGAGAGAGAGGGAGAGAGGGAGAGAGATGGAGAGGGAGAGGAGGGAGAGGAAGAGAGGGAGAGAAGGAGAGGGAGGAGGAGGGAGAGAGGGAGAGGGATCATGTAATCCAGGGTGTCCTTGAACTTGTGATCTTCCTGCCTCAGCCTTCTGAGTTGGGCTTACAGCCATGTTCCATCACATACTCAATTTATGTGTATGCTTGTGTGTGTGTGTGTGGGGGGGTGTGTGCATGTATATGTGTGCTGATACTGAGTGTCCTAATTAAACCTGGAACTCGCTGATTCAACAAGACTAGGTAGCCATGGATGCCCAGGGATCTGCTTGTCTCTGCCTCCCCAGAACTTTTTACATAAGTGCTGGAGGTCTGAACTCAGGTCCTCATGTTTGTGTGGGAAGCACTGAGCCATCATCCCATCCAAGCCCCACACCCAGCTTTTATTATGGTATGTATTCTCCCATCTGAAAAACAGCTTGTCAAAAGGGTTTAAAGGAGCCAGTAGGGCTTAAACCACACAGAAGACATCATGAACTTTATTGATCAGTTGGATTGCTGTCTATTAGTCAATATGTACATGCTGAAGGTAATCTGATTACTTAAACGAGAGTCTGGAGCAGGTGTGTTCTGCCACTCTGAGGCTGTGAGGGTGAGCCTGGAGGACTGGTAGGTATAAGGATCTGCCAGAAGAGGAGGGCCTTGGAGACAACCAGGAAGGCTGGACTGCCCTTTACCAGACCAGGCCTGGCCTCTCTGCTCTCTAGCCTTCACATCATATTCCTCCAAGGACCCAATTTAGATAAGATGCTCTTGGGTCAGCTGGAAAATGGGCAATAATGCTTTGCATCCTATTAATAGCATTCCTTATAGGATACTTGGTGTCTCGGTCTCAAATTAGTGAGGTCCAAGGCTGGTCTGGCTTTAAGTGCTGTGTCAAGGGACTATGTGGATAGGTTGACTCTTGTCCAGTCAGCATCAGGCTGGCTCAAGGCTAAACTCATCCTAAGAGCCCTTTCTATTGCTGGATTGCCTAAGGACAGCTTGCAGCTGGATCATCAGCTGTGGCTTTGGGAATGGGCTTGTTTATAACGCTGAGACAAAGGGAGGAAGCCCAGAGCTGTGGAAACAACAGGTTTTCCTGTGGCCTGGGGCCTTTCATCCAGGGGGCACTGTGAAGCAAGCTCCTTGAGCCACACACACACACCCCGAGACAGGACAGAGGGGAGTGGGGAAGAAAGAGGTGTGACTACTATGATTATGCAAGGAGGGTTTCACTACTCCCTCAGAGCCTGAAGGGCATGTGTTTGTGTGTCTGTCCATTTTATAGAGGACATGTTCATGCCCAGAGAAGTGAATTCTTAGCCCTGCTGAAGGGCAGTGCTGAGATGTTAAAGGGTCAGATTTAAATTTGATTCTCCTGTTCCTTCTCAAGTAGACACCTTCATGATGGAAAAGATGCAGGCTACCCATTCCAGATAGCCTGACAGGTATCTTGGAGCACCCCAGGTCCTACCAGAGAGTCATAGCATCTTTGTGTCTCAGTAACTCATTGTTAAGAAGAGAAAACACAGGCCCAAGGAGGTGAGGCAACTTATACACATTCAGCGCTTTCTAGGTCTTGCTCAGGGCAAGTGGTCAAGAGAGATCTTGTAGATAAATAAGGAGGGGGGAAGCAGGGGAGAGACATAACAGGTTATCTGAGCCATCGCCCAGAGCTCCAGGTCTGCCTCTTAGCTGAGATTAGTTAGGTTGGAGTCAGACCAATGCCCACAGCAGATTAGAACTGACTCCAACTGACGCCAACTGGTGCTACTTGGGATCCAGGCTGGCAACCTCCTGGATGGAGATGAAGCAAACAGAAAAAGAATCACCTCTTCCATATAGCTTTTACCCATCATGGTTGTGACCTGACCTGGGATCTTCCATATCTGCTGACTCCTGCTGGGGCTGCATCTGATGCCAAGTCTCTACTGCCCATGTTCTCAGGGTAACTGATGATTATTTCAATTTAATTCCAGACCCATAAGGAAGTTGCCTGCCTAGTGGAGAGAGGGCCTATGCCCTTCCCCATCCCCATAGGTACCCACCATTCTGATCCTCTCCTTCCTTGACCTCAACAGCACTGAGCCCAAGAGAAGGAAAGCAAAGGGGCAGGGAGGACTGAAGTTCCTGGTGTTGCTAAGAGCAAAGGTTTTCATTTCTCAAATCATGGCACCTGCAGCCCTGGGAATCAAGGAACCTCACTTCCCTTGAGAAGTTCCTTGACCTTTTTGATGGTGTCCAGAATTTGGCATTCAAGCATGGTATTTTGGCCAGGTATGTTGGCTCATTCCTGTACTCCCAGCACCTGAAAGACAAGAGGATTAAGAGTTTGAAGCCAACCTGGAGTACATAGTGAGACTGGATCTCAAAGCCAAAACAAACAAAAAAAGGACCACAGCAGTAGGAGGCATTAGGTATTGGTCTACAACCATGGGGTTGCAATGGTGAGCTGTTCAGAGCATTTACAAAACCAGAAAGTTTAGAAGCAGTGTACTTACTCAGTGGGTGACTGGGAGAACAAGATAACATAGTTGGGTGAAGAAGACCAGAGATCAGCCTGGAGGGCCATGATTACGGTTGGTTTCAGGTTGTCCCTTAAGGCTTTATGTGCTAAAGTATAATCCCCCCTCTGAGGCATTAAGAGTAAAAACATCATTTGGCTGTGGTATATAAAGGAGGGACTTTGGGAGATGACTAGAAGGTAACCATACCAGGTAGAATCTACACGAACGAATCCTGGTGGCTTCATACCAAGAGGGGAAGAGACCAGGGGGGACACACAGGCTCCCTGCTTCTCACTGTGTGTTGGAAACTTGGTCCCCAATGAGATGACATTAATAGGTGGTAGGATACTTAATAGGCATGACCTTGTCTGATTAAGTCACTGGAAGTGTTGTCATTGGAACTGGTAAATGTACTTCTCATGGGATCTCTTGAGTTTCCTCAAGTGTACACTGTTACACAAGAGTAAAGCTAGTCCTCTGTGAAAGCCTCTGGCTTCCACTCCCTTTCTCTTGTGCTCCCACCATGGTGCCAGTCCATCTGCTAGGAAAGGATGCAGCCAAGCATCAAAAGGCCCTCTCCTAAGGCTGGACCAATGAGGACAATGGATCTTGAGCTTAAAGACTCCAAAATGGTTGAGTTAAATAGACATCTTTTTCTTTGTAAGTGTTCTGCTTTAGATATTTTGTTATAGCAACAGAAAACAAACCATTGGGGGTTATTAAATGTCTATTTACTCCTGTGTCCTTTGAGCTAGGGACATAACTTCTTTTGACCATCTCTCTAGCTCGTTTGCCCTCTTACTTCTGATAACAGTTAAACAATAGGAAGCACCAGGAGGGGATCAGAAAGAAAGGAGAGAAAGAGTCTTTGCTGCCCCATTTCAAGCCCAGCCACAGCCCTTGGCCTTGACTGCATTTGTCTCCTCAAGTTCCTTGGATTATTTTTAACTCTGGGGTACCTGACCCAATGGTGCCATTTCCTCTCCTGCTAGACAACTATGTAGTCAAAGCTTCCCACTGGCAGTGTCTCCTAAGCACATCCCTATAGGATACAGATTGAACTCAGAGCATTGAGCGCTCTGCCTGTGTCTCCTCCCTAAACAATCTTCAGAGAGTTAACCTTTGATGCTGACTCTCCCTGTCAGAGTGAACTCTGAAGCTTTGGGGCACTCAACACTGAACTACCTTGCAGTAACCACCCCAGTCCCAGCCCAAGAAGTGGCCGCAGAAAGTGATCTGACTGATGGGCCTATCACTCTCACAGACCTCAAATATTGTCAGAGTCATTTGGGCTCCTCCTATTCACCCTAGGGATTGGGCATCAGGTCAATTACAGGCTGAAAACCTCATGAATCTGGTACCCAATGACCGTTTATCCTTCCGCTCATGCATTCACTCAACAGGCATTTCCCAACCACCAGCAATGTACTACACTGCACTATGTGCTGGGGACTCTTGAATCCCTCCTGACCTGGTAGGACAAATAAACCAGATATGCCCACAGCTATACAGGATGGGATAAGAGAGGCAGAAACAAGTCACTGTGGGAATCAGGAAGACAAGGACATAGAGGTGGGACTGAGTGAGTTTTTTTGCCTTGTATGTGATGTGGAAGTAGCTATATAAATCCATTAACTGTGCTAAATAGCCACTGACTAGTGTCTAACTAGAGGAGAATCAGTAATGCACTGGCATGTGAGAGGTGCCTCCTACTGTACATTATCCCCTGGGAAACATTATGCCATCATCCTCATACTAGGGTAGGGTAGAGCCTTGAAGGTTGGGCAATTGCCTAGCAAATGTCAGGTACAGAGACTATTTCTCCAGCCTCTTCTATATCCATGTAGGACAGAAAACTGCTTCCATATAGTTCCAGGTAAGAAGAGGCTGAAGAATAATGTTCTAGATGAGCTATCTCTATCCCCAATAAAGTGTCATAGAGTGTTACCCACTTTAAGCTGACCCTAAGCAGGAATTGTGAATATTTCCCAGTGTCTGCTGCCCATGGAGGCTACAGGTTGCTTCGGGTCACTCAGTAGACGGACGATGGGACTCCAAAGACTCGACTCTCCCAGGCCTCGCCCTGGTCTCCTCCTGGGCTCTGCCCCACCTCTGTCTCTTTCCTTCCTCACCGGGACTTGGCCTCTAGTGGCCTCAAGGGCGACCTCAACCACGGTGAGAAGCATGATGACAAAATGACAAAAACATTCTTGAGGAAATGAGGCTCTCTGCTCGGAGGCCACAGCGGTGTCAGAGTCACTCACTCTGCTGCCATGGAACCGTTCCAAGTGCTCCGGGCTGGTCCCCCTTCCTGTTTGGACTTCAAATTATTGTCCCCAGGGTGCAGAAGCTTTTGGGGGTCCATGGTCCTTGGTTTTTACACACCAGGATGATGGCTGCCCACACTGTGCAGAAGCAGTAAGGAAGAAGCCATGTTACCATCTGAGAGCTGCCTCTGGCCTAGCCTTTGCCACTTAAGACCAGGGCACAGGGGAAAACATGGCACTTTGCCAGGCCACTGGTTTCTTCTGTTTGAGGGGGTTTCCCAGCCTCCTGGCCTCATAGGAACAGGAGGACAGGCTGAAATAACATGCCTAAGTATGCACAGACCCACACCTGGGTCTTGCTTGCAGTCCCATTTTGCAACACCACACTTTGCTCCAAAATTGTCATGGTGCCCAGCTGTGGTTGGCTGCTTCTAGACAACCCACCTCCCCCAGATCCTGCTATCACCACTGTCACATCACTGAGTTCCTTTCAGTGAGGTGACTGCTGGCCTCAATTTTACCCTGATGCATAGATGGACACCTTCCAAAGCTCTGACAGGGGGCTGGCCCTCCTTTTAGAGCTTCAGATGTCCCTAGAGCAAATGTCATAATGGGGTAACATGATTGCCACCCAGCTATGCTCAGTGGATGACCCCAGTGAGTTCCAGCTCTGTCTGAAAAGTACAGACTGAAAGCTTGTAGCATCCCAGTGCTTGGGCCTTACCCCAAACACAAAAGCCCAGTGTTTGCAAGTAGAGTCTAGCAGTCCACAGCTGCAACAGCCTTGGGGGCCTCCCTCATCAGCTGCATTGCCTCTCCCTCCAGAATCTTCCTGAGCCTGGGGTTCTTGAATTTCCCCTGCATAATAGCTGCAGCTGCCTCCTAGTTGGTAACTAATGGCTTCTGCTGCAGGCTTTACAGTCATGGTTCTTTTGCCCTGGTTGTTTTGATTGCTTTTGTCTAGTGTATATATGACTAGTTTTGTGTGTGTGTGTGTGTGTGTGTGTGTGTGTGTGTGTGTGTATGTATACATGAATGTGTGAATGTATGCTATGGCACATATGTGGAGGTCAGAGGACAACTTAAAAGAGTCAGCTCTCTGTATAATGTGAGGTCCCGGGATCAAACTCAGTTTATCAGGGTTAGGTGTACGACCCGCTGAGCCATTTCACTGGCCCATCTTGATTTTTGAGACAGGCTCTTTTATGAGTACCAAGGACTTAGCAAATTGGTATGCTGGCTGGCCACCAAGCCTCAGGAATTCTCCAGTTTCCTTGAGATAACAAGCCCGTGCCACCATGCGTGACTTAGTACAGGTTCCGGAGATCAAACTCACGTCCTTATGATTGTATGGCAAACACCTTGGCTGAGCCATCTTGCCCAGCCTCAGCTCACTCTCTTATGAAAGCTGTATTTGTATTTTCTGCATGACAGATACATATTCAACTCAATGATTTGGGACACATGACCACGCCCTGTGGTACCATGACCCCAGTCAAGGGAACAGACATATGAGTGCCTCTCAGAGCCTCCTGCGGTTCTTTCATGGCTGATGGTTGAGTGTTTTATAGTAGTAAGAATGCTGAACAGGAGACTCAGCTCTGCCAATAGGTCCTTCTCGACCCAGGTGCCTGCTGACCATAGTCCCTGAGACATGACGGCCATGAGATCTCTAATCCCTGTCACTTTCTGTAAAAGGCCCGTATCAGTCTGGGCATGCTGACTTTTGCTGTCTTGTTCCATATTTTCTCTTGTGGGTAGTGTGTGTCTGACTCTTCAGACCCCCTTATGTGTTGTTTGCCTGAGGTGGTTGTCTCCTCCCTACTGGCTTTCCCTGCCCTGTAGGTTTCTGAGAGTGACTGGGAGATGCTAGAGCCTAGAACATCACCTAGAGATGATTCTCTGTCCTGGGATTGTTCTCTAGCCATTTCTTCCTATTCTGTAGGCTAGAGAGGTTTCAACACCAGGTTCATAGCCTGTTTCTGGACTTCTGCATGTGCTAAGTCATAGGTGGGGTGGGGTCTCTGTTGTTGATTCCTGGCAAAGCTGCCCAGGCTCAACAAAGCCTCAATGTTCAATGCTCTTTCCCTGAGGCTTTTTTTTTGGGGGGGGGGTTGAGACAGGGTTTCTCTGTATAGCCCTGGCTGTCCTGGAACTCACTTTGTTGACCAGGCTGGCCTCGAACTCAGAAATCCGCCTGCCTCTGCCTCTCGAGTGCTGGGATTAAAGGCATGCGCCACCATGCCGACTTTTCCTGAGTTTTGATGACTGCTCCAAAGTCCTGTCAAGTTCTGTGTGTGCACACTAGAGTGTTCATATATGTGTGTGTGTGTGTGTGTGTTCATTACACACTTCTGTGTGCATGTAGTGTCTTTGTGAGCCTGTGTATGTGTGTGGAGACTAATGGACAACCTCAAGAGTCTGTCTTCAGTTCTCATTCATCTGTCTTTGGTTTTTGAGACGGTATCTCTCACTTGCCTGGAACTCACCAAGTAGACTAGGTTGGTCAGCAAGCCCCCTGTCTCTCCTGACTCTACCTCTCCAGTGCTGGGATTATAAGTGGACACCATTATATGTTTTATGCATTATACCAGGCTGCTCCCCACTTCTCTCTTCTTTTGCACAGGTTCTGGGAATTGTATAGGTTCATGCTTACCTACACCGTCTCCCTGTTGCCCTGGCTGTTATTAATGCTCAATTCTGCCCCTTACCTCAGGGCTAACTGCCCACCCCCAAATCCACCCATTCCATCCTCCCCAACTTCCCCCTATTCTTTACTATTAATGTTTACATCTTGATGCCCTTGGAACTATTCACTGGCCCATAGGTCTGTGCACATCTCGGCCTTCCATGGCTCCTTCAGCCCTGGCAGCCACAGGATATCTTCTCTAGCTGTTCACACACACAGTGGGCCACAGTCAGGTGCCATCTCCACTCTCCATGCTTTCTCTGCTGGTTGCACCCGCTCTCTCAGCCCTCCCCACTGTATGGATCCCTCCCCATCTCTCAGCCCTCCCCACTGTATGGATCCCTTGGCATCACTTACTCCACTCACATTTGTCAGACACCTCGGTATCCCAAGTCCAGGGTGCGTGCACGCACGCGCGCACACACACACACACACACACACACACACACACACACACACACACACAGTCTCGCTTCCTGCCTTTGAAGAGCCCAGGCCAGACTATGCATCTCACTGTCTTTTAAACCCCCTAAGTAGATGCCAGGCCTGTGGCCGGCTTCCCCTACAGATAAGCTGTCTAGAGAATATTGGCAAGTCTGGCGGGGTGGAGGGCAGGAAGATGTTCCGACACTGGTCTTTGTTTTGCTTTTCGGCAGTTTCCAGGGATTCTCCTTCCTGTGCCAGTATCTGGCCTTTTCCTGTCCGAGGCATCTTTTCCTTGGTTGTCCTACATGTGATCTTCCCTTCTCAACAGTTGGGAGCCTCTTCTTAGTAGCTGCAGATGAAATTGTACACCATCGGGTCCCCTGTCACCCTGAGCTTTCTCTAGTGTTCCCTCTGCTCTCTGCTCCCCTCTTCCTAATTTGGGCCCTGGATCTTTGGAGGGGTCTATAGGATGAGAGGTCCAGAATGCCAAACTTATCTGCAGTATGTGTAGGAAAGAAAGGGCGTTCTTGTGTTTTTACAGTTTCCCACATCCTTGTGACAGAAATCAAGAATGCGATCCAGGACTATTGTCTTTGGTATTTCTCAAGACTCACTCAGGGAGACTGTGTGCAGGCCTTTCCCAAATGATCCCTGGATAACTCCAGCGTTCTTTAGCTCAGCACCCACCTCGCGGTGGTTGAGGTCATAGAACCATGGAGGAGCCAAGCAGCCGCTAGCCAGCTCCAGGCAGAGCCAAGCTGAATCAGGAAGCAGTAGATCCCTCAAGTGTCAGGCCAGGTACAGGAGTTTTCTCTTCTTCCCTGGGTGATCGAGTTCACAAGGTGGGTGTCTGCCCCTCCACCCTATGTCTCCTTTCTGTTTGGCCAGCGTCTGATACACAGGAACCAATCAATGTTTGTGGCAGGCTGCATCTGCTTGGGAGCCCCACATCTGCTCTCACCCAGTCACTTCTCCAGGAACTACAATCTCTGAGTGTCAAGGAATACCCATTCTGCCACATAGACCTGTTCTTCCTCTCCCCCCCTCCCCCGCCCCCTGGCTTTGGGAAGATATCCTGCACTGAGTGGCCTTTCTTAAAAGACAGTTCTTCTCAGGACCTTTGGAAGAGCAGTCAATGCTCTTAACTGCTGAGCCATCTCTCCAGCCCTGCATTTTATAATTCCTAATTGTTGTAAAATACGCAAAAGTTAAAGGTTACCATTTAGCCTTCTCAAGTGCTTAGTTCAGTGGTATAAAGCCCACTTATGGTCTTGTGCAAGCCATCTCTACCATCATCGCTGGAAGCCGTTTCGTTTTCCAAACTGAAACTTCATACCATGAAATGTCGACTCCTCATTCCTCATGTCCTCCATGGCTGTAGCCCTCATCCCACCCTCTGTCTCCAGGCACTGCTTCAAAGTGGAGTCACACAACTTTCACCCGGCTGTGACTGGCTTATTTCACTTAGCACAGTGTCCTCTGGGCTCATGTAGGTCACAGAATGGTGATTATTTTAAAAGCTCACTAATAATTCCATTCTGTGGACAGACCATGTGTCACTTATCCATCCATCTGTGAATGGGCACTTGCGTGGTTTCCAGTTTCTGTCTCCTGTGATAGACCTCTGTGCTCATTGCTGCACACATCTCTTTCAGCCCCTGCTTCCAGTTGCTCTGGGCACATCACATGTGGGGTTTCTGGGTTCCATGCTAATTCTACAGTTAATTTAGTGATCCTCTGCTACACTGCTTCATTAGGGCCTGCACTGCTCTGTATTCCCTAATGGAATAGTGGAATGATTCCATAAAGCGTTCACTGCACTTGGTCATTGTCAGCCTTCAACACAAAGACACTCCCCACACACGTTTCAGAATCCCTGAAATTTAGATGCTGCTTGTTATTAATATGACATCCTAGCTCATCAAGGGGTCTATCCCTTTCTTTCCTAGGGGATCATAAAATTCTATCAATCTCCTTGTAATTATAATGGAGTTGAGACATTGGAAGTCCACGCTAAAATGATCAAATGGCCTCCTTATGTCCTATTCAGACCCTTGAAGCAATGGGGACCCCAAGTAGGACTTAGTTCTCTGATGAGTGATGGTCTGTGGCTCTTGCTGCCTCTGGGAGCCAAGTGCACTGTCACCTACAGCTTCCAGCATCTGTGCATAAACGCATCAGCTGTTCAGGTTCTCCATAATGCCCCTCCCTCCTGTCTACCCCTTTCGTCCAGGCAGTGAGACCATTCATTGTCTCTCACGCCTACCTGATGATTTCTCTCACCCTATTTACCCTGTTCCTGAACCCATCTCTCTTGCTTGTTGTTTGCTGGCCTCCAGCCCCTCCCTAAGCTGAGGCTTGTCTCTAGCCAGCTAAACTGTTTCCTCCCCCAGGCCCCCGGACCCACCCAGCCCAATTCCTCCATTAGCCTGTTACCTTTTTGAGTATTTCCTGTGGTTTCTATTTTTTCTCCCTTAATCTGTTTTTCTCCGACCCACCTCTCTACGCCCCCAAACTGGAAGCCTCTGCTTTCTGTCCACTTCCGCTGAAATCCCCGCACCCTTCCGCCCTCTCCATCCTTCCTGACTCCACCCCTCCAGGCAGACTTAGTGTCCTCTGGCCCTGGGTTTCCCTGGAATACTTCATCACCGGTGGTAGGGCCACACAGACTCTGTGCTACCAAGATCATTTGCTACAGATTTCCAGCAAGACACTGACTCCCAGGTGGCCTCTCTCCAACCCTTGGGCTTCCAAGAGCTTAGAAAACTGAGGAAGAGCCCTGTGCCCCCCCCCAATCAATTGGACTCTGCATTGCCTGTGGGACCCCATCATTTTCCTGGAGGGACTCTATGCTAGTTCCACCTATGTGACCACTAACTGGGAGAACTCTTACCATCCGTCACCCCTGGACCTTCATGTGAATGTAAATGTCAGGAAAGTGGTCTTCTTTGTGCTGAACTAGAAAGAACTTCTCTAGTTCTGCAGTTGTGGGTTCCTTATTTGTGCTTCTAGAAGAGGAACCCATAGGAATAGGGCATCCTGGCTGGACCAGCCTCAGCTTGGCCAATGGAGAAGAGTAATACTTCTCAAGGCTCCTGCTAAGAGAGAGGATAAAGACCAAGAAAGGATGGGAAGTTAAGATGCACCATGCTGGGTTGGCCAGTGCCTGATCCTTTGCCTCACCGTGAAGATCTGCCTGCATGAGGCACCTAGAAGATCTAACAGGGGACTTAACCCACCTTGCAGCCCAAGCTCTTTCCTAGCTAGCTGTAGTTTCTGTGCCTATTTAAATGTGGGTGTTTCCTGATGTTGCTGATGCTCTTTGGCTAACCAACACCACATGTAAGGCTTGAATCCCATGACATATACCCCAACTCAGACTCTCGGAGCAGGAGCTTCTGACTCTTGTTACTGAACAGTCCACATTCAAGGACCATTTGAGTCCTTCACATTCAAAGCTACTTGCTGTTTTCTCCCAATCATTCATTCATTCATTCATTCATTCTTGTATTCACCTAGGATATCACAACATCTGCTCTCTTGTGCTGTACACTGGGTTAGGGGAGCCCAAAGACTAAAAAGCTGTAGTCATTTATCATAGTGTGTCTATTGGACACATAAGAGTGTGCAGGCCTTGTAGGTGGGTGTCACAACATTTTAGTCTTTGTGTTCCTGTAACCCAATATACAGGCTAGAATAGAAGATGTTCAGTAATCTCTGATGAATATGACCGAGTAAACAGCCAGGCAACACCAGAGAGACCTGAAGGGGAAGAACTCAAAAGATTTGTCGTATTTCTTCAAAGAAGAGACTCTTCCTTGTTTTGTTCGTGTGGCTGTAAGTTCCACTTGTTAGTGACTTCCACAGAACTGATGGTGCATCTTCCCTCACTGTGTCAACAAGGATTGGTACAAACTCTTCCAGTGATACCTTCCATGGTGTCCCCTTCATAGTCCCCAGCTGGGCAGGTCTGATCCTCCAGCTCTTTCTCCTAGGGCTGAGATTCCTTCTAAAGTGTGTGTATGGGCACATTATGTAATGTGTGTGCGTGCCCATAAAAATATGCTTGAGTGTGTCTGAGGGTATCAATGGCATACTGAGTCTGTGTGTATGGATGGTGTGAGAGGATGTGTGCTACTAAATGTGTCTATGCAGTGCCCTGAAGAACACTGTCACACACCAGTGCAGGACATTTACTGGGAGATTTGGGAATTGCCAGCTCTGATTTGCAATTTAGAATCCTGCAACTCATGAAGCCTATTTAATGATCAGAAATTCTAGTTCATAGAATATTCTAGAAGGATGTTAGAATCATGGGGATGTCAGGCCCTTGGGTTGTGATGTTGCACTTCTGTCTGGGGCCTGGGGGAGCCAAGGAGGTCTTTGCCTTAGACCTCTGCCTTTCCTTGAGTGTCCTACTGAACTGTTGTCTCCTCTGGCCTCCTGTGCACAAGCAGGGTTACAGGGGCAGGAGTCCTATCTCCTGGGGATGCAGGAGGACAAGGTGATCTTGAGCAACACTGATGCTGAAGACACAATGGTACTGGAGACATGGTGATACTAAGGGACCCAATGGTGCTGGGGACATGATGTTATCAGGGACATGGTTATGTTGAAGGATACAGAGATGCTGTGGGACATAGTGATGTCAGAGTACATGCCAACTGAAGGGTATGATCATATTTGGTATAGAGTGAACCTCTGGGTCATACTGACCTTGTGGGGCATGGTAGACATGGTGATTCCAGTAGATATGGTGATGATGGACATAGTGATGTGGTAGACTTGCTGGTACTAGAGACCCGATGATGCTTACAAACACAGTGGTGCTGGGGACACTATGTCATTTCCTTTCTCTCTGGGTTCACCAGCAAAGGCTGTAGTTGTGAGTTAAAATAAACACCAAGAGATACAAATAGCCCCCATGGATAGGCTCAGGGGGAATAACTGTGTCTGGAGCTGTAGTGACACTGGCTGGAGAGCTAATGAGAACAGCTTGTGGGGATTAGAGGGGAGGAAAGAGGTTGCATGAGCTAATTATACATCTGCCCAGAGATGAGAGGATTACAAGGCTCTTTTGTGCCCCATGGTTTTAAAAAGGAGAGACGAGTCCTTTTCTGTCCAACAAATGGGGCTAAATAAAGAGCGGTGCCAAAGATGTTGGAGGTGTGGCCTTGGGACCCACCCATGTTACCAGGAGTGTCCATTGTGTTTCTGAGCACTCTCGAGTGAAAAATCATCCTCTAACCCCATTGGCTAAGGTCCCAGATAACTGACAGGTCCAGCTCCCAGCAGGAAGCTCTATGAGGGTCAGGGTTATTCATCCACCTTTATTTTCCAGGCACAAGTCTGGGAGCCCTGGAGAGTGCAAGTTGTGCTTCCCAGGTGGAATAAGCTGAGAAAGGCACTGGCCAGGAGGGAGAAGCTGGAGACACTGTGCTAACAATGGTGGTTGCTAGCACAGTGAAGACTTGGAGAGGGCACAACAAAGAACACAGTCACAATGGGGCGCAGGAGGTCAGGGCCACCTGACTGGAGGATCTTAGAGTAATTCTATGAGAAGAGGCAGAGACAGGGGACACATGGGTTTTTTTCTACAATGCCAGGGAGCCCAGGAAGACTTGGGAACCCAAGAAAAAGCCAGGTTTCAGAGCAACCTGGCTGCCACAGGCAGAAAGAAGTACCTGGGACCAGAAAGGTACACGGAAGGTTTTGCAAGAGTCTTATGGGATGTAAAAGGACTGCACACCATGGGGTAGTGGGAGCAGAAATGGTCAGTGGGGACAGGGCTGTGCCTCTGTCTCTCCTGCAAGCTAAGATAGCCACTCACGATGAGGCTCATCACCCATCTTGAAAAGACTTGAGAGGGGCGTTAGAGATAGCTTTTAAGAGTTGTGTTTTTTAAACCTTTCATTTAGTGTGTGTGTGTGTGTGTGTGTGTGTGTGTGTGTGTGTGTAACCATGGAGGTCAGAAGATAACTTACAGGAGTAGGTTTTTCTCCACCATGTGGGTCCCAGAGATCAATCAGGCCTGGCAGCAAATACCTTTACTCACAGAGACATCTTGCTGAGCCCCATAACTTATATTTCATATCAAATCAAACAACAGTCTAATAAGGAAGACACAGGATATGAAGTGATGTGTCCTGCTTTCAATTATATAGACAAGAGTCTCCTGGTCTGAGCCCTTGTCCCCAGTGCTTTAACTCTAGCCCTCTACCTGACAGCTGGAGGAACAGAGTGACAGGGATCTCCCAATGCATGGGGAGACCACGGGAGAGGGACTCCTCCTGCCCAGAGCTCTTGACTCCATGTCTAGGATCCTACCTCTGAATGTCCATTTTTATTCTCTACCTGTATTTTTAGAAGAAAAAACAAGAGGACATTTAGGGGACTCCAGCTTGGCAGAAGAGGACAAGAAAAACAGCTAGAGAAAAAAAGAGAATAAAGACTTTTAACCCTTGCTCCCTGTCAAGCGCTTCAGATGAATAAATTCATTTGCTTACTATAACCACTATCCAAACTGACTAAGCTGAATTCTATAAACATTCTAAGTCATTGCCTTCAAGACCTTCAGCTCCCTAATGGATGAGCTGTCTCAGCGCATGCTTCTTTCCTTTTGGGGGTGCGTTCTGTCACCACATCCCGGGGCTTGCATGGCCTCAGTGCCCTGGAGCAGCTGCAAGATGGGGGCTGCTACCTCTATGGGTCACATAGATAGCAAGTGGCGGAGGTGGGGGGTGGGGTGGGCACTCAGCTCTCCCCAGTGCTAAATCTTTACCTTTTAACCCAGTTGGATCAGACTCTTCCGACATAGCTGGATGGAACTAATTTGAGGTGTCAGAAAGCACCTTCATAAAGAAGGGAGGAGACTGGGTCGTCCTAATCTGGGAGCTAACATCTGAGCTTCTCTTCCTTTGTCTGTTAGAGCTGTCTAGGCCCCCACATCATGAACAGCACCCCAGGAGACATGAGAGATGCTCCTGCACCAAGCCACCCTGCACCAAGCCACCGGCAGTGTCTCCTGCCCTCCGTGGCTCACACTCCCTCCGTTACTGAGGTGACACCGGCCAAGAAGATAACCTTCCTCAAGAGAGGAGATCCCCAGTTTGCTGGGGTTCGCCTGGCTGTTCACCAGCGCACCTTCAAGACCTTCAGCTCCCTAATGGATGAGCTGTCTCAGCGCATGCCTCTTTCCTTTGGGGTGCGTTCTGTCACCACACCCCAGGGCTTGCATGACCTCAGTGCCCTGGAGCAGCTGCAAGATGGGGGCTGCTACCTCTGCTCTGATAGGAAGCCCCCCAAAACTCATAGAGAGCCAGGCCGGCTTCAACGGAAAAGCCCCTCTGCTGGGCAGTCACAGGTTTTCCAAGGTGGGCATGAAGCTCCAGAAACATCCTATTCCTGGAAAGGTCCCGTGGCCCCAAGGAGGATGACTCTGGTGAAGAACGGGGATCCTAGATGCCAGCAGACAGTGGTTCTCAGTCACAAGAACACCAGGAGTCTGGCAGCTTTCCTCGGCAAGGCCTCTGAGCTTCTGCGCTTTCCTGTCAAGCAGGTGTACACCAGCCGGGGGAAGAAGGTAGGCTGTGGGGAATGTCTTTCCTTTGGACCCTGGGTCAAAATACATAGATGGATGAGCAAGGCAGCCTTGATTGCGCATTGCTAATTAAAGGTGAAGGACGAGTGTGGAGACACGAGGTCAGATCTGTTCATCAGACTTGGGGAAATGGCTCAATTGGTAGAGTGCTTGCCATGCCAGCATGAGAACCTGAGTCAGGCACACACACTCATGCATGCATGTATGCACATGCACACATACATGCTTGCACATGTACAAGCATATGCACACCCATACTCTTGCATACACACATGGCCACCCCACTCATAGCTCCCATTTAGTAAGCACTTAGCACACAGCAGGTCCTGAGTCTTATACATGTTCCTCATTTGTTATGACGTCCTCTCAACAGGCCATTTCCATCTGAGTTCAGTGCAGGAAATAGATCACCCAAGGTACCTTGAGCACTAAGATATTTAATGCAGGGTATTAGGAGCCAGGTCTAGAAAGCTGAAGTGTGTGATTGGGGCTGGTTCTACAGAGAGAGCTCACCATGTCCTGCAGGTAGCACACAGCAGCTGGAGGCAAGGTCTTCCCTTGCCTCCAGCTGCTGTGTGCTACCTGCAGGACATGAGACCAGCCTGGGCTACACAGAGAATTCTAGGTTAGTCTCAAAAAAGAAACAGAAAGAAAGAAAGAAAGAAAGAAAGAAAGAAAGAAAGAAAGAAAGGAAACATGTCATATTTACTATCTGCCCAATGCCACATTGTCTCTGTGCTGTCTGTCTGCTGGTGAGAACGAATGACTCTCATCCCAGGAGTCTGTTCACATGAAGGCAGCAGCTCACATCACTTGCCTTTGGAAATGCATATCACATTCTGTAGGAAAACAGTTCAACCTCATAAAGGGGTGATTCCCAGCTGGTTCCCACATGGAATCTTGCAGAGAATATCCATTCCACTACTCCACACTCTGTGGGTGATAGAGTGTGTAGCCACAAAGTGATTTCTTATTGTTTGTTTTGGAATAGAGTCTCACTATGTATCCTGGCTGGCCTGAAACTTGCTATGTATTCCAGGATGACCCAAAACTCATAGATATTCACCTGTCTCTGCCTCTTGAGTGCTGGGATTGAAGGTATACACCACCATACCCAGATACATAGCAAATTCTTGGTGTTATCTTGTATCTTCTGCTGTGAAGGCAGCCACCTCCCTGGCTTACACCAGTGATAAGTAGGTATTCTGTAAGTCCACAACGGTCATATTGAAAAGAGAAAGAACAAGGACCATCTTTAATCAAAACAAAGTCAATTCCATTCCAGTGAATAAGAACTGCTTCAACAGAGATGCCCTCACTGCGTAACAGCAGCTGGGACAGAGAGGTTCGGTTTGCTTAGCTTCTCACCAGGTGTGTCTGGCTGAGTCCCTGCAGGTGTGCAAAACACAAGCCTTAGTTCAATTGGTGATCACTTACCTATGGCAAGTATGTCTTCACCCAGTAGCCAGTTGTGGGGGAGCCTTTGGGAGCAGCTTCTCTAGAGCTCCTTGGCAGTAACCCTCCAATCTTGGTCCTTCTGAGTCCCTCATTCTCAAGCGGAATGCCTAGCCACTACACAGCCATTGTTCCCTCTATAACGAGGACCGTCTTTAACCAAAACAAAGTCTATTCCGTTCCAAATCCAACATCTCCTGAATACCCCTCTAGGCCCTTCATGGTCCCTGAGTGGGGCTGTAATGGAAGAGTCTCTGGCACTCCACTGCCTCCCCAGCATTTGGTGCTGTGGTTGCGAGATGGCATAGAGAGCTACCCGAAGAATAAATCCACCTCCAAGTTAAAAGAAACAAAGGGGTCATTTAATGAACTGGGCTGGATGATACGGAGCATAACACAGATGTGTGTGGTTGGCGAAGAGTATGTGTCCTCTGGATAAATACTAACGTCCTTCCGAGTCCCTCATTCTCAAGTGGAAAACCTAGCCACTCCATAGCCCTTGCACTCTAAGAGTAAAGTTCTATTTACTGGAATGATGGGTCCTGAGCCAGGAGTAAGCAGAAACATGTCCACCTGCTGGCAGGTGTAAGGAAAGGGTAGAATTTGAGAATAGAGAGGCTCCCTGGGAGAGCTGTGCTCTGCCCTCGTTCATTTACTCACGTGGAGGCAACTGGTTTGAATTATATTGGAAAGTTGTCAAATCCTGGAGAGGACCCCACCTGGGCAAAGGATCAGATCTCCAGATGGAGGCACTGAACATTCTGCTGCGAGCACATTACAAAACATATTCTAGAAGGTAGATGTGTGCTCAGAGGAGCAGCTTAACAGTTCCAGCTTCTTTTCTATCCAGAGTAACCTGTATTCACAGACTCTCAGCTGGTGGGAACCGAGAAAGAGATCTTCTTGAAGGCAGTGGGTTCTCAGCCCCTGGCTAGTGATAAAGGCGTGGGATGTGGGAATCCAGAATGGTACATGTAAGAGTTAAGAAGGGCTAAGGAGGCCCTGTGTTCCATCCAATAGCTGATTGTGAGCATCCACTTCTGTGCAGGCACTGGGTTAGCCTCGCAAGAAACAGCTGAACACAGGGCCCCCAATGGAGGAGCTAGAGAAAGTACCCAAGGAGCGAAGGGGTCTGCAACCTTATAGGTGGAACAACAATATGAACTAACCAGTACCCCCAGAGTTCCTGTCTCTAGCTGCATATGTATCAGAAAATGGCCTAGTCAGCCATCATTGGGAAGAGAGGCCCCTTGGTCTTGCAAATTTTATATGCCCCAGTACAGGGGAAACACCAGGGCCAAGAAGTGGGAGTGGGTGGGGGGGGAGGGTATAGGGGACTTTTCGGATAGCATTTGAAATGTAAATAAAGTGAATACCTAATTAAAAATTGGAGGAAAAAAAAAACAAAAAGAAGAAAGGCTAAGGAGATGGGTCTTCCTTCCTGCGCCTTCCGGAGCAGAGGGGCTCTGCAGGCCGGGCTCCCAACTCTGTGTTAACCTCTTCCAGGTGGACTCTCTGCAGACACTCCTTGATGGCCCCTCTGTGCTGGTATGTGCTGGGAACGAGGCCTTCAGATGTCTGGAGATGGAAAATGACAGAGGAAACAGGACCAGAAAGTTATCTGGTGTGACTGCGAGGAGTGAACGTGGTGAGTGGGTTCTGGGACTTCCCAAGTTCTTTAGATGGGACAGCAGCTCTATCATATTGGTAGTTATCAGTCCCAGACCCATAGGAAAGGTGCTTTGGCCCGGTTCCTTGCTCTTCCAGCTATGCTGGGTCTCTCTTGCTTCTTTCTTCTTCTGTCTGCTTTAACCGAGCAGAGCACTGCTGAAGACACCCGGGAGCAGTGTAGATTTTAACACACAGAAATTTGAGCTTAAGATTTTTAGGGTCTAAATAACCATTAAGATTCCCAGTGGGCATGTCATCACAGAGGTTGTGCGCTCTGTTGAGCAGAACATTTAAGTCCTTCAGAGATATGGCTGCCTGAGGCATCAGTGGTGGTCTACAGCAAGTTACGATGATTAAAACATGCCACAACTATGGGCCATCATCCATCCAGACACATTAGATTCACCAAAAAGTCCACATTAAGCAGGGCAGTGGTAGCACATGCCAGCCGGGCGGTGGTGGTGCACGCCTTTAATCCCAGCACTTGGGAGGCAGAGGCAGGCGGATTTCTGAGTTCAAGGCCAGCCTGGTCTACAGAGTGAGTTCCAGGACAGCCAGGGCTATACAGAGAAACCCTGTCTTGAAAACCAAAAACAAAAAGTCCACATTAAGCCAGAGTCTAGGCTTCATTATTAAAATATGTTATTTTGAGGACACATTTTGCAAATGCAGAATAAAATTACAGCAAAACTCCCAAACTGGTAATAGGAAGACTTTGGCGAATAAGCAAATGGCTCTCCTTTGTGGGACTCCATTAAGAAAATGACCAAAGACAATGGTTGGGCCCATGACAGAAGAACCACCAGGCTTGCTTGATGCTTTCTCCTGTCCAGATGTGTTCAAGAGGTTTGTCCTTCTGGACCCAGGTGCATCCTACTAAGTATAGCTCAGGAGATGAAATGAGAAACAGCCAGGACTCCATTTTTCTCTAAGGCTACTCTCTACCCCATGAGGCGCCCACTCTAGTTTTCTACCTTGGGTGCAGGCTAGACCCTCAGGAACTGATGCTGCATATTTAGACCTCTCCTAGAAATCTTTCTTCAGCCCAAGAACCTGGCCATTGTGAGGGTCACCAGGAATCAACACATCAGTTTACAGCTTATGATCAGATCACGGGCAGCAGCCTTAGCTTGCCTCCTGTCCCAGGCTAATGAATTCCCACTATGTGGCTCCACCGACCATGCCACCCTCTCTCCAGACACTGCTTGTGCTGGTGCCTATTCAGCAAGCATCACTATGCACTGAAGGATCTGTGCAAGAAGCTCCCTGCGGCAACTCGATGCGCAGCAAGCGCTGTGTGCATGGCCCCACAATGAAGCCGTGCAAGTCAGTCTCAGACCCAGAAATAGCGGGGAGTTGGTGGCTTCGGGTGGGATTCAGCCTCAGTTCTTCTCAGTTCTTCTGTTGTCACCCACGGGCCCTTCTAGAGTGGCTCTGCCCTTGTCTCTCAGCTCCTGTCCTTCCCAGTAGCTCACTGCCTTGTTCTCTTCTCTCTTGCTCCACTGTGTGACAGGTTGCTGGGGACCTAACGCCAAGCAAAGTGTCATACACTCAAGGGGCAGGTCTGGTGGCAAGCTGCGGCAGGTTTCCTTGACGTCAGAGAGGTCTGGTCTCAGTGACCATCCAGCATCCGGTCATCAAGCCTGGGCAGGCCCTGCTTTGGACAGGTGCCCTCAGGACATGCCTGTCCCACCTGGTTCCTTGGTGGCTGCTGATGATGTGGAGAAGAAGGTCTGCATGAATGAGGACGGCAGTCTGTCTGTGGAAATGAAAGTCCGCTTCCAACTTCTGGGCGAGGACACCCTGCGGTGGTCCCAAAGGGTGGGGCAGGCCAGTGTCTTCACAGCAGCCAGTGGAAAGGATCAGGACCCGAGGGAGGCTGACAGGTTCTGTTGCAGACAGGAGGGCTACCCTTGGGGCATCTTAAAGCCTGGGGCACAGGGACTGGGTTCCTATGATGGAGGATGCCAGGAAGCCTTTGATGTGGGCCAACAGTCACAGCCCAGCTATGACATATGGAAGAACCCCCTGACCACCCCTGAGGGCACAGGACCAACCCCTCGAAGGAGATGGGGTCTGGCTAAGCTCTCTGGATGCAAGAGCCACTGGAGACAGAAGGCCAATCATAGGAAAGGGCATGACAAGGATAATGCCAGCCGAGTCTCAACTCCCAGGCACCCTAGAAGTGTCCAGCCAGGCTCCTGCTGTCCTTGGACTCCAGACAGCGATACAGGCAGTGACACCTTGCATCCAGTCTCCTCAGCTTCTTCCCACAGTGAGACTGACCTGGAATCTGGTGAAGGCCTCTGCCTAGAGGACACAGGACCCCATGGCTCGAGACCCGAGACCCAAAGTACAGAAAGGGCCCTGTCTGATACATCAAGTGCCAAGTCTCGTGAGGAGTCTAGTGAAGGTGGTGGTCAGCTCCACAGAGGCTCAAGCCAGGCAAGGGTCATGGCTTCCCGGGAGCAAGTCACCAAGGGTGACAACCCCTGTATTTCCACCCAGAGTCACTTACCTTTGAATCACACGGGTCTTCAGACAGAGAAGTATAGACAGGGCACGAGGGGTCAGGAGATCAGAGGAGAGCCTGAACTGAGACTGCCCCTGGTTCCAAGCCATTCTGGCTCTCAGGACACACAGAGAGATGCTCTCCCAGCTCCTGCCTGTGCCCCAGCCCAATGGAGGCAGAGAAAGCAGAAGAGGCCAGCTAGTGTTGTGTGTTTGCCCAGTGTCTCTGTCCCTTACCAAGTGGCTCAGAAAGGCCATGCCAGGCAGGATCACTATTGCAGGGACACTCAATCCTCACTGGACACAGCATTGCAAATGCCAATGCCTCAGGAAAGAGAACAGGCCTGCCCAGGAAGCCCAGCACCACAATCTCCTTCAAATTCACCCAGTGCTGGGAATCAAGCCTCTGAGGATCTGAGATCCCCATTCTCTAGTTCTCTTGATCTTCAGGAACCACAAGCCACCAGCAAAGCCACCACCATCGCCGTGAGTGGCTCAGACTGTGTCTGCCACAGCACTCACTCTGTGGAGCCAGCAGGGGACACCAAGTGCCAGGCTCACTCATCAACTCCCACACCTGCCCACAGGGGAGAGCTTGGTTGCCTGTGGGACAAGGCAGGGACCACCCCTGAGCCTTTCTCATCCTCTGTGCTACTGGACAGATGCTCTGAGGCAGAAGATCCAAGAACCTACCACGATTGCTGCTGCTTACAGGCTGCGCCATCTTCTCCCCTTGCAGCCCCCAGTGGTCAGACACAAGCCTCCATCTCTGAGGCCTGCTTAGGGGGCAGTAGTTTCTGCCCAACTCCACCCAAGGAGCAAACATGCTTTGGGAGGGAGTCTGCAAGCAACGGTAGCACCAGCAGCGGTCACAGTCGAGCGGATGGCTTTGCCAGGCCCAGGAGGACTCTGCTGGTGAAGTCCCCCGGTGTCAGGAGTAGCCTTGAGGAGCGGGAAGCAGATGGTGGTGTGACGCCGAGTGCTCTGCCTTACGCCTCTCCAGATGCTGTGGTTCGTGAGTGGCTAGGCAACATCCCAGAAAAGCCGGTACTCATGACGTATGAGATGGCAGATGAGAACACAGAGGTGCCCAGTGATGGCTCAGAAGGTCCCAAGGAGGACCCGGGTGATAGCTGCTCTTTGAGAGTCCTGGGGGAACCATCTCAGGTCAAACAGCAGCCCCCGGAAGGGGCTACCGATGAGCACCCAGAGCCAGCGGGAGTCCTCTCAGGACCTGGCTCTGTGTGCTGCAGACTGGGAAGTGATCTGCATCCAGATACAACATCAGGTGAAAGGCTCAAGGCCCCTGCAGAAGCTGGACTAGGAGAAGGGACCAGAGTGGACCATGGTGTAAGTCTATGTGCACTCCCCACTAGGGTCGCAGCCTCTACACAGATCATGAAGGCCCTGCTGGGCTCCAAGCCAGGCAGGCCCAGCAGTCTACCAGAGGTCTCTAGCACAGTAGCCCAGAGGCTCAGTAGCTCTGCTGGGGCCTTCATTGCCTGCCTTGCCAGGCTCCATTTCTTTGATGAGGGTCTGGGGCCTCTGGATGGCAAAGTGAGGCTTGAAGAGTCCCCTAAGTACCAGGAGATGCTGAGACTCTCCCAGACCCTGTGGCCTGGGAGTGAGCTTTGGCAAGGCCAGCTGGACTTCAGCCTCAGGAAGCTCACTTCGCACCAGGCTCTGCTAGGGACTGAGGACATCACACCCACCTCCTCCTCCGGTGTGGATGTGAGCAGTGGTTCTGGAGGCTCAGGGGAGAGCAGTGTGCCCTGTGTTATGGATAACACCCTGGCTCCCGAGAAGAGAGATTTGCCCTTGAAAATCCCCTCTCAAAGACCTGATTCCAGGAGCCAGGGGTACCCAGAGCCAATGAGTCATTCCACAGTCTCATCTGTCTCCCAGGTGAGGGCTTGTGCCACCGGTGGGGAGGAGACGGGTACAGGAGGCAGGAAGCAGACATGGGGCAATGCCCCAGAACAATCGGTCCATAGCACGATGCTGGAAGGTGATGCACTGTCAGAAGAAACAGAAGGGAGAGTAAGAGAAAGGCTACAGGAAAATAGTGTCCATGGAAAGGAGCTGCCAGAAGAAGGGGCTAGGGTCTGCAGTCAGGAAATGCTTGCAGCTGGCTCTCAGGATGGGACAGGTTCACCAGAAGATACCAGAGTGCCAACAGATGAAGCAGGAGCTGATGCAGCCTCTGGAGGACTGTGGCCCCTAGATGGGAGAGAGGAATCCACAGAGTCCCCTCAGCATTTCAGCAAGAGCAACTCAAGGGTTCGTGAGCATCAAAGCGCTCACAAACTGGAGCTAGGATTGGAAGAGATATCCAGATTGGATGCAAGGGACTGCAAGCAAGCCTGCATCAAGGCCAGCTCAGGAACCAGGGAGATGACCACATCCATAGCTCACAAGGGATCTCTGGACCCTGACCCAATCTGGGTGTCCAAGCTGCTGAAGAAGATAGAGAAAGCCTTCATGGCTCACCTGGCTGATGCCACAGCCGAACTCCGAGCCCGATGGGACCTTCATGACAATCACCTGCTGGACCAGATGGTGACCGAGCTGGAGCAGGATGTGGGCCGACGGCTGCAGGCAAGCACTGTTATGGAAGTCAGGAAGATCCAGAGCCGGGCAGGGAGGATGGTTCCAGAACCACCCCGGGAAGCCCTCAGAGGCCAGGCTTCTCTACAGACAGAGCAGCGCAGGCGTCGCCTTCAGGGCTTGCGCAACTTCTCAGCTATCCCTGGCCAGGGTCCCCTCTCCCTCACCCTGGAGGATGGGCCCACACTCAAAACAGCCTTAGGGACCAAGTCAGGTGCAGGGCCTGCGGAGGATGAGTTCTGTCCCTGTGAAATCTGTCTGAAGAAAAAGAGGACCCCTAGATTCCCAAAGGATGCTGCAACAGTCTCTGGTGCTCCTGTCAGAAAGGCCTTTGACCTGCAGCAAATTCTACAGAGCAAGAAAGGAGGAAGCAGCAATAGAGAGGCCATGGAGGTGGCCCCTCAGAGGACAGGAAGGATGTTGTCTCAGGAGGACCTCGGAACTGTCCAGGGAGCTGATGAGAAGCAAGGGCTGAAATTGGCACAAGGGCTTAGGGTGGCTGAGGGAGAGGAGGGGGAAGGGAAACAGAGGCTGAGAGCAGAGGAGGATCCCGAGATTCTGAAAACAGAAGGATCTGGTTGCTGTGCACCAGAAGAGGATGAAGCCACTGAGGAAGATGGGGAAATCTGCATCGGCACTGCCCAAGAAAGCCAGCAGTTAGAGGGGACTGAGATCGGGAAGGAGGACACCCTGCACCAGAGCTTTAGAGATGGAGGCACTTTAGAGGCTCCAGCAAGACAGGGTACTCACTCTGTGGAGATTCAGGGATCTTCCAGAGAAAGACAGCAGGAGGTAGAAGGAAGAAATCAAGATGTAAAGGAAGACAGTCCTTGGGTGAGCTCAGGAGAGAGCCAGGGAAGGGTGGGTTCTGAAAACACCAGCCTAGACCAAGAGGGGAGGCTCCAGAACCACCATCAAAGGCCAGGTCCCCAGAGCCACCACACAGCATGCTCCTCCAGGGCATCGTCTCTGGACAACTGTTCACAGGTGTCTCAGAAAGGCTCAGATGGAGACTTAACAAGTGGAGACCTCAAGTGCACCAAAGCCAAGAACAGCAGGGTCTTACATGCAGAGAGGAAAGTCCCCATGATGTATCCAGAAAGTTTCTCTTCTGAGCAAGAAGTCCCCTCCAGCCCAAGGCTTCCAAAGCAAGGGAAAGGGGAAGATGAAGGATCAGCTGGAAGCTTGGCTTGTACCCAGGTTGGGGGCAAGGTAGATGGCTTTGGCCAGGATGACTTAGATTTCTAGACATCAAATGATAGGATGGTAATGGAGGTGAGAAATGCCTGCATACATGTATTGCCCTTACACCCAAGAGAGGTCCAGGCCACTGAGGATGTACAAGGAGCGTGACAAAGACCAAAAAAAATTGCTGCCTGCCCTGGAACTGCAGGCCTAGCATCCCTGACACTCAGGAGGCTAAGGAGGAAGAATAGAAAGTTCTAGACTCGCCCTGGGCTATAGAACAAGTTCAAAACCCCAGCTTGGACAGCTTATCGAGACAGTGTTTCAGGCACTGGGAATATAGCCCAGTGGCAGAATGCTTGCCTGGCTTGTGTATGGTTCTGGGGTCAACCTCTACAGCAACAAGGATGAAAAGGACCATGTTGTCCCTGGGATTTAAAATTCAAGGCCCTGTACTCACTGTAAAGTAATAGCTGTGAGCCAGCCATGTTATCAGAGGTCAGCCAGTTCCTCTGTCCACACAGCTCAAGAGGATAGAAGGATCTGGAAAGATGCCTTGGGGCTTCCTCCCTGTGTTGGCTTCTTTGTGAGCAAGTAGCTCTCTCTCCCCATTGATCTCCTGTTACTTTCTCCTTGGCCTCTCTGGGTATACTCACCTTTTTTTGACTTTGAGGAACTTTTTTTTGCTGGTTTGTAATATATGTGGTGACTCTGCAGATGTGCATACCTGGAAAAAGCAGATAAATTCGGGGTCGTTGGATAAGGTTTGTTCTTAGTCCCGATGTCTTAGTTTCTGCAACACCACCACGCACCCACAATTCATACTATTTGTAAGGAGAAAAGGGAAGAGCTGTCAGGAAATGCGATCTCCCGTTGACCAGGGACCTGAGACAGCTTTGTAAAGTGATCGGATGCAATGCTTTCCATCGTTATCTGGATGTCTCCTAGAGATTTTTGTATATGATTTACATACTGCTTTAACAAATGATTTAACCTATGATTTAACAAATGTTTAAATATATATTCATTTATCTAAGAAGGCTTCACGTTTGTATTCTAATTCCTGAAGGATTTTCCTAGATGGTAATAGAAACAAATCCACCATTTCCTTCTCTCTCTCTCTCTCTCTCTCTCTCTCTCTCTCTCTCTCTCTCTCTCTCTCCCTCTCCCTCTCCCTCTCCCTCTCCCTCTCCCTCTCCCTCTCCCTCTCCCTCTCCCTCTCCCTCTCCTCCTCCCTCTCCCTCTCCCTCTCTCTCCTCCCTCCTTCCTTCCTTTTCCCTCCCCCTCCCCTACTTTGTGGTGTGTGTGTGTGTGTTAAATTAATGCCAGTGCACATGCCCTCCAGGCACATGTAGTCGAGAGGCTGACAATGGAAATTTTCCATCATTTCTCCACCATACTTTCTATGACAGGGCTTCTCGTCAAACCTGGAGCTTGCTGTTTTGGCTAGCCTAGCCAGAGCCCCCCATAAGCTGTCTGTCTTTGCCTCCCAAGCCTTGAGACTGCAAACACATGAAGGCACATCTGACTTTTTAGACGTTCTGGAGATTCAAACTCATGCATTTGCAAGCACTCTGCCCGCTGAGCTGTCTCCCGAACCCACACCTTTAAAAATATCTTTCAAATGCCTGGGCTGGCTTTGTAGTCAGGACTAGTCACAAACTTTAGATTTTACTGCTTCTATTTCTCTGGCATTGTAAGCAAGTTCACCACAAACACCTTAGGTTCCTATTATTTTGTTCTTAAAACTGCCTATGGTAGCATAGGCTGAGATCCAGCACTGGGGAGGTCTAGGCAGGAACTGCACCGTAAGTCCAAAGCCTGCCCGGGCTTCACAGTGAGTGTGAGCCCAGTCTGGGATACATAGCAAAATCCTGGCTCAAAAGAGCAAAATGAAACATACCACCAGACCAGCAAACAAAACAACATTCACTTCTTGTCCCCGGCCCCTTGGCCAACTTCTGATTGTTTCTTTTAGATTCGATTCCTATGCATGATATTACAAGGTCAAAGGATGTCAGCATATTCAAGGATCCTAATACATGGTGACACATTGTCTTTCTGAAGGTCAACAATAACCAGCATCGTCTGCATCACTCAGTCAGACCAGCAGTGTTCTGAACTAACCTTCAAACACAAAGATTGTTTGCTACCAATATGGGCAAGCACAGGATCTCGTTTTCATGTGGAACTATTATATTTGAATACTAATGAAATGAAAACCCTTTTGGAGGATTTAACAAAATCCATTCTCTATAATCTATGTGACTAGGTTCACTCGTTTTTCTGCCGAGTTCCTAGCTTTTTTGAAAAAGAATTGATTTACATGTGTCTTTTGTTGTTGGTTAAAAAAAATCTGTCATTATTTAAATGTTTTAATTACATTTGTTTATGTATTGTTTTATAGTGGGCACTTGAATATTACAGCCTGTGAGTGGAGATCAGAGGAGTTGGTCCTCTCCTCCCACCACGTGGGTCTGGAGGATGGAACTCTGGTCTGCAAGCTTGGTGACAAAGTGATTTAGAAGTCATTGCACTGGGCCTGTTCGTTACTGTCGATATTTTAAAAATGGATGCTCTCCGCCCACATCCTTCCACAGAAGACCTTTGTCTGAGGTCTGTCTCAGGAGGGGGCTCCTGTGTGGGGAAACATTTTCTGGATATCGTTTGCTTTCTTGTTCTTAATCATTTGCTGGATCAGATGCATCACTCCTGATGTCACCTGTGGCAGCATCTGAGGCAAAGGAGAGGTGGACCTGCATGTCTGTGGTCACTATTATATAGGTGGAGATGGTCTTACAAAATCTGACACTTCTAAAATTTCTGTGAGGTCAGCACATTCGCGTGAACATGTGAGTACACACACACACACACACACACGAACACGCTGGAAGACATTGTACACACATGTACTCACGGGCACAAATCACCTTTGGAGTTACATTTGGGATAGAGGTCTCCTGAAAGCTGAACTGATCCCCAACAGTCAATCAGGAACAATTGAGATTGACACAGGGTGGAGGGCCTGGATAACCACACTCTAGCAAGCCACTTGGCAATCAGAGGGGAGAAGGGGCTGTTCCCCAGCGGCCCCTCCCCGGCAGATTGCATTGTGATAGCAATATCGGGATGTGATAGCAGACACAGCTGTCTATTCCTTATCACTCCTGGTTGGCAGGAAGCATCCAGAATATTCCTCGTCTATGACTGGAGGTTTCTAGTCATCCCTAAGGGGTGCCCCAGTGCTTCTCTGGTTGCCAGCAGCTTACCCTCTGCTGGCCTGAACGTCATTTAGATGGCATTACTCTTCTCTCATGAAGGGCAGACAGGGACTTTCGAGATGGCTCAGTGGGTGAAGGTGCTTGTTGCCAAGCCTGAGTGAGGGCTTGAGATTGGTCCCCACGTCCCACATGGTGGAAGGAGAGAATTGAGTCCTGCCTGTTGTCCTTTGGTTTTACATCAGTGTTGTAGCATGTGTGCACCTTACACACACACACACACACAGAGAGAGAGAGAGAGAGAGAGAGAGAGAGAGAGAGAGAGAGAGAAAGAGAGAGAGAGAGAGAAAGGAACAAAGAAAGGAAGAAAATAAAGAAAAAGAAAGAAGTTGAAGGGGCGTGAGACCTAGGCTTGGAGGACCCAGGTTCAAATCCAATACTTTCACCTCAGTTTCAACATTGTGAAACTATTTCTGACTAGTGTTTCCTCCCCTGCACTACTGTGGAAGCAAATGAACAGATGCAAGAAATGCCATCGCATACACACTGGGGCTTTCCAATACAGCATTTATAACCGCCATGTGTTCGATGTCTACAGTACACTTGGTGCTGCCCTGTACCTTTCATGGAATCAGTCCCGTTTAATCTCCCAGGTGTAATCTCCCAGGTGTATCTATCAGGTATGCAAACAGGCCTTTTATGTCCATTTCACAAATGGAACACCTGAGGTTTAGTGGAGAATACATAAACTTGCTTCAGTTGACTCAGCTAGATATCTGCCAAGCCAGGATGGCCAGGGCGATATCTCATGCTGAAGTCCACGTTCCTTCCATTGTCTCTCCTTATTCTCTGTCTCTTCAGCCTCGCCTGTGTGAATGAGTAACTTATCTAAAGGCTCTGAACACTTTGTTGAGTGAATTTATTACGAAATCCTGAAGGCTTAGGAAGGCGAATTCAGCGGGAGTCTTTCTGCTGGGATGATTGTATTATGTCCCCAATAATGTTCTACTTGTGGGCAGATATCAGAAGCTGGCCATTCCTAGCTCCATAAAGCCCAGTGTCACACTGAAAACGTATCTGTTTGTAGGATTCTCTTGGTTACAAATTCCCCTACTTTAAGCCCACAAATATTTCTGCCTTTTATCTTTTAAAAATTTGCTGTTAATGGACAACCTGAGCTTCTTCTCCCCCTCCAATTTGGAGACAAGGAGTTTTGTAACCACAGCTAAGACCTTGGGGTCTCCTCCCCACCCTTTTTGCTATGGCAACCAAACTGGATTCACCTCTGTGGCTGAGCATCTCCTGGGAAGGCAACATTGCTATAGCCTCAGCTGGCTCCTGGATGAAAACCCAAATCATCCATCACCCAAATGCTTACAAGGACTCACGGTTTCCATGGCAACACAAAACCTTTTCAGTCTTGAATAGTTGGAGAGGGGAGCAGCCCTTCTTGCCCTACTCTCATTCTCCACGTGTGAAGGATCAGAGGTTATGGCCCACAAGGACAACTTTAGAATGTCTAAGGTGCCAAAGCACGTGTCTGGGATTCACACCCACAGACTGGTCTGGGTAGGTCTTCTCAGCTCCATTTAATAATATTGGGCACTCTACTGAATTAACCAACCCTACACCCAACCAACAGAGCCTTCCCAGAGACGTGGTCACACGGCTAGGGGAGGGTGGGTTCAGACCCCAGACCTTCTTCATATTTCAATTGCCCTTGTCCAGAGGCAAGAGAAACCTTCAGAGAGCACAGTGGACAGCATACTCACGACTCCCTGGACAACCAGATCTCAACTCCTCTCCTACCGGCCTCAGCTCCCTCTTCACCAACTCCCAGTGCCTGAGTCTTGCAGACACAAGTTTCGTTGACCACTCATGTGGCCAGGAGAGGTGACTTGTCCTTGAACTGTGAAGATTTGTCACAAGCACTGGCTTGCTGAAAGGGGACCCCGAACATCTTTAGGCGATCTGCTTTGTCCTTCACTTTTGTCATCAAGGAGAGCACAGGGAACTGAAAGAACACAGACGGTTTGGTCCAGGGACACTCTGACCCAGGTGTCTGAAGTCGGCTTCAGGCACATTTGCATAGCACCCAAAGGAAAACTGGCTTAGCACCCCTACCCACATTGCCTGCGAGAAGCAGTCAGCAGACACGCAGCCCCCCTCTCCCCCCGCCCCCCCCCCCCCGCCGAGGACTGGGCCTCCTAGAGAGGCTCACTCAATGCTCAGCTCTACCTATAGACCCATTCACATGAATGCATGCTTGCACACATATGCAGGCTCACAGGCGTGCACACATGGTCACTCATTTAGACATGTGTATGTGCACATACATTTATGAACATGCAATGCATGTGTATGTATGCTCTCACATATACACACGATCACCTACTCATTGCATGCACAGACTCTCATGTGTACCCAGAGGTTAGCCTTCTTGCCCTCCCTCATTATGTGGTCTGCCCAAGGGACAGTGTGGGTCAGCCAGAATCAGACTCTCCACTCTTCTCTTGAGAGGCAATTAGGCGAGGAAAGGCCGTTCTCCCACCATGACCCTGTCCCTACTTCCCTGTCTAGACCCCAGCTGACAGCTCAAGCCACCTGGGCCTCTGTAAAGACCAATATCCTAAACCACACAAGTCTGGCCTTCTCTGACCAAATCACCCTGAGCAGGGTGAGCCACCTTTCTTCCTGATCTTAGGCTGATCCCACCACAGACCCACCTCCCGCCCACCATCTGCTATAACAAGAAGATGTAGGCTCAATTCCAAATGAAAGCTACCCTTGGGGGATCATCCCTGTGGGCCACAGGCTGACGTTTGGCCATAGTCTCCCCGTCCGGAGCTCACAGAGTCACCCTGGCCTGAGCATGATGGTTGTCGCTCTAATGAGTACTTTTCCCTTCCTGGACTAACAGCTCTGAGTCACACTAGCTTGGTCGTCGGGACTTCTCAGGACTGTACGATTGCCTGTCCTGGGCCCAGAAGCCCTGGACTCTGGTCTGGATCACAGGCTTGTGTTCTGCAGCACTCCTGGACCCGTGTCGGGGCTAGGTTCACACACCCAGGGGCCCGGAACTCTGTGCCAGCTGAGGCGCTCAGTCTCTCTCTAAGCTCTTTACCCAAGTTCTCTTTACTTTGGCCCTGAGGGGTGCATGGTTAGTACCAGGATGACCCAAAATGGCTTGCAAGAAAGATGTCACAGTTCTGTACTAGTAAAGAAACTGGATCTGAGGATGGGGTGCCTCCCTCTTGACCCAAGGCTTCAGGAGAGTGGGCCTGTGCCTCCCTCTCCTGGTGTTTGGCTCCCCTGTGTTATTTCCCAGGAAGACTAGGATTGCTTCTTGGACCCAAGGCTGGTTCTGGAGCACCCTGCCCTCAGGCCCAGGATGAACTGAATGACTTCTCATCTCAAACCCCATCAATCATGTGATTCCAGGAAAGGACACAGTCAGAGGATAGGCACTGGCTGGGTGCAGGGACAGAAGGGGTGGTGTGACTCATTTTCTGGGCAAGCCTGTGCCTCATATCCTACTTTGAGTGGCCTCAGCTCACAGGCATATGCTTGCCAGGAGATGTGGGCCTAACAGAGCTTGCGGCTGCAAACAGTGCCAGGGGCAAGGATGAAGAGAAGCCCCTAGAGCAGTTTTCTTCTGTGATAAAGACGCTGTGAGCATTTCTGTCGTGCCTCTGTCCTCCAAGTGCATCTGATGTCCCCAGAATCAAGCCCTTAAGAGGCTGTAGCAACTTGTACCTCCAACCCCAGAACTAGAGAGGCTGACACAGGAAGACTGCTAAAAGTTGGAAGCCATCCTGGGCTACATAGAGTGTTCCAGGCTAGCCTGAGCTACTGAGTAAGACCTTGTCTCAAACAAACAAACAAACAAACAAAACAACAAAGCTATAACAATAAGAGCTGGAGAGATGGCTCAGTGGTTAGGAACATTTGTTGTTCTTCCAGAGGACCTGCATTCTGTTCCCAGCACCTATATTAGTTGGTCTTTAAGAGCACCTGTACACATGTGACAGATACATACATACATACATACATACATACATACATACATACAATATTTTTTCAAAAGTAATAATAATGGTGTTAGCAATGATAGAAGTTCTGAGTGTAAAGGTAGGGGTGAGAAGGACAGACAGGACTCTGTTCTTTTCTGGGTTCCTAGGTCCCTAGGTCCAGAGCCCTTTGCTGGAGATCCTTGGATTCTGGACTGAGTCACATTAATCTGTGCAAAGTCTTGTGACCATAGGTGACTGAGCAGAGAGGAAGCTATGACCCAATGTCCCTGTCTTATATGCACATGAGCTAGAGTCCCTATCCTGTATTCACTGGTCAGAAGACCCAGCTCTGGATGCACAGGTGGTTTTAATCCCCAGTGCCCACGGGGTGACAGGTAAGGAGGCGGAGGTCAGTGGGAGGATCCTTAGTAGTAGCAACCAAAGGGTAGGTTACTGGAGGTTCTGGACAGGTATTCGTGAGGGTGTGGTCTCTCTGGGACTCAAAGCTGGAGCTGAGGTCAGTAGTCATGAACATCATGAACTAGGCTGGGGTGATGGGCCCATGAGGGGAAAGATAAGTCATGAGGTGTGAAAGTATCAACATGTGCATATATGTGTCTGTGCATGTCTGCGGTGTGTGTCTTTGCATGCTTGAGGTACAGAGGGTTCTATGGGTAATGAGTGGTAGGCAGAGAAGGAACTGAGATTCAGTGAAGTGCTGCCGAGCTGAGGAAGGGGTCCTGATGCCCCCTAGGTGGTGACCTGACTTAGGAGAGGTGGCAGCAGGACTTTGGGACCCTCTGTCCTGCAAGTTCAGAGACACCATAAAATTCAGCTGGAGAAGATAGGCCCATAGAGTTATATACCCTTGGCCTCTCCCAGGCCTCAGGCAGGATGGATTTCCTTCCAGCTGACTGCACACCCAAGCCCTGGCCCAAAGACCCACTAGATCCTCAGAATACAGACTGGCACAGGAGAAGCACAAGGCCATCTGAGTTAAAGCTGCTGCCAGGATACACTTGACTTCTAGAGAGTCACCAGGGTAGAAAGTTGAACTGGGGACGCTGGGGCTCCTAGAAAGTGGTTGGGACTGTGGGCTGGGACCATGAGATCTTCTATAGTTCTGCCCAAGAAGTGAGGTCTGCCAACCATGATGGCCTTCCTCCCTGCACCTGGCTTCTACTATGTCCCCAGCCAGTAGACGATCTGAAGTCCGTCCTTCTGGGAGGACTTGAAAGCCTTGTGCCAAGCAGCAACAGGTAAAGGATTCAGCACGAGAGAGGACTCTGAGCCTTTAGTGTTCACCGCCATTTCCTGTCTTCCTTGTCACTGAAGTTTGAGACTTTCACACCAGCAGGGCCACTCACCCTGCTTTCTAATCTGTAATTGGTGCCTGATCTCTTTAGCAGCCTTCTTCGAGAGGCCCAGAAAAGTCATGCTTGGGTTCAAGGTCACACAGCAATTGCATGCGTAGCCTGGCATAGGAAGCGGATTGCCTGCTTTGCAGGCTCTGTGGGGCAAAAAAAACATGAATCTCAGATCCGGCCTCCTCCCTGCTGAGGTGTGGGGTGGAGCCTGGTAGGGAGGGCAGCATCTCAGCCTAATTAGACACTGTAAAGGAGTAGGGACACGAGGGGGGTGCGTGCTTGGAGATTAGTGCCCCCTCCATAGATCACAGACACGCCAAGGACATAATAAATAATCTGCCCAAAGGTTTTAAAGGTAAAAATCAGCAAATCATTAATAATGCCCCCAGAACCATACATCACACTGAAGTCTTCCTATTATGCTCTCCTGAAGCCGATGCGCATCTTCTCTGTGGTCCTGCACCCCCGCCCCCAGTGTGTTCTACTGGCCCTTCCCCCACAGCCTGCTAAGCAGAAGGATGGGATGGAAAGCACTTTCAGGTCTGCCATACTACCTATGGTACTCAGGTGTATGGCCAGAAAGTGGTGGGGTAAGGGGGAGGTGCCCACACTCCTTTCTTGGAGCCCCAAACCCTACTCCCATGTTTTCTTTCTAAGGAGTAGATTGAGCTCAAAGCCCCAGCTACCTCCCCCCAGCTTTAAGCACGAGTAACATTATGTCTATCTCTCAGCGACACGGGCTCTAATTAATTAACGAACAGAACAGGGTCGCTGTAAATAGAAGTGCTGATGGCTGCATTTCTGTGGGCATCTTTGCTGTAGCTGTGGGGTGCTTGGTGAGGGGCCCCCACACCATAGGCTTGTGTACATTGGATGAGTTGCAGAGTTTGAGGGTGAGCTGAACTCAAGGCTGGGGGAAGAAGGGAGAAAACTAGGGGAGCCTCTGGCATCCTGGCCAGCAGACCAGGGTACAGGTGACTTACTTAGTCTTAACATGGGGTGACATGGTATGGCCACAACCTGGTGGAGGTATCAGGGCATTGCATTAGATCCCTTCTCTGGCACAGGATGGTCATGCCAAGGTCACTCATCTGTCCTCTACTTCCTTGATGACAAGCCAGATGACAGAAGCTAGTCATCTGCAGATCTTTGGGGTGGCATGTGCCACTGTTCCGTGGCTAATCTTTGAAGGGCATGGGAGCTGAGCCATCTCCTAATGCTGCCAGTTAAAATGGTTTCTTGGGTGAAGAATCCGCAGCAGAGATGGAAGATATCTCTAGCCCACTCCTTGTTGCCTTCTAGAAAGACTGTAGGGAACTCTGGAAGCTCAGAGGTTTCGGAGTGTGGGTTTGGGGGTCAGCTCTTTCTAGATAAACTGGCTATTCCTTCACTCCTCCAAGTCACCCACAGTGCTGGGAAGCTCCTCCCAGCTCTGAGTTGGAGAGCCTGACCTGCCTCTGTTGCTTTACCATTTTATTGTGCTGAGGCTATACAAACTCTAAGGAGTTCTGGGCTCCACCAGCTATAGCCTGCTTTGGCCTTGGCTGAGTGAGACATACCCTCTCCATAGCTCAGCGTCTTCTATGCTCTATGAAGTCCTATCTAGTATCCTTGGGCCCTCAGAACAGGCTGGAGGAGAAACAAACAAACAAACAAACAAACAAACAAAAGCTGGCGTTGTGCTTTGAATGTGAAATGTACCCCCTACAGGCTTATGTGTTTTAACGCCTGGCCTCCAGATGGTGGCGCTGTTCAGAAAGGTTGTGGAAGGAACCTTTAGGAGGTGGGGCTTGACTGATAAAGGCAGATCACTATGGGTACCTTGAGTCCTATTCTCTGCTTCCTGGTGGGATTGCCTCCCTCCAACAGGGACCAAGCTATTCCTGACTCCCTATTTCCCCACCCCACAATGGTCTGAAATACCCTGAAACCAAGAGCTAACTTAGGTGGTCCTCCTTAAATGATGCTTCTATTGGGTATTTTATTCTTATAGGAGTGACATAAGGAATGACTACACTAGATGGTAGAGCACCAGAAAAATCCTCACTGTCCAAGGCTCTTATGGAGAGGTGCCAGGGACCATGAGCTGCGACAGCTAAAAGCAAAAACATACTGAGCAGGGGTCTAAGAGATTCTTCTCCCTCCCCTGGAAGGTTTCACCAAACCTCAGAATCTCTTGAGCGCCCCGGGACTTCCTGGATGAGGTGACTCCCCGCTGCCTGCTTTCCCTCAGGAGCCTCAGTCTGACACACGGTCCCTATAGGTCCCTGCAGGCCTGGAGGTGTCGGAGGGTGAGCTCTACCATTTCTTCCTTTGTGCCCACTTTGCCCAACTGCTACACTGCAAAGACTGCATACATACCATCAGTATGATTCAAGGTGAGCTAACAACTTTGCTGTGCCTCAGTTTACCCGTCAACCAACACTGGCTTTATATTCCTATCACCGTATAGTCATGAGAATCTGATGGCACAGCGGGTGTGGAGACATGTCACAGGAAATGTAAAATCCCTATTACTTCAATGGGTTAAGTACCGTTTAACTCAGAGGTGCAGGACTTCTATAGAACACGTTTTAACAGGGAAGGGGCGTGGACTGCAGAGTCCTCATATAGGAGGCAGCATGTGATTGGCTTCCCAGAGTGGTGCTCTGACAGGAGATGAGAATTAAGGGGTGTTTGAAGGAGGAAATATGGCTCAGCTGTGTGTACAGTAGCAAGAGGGCAGAGGCAGGCCTGGGGGCGAGGGATGGCACTGTGACCTGACACCTAGCCCCTTAAGTCCCCTTCTTTCACCCTGGCCCATCCTGCAGAGACATCAATCCTGATGATAGAGCATGCTTTGCCAACTCAATGCCCCGAGAGACCCTGCTCCTCTCTATTCCCTGTCACTGTGACAGGCTCTCAGCCCCCCTCCAGTTTTGACGGATGGCCCTGAGCTGGCTTTCATGCATCTCCGTCTTCCCCAGAAGCTGTGACACAAGTAATTGGTGTCACCTCCATGGTCGCATGCCAAGTGCTGACAAAACAGCCCATAATAGGGGCTTGGTGCTCTGTCCTTGATTGCATGGGAAGAGGCTGCTGGGAAATGATCCAGCACAGCCATAATCTCTTGGGACTCAACGAGGAAGTGGCACATGCAAAGACTCCTGACCCCAACCCCACAGTTCTTATCCTGTGTGTGGCTTCTTCGAGAGCTAGGGGCGAAGGGCTGCAGACCTCAAGATCCGCCACTCCTTGATTCTTGCCAGCAAAGGCCCAGTTAATGCCCTTCTTAGTCCAAATGGCTTTCAGCTACAACACAGACTGAGGAACTGGAAGAGCCTAGTGGTAGTCAAGTAGCCTCCTTGTGACCCAGAGCACTCTATGTTAAGTAAGACAGACCTTGATCTCCTAGGAGACTATCAGGATAGAGGGAAGAAAGTGGCCTTCTGGCATCTTGCTTGTCTTCTACAAGAGGGAAGCATTCCACACTTCATAGCATGGCATAGAAGCACAGGGAACTAAGGCCACACACTGAGACCTCCTATGTGTCCCCAGAGGAACACTTCCCACTCCTTGCTCCCTGGCACATCAGGAGACAACAGAATCAGGCAGGGTAGGCTGAGAGTTGTAGGGGCACAAACCTCCCATCTCTCTAACACGCTAAAACCTGCCCTTCCCGAGGCCCAGATACACAAGGCTGTGTCCTTGAACCAGGTTCCGTGGTCCCTCTTGGTATCTGTTGACAGGCCTCTATCTATACTCTGGTTTTGCAGTGAAAGGCTCCCAGCAATGGCCTGGAACTGCTGGCTGTGGACACAGATCCTCCAGCTGCAGCCTCAGACCCTGTGGCAGCTGGTGCTTTCCTCTTGGTATGGGTCCTGGGCACCAGACTTCACGGTGCACACAGAACCTCAGCCCAGCACATCCCTGGCTCCTTTGTGCCTTCCTTTGCTGCTTCCGTCAGTCTCTTCTTTACTTTTACTTCTTCATTAGAATGCTGTTCACCTTTTGCAAACTGCTCTAAGCCCTGATCCACAGAAGGCAGGCTCACCAATGAAGGGCCAGGCAGGTCGTAAACCGTGCTCTGAGCTCTGACCAGGAAGGGACAGCAGACCTACAAGGCTTCTCCTGCACCAGGGACTGGGCCTGCAGTGGCTGTATCCCACAGGGTGTGATTTTCTATCCACCATCCTTGTGTTCTGCGCACTGCCAACGACAGTTCTCCTGTTATAAAAAGTATGTCTTGGCTGCAAGGTAGCTAAACCTCCGGGAGACAAATGGGGTGATATCTTTGCATCATTTAACCATGAGGCAGCTTGGTGTCTTATTGGGCACAAGTCTCAGGGTGTGTGGTTTTCCTAAAGTCCCCAAGGGCTAGTCTATCTGAGTGACTATCAGACCTGCCTAAGATCTCACTTGTTCCAGTCTAACTTCCAGACTGGGGTGAAAAGGCTTTTTTATGGCTGAATTTGACTTTGATGGTGTCATATGTTTTTTGAAGATAACAAATATATGGTTGGGGCCGGGCAAGGTGGCGCACACCTTTAATCCCAGCACTCAGGAGGCAGAGGCAGGAGGATTTCTGAGTTTGAGGCCAGCCTGGTCTACAGAGTGAGTTCCAAGACAGTCAGGGCTACACAGAGAAACCTTGTCTCGACAAAACAAAAACAAACAAACAAACAAAAAAACCAAATATATGGTTTTTGTTTCTCAAATCCATCCTACTTGCTTATATTTTTTAAATAACTCTGTGCATGTGTATGTGCATATGTGTGTGTTCGTGCATGTGACAATGCCTGGGTCTGGAATCCAGAGAAGAATACTCAGGAGTTGGTCCATTCCTTCCACCACTGTCTTTTGAATGCAGGTAGTCAAGCTGGCACAAGCGCTTTTACCTGCTGAGCTATCTCAGTGGCCCTAGTCAGTGTCTTTTGGTTGGGAATGTAGCCCATTTATGTTCAAAGTTATAACTGAGCGATCTGTGCTGATTCTTGTCTTCAGTTCATGCCCTAACTACTGGGGAACACGGGAAAGAACTGGAGAAGCTTGCTCTGGGCTCTCCTGGAAGCTCTTGCCATCCAGCATGGGACGGTTGCAAGAGTCCTTGGATTCGTAGCTCTGTCTGCTCCACGGTGAAAAGAAAAGAGGCTTGTAGGCTGACTGGCAGGGGAAGCTCCTGGACGGAGCAGCTCCCCTGGGGAATAGAGCTTACAATACCCAGAGAGTAGTCTCTGTTGATTCTTGAGCGACAGCCTGGGAGAGCCCCCCACCGCCCCCCCCCCCCCCCGCCGCCGCCACCCGCCCCGCCGCCAGCCGCTCAGCTCATTGTCCCACACAGGGTAGTCGGCTCTGATTCTGGGACTCAGTCCTTGAGCCACAGCCTGGGAGAGCCCCTGCTGCCGCCCGCTGCTCATTGTCCAAGCGCTGCCACTTTTCCTCTGCTACATTGTTCCCTTATCAGCATTCCACACACTGTGGTGGCTGCACAGGAAAGCATGGCCACCACTGAGGCTGTCGCCTGGGTGGTGGATGCCAGGTGTCCCGCCACACAATCGGCCACTCAGGCCCATCCCAGAGCCCGGACAAACTGGTCCACTAGGGCAACATTTGGCTGACCCTGCTCTCTTCAGGGTTGTTAAAAGAGAGAATAAAGAAGAACAGACTCTAGTCCTGGTGACCTCAGGAGGCACGTGTGGCACTGCTGGGTCTCTGCCCTCACTTCGATGTCCCACGGGAACTGGAATCTCTGGTCCATGACAGTGAAGCATAGGCTGGTGCTATGGAGAAAGTCAAGGAAGGCAGGGAAAAGAAAAACGCTTCAGGGACTGCCTTAAATGGACGTTAGGCTGGTGGTTGGAAGGAATGGTGCCACCTGTAATTCCTGAACCGTTTTCTGAAGTGAATGGTTTAGACTCAGTATGACAGCTGCTACCCAGGGCTTGGGGAACAAGGTCTAGCAGGAAATGGGGACAATTTGTTTTGGGTCTGCACTAGCCTAGAATACTCTTGGGCACTAAGGAAGGTGGGGGGTGCTGATGCAACAAATTACACTACTAGACACCTAATTAAATTTGAATATTTAAATCAGTGAATAAGAGCTTTAAAAATGTCTTATCCCTATGATATGGTGGCAAACACCAGTGATCAGAGTACTGGAGGTGCAGACCAGAGGGTCAGGGTCATACTCGGCTAATACTGAGCTGATCTCAAATAAACGAAACAAAACAGATATCGTCATGTAACATTTAGCTCAAACACTTAAATGCTACACTGAAATGCAAGAGCAATCAGGCAGTCTGTGTTTTATTTTGTCTCATCCACCAGGAGAGTGAGGGAGACCTCAAGAGGTCTGGGGCAGCCCCTCTCAAAGTTTGGGTCCCAAGCTCTTTTTCTGCTTCTTCGGGTAGCGCCCATTATCAGGACTTGTGGGTACAGGAGAAGCCTCCCAGCTGTTCTATTACCATGAAAAACAAAACAAAACAAAACAAACAAAAACCCACGAAAACAAAACAAAAACACCAGCAGCTAGGTTAGTGCTTCTTCTACAGGAGGTGTGTCTCCCTCGCCCCCTGCTGGCAACATCAGATATTACAGCTTCTTGGTCGGGTCTTGTCCTGGAAATCTCGGAGCCCTGAGTCTGAGACCACCCACCCTTCATCTGCCTGGGGGAAATCAGAAATGTGGATTTTTGTGAAGAAAACCCCACTATCCTCTGTGTATCCTAATTTCTGAAATATCACCTTACCTTACCCCAGTCAAGTAGGAATTTAGAGAAAATAGCATAATTTTCACCAATTTTATGTACCCAGAGTCTAGAAATTTCTAGAAACAAAACAGTTCATGACACTTGTGAGCTAACAAGACTCAAGCCCTTGAGAAGACAGAAACTCTAGGATTGGAGACAAGATAAATGCAGAAGGGTCTTCTCACACCAGAGTAGGAAGTCACTGCCCCAAAGAATGTCAAAGCCCCTTGCTTCTGCATTCTGGTTGCTGTGGAACACTGAATGCACACACACTCCATGTGCCGCACCTAGGACGCTAGGGCACAGCAGTGCTATCTCAACCTCGTGGCATCTATGCTCCTAGTGGAACGCTGACAGAGTTGTGAGCCTAAACTCACAAGCATTCTGGGATCTGCAGAAAGGGGAGAGCTGGGCTGGCGGGTCCTCAACAGTTTGGAGGTCTCTCAGGAAAGCAAGGTGAGATCGTGAGCCCATCAGTGGGTCTGGAAGTCAACGTTCATTTGGAAAGAATAAATAAATCACAACTAGCATATGTTGATAAAGGCTTTATCATCGGAGGCGGTTTTAGGCTCACAAGAAAGTCGAGGTATACAAAGTTCCCAAGTTCCCATGGGGTCCCCTCCATGATGAGCATTTCCCACTGGAGCAGGACCTGCGTTGTTTGTTTTGACTTTTTGTGTGTTTACTTATTGAGGCAAGGTCTCACTCTATAGCGCTGGTTAGCCTGGGAACCAGGCCAGCCTTAAACTCAGACCCACCTGCCTCTGCCTCTGCCTCCCAAGTGCTGGGATGAAAGGTGTGCACACCAAGGCCAACAACTCAACCCAGGCACTGTGACTGCACCCACAAAAGCCTGGCTGCCCCTGAGGCAATTGTATTGTGTGTGTGTGTGTGTCTGTCTGTCTGTCTGTCTGTCTGTCTGTCTGTGTCTCTCTGTTTGTCGGGGTCATTTTCCAAGAAGCACTGCCTAGTGAGAGTGACTCCGAGACCCACCTTTCTCCTTGTCTCTGAAGCAATATTAATCTTACTCTGCCAAGGTTTAAAGTGGGTGCAGTTTGTATTACTATCCCTACCCTACCCTGTCCTCCACCCCAAAGACAACAACACAGCAGCAACTGCCTGGTAAACGAGAATACTAGAGGGGAGACATCGTGAAGGAAGTAATTTGATCTCCTGAGATGTGAAGGCAAGGTTCAAAGTCAGTGGAACAGAACGAGAAGAACAGGAGGAAACGCCACACAATGGCCACAGGCTGCTGTGAACCGTTCTCCTCAGAGGACAGCTCACCAGGCTTGAGTTCTGAGTTCCTGGGCAAGGCAAGGAAGCTCTTTGTGAGCCAAGAGCTTTCTTGTTCACTGGCCTGATTTGGACAGGGCTTGGAGGAGCCCTGAGGACCATTTGGATGATTGATCACCCTTAGGGATCAGAATTCTAGTTCCTGCTGGGTTCATGATTTGAGTTTAGGTAAACAGTGCCCTCTACTGCTCTGTTGCTTGCATTGCAGTTCACAGGGCAGCTACTTTGCCTGGGGCCGTGTCAACAGAGGAAAGTTGAACAGGTAAGACACCAAGCATCTTCAACCAAAACAGAGGTTTCTGCACAAGCCACACACAGTGGTCTTCAGAAACCAGGAGTTCTGTGTCTGAGAAGTGAAGGGCTTGTGGACACCAAGCTATCTACATTGGCTGTATTTGTTCTGAACATGCAGACATTTTCCCCCATTAATCCCCAAACAATACATCAGAGCAAATACTGACATAACATTCACATCGTGTTAAGTATGATAAGTAGTGTATAGATTATTTAAAATATGTGCATGAGTTTCATGCGAAGAATATGCCATTTTCTATAAGGGGCTTGAATTTCTGGGGGGTCTGGACCCCTGCCTGTGTGGGACCCTAGAATCAGTCCCCTATGGATACTATGGGGTAACCATTTAGATTTTTGCATGAGATGAAAGTTAGAGATCTATCAAGATACAAAAATATTTACATTTGCTGCATCGTCAAAAGCCAAAGAACTTTTGTCTACTTAGTTGGCTCCAGCGGACTGGGTAGCATCAGCATCTCAGCAGGGGAATGGAGAGCTGTACAGTTCAGAGACTATTCCAAGCAGCACACACATCCTCTGGAGACTTTATGTAACAGAAGCGGTCAAGATTGGAAACTAGAGAGATGGCTCTGCAGTTAGAAGCACTTACTGCTCCTGCGGAGGACCCGGTTCAGTTCCCAGAACCCCGAGAACAGCTTGTCAACCCTCTGTAACATCCTCTTCTAGACTCTATGGGAGGCAGACAAACACATAGTACATGTATAGACATACATGTAGTACACTTACAAACATACATGGAAATACTTGTACACATAAAATAAAAAAAATGATTTTTCTTATATAAAGAGGTCAAGCTTATCACCTCCTGGGCTTTGTGGAATATGATTTTTTTTTTTACCAGAAAACCTAAAAAGCTTTGGAGCCTGGAGATCACATGGTGATTTAAAAGAACCAAGCCCAGTCATTTGACACCAGAGCCTTCTGTGCACCTTGCCTTGATTCCTTTGTTTTCTGTGCAGCTGCACTGCGCTGCCACCCCATCCCACCTGCCCTTCCAGAGGAACCCTTTCCTCTCTTCTCTTCCCCTGGAGCCGCCTTCGATCCCACACATTGCTAGACCCTCTAACCTTCCCTTCTTACCTGTAAAGTTACCATCTGAATTGGACTGGATGATACCTGCAGCTCGCCTCCCCAACCAAGCAACCTCACTTCTCTCCTTTCGAAAACTTCTGGCAGCCTCTTTCCTGCTGGACCAGTTACTTCCCTGGAAAGGGAGGAGAGGACCACACTGGGAGCATCCCTACTGTGCCTAATTCCTGGTACCTCTGCAACCTGTGCTCATATCAGAAGACGGAATGCAGCTATTCACTTGGGTATAAGAAAGAATGATGACAGTAGGGAGAGCCTTGGATCTGCAGGAAGACAGCGCATCCAATCCTCCATTTAGCCCATGTGGATGGTTTCACAAGCTGTTTTATTGGCTTAACTAACCAATTAAGAATGCCTAAGCTTGCATTTATATTCTCAGGGCTTAATAGTAGCAGGACTTTGCACCCCATGGCATATAGGCGCACTTTCTAGGAAGACTTTATCCTCAGGTTTCCAGTGAAAGGGTACCCTTGAATTTTCACATCGAGTATGTAGGTGCTTGCTCCATGCCTCCCGGGCTGGGAGATCTGTCCCTAGGAGCTCCACAACAGTAGTAGCTATGCTAAGTCTGTCCTGGATGAGGTGGCTCTTCATGAAGAACCACATTTATTACTGAAGGCTGTGTTTCCTCTCTAAGTCCCTTGCCAAGCTGAGGATGGGAAAGAAAGTGAGATTAAGAAAAGAAACCCACACTATTTAACCAGATCAGATGCCCAGGGGGCTTCTTGGAAACTCCCAGGGCATGGGAGCCATCACAAAGGATAATAAACAGAAAGTGCAAGAAGGGACAGCCCAGTGGCTTTCCTTTGATCGTGTTTCCTCTGCAGGGCTCAGGGCGCCTAGGTTCCACGCTGCAGTTTTGTTCTACTGTCTGACTGTGCCTTAGTGTGCAAACAGAAACCTCTTCCTCTGACCCAAGGCAAGCAGACCAAGAGGAAGCTCCCCAGGGACTCTGTCCTGCTTGCCCCCACCCTCCAGCGTCAGAAGGTCTATGGCTAGAGAATCCTGGCGCCCTCGGCTTCTGCTGAGTTTGCTGAGCTTTGGGGTGGGGAACCTGGAAAGTGAAAAGCCACTTTTGACCTCATTAAACACACACGTGCTTGCACACACACACACACCACACACCCTTCTGACTGTAAATACAGGATTCCAACTCTAAATGAAACAATAAGAGCTGGATTCAATGAGGCTCCCGGGCAAACAGACTGTTTAGGGTTTTGTTGAGATTCTATTGTGTTGACTGGAGGTTCTTAATACAGTAAGACAGCAAGAGGCTTCCTGTTATGGAAACAGGCAAACCCTGACATTCAGAGAGTCAATCTATACAGCAACTGGATAAACAAGCAAGATAACCATCAGCCATAATTGACACAATAGTCAAGAGGGCATTGCTTGGGGAAGGAGCTGGCACAGACCCAAACAATTCAGAAGAGTACAGTGCAAACCATCTCCTGGAACAATCCCCATTCACCGTGCCATGAACTGAAGCATGGCCCTGCACACAGGGGCCCCAAGGCCCTGAAGGGGGCATACACAGAGACCTTTTCCGAGTGACCTTCTAGAGGACTGTGAGGAATCCTGTATTACCTTTGCAAGTACTGAGGTTGGGGAAAGTCCTCCAGATTGGCTAAGCTACCCTGCCTGGAATTCCTGCCTTTGACTCTCCACCTGCAAACAGAGCATATTCAGCCAAGGTCTGCTCTTGATGAACCCTCTGAAGGCTGGGGAACTAGCCATGGCCTATAGAAGGGACAAGAGAAACTACCTGAGCTCTGGGCTCGGCTCTTGTGCAGTTAGCAGGTTAGATATATCTTCTGTCTCCTGAGTACCTGGTCTCTGTCAGCTCCCACTCTATACTCATCTGGCTTCCAACCTGTCTGGGTATCAACTCATCACAAACAACTTCATCCTCTAATGAAGCAGGACAGCCTATTGCCCATGTGTCTTGACTTGGCAAGTCCTGGACACTCATAATAATCTTTCCCTCAGCCTCACAGGAACACCTAATAATTGGCTCTTAAAGTTTGGGTTCATTGTAAGCAGAGCATGCATTGTATCAAGGAGGTGTGTGTGTGTGTGTGTGTGTGTGTGTGTGTGTGTGTGTGTGTGTGTGGAGGGGGGTCGAGATCTAACTGATAAGTCGCCATCACTTTCTCTGAGGTCTAAATCTCAGTTTAGGAAAAGACAACAGGTCAAAGGGGCCTTCCAGGAGAAAGGGTAAGGCCTGGATGGATATTCTAGGCATAGAAGGGACTAGCCTGGGACCAGCCAGGCTCTTGGAGTCATTTAGTGGGATGGAAAGGAAGATGTGAGCCTGGAGATTGCAGCTCAGTGGATGGGGTCTTGCCTCCCATGCAAGAATCCATGGGTTCAGTCCTCACTGTGGGAAATCAGTTGGGAAGAACTTGTAATTGCTTATAAATCCTGAAATACAAGGGCAAAGGTCACACGGTCCTGCAGGTGGTCCCCCAGAGAGCTAGACACAGCACACACTGTGAAGGATCATCCACTGTGCACACACCCTGTATACACACACACACACACACCCTCAGGACCTTGTGTCCAAGTTGGTGTTCGTAGTCCAAGACACGGGTTACAAGGGATTTTTAAGAATTAGAAAGGAGTAAGGGCTAGAAAGATGGGCTTGGTGGAGGACCTGGGTTCAGTTCCCATTAACCACATGGAGACTCACAGCTTCGGTTTCAGGAGATTCAAAGCCCTCTTCAGTACACATATATACACGTAGGGTAAATACTCATACACATAAAGTGAACAAATGCAAACTAAAAATAATTGTAAAAGAATTATCAAGGGTCTTAGCAATAATTTCAGGCCCCAAACTAAGGCTTGGAGGGTGTGAGTCACCAAATGTCACAGAGTAAGTGACAGGGTGAAGTGGGAACCTAACTGTTCGTGTTCAGCTTCTTCCTCCCATACCACACTACTTCCCAAAGTGAAAGATGCCCTCTGAGCTGCTGGCCTTTCAGCCGCAGAGCAGCCTGCCAAGCCCGGACTCAGTACCCATGTCAGCACCTCCCAATCCATCCCAGCTGCCTCTCAAGAGGCTCCTTCTCCCTCTCCCAGCTCAAGGCCATATGCTAACCTCTCAACCAAGTGGGAAGGAGGGGAGGTGGCTGGTGGGTGCTCCCTGCATTCCCTGCCCACCAGCAAGGCCTAGCCTGAGCCAGTGACCTGCCTGGCTGCTCCACCAACCTAGCCACCCAGGGAGAGCCAAGACAAGTCGAGCTGGGGACTAGTTGAGTTGGGGACAAGGTGAGCTCAATAAGAGTGACTTTGAACAGAATGTGTCTGTCTCAGGTTATGGGCAGTATTCCATGAACTTAAACCCTAGACTAATCTCCATCTTTCCAGCACTTTACAGTATTCAGGGCAATCCTGACACTGTAGCCTCAGCCACGTACAGGATGTTACCCATCCTGCACCTCACACCCCAGTCCAGCAGCTGCATTCACACCACACAGCTCTGTCCTCGGGAATGCCCTGGGAAGCTTTGCCCTCTGGAGTGCTCAGACCCTGCCACCAGGCCAGACCAGCACTCTTTCCCCAGGGTGCCCCTCCACTTAGCAAACTTCCTGACAAGAGGGGCACGTATCTGCCTCACTAACCTACATTTGACCTAGCAAGCAACTTTCAAACTTCATTGACTATCATTGTTTTGCTGCTATTGGACCGATGGGAATTTATCTTCCTGTTGATCTGAAGTTCTTAAAGTTAAAAAAAAAAAACCAACTTCCCAACAAAGTAAAAACATGTGGGTGGGCTCAGCAGTAAAGCATTTGCCTTGATGCACTTGAGGGCTTAGGTTTGATCCCCAGTGCCACCAAACAAAGTGACTACATCTACAATATTAAAGCCAAACCCTAGCCAAGGAACCAGAGGCAAGGACAGTGCCTGGCCACATGCCACTCTTCAATAAGAGGAGATTTTCTGAACTCTGGCTCCCAGCTTATGACCATCCACTCTGTGCCTGGGAAGACAGAGCCAAGTAGCTTCTGTTCTGGGTCAGAATATGGCACTCAGTTCTAATCACTCTTTCCTGTCAGCACGGGGGGGGGGGGGGCGGGGAGTGTCAGAGACCCCACTCTTTGCCTTCTTCCTAGCTACAGCCAATCAGATTTGACCCTGGTGCCTCTTCTAGCCAAGGGGACCCAATGTGACCCTCGTTCACAACTGGGCCAGTTCATATATTGTCATGGCTCTCGTTCACAACTGGGCCAGTTCATATATTGTCATGGCTCTCGTTCACAGCTGGGCCAGTTCATATATTGTCATGGCTCTCGTTCACGGCTGGGCCAGTTCATATATTGTCGTGGCCCTCGTTCACGGCTGGGCCAGTTCATATATTGTCATGGCTCTCGTTCACGGCTGGGCCAGTTCATATATTGTCATGGCTCTCGTTCACGGCTGGGCCAGTTCATATATTGTCGTGGCCCTCGTAAGAAGGTTGTTACGGAAGCTCGTAAGTTTGTTGGCACAGATCACAGATGTAATGGATCCTCCAGAGAAGCAGGGGTTGAACCTCGCTCGAGCACTGAGCTCTGGCTTTGTTGATCCCACCAGGAACTTCTTGCCCAACTCCTACCATCTGAGAACTAGACTTTCTCTTTGTTTTGACCCGAGGCAGTGCCAGCCTTCTGTCTGGCTCTTCCTGCCATGCTGGCTTCTGGTGGCCAGTGCTAACAGACCCAGACCATTAACCTAGATGCTGCTGCCTGGCTTCTTTGCTGCTCTTTACAGTCTAAGGGCAGAAACTTTACAGAGATCTTATCTGCCTGTCCTTTACTTTGGCAGAGTGGTTGGGAGAATAGAAGAAACACACACACACACACACACACCCCTCAGTGGGCTAAGTTGAAATCTGAGCCACACAGGCTTCTAGAAGGACGTAAGGAACATGATACGCTGCTGGGCTCTTCACACATTCTGCTATTGCTGGCTATTCCTAGAATCCACGGCAGGACTCTGGACATAATGCGGCTACTTATAAGTTAAGTGAAAAGGCTCGGGGTAGATGACCTCCCTGGACCTAAACCTCCAGCCAAAAAACCTCGTCTTGTCTAGCATCCAAAGGCCCTGATCTATCTCCCTCAGCTTGCTTCTGGTGGACAGCTTCTCTCTCTCTCTCTCTAAATCTTTCCGGAGCCTCCAGACCCAATTCACAAAGACCCCAAGGAAACTTCCCCTCTTCTGTTTTTGCCAAGGAAGAACTTGGGAGCTACTGGGGTTGAAGAACGTGCCTGGGGTTACACATCTGGGAACCACACGCCTTCTTCTACCAGGCCCACCGAAGAGGTTTTCCCAAACCCTCCTTCCTGAAAGGCCTCCCTCAGGATGGCATCTAGGGTTCACAGCCAAGTGCTGGGTGCTGGATCTGTAGCTGCTTCCCTCTCCCCATCTGCCTGAAGGTGAGACTGCTTCTGACCTGGAACAGGGCCAACACATTCCCCTCCATGAGGACCACAGTATTAACCTGTGACCATTGCTATGGCTGAAATAGCTATCACTTATGGAGATCCAAGCATGCAGCATCCACTCTGATACCATGGACTATTTCATTCCATTTAGTGCCCCACCCCCACTCCCACCCCCACCCCCACTAAGCACCTTTTCCATCTTCAGAGGGAGAGTGAGCCTTTCCAGGGGAGGGGTGGCCCTTGAGCAAGCACATCCCCCACACTTACTTTTGATAGTTCCAGTAACAATTGCACAAGATGGTCACAGCCTTGGGTGGGGGGTTGGTGGGGGGAGGTGTTCCTTTGCCTATGCCACTTCTAGATAGAGAAAAAGGTCGATGCAGACCCTCCCCAGGGAGCCCTGCTGACCCGATGCAAAGATAAGATAACCCGTGGACTTTAGATGACCTGCAAGGGGCTCCCATTGTTTAACTGAAGGGAGGAAAGGCAGTTGAAGATGGGGGAGGGTACAGAGCTGTTCACAAGAGAACACAATTCCTAAGGAAGGCTCCTGAAGAGCTCACCATTGCTTTCAAGGGACCAGGTTCCCAAGACCTGAAATTGGGCTTGCTTCTATCTGTGTGTCATAAACAGATACCCTCTTTGTGTTATCCTTTCCTTGAACTCTGGCCTGGGCACAGTGATACCCAGGCTCTATCTCTTCATTCACAGGCTCATTATTGAGCACCAACTGTCCCCCTTCCTCCACCTGTGGGACACACAATGACAGAGAAGATGGACCAGAGCCTGCTCCGTGGAACTCTCCATGGGGAGCTGCAGAGATGGAACAATGTAGAGATGATTATCAAGATGCATAGCATCAGTGATGACGTCAGAGAGCAGCAGATAGGGAGAAAGAGAAAGATAGATGGAGTGGGGTGGATGCTGAGACAAAGCTGAGCTTTCTTCACTTGCGTGCCTCCTCCCACCAAAGAGTGAAGTCTGGAAACTTCTTCAACGCTTCATCTGCACCCAGTCACAACTATCTAATGTTCCAGTTCTCCTTGACTGCCAGCCGTACAACTCAGAGCAGACAGATTAGAGGCTAGGGGGATGCTCTCTGGTCAGGGGTTAGAGACTGCTGAAGAGGAAAGCCCTGGAAGCCCCCGAGAGCAGCTTTTTGACAGCAGGGTCTTGCTCCAAGGGTGTGACTGGGTTTGGGTAGGGAAGACACCTCATTTGGAGGCAGCCACCTGCCTGCTTCTCTTTCTCAGTCTCTGATTTAGAACACATGGGGTAGCATTAGTTCAGCCTCTGCTGCGGCTTCCTGAAGGTATAGTAAGTGGCTCCCAAAGGGACCCAGAGACAGCCTAGAAGCAGTCACCTGACCCAAGGACTTAGTTTAAGACCCTTGCTTTGCATGTGATAAAACTGAGGGCCGCAGGGGATGGTGCTTACCCAAGTAAGACCATGAAACCACTGAATGGCTCCCATCTTGAGTTTTAACCAAAGCTTTTGGGCATCAACAGGGCACTTACTTCTTATTCTGTCCTCATGGACTCTGGCCTGTTGGTTGCCAGCACAATGCATGTGCAAAGGATTGTTATCAGCAATCTAGCTGAGGTCTTAAGCCTATTTGGCTCTCTAGAGTTAGAGGAGGATCTGGCAGCCCATGTTTCTAGGATGAGAAGCTAAAATCACCCCATCCTGTTAGTGTTTCAGAGTCCAGCAAGTATCCCACGGTTGAGGAACTGGGAGTCTTCTGAGTCTACAGTGCTTTGTGGACCCGCCCACTTGACCCCAAAGATAAAGCTCACCTCTGTCCCTTATCATTTACCAGGTTCCTCTGAGTCTTGTGTGTTTCTAGGAGCCTCTGAGCTCTGATCCTTACCTCTTACATCCTTAGCTGACAGACCAGAAATAAAACCTATGACATAATGAACACCGACTCCGTGCTCAGCACAAAGCTGTTCATCCAGTGTATCGCGTCATCTCTGTTACCATTATCCTTGATGTTGTGGTCCAGGGACCTGAAGATTCACATTCTCATGGATGGTCACACTTTGGCCTGAGGTGGCTCATGAAGACAATTGTAGGACCGTGAGAAACTGGGGTACGGTTTTACTCATCCACATTCCTCCATGACAATAAATGCCTTAAAACCATGGACTGCCCTTTTTTCACTGGGATCTGCTGTGGGGAGCTATGAAGAAGGCCTTTGCCTAGAGTCGCAGTCTAATCTCTTGTAGAAGGCCTCTTTGTGCTCCCAGCCACCAAGCTCAAGCCTGCAGTGACCAACAAGAAAGGGCTCTCTCCCTGCAGGACCAGTCAGACCTGCCTCCCCCACCCCCGGCCCTGGACTAGAACCAGCTTGCGGGTCCCCACTCTGTTTTCAGCAATTCCACAGCATCCAATGGTATCTGGTGTCCGAGAGTCTGACTGTCCCAGACCCCAGACTGTGCTCCCTCAGCGGTGTTCTGGGGGCTGCTCTACAGCCTGACACCCGCCCACTCGGTGATAACGTGGGGTGATAACGTGGGGTAAGTGCCTCCTGAGTGGCTGAGCCCTGTGGCGGAACAGACGTGGGACCCATAACCCTACAGACACTGTTGATGGCACAACTGATGGACCATCTCCTGTCAAGAGCCAAGCTCTGAAAAGTTTCCCTGTGACGATTCCTCTACTCTCAACAGGCTCTCAGTAAGCACTAATCATTTTTCAACCTGGCCTATCGCAAAGACAGAACCAGAGGAGACAGGGTGGGAATGGGATCCAGCATGCTTCCTCCACTCACCATCGTGCCGATGAGAGTGATGAGGAGGCCAGTCCCGGACAGCTCAAGGCCTCTGTTTCTTCAGCAAGTGTGTGTGGTAGCTAAGCTGTTGCTGCGGTTGGAATGTGAACTGTACCCCATAGGAACATGTGCTCGAATGCTTGGTCCCAGCTAGAGGCAGGCCTCAAGGAGGACCCAGCTGGAGGAAGAAAATCTGGGAGGCAGGCCTCGAGGTTTGTAAGCCGCCCACCCCCTTGCTTTCTGGCTGCAGGTACAATACAGACAGCTGCTTCTCCCTTCTGCCACCATAATGCATCCCCTCAAGTTGTAAACCAAAGTAAACCCTCCCTCCCTTAAGTTGCTTCTTGTCAGGTATTTGGTAGGAGTGGTAAGGAAAGTAACTGAACTGTCTACCCTGTCCCGAGCCAAGGAAGCTGTACCATTCTTCCCAACCTCAAGAGGACGACTCCTCCCAGTTTAGAATGATAACGCTCTCCCAGACTACAGCAACGTATCTGTGAGTTTTCCTATTAAGTCAGTCAAAAGACAACTCTGACATTACACCCCAGTGGGTCCCAAGCATTGGACAAGAAAGCGCTTAGCATGCTACAGACAGGTATGTACTCTGTGGCCCACAGTATTCTGTGATACACTGACCATGGACACCTATAGACAGGGTGGTAGGCTACATTCATGCTGGTTCCCACCTCTCCCTGCTATATGACACCAGGTCAACTTGACTGTCTGGTTGGGATGAACATTTGAGGTAGAGGCCTCTCATGCTGATTTTTGATGGTGATCAGTGCTAGGTGGCCAGGTCATTGCCAACTTCCTATCTGGGAGCTGGGGAATGGGTTTGGTAATATGAGTTGCTGATTGCATAGGGTAGATGGCCCTTCTCAGCTTCCAATCCCACCCCTGCCTACTACTGAGCCCTTCCCTGGCCCTGGTGTCTCTGTCATCCAAAGTTTGTGGTCATCCATCTCCATGATTAGGCTATAAATACTGAGGGGATATCAGCTCTTGGTGTGTGTTGAGGGATTGTCTTATCAGATTGCCCTCTCCTCTGCTTCTCTGCCCATCCCTTGTACTCTAGAAGAAATTCTATAAAGCTGGAGCCACAGAGATCAGATTATGTCCATCACTGAAGCCCAGGAAACTTCCAGGCTTGAATGGCCTTCTGTGGCTGGGGTGAGGGCAGGGGCACGGAGCAAAGGGCTGGGGTCGGTGGGGGAAGGTTTGGCCATCCCCGGGCACTGAATGAATGGAAGTCCCTACGGAAACACCTGGTGGTAACGGAAATCCAGGACAACTTTTATTATCCCTGTTCACAGGTCCATTCAGCCTGCATTGGGGGCTTCCTATTTCCTCTGCTGGCACTTCACACTCATTCATAACAAGAAAAGCCATTGTGCTTCTGAGTTATGGGCCCAAGATCCCCACGGGGCGGGCATTAAACACATTGGCCCCAAGACTTATTTTTAAAGTTGCATTCCCGTCTGAACCCCTGCTTATTTTTTCCTACTCTTACAATAATAAAAAAAAAAGTGTAGACTGTTTTCTCTCAACCCTAAGAAATAACTGAAAAACAACGGCTCTGTCCTTTCTGTCTTTCTTCATTGACATCTTCTGGGACTCTAGACTGGTAAGAAAACCCCTTCCACACCAGCTCTAGAGCCCAACACTGGCCTGACTCCCACTGGCAAGTTGGCATGAGGTTAGATCTGTAGGGCAATGGTTTGGTTCCCAGCTCTCAGAGGGAGCTGTGGATCAGATCCGGAGGGTCTCCAGCTCTCCAAATGGCATTACATTTTCTGGTCCATATGGTCCATGGAGGGGAGCTTACGCTTGGAGAGGGCTTGAGCACACTGGCTTTCTCTTCACAGGAAGCCAGCAGACCTCTAGGGGCCAACACTGTCTCATAGACTCCTTGGCCAGCACACCTTAACCATAGGAGACTAAGCGTCAGCATGTGCTCAGCCAGACCCTCCTTGGTGATGTCTTCAGCTTTGATAGCCATAATCAGAGAAGTGACTGCCTGCCACTCTGCGCCACTGGTCAGTGTCTGGAGCTGCTGAGGCTTCTGTCCACCACCCAGATTTTTCTTCTGAAGGATGCTTTGACAGCTTCTGTTTGCCATTTCCCTGCCTTGGCAATAATCTTCGTAATTTCTCTTCCAACCAGCTGGCAGGTGGTAACACACATGAGTGAACATCTGGGTGTCTCAGTGGCCAGAGCAGATACACACTTCATTTTAACTTGATCTAATCATCTATTAAAGAATAGTGTTCTGACATGTCAGAATGGTAAGGAAGACTACCGAGGGTTCTCCCAAAGGGTACTGAAACTGTAATGACAAGTAAGGAAGATGTTTAACTCAAGGGTAAGCACAGGCTGGGCATATTGCCGTGAGCAGATAGGGGATTAGAAGATTGACACTTCTGGTAGATCCTCCCACAAGGACTATCTTGTAGTGAGTGGTACAGATGGGCCAGCGGTGGTGGGTGAGGAATTTAGCTATGGAGAATGGATAAACACCAACAGGAGAGATTGTCTATAAGCTAACCTGCCCAGATTGGGAGCAAAACTGAATTCCTCAAGGACAGTCCTGGAATCCAAGGATGAGCTGGAGTCAAGAATTGGGTACCAAGGAGCCTGCCTGAAGTTCTCCCATGAGAAGGTTTTGATCATGCTTCGCCCCAAACAGGGAACCAGCTTGACAAGCAAACACCATGGCTTTGTCTTTGGGCGATCATGGCTCTGAGGTTGAGAACAGGCTTTGCTTGCCAGGAACTGAGTCTAGAGCATGGCTTAGTTAACTTCTGGTTCCAAGCCCAAGGTTGAAAGCTGTAGAAAGCCATGGGGTCCTGGACCTTTGGCCCCTGTCCTGTCTCTCACTTGGGAATTAGTTGCAAATACATGCAGTGATAGAACTTGGTACTTCTCGCCAGGCTCTGTGGTCCCTTGCCCTGTAAGCAAGAAGGAGAAGAATCATGTACATCCATGGTGAGCCCTTTTTTCTTGTTTTGTTACTTCATCTCACCAGGTACCACAACATCCCTTAAGGGTATTTATGTCGCCACTCTTCATCTGACAACGCTAGAGTCCAGAGGAGTTTACTCTGTTCAGAGTCACACAACTGCAAAGTGACTGAGCTAAGCTCCTAGTCTATCCTCCAGCCATGCTGCACAACAGCGACAGTGCTATCTTCCCTGCTCAGTGCCACCATGGGAATGGCGTGGAGGACCCAGCATGTGTCCTGGCACAGGGTGGAGGAGCTTTCTAGAATGTCCTGTTTCACTCCAGCTTTAAAGACGTACCTCAAATCCTCAAAGTCTCTGTTGCCATTGATCAGGCATCGTCTTGGAGAAAAATTAGCAGCTCAACCATGAACCTAAGGAAGCCCTGGAAAAGGGACAGGGCCATGGATGCCTGGTGTCTGATGTGCCAGGGCCACCACCTTGCCAATGGGCTTGAGGCCTGAGTCCCAGCCATGTTATCCCATCCTTATCTCATCCAGCCTGCAGCCACTTGCAGTCTGCATACTCAGGCACCTTCAATCCCCGCTCCCTCCAACCATGCACATGCAGACACACAGGTACACATATATGTGTGTCTATACACATACTCCCAGGCACATGCAAACATGCTCAACATGTATGCAGACACATATGTATACAAATGCGTGTGACCATGTGCACAGACATGCAAATACATCCAGTATGCATGCAGACATGTGTGCATATGCAAACATATCCACATGCACATGTCTGAGCACAAGCAAACAGTCCCAGAATACATGCAATGCAGGTATGTGCAATACAGGTATATGAGTCCATGCACATACCCATACATGCGAAAACACTTAGCATGTGTCGACTCACATGTGCACATACATGTACATGCTCACACATGTGCACACATGGCAAGGATTCATAAGAAGGCTGGGCTTACCCTTTGTGGGGGTCTGAGAGTGCCACAATCCTTTAAACAGACCAGTGCAGCCTCAGTGCCTCGCCCTGGCCTAGTCAGGTCTTTCCTCCCAAGGCACCATACATGCACTAAGAGGACCCAACTGCTTCAGGCGACTTCTGTCGATGCCTCTATTGTAAATGTCATTGTCCTTTTGCTCAAGCCAGACCGAGACTGTAAATCCATGGATGACCATGGATGGCCTTGGGACTATCCCAAATGCTGAGGTGCAGTGACTAAAGATTCATCCAGGATACAGCAGCTCCACTCCCCCACCCCCACCCCGTGGACCCCAGGGCTCTCCAGGCCTTGGCTCTTTCCACTGTCCTTCCTATAGCCATTCCCCCTTTCTCATGCCATTTGGCTATTTCTAGAACCAGAGCTTCCAGAGATGAGTTTAGTGCACCCCAGTTCTCTGCTGTGGACTGAAGGTGCCCCACCAGCCTCATGTCACCATTCTAACCTGCATCCCAGGCTCTTTAAGGGAATGGTGAAGAGAAATGAGGTCATTCCTAACCCAGTCTGACCAGTGTCCTCATAGAAAGAGAAAAGTAGGATGCATGTACACAGGGAAGAATACATGTGTAGAATTAAGGATCAGAGAGAGAGAGAGAGAGAGAGAGAGAGAGAGAGAAACAGGGGGGAGACTGCCCTCTTCCATGCAAGGGAGTGGGTTGCAAAGGAACCAGTCCTGATTGATGTCTCAGCATAGATTCCCACCTCGTTCAGGACCAGGACCATGAGCAAACCAGTTTCTGGTTCCAGCCTGGAGTCTGCGGTGTTTATTATAGAGGTCTGATCCTACAGCCCACCAGTGTGTATAGATGACTCAGGGTGTGCGTGCCACAGGAAGACGCGGGGCTGCAGAGATTTCTCAGTGTGGTTGTGGGCATGCTGTGAGCTTGTGATCTTCCAAAAGGCAGGGTGTCCCCCTCCCTACACCTTGCAAAGGCTCCAAAGGGTGGCAACAGCCCCAAAGGGTGCCTACACATGAGGCTTCGCCTTCTGTTCATTTCTATTCCCCATGGAGAGGAAATGTCAATGACAGAAAGGGTGTGTGAGGGTAGAGGGAGATGGACACCTCTAGGGGTGGAAAATAGTTTGTAGGAGGAGTGTAATTAGGGGGTCAAAATCCTTGTCAAGTGTTTGGATTTTCTGAACTGGATCTAAGGATGCAGGGAGAGAAGACGGGGGTATGAGGGGCAAGTTGAGGGAAGGCCTGGTTCTGAATATGTAGGGATAGAAAGGAAAAATGAGATCGAAGGGAGCAGGACAGCCCTCTGAGCCCAGGGCCTTCGTGGGGAAAGATCTTGACCTCTGAGTTTCTTGCTGCACCCTCAGCTTCCTAAGAGGTTCCCAGCACCGCAGCTGCCCTCAGGGTGAATGAGAACCTCAGGCTAGGTTCTAGTCCAGGCTCCATTCTGGGTTCCCTAGGCAACCTGAATAGCTCAGGGTAGACCTCGGCATCCTGGCCTGTGATGTTCGGCCTCTAAGATACCTTCTGCTTGATGGGAGTTCACTGCTCCCTTGGGTACCCATCTTCCTCTGACGTTAGGGAGCACCCATTGCAACATAAACTAAGCTTCCAGTAGCTTCTACCTACTTCCAGTCCTGTCTTTTCTAAGAATAATTGGCTCCAGATGATCTGGAGCCACATCCCAGGTTCTTGTCTTTCTCCAGGCCTGGCCACCATACCCACTGCCTTCCGGGTGACTTTTATACTTTTCCATACTAGCAGCCCCTACACCCTTCCACTGCTCTGCACTTTCCTTTAGAAGATGGTGCACGACCTGGGGTCTACTGAGTGCCAGCTCCCTCCAAGCACTGCCCCAGCCTGACACTTGCCACCTGCCCCTGCACCCCCACTGGGTCTCAGTGGTCTGCCTCAGTGTTTAAATTCATGATGCCCAAATGCTTCTATCTCAGGCCTTCTGAATTCTACTGTCCCCCAGTCAATTCCGGAAAGAATGGGGCTCTGTAGAGGGGAGCCCCCGGTTTCCCTCCTGTTCTTCTAAGAGTCAACAGGCCGGATAGGAAGTTGGCTCCCGGAAAGGGGAAGGATATCTTGCCTTTTATCCGGGCTACAATGCTGAAAGTGAGCCAGTTGGGGGCAGGGCTAGAAGCCAAAACCCAACCACCCCCAAATAAAATTATGAATGGGCCAACTTTACAACAATACGAGGGACTGTGGTGGAGGAGGGAACCTCCAGCCTGTTGACAAATGGCAAGGTCAGGCCCCCTGTCCCTCGTAAACAAATGCTTACAATGCCTGCTTTCCTCCGGAGAGGCAGCTCCTCTCCAGGGATGTCCCTTGGGTCTCAGCCTTCCCTGTCCCTCATCCTTGGGCGGTCGGTCCTGCACACCCACTGCTGCTAGCTTCCTCAGGGAAAGGCCGGTTCTTTGTGAGCCCACACTTCCTCCCCCTGTGGGAACCACTCCTGAGCCCAGGGACATCTGCCTCAAGGCATCTTTCTCAGGGGCCTAAGGTGGGAAAGAGGAGGGGGTGGGGCTGCAGGGAAGGGGGCTGTGACCTGGATCTGGGATTGTCATCATAACCTGCGGGGGGGGGGGGGGGGGGGAACAATGAGGGGACCCTCAGCTCCCCTGGCTGGGACTTTCCTCTCCCACCACCTCCTTTGTGTGCTTCGAGGGCAGGGGATTTCTTCTCTTGCTTGCGTACTTTGGTCCCCCACCCCCTTTTAAAGTGTTGTTCAGTAATTGCCCCCCCCCCGCCTTCCCTGGCCCAAGAATCTGGATGGGTTGTGTACCAACAGAGAGGGGCCAGGCAGGGAAGGGGGATGAGATCTAGGGGAGACTTCCTGATCCCTCCGTGAGGGAATGTTCAGGAGGAGCATTGCATGCTGGGGGTTTGCTGTGACAGAGGGAATCCTTGCACCTACAGCTCTGTGGAAGGTGTCCGGTCCCTAAGTGAACAAATCAAACATGGTGGCAGGTACTGGTGGCTTTTGGAAGGGTGGAAAAACAGAAAAAAGACCCATGTCAGGAGTGGGAGCTAGAATGGCTAGAACATTCTAAGACACCTAGTTCCTCCCCTACAGTTCAGTGGATGGAAAATAAATACATAAGAAGGAAAGGGCATACCCCTAGGTATGGTGGGGAGGAGGCTTATTGCAGATAAAAGGGAGAGCGCAGCCAGAGGTAGGGACATCTGGAAGAGTCCAGAGTGGACATGGCCAGGCTGAGCTGGGCCATGTAAGGAGAGGAGGGGGAGGAGAACCAGGCACAGCAGCTAGGAGGCCCAAAGGTACAAAGGCAGGCAACCAAAGTGTCTGGATTAGTAGGGGAGAGCTGCCCAACCCCCTGGGCTAGAGAAGTTTAGGGTAGGAGATGGGGTATGCCAGCCATAATATCCTACCTGTATAACAGGTAGAGACTGAGGGGTACAGGGAGAGCCTCACTTTGATATGTTCAGTAGGCTCCCCAGCCTACTTTCAGAGTTTGAAACCTAACATTCAGAAAAACGAGTCCAAGGAACCCCTAGAATGTCCCTAGCAGCCACTGTCCTCCATGTACCCGATCCATGACCAGAACAGTACAATGGCTTCTGAACATCAAGGAAGCCCCAAGAAGGAACCCCTGGTGAGGCCCACCTCTAAGCACCAAACTGAAGGCAAGAGACCTGCTTCAGCAAGGGGAGAGGACTCAGAAAGACTACCCAGGAAATCATCCTTGTAAATGAAGCCCATTGTATCCCATGCAGAAGCCCTCTGCCCCTGCTGACCAGGCTCCTTCAGGTCCTGCAGCCCTAGGGATGCCTCTGTTAGCTTTAAGAGCAGTGCTCTGCTATGATAACATGCATGGAAGTTAAACAGGAGCCTAACACCCAGTGCAGCTGCTCTGCAAAATGTTGCAAAGTGTCTTCTAAACCAAGGGAGTGAATGGACCAGCACCAGATCTTAGACATCTATCTACACCAGGGGATGAAAAGTTCTAGCTCGCGTAAGAACCTTCATTCAAGCACTTGTGACTTTATTTGTAATAGCCTCAAACTACAAGCAGCCTGGAAGGCCTTTTAACAGGTACCTGGTTAAGCAGCCTGTGGTTTATTGAGACCACAGATGCCGCTTGCTGATACAACCACACAGAACTGCAGGCCCCAAATGGAAAACTTGGAGAGTCCTTATGTTGTACTAGAGTCACCTTCAGAACCTACCCCTGATGAGGGAGGTTGTGAGAAACAATACCCAGCATCTCTGGTGTGCTATTTTATGGCCTTCTGTGGTTTCATAATTAGTTTTAAATAAAAGGGAATGATCAAAACTCCAAACATAGAGGGCCGGGGATGTAGTGGCTATTCCTGGTTGTCAACTTGACTACATCTGGAATGAACAACAGTCCAGAATTGGAGGGCTCACCTGTGATCTTAATCTGGAGACTGGAAGATACAGATTCTGACCTGGATCTCAGCATGGAGATCTTGAGGCATAGTGGTTATGAATCCTAGGAGGCTAGGGCAAGATCTCTGAGTTCAAGGTCATCTGGGACAAAGCACGTCCCAGATCCAGGTGTGGTGGTACACACCTTTAACCTGGGCTACACCTTCTGCTGGAGACCTACAGAAGGACATTGGAAGAAGGAAGACTTTCTCTCTCTTGGACTTCCATTCACAGCTGCTGCTGACCATTGTTGGGAGTTGGACTGCAGACAGTAAGTCATCAACAAATTCCCTTACTATGTAGAAACTAGCCATAAGTTCTGTGACTCTAGAGAACCCTGACTAATACAGGGGAGATGACTCAGTAGATAGTGCTTGGCCCATAGATGTGAAGGCCTGAGATCAACCCCTAGAATCTATGTAGAACAAGTCAGGCTAGTAGTGTATGCCTGCAATCCTAGAACCAAGAAGGCAGAGATGGTTCACTGGCCGGCCAGCCTGGCCTAATCTCAACTTACAGGCCAATGAGGAGAACTTGTTCAAAAAAACAAGGTGGGAGATACACAGACACAGACACAGACATAGACACACAGACACACACACACACACACACACACACACACACACACACACACACACACACACACGCACGCACGCGCGCGCGCGCGTGTGCTTCTCCAACCCCAAATTCTGGGTTCCTCCCAGAATCTTGTCATCATACACATGAGAGGCATAGGCAGGCACTGTTGAAGTCAGCTGAAGATGGAGAAGATGGCCAAAGCCAGCAGCTCCCAGTGGCCTAGAAACATGAGACACTCACCAGAGAAAAAGTATGGCCTCCAGTGGCTAGGGAGCAAATTCTAGGTGCCGCTGTGACATGGCCTTAGGTTTTGTATCTCTGTTCTGAGTGAAGCAGGATGCTTTCCCACATCTCAGACCCAGAGAGGCCACCCCGGGAGCCAGGGAGGCGTGGGGCAGGCTGGCAGCAGCTCCTCACTGGTTCTGTTCTCTGTGCTCTGTGGTTACACACTGTTCTGCCAAAACCCCTAATAAGCTGTGCTTCCCTGGAGCCAGTGTGGACTGTGCAGGTTGCCAGAGACTGTGGCAAAGCCTCTACCTGCTCAGAGTTGGCCTGGACATACATACCATCAAAACCTTCCCATGATCCTGCTGGGAAGGCGGGGTGGAGACATTCTGTATGGCTTGGCGAGGGGAACTCGAGGTTTGCTTTCAGCTGCCAGCTGCAACCCAGCCACCGTGCTGGGGACCTCTGGGTCACATGGTAGTTTAGCTTTCTTTGGGCTTTCTATTCCCAGTGCTCTGGATCAAACTCAGGACCTCCTGCATGCTAAGCAAGCACCCCACCATGGAACTACAACCCCAGCTTCTATTTCTTATTTTTGAGGAACCTCCATACCATTTCTCACAACGGATAAACTAGCCCACATTCCTACCAACATTGCACGTGGCTTCTTTTTTTCCACACCCTTGTCGACACAGACTCTCCAATGGCCGTCATTCTGAGAGATGGAGGCGTTCACACATGTACTCTTGGTCTATTTCTCCCTGGTGACTGGTGATGCTCACCTTTCTCAAATGCTCACTGGCTGCTTTTTAAGAAGCCTCTTTTGAGAAACGTATATTCAGCCTCTCTGCTCACTTTAAAAATCAGGTTGTCTTTTTGCTCTTGCGTTGTTTGTTCCTTAAATACTTGGATAATATGAGTATTACTTGTGAACTTGACAAAATCTGCACTCAACTGGCCAGGGAGTCTCCACGGGGCACTGTCTGGATTACGGTGGCTGGTGGGCATGCGTCTAAGGGATTTATTAGTCAGATGAAATAGAATGGGAAGTTCTACCTGAATGTAAGCAGCTCCCTAAGGGAGAGACTTGGGCACAGCACTCCCGGTTCTTTGGCTCCTGAATGCCTCCTACTGCTGTGTCTTCCTCACTCTGTTTAGCAGGAACCTGGAACCCTGAGCCAGAGTAAGGTGTACTTTGTCACAGCAACAGGAAAGTTACCCCTTATGAGATATTTGCCAACACGTACCGCTGTTTCTTTACCAGGTGCGCATTTTTCTTTGTTGTGGAGAGAGCATGTCTGTTTGGTGGAATCCAAACTGTCTTGGTCTGGCCTGTTTGCTTGTGTCTCCTGAGTCACCTGGCTCAAACCCAAGCTTGGAGTTTTCACACAGTGTATAGGGACTAGACCACAGTGCTATCTGGAGTCTTCTGACATCTTTGACTTGTGTGTGTGTGTGTGTGTGTGTGTGTGTGTGTGTGTATCAAGGAGTTCCACCCTGAATGCATCGGTCAGATAGTTCTAGTTTTACTCTAAGGAAGGGACCAAGTGTTTCTTCATGATGGCTCCTACTACCCTTTCCTGCAAGGAGTTGTTCAGCCTCACCAAGGTAGGCAGGGCATCCAGCCATCTCTCCAGGAGCCTCAATATCCCTTGAAGCATCTCTCAATACCCGGTGGTCTTTTCTGGTTGTTATTTGAAAGGTTGATGGTCTATTATTCAACTGCCTCTTTGGTCAGGAGCACTGGGGGTGGGGTGGAGGTAGGGTTTCTCACGTGGTTGGTTAGCATGGGCATGCCAAGGCCATCATGGTGAGGACAGCACATCCCACCTCAGAGCAAATGGAGTTCTCCCTTAGTCTCACAAACACTAGGCCAGTGGAGGTCAGTCCTGACCGGAACCCCGCTGATCCTCACAGCTCATACCCTGGACACAGCTTTAGCATTGCCTGTAAGAGGAAACTGTTTTTTCCTCCAGCATAGTCACAGGACCACTTATCCTGGGTCTTTCAGGCCGCAGTGGTCCTCTATTGATACCTCTGACTGCACTTTACTCACAGATGCAAAATATGGGGGGTGTTGAGCTTCTCCTAAGATGGGGACTAGGATCCACCTGTCTGTCCCCTTCTTCCCAGCACAGGAACACACACACTTACCACTCTGACTGACTCAATACAGCACAAAAGAGGGAGGGAGAGAGGGAGGGAGGGAGGGAGGGAGGGAGGGAGGGAGGGAGGGAGGGAGGGAGGGAGGGAGGGAGGGAAGAGGGAGGGAGGGAGGGAGAATGAGCACATCTTAAAGTCAAGGTTGTTTCCGCTTCCAGGGCAAGCAAGTCTGGGGCTGGGAGAAGCCCAGGGTATCCAACTGCTTCCTGTACCTCTTGACCTTCAGCTATGAGGCATGACCTTTACAACTTGTTGAGCGCAGATGGCTTCTAAAGGATATCCTCCCAGGACAGTGCTCCCAGACCTCACTTTCGGGACCTTGTATACAATGCTGTGAAACAAGAAGACACCGCCAAACACTGGCAAGCGAGAGGCCTTTAAGGTGGCTGTAGGGGAAGGCAGGACCTATTCTGGCTGAGGGAGGAAGAAAAGGTCCTACTAGGAATAACTGTGATTTAATACCACAGTACCCAAATGTGACAGAGACAGGATAACTGAGTTGATATCTTTTCCTCACCTCATACATAGTCATGCTCATAGGCACACATGCAAAAGCAACCCTTTCTTTGACGGACTCTGCGTAGTCTACACAGACATGGGATGGAAACTGTATGTGGCAGAAACCCCAATGCCATATCCTTATCAAGTTATGGCCCCTGTTCTCCTGAGGCAGACGGGGAGGTGAAAGGCAAGCAGGTGGGGGAAACTACAGGGAATCCTGACCCAAAGAACAAAGGGGCTCTGGTTGGGGGAGTCCTGGGAGCTGCACCAGGATTCCCAACGTAAGTCCTAGGACTCTTGGCATTTAAAAGAAGAACACAACAGTTAGCTGGGATATAGTGGCTCACTTCCAGCATCCCAGAGGCTAGAGGAGCCAAGTTCGAGGCCAGAGCAAACTACATAGCAACAAAACCCACACAACACAACAAAACAAAAAGTCAAAACAACCACAACCACAACAAAAAATCTGAAAACAAGCCGAACAAGGAGCAGTTAGTGACTGCCACCTAGTGGTGGTGAGCAGGGCAGCCAGACCGTGTACCCGAGGATCAAGGATCCTTGATTGGCATCTCGGAGGCAGCCTTGTCTTCTCTACTCCATCCTGGCGTTACAGTCATTCTGACCCTAGAGGTTCCTCTCAAAGACATGTGCCATTGAGGCTCTGGGATGCCTGGAGTTAACTGAGACACTCCATCTCACTGTCAGAAGGTTGGGGCCAGGCTACCCTGACCTGTCTTACAGGGAAGCTGCAACCCACTAACTTGCTAGCTTTCTTTTCTTTACTGATCTGGGACACAGTTCTCTTCTCTTCTTTCTTTCTTCCTTCCTTCCTTCCTTTCTTTCTTTCTTTCTTTCTTTCTTTCTTTCTTTCTTTCTTTCTTTCTGTTGTTATTTGTTTGTTATTTTTTTAAGACAAGGTTTCTCTGTGTAGCCCTGGCTGTCCAGGAACTCACTTTGTAAACCTCGAACTCAGAAATCCGCCTGCCTCTGCCTCCCTAGTGCTGGGATTAAAGGCGTGCGCCACCACCGCCCGGCTGGGACACATTTCAAATGTGTACAGGCTTGAGGTCAAGGGCATTGAGGTCGACTCAGAAGTGAAAAAGCTGGATGCTGGGCCTGGTCCCATCCATCCAGGACCTCTGGGAGCCGCATCCCTCCGATAGCAGAGACCTCTTGCTTTAAGAGTGCCGCTAACAGTTCACAGTGCAGCTAGTTGAACAGGTCAGAGCCGGTTTGTGGAACTGAGCTGAAGTTACTGCCAGACTCCAAGTGGCCAGGCACAGCGTAGGACTACTATCTCTTTGCTCACTTCAGGTGCGCTGGAATTTAGAGGCCTGTTAAATTCTCATTGGGAGGAACTAAGTTCGGGCTAGTCCCCTGCAAGGACAGTCAGTCTTGAACCACTCTGCCATCTTGTGGTCACATTGGGGAATGACAGCTCTACCAGGCCAGGCTCATCTCAGCAGCTTATAAACTGCATCTGTACATAGTCTGCCCTTGACTTCCTCCAGGCTCCTCTCTATTTGTGAGGTCTAAGAACCACTACCAAGGAGCTGCCCTCCTCAGGCCCGGCCCTTTCCCCCTATGCCTGCACTGTTTCTACCTGTCACAGGCAGTGACATTTTTGTGCTGTTATCTGTCTTCCCCAGTAGCATGGAGGGCACACATCCTGCTCCCTGCTTCATCCAGGTGACTAAAGCAGACTGGCATGAGTCAGCAAATGTTTGATGATTGAGTCAAGACGATTACATACACTTTCTGTAGACACCCACTGTTTGGTGTATCTAAAGGTAGCTTTATGTAATCTCGTAGGCAGTTTTTCTGTGCAAAACTCTATTTCTGCCTTACAGGAAGAAGCTCAACAAATAAACATTTCATGGCACATATTACAGGGATACTACCATTAATATTCAAAACCATACATATCTATACATATCTATACCTATATCTATATATCTACACCTATACTTATATCTATATACATACATATACATACATAGATGCATGCATGCATGCATTCATACTGGTCACACTTGATTTTCTCTGCCATTGTATGGCAGGTTCAAAGCTGGGCTTGTGCATTCTATTTTGGGACCACTAGAGGACTCAGTAAAATAAGAGACTAGTTTAAGACCATCTCCTGAGTAGATATTCTGGGATTTTTGTCCCTTGCTTTCTCTGATTGGTACCTGAGAGGTCAGGAGACCATAATACAAGACATGTTCTGGGGGTGTGGACAAGGCCGTGTGGGCAGAGGGAATTGGGTAAAAAGGGTAAACTGAGGCAATGATCTAGAGACTCATCAGTTCTCAACATCATCCTCTTGCTGCCTTAGTCTGCTTGGGTGACTGGGGAGAGGGTCATTGTTGGCTTACATGATTCTGCTAGGCTCCTCCCAGGGACCTAGCAACAGCTTATGTCATTACCTGCTGCCATTATTACTGTTAGGTGTGGGCAGTGTATAAAAGGACTGCTCACCACCCTAGTTCTCTCTCTATTCCCATGGGTTCCGGGCCAGACTCCCTCTCTCTCTCTCTCTCTCTCTCTCTCTCTCTCTCTCTCTCTCTCTCTCTCCCTCTCTCTCCCTCTCTCTCCCTCTCTCTCCCTCTCTCTCCCTCTCTCCCTCTCTCTCTCCCTCTCTTTCCCTCTCTCTCCCTCTCTCTCTCTCTCTCCCTCTCTCCCTCTCTCTCTCCCTCTCTTTCCCTCTCTCTCCCTCTCTCTCTCTCTCTCTCCCTCTCTCTCCTTCTCTCTCCCTCTCTCTCCCTCTCTCCCTCTCTTCCCCTCTCTCCCTTTCTGTCCTTCTCTGTCCCTCTGTCTCTGCTTCTCTGGCTGCATGCCTCTGCTCCCATATGACTCTACCACTTCTCCAGGCCCTCACTCCCCTCTCTTCCCCTAATAAACCCCCTTTATAAAACCAGGTCTGTTGCATTGTGTGATTTCTCAGGGGGCACCTTGGCATGGGCCCACCAGGTACCTGTCCCCTCCCCCCACCATATTATATTTCATAACAAGCATAGTGAATCCTAAACTCTCAAATTGGGCCTTCAACTGAAAATTCACTTCTGGAAGTCTGAGCTTTCACAGTCCTCTGTCTGTCCCTGTCGCCTGTGTCCAGCTTTCCTCCTTAAGGACATGAGCCACCCTGGGCTCAGTCTCTGTCATCAACTCATTGAGCTGTAGTAACCCCCTGTGTTAGTATAGAATATGCGACATAAAGCAACTTAGCGGGGTTTATTCTGGCTCACAGTTTAAGGGTACAGTCATCCTGGCAGGCCTGGTGGCAGGAGGCAGCTGGTCGCATGGCATCCACAGTGGGAAAACAGATAATGATGAACACTGATGGTCAGCTCACAGCCTTCTTAGTAGACAGGACTCCAGCCCTTGGCATCATGCCACCCACAGTCAGGGTAGCATGCTTCCCACTTCAAGTAACCTAATGTAAAAACCTCCTCACTGACATGTTCAGAGATCTGTCTCCTAGCGTCTATTAGCCCTGTTGGTTGACAAGCACTAGTAACCCTTATAGCCCCATCTCCAAACACAGTCACCTTGTGAGGTACTGGGGAGATGGTAGGACTTTATCAGAAGACCATCGGGAGATGATTGGTTTACTCCACCCCTGTCAAAAGCCAGCTTCAACATCACAGGGTAAACTGAGGCAGGCAGCAAAAGGGGTATGACATCGGCAATTGGTGCCAAACGATGCTGATTTTGGGCAATTTGGCTCTTTCTTACTCTTCTGGTGCCAGAAGCCAGTGGCTTCTGCCAATTTAACTTCTGCTGAGAGCAGTTGGGGGGGGGGATTAAAAAGGCTTAGTGAATTGGATTCTTTTCTCTTTGGCTCAAGGGGCCTTTCCTGGACAGGCAAGAAGTTTGGGGTTTGTTGACTTTTTATGAACCAGAGGGAAAACAAAGGAAGTTGGGCACACACATACACACACTGACCGGGCCTGACCACCTGTTTCATCAGTTTCACAAGCGCACATGCATATTATATACATACACATATACCTACGTACATATGTACATATGTATATGCATACATATAGACAGACAGACAGACATGTATGCATTTGATGGATGGAGCAGAGCCCCAACAGCCCATTTATTTTTTTCTCTCAGCCCATTTTTTACCTTCTTAGACAAAATTTCTTTATAAAATTTCCTCACAGATGAAATGTTACACACAAGAGAGTTAAGGATGTCAATAGTAAGTTCACAGCAGTGTTTCATTCAGTAAGCTCATTATAAGTTCACAGCAACAGTTTCACACAGTCTTGCTTTATCATCGTGCACATCCGTGGTTTCATCCTTGGACCTGACCTAGAGTAATTGTTTTTCATTGATCACAAATCTGTCCCAAGCCTATTTCTCTTCTTAGTGTAATTTATGAAGGCTCATTGTGTTCCTTATAATGCAGCCTTTGCTTACTATTCTATGAGTAGGCACATCCTAGTCTTGATTCTAACTTTATTATATATATATATATATATCAAAACAACTAAAACCATCTCCTTAAATTTTCTTCCTAAGATTATTTGAATCAAATTTGGAATGCTATAAAGTCATTAATTCATCTTAATATTAATTTATGAAAGTTTATCTTCATGTTGATCTGCAGGAAATCTGCCCAATAGGGTGGGCAGATGCCCAGGACTCATTAGGGTATGCAATAATGGCAGGAAAGTCATATCAGCAGGGAGAAGCAATCCTGGGATGAAGTCTCTCAGGCTGTGCCTCTCCAGAGTGCATGCATCTCAGCCATGTAAAACAGGGCCATCTCCAGGAAATTCACTTGCCATAGTCTTTTCTGGTTTCTGTCACACTCCAATCTTTTCTTTTTCCATTTGCCTGTTCAGTCTTCAGAGAATCTGAGATCTGCCAGTCCAGAATAGAAAAGGACTATGTTCCCGGGGTCAGTGGTCATGAGGATAGAAAACCCAAGATGGTCTGGATTCCTTTGTAGGCAGAGAAACACACAGGTACAAAGGTCCATACGGTATAGTGTTCTTTCCATGGGTGAACTAGCAAAATCCTAAATTGAGAACTGTCTATGACTAGGATGGCCACCAGCATATCTGTACTAAGTGCCAAGAGGATCTTTTCTTCTCAGAGGGCTGACTGAAGCCTGTGAGTTGGGACAGTTCTGTGGCTCTTAGGTGCTTCAGTTTGTCTCCACTCATTTTAGAGTGAGTCTCTCTCTAACCCCGGACTTCGGTCTCTTTTTAACCAGTTGGATTAGGCTATTAAAGCCAACAGTACAATATAAAATGATGGTGTGATCCCCAGCTCCAGTGTCACCTAAGCCCTGTGAACTTGGCCAAGTCACTTTTTGTCTTTGTGACTTATTTTCCCATTTCATAATTAAACAGACCAGGTGACTTCAATTCTAGAGCCATTTCTTTAGTTCATTTTTTTTTAAGTCTATGTGTTTGTGCCCAAGTGTTGGTATGTGTACCACAAGTGTGTAAGAGTACAAAGGGGTGAGATGAGGACATCTGCTCCCATGGAACTGGGGTTACAGGTGGCTATGAGCAGCCTTGTGGGCACTGGACTTGGGTCTTCTGCAAGAGCAGCAGGCACCCTTAACTACTGAAGCCTCTCTCCTGCCTCCAAGGGTGATGGGTAGGAAGGGACTTCAAATAGGACGAATGAACGGTCTCACAGTTACTATCCACACAAATCACCAGCTAGGTAAGGCCCCTCCCACAAGGAATCAGCTTGAACTGGCAGGTGGCTGAGAGTGACAACAGAGTTCAGCCGAGCGAGCTGTTAACAGTAAGTCCCACCAGGCTGTATCAGCATTCAGCCCCTGAACCAGAGCTTCAGCCTATCTTTGGGGTTCTCTTCTGTCTGTCCACACCTCCAGGTCCTCAATGTTTATTCAGATTTGTAGTGAGCCCCAAAGCACACTGTAACTTGGGGTTAGAGTGGATCAGAGACTGCATTGTTTTATTTCCAGTTGGACAAGGCTCTAAGCAGTGCAAAGGACAGCAGACAGGGCAGGAGCCAGCTTTGGGGGCAGTTCAGGGCTGGGGATTTGGAGAACTGTTGGTTCTGTCTGTTTTTCTTCTTGTCAGAGGAGCTCTGACTTCTAAAATCCAGGGGCTTCCCCTCTGTCTGGGCTATTTTCTCAATCCACGGGATATACTTTGCCAATACAGTATATATCCCTGGGAAGCCTTTTCGTCCACAGCTCTTGCCCCAACTGATGATACCCACCTGGTACCACCTACTGCCAGGATCTGTGGTGCAGACAAGCGGTCCCCCACTGTCACCCTGTGGACAGAGAACACAGCTCAATATTAAGTCCATTTTAATTGCCCATAGAGGCTGGGCACAGCTCATTCAATGAGGACGTATCCATTGACTTACGAGGATACTCAGAAAAATCTTGGTATCACTGACCAAGGAGACTGCCCCATCCTGGACCCATGGGGAAGTGTGCGGCTAACAGGTAGCTTGTGGAGTAATAGGTACAAGGCACAAGGCCAGCAGTGTGCAGGATCAAAGAGAGAGTGCAGAAGACAGGCAGAAGGAAAATTGAACCAGGGGTATGAGGATTTTGGGGTTTTTGTTTGTTTGTTTGTTTGTTTTGGGTTTTTTTTTAAACCAAGCTCTGGAAAAAGCAGAGAAGAAAAATATAGGAGTGTTGAAGAGAGGACTCAGCCAGGATCCGACTTAAACTCCCAGAATCTACATTTAAAAGTCTAGGTCTGGTGGCCCAGTGCCAGAGAGGCTGAGACAGGTGGAAGACAAGGTGGAATCCTGGTGACTTAGTGTTCCTGAAGACCTGAGATCTTTTGTAGGCATGCTGCAGGCTGGCTGGGGCGGGGGGTGGGGGTGGGCAGTGCAAGGGCTACTGTATATATGGGCTTCACACAAGACTTGGAATCCCTTCAGAATCCCGTGACTCAAGACTGGCATGTCCTTCAGACTCTTCGTCTCTCTGTGTCTGTCTGTCTCTCTATCTCTCTCTGTCTCTGTCTGTCTCTCTCTCATGTGTGTGTGTGTGTGTGTGTGTGTGTATGTGTGTGTGTGTGTGTGTGCAAGCGTGTGCGCACCCATATGAATGCTCACAAGTGTATGTGTGGGTTCTAATGCATACAGAGGCAAGCGAACAACTTCAGTTCTAAAGCCTCAGTCATTGTGTCTGCTATTGATCTTTTGGTTTTGGTTTCAGTTTGCTTGCTTGCTTTTGTTTTGCTTTGAGACAGTGTCTCTCATTAGCCTGAATTTGCCCAGTAGGTTGGCTGGTCCTAGAGCCCTGGCTTTTTTTTTTTTTAAACATGCATTTGGGAGACCAGTCCTAGGTCCTCAGTGAAGCTCAGGCAAGTGCTTTACTGACTGACCCCTTCCTGGCGCCAGCACTTTAGAATCTTAATCTATTCCCGGGGGGGGGGGAGGGGCAGAGGAGATATTCTTGCAAGGGAAACACATAGGGGCTACTGCCCCTCATTACCTGGCAAGCATCGTAGCTCTCATTACCATATAAGGCACACAGCATGTTTGTGGTGAGACTGGGAAACATCCGTAAGCATTCCTCCCACTCTATGATACGCATGGGCACCTTCATCAGATCCATTGACATAGATTCCTTGTCAGCTGGTACAGAGAGAAAGCACATTAGACAAGCTACCAGGTGGGCAGTCTCTATGCAGATAACGAAGCATGATGGTGGCCTGGAGACTGCTTCAGACCCTCCTTCAAAGCCCCAAACCACTCTCCTTCGTATTCCCCACAGACTCGGTTTTCCACAGCCTTCAGACAGCCCGCGCCTGAGCCGTCAATCATCACATAAGCCTTTCTGATTAACCCCGCCTCCCTCAAGTGCTCCTCTTATTCAGAGCCTGTCTTCTTCCAGGCTGACTTCATCAAGCTCCAGGATTTGACTTCCCCGGGAGCACATGGGTGAGGATTTCCCAGATCCTCCCATTACTATTGTTTATTACATGAGCACAGCCCTCCACACCTAGCCCCATCCCTGCTACAGGGCCACAGAAAACCCATTTGTAGCATAGTAAAAGACAAACAAACAAACAAAACACACACACACACACACACAATTTGGTTTTCCAGCATTGATAGATTGGCTGTATTGTCTTTTTAAAAAGATTTAAACTTAAAAACAAAAAATTATATGTATGTGTATATATCTGTGTGTGCACAAGCACACCAGAGTCAGTGCCCACAGAGGCCAGAAGAGGGCAGCAGATCCCCTGGGGCTGGAGATACAGGCAGTTGTGAACCTCTCAACACAGGATCTGTGAACTGAACTCAGACTCTCTGCAAGAGCAGATGCAGTGTACCCACTGACCCATTCATTTCTCCAGCTCCTGGCTGGTTCTTTAGAAGGTGCCTTGTTTGCATCTGAAATGTCTCTCAAAGCAAATCCACATTTTGAACATTTGTTTCTCAGTGGATGGGGCTAATTTTGGAGGCTGTGGAACTTTTAGGGGCTGGGGCTCAGCTTGTATAAGTAGGTCTCTAGGAGCAGGCCTTTGAAGGTGACTCTTAGTTCCTGGTTCTGTCCTGTTATCTGCTTTCTGTCCTACTGTAGTGTGGGCAGTCTCTGCCCTATGCTTGTTACCCCTGGGCTCAGAGCCCTGCCTTCCCCAATACAGTGGATTAAGATCCCTGAAACCAAGAGCCCAAACAAACCGTTCTTGCCGTACGTTTCTGGAAGATATCTCTGTCTTATATAAAAGTAATTAGTGTAAGAGGGATGACAGGAACCAATGCCTTGGCCTCCATTAGCAAGATTCTCAATTCTGATCACAGAAATGAGTAATTATTTCTCTTACAGAGTGCTTTAACCTTGTAGGTCACTCTCCACTTCCTTTGCCATTTCTAAGTTCTGTCTGGAGCCAGCAGCCGTCCTCTCCCTGTCTCCTTCCACTAAAATGCTGAGAGAAGCCAAATCCAGCCTCAGCTCATACGAGGCGTCTTCATGGGCCTAAGGCTTGCTTTAGTTTTAGGCTGCAGTCCCTATCTCTCTCCTACCAACTGCTTTGCTTGCAAGGGTGTCATTGAGGATGGGGGTGTCTTTGGGGGACAGAGGTATCTTTGGGGACACTGCAGTGGGGATTTACTCCCATATTCTGCTCCACATGTTTTCTATTTTGACCAAGTAATGGTCTAACATGTAGTAAGTGATAACATACACTTCTAAAAGTAGTTGAGTAACAGTACCTTCAGAAGCCCAGGGCTGGGCATTATGAAAGCCTGTAGGGACCAGGTAGGAGACATTACTGGGTGAGAACTAAGGATAGAACAGAGGGGCCTTTGGACAACTCTGGTGGTTGAAATTCCATTAACACACACAAACAACCCACTCTGTGCTGGTTGACCACACTCAGGGATTCGTTCAGAGCTGGCATCTCAGGTACAGCATCTCTCTGGCACCCAGGAGAGACTGAACCGAGGCTCCCAAGATCCCAGTGTGTGGAGATTTCCCCCACAGAAAGCCATTCCATCGCTCTCACTCTGTCTTGCCCTTCCTCATTGCTCCCCCAGATCCCGTAGCTCTTGCCCCACCAGTTTCCACGAGGCCCTGTACAATCACATACTTGAGTTGGTTATGCCCCATCCTGCCACCCAGCATTCGTGCCAGCTGGAAGGGGCGGGCCAGAGAGGAAGGCAGATGGGCACCGTCAGCTCATTGAACGTCAAGGGCTTGGCTAGCAGCAACAAGGCAATGTCATTGTCCATGTTCAGCCGTTTAAAGCCTTTGTGCCGGATTATGGTGGTGACCTGTAGTTCCAGGGGTGAAGTAGTTAAGTCATTGGTTCCCACTCTGACTTGGAGATCTGTCGGGCTGGTGGCACAGAAGCAGATGGAGGGAAGAAGAGAAAATGAAGCCAATGAAACTGCAAACTCTACAGCTAAGGTCCTTCTGGAAGCCTTTAAGACTCACCCCACTGGGGCAGTTTCTCAGGTTTAAAGCTTTGAAGAATGCAGAAAGAGCATGCTATCTACTTGTCTCGTTGTGAGCAAATATTTGGCTCAAAACTGTGTGAGGAGAAGCTTTTCTGGGCTCAGTTTAAGGTGTAGTAATATCTCATGTAGAAGGCACGGGACAGGAGGGTGAGCCTACCTGTCCTTATCTGTATGAAATGTGAGTGGATGGAGACTGTGACCAGAAGTGGACTGACTCACCCTATCTATCACCTAGTCTATCACCCAAAGACCTACTTCTTCCATTTAGGTCCAACCTCTGAACCTTCCACAACCTCCCAACACAGCACTACAACCCGGGGACCAACAGCCTCAAACACACGAACCTGTGGTTAACATGTCACATTCAGTCTCTAAGAAGTAAACACAGAATGGACCTGTGACCTTAGGCTTTCCGGGGCTGAATGGAACACTAGTGTCAAACAGACTGAGAATCAGAGTTCTATTCTGGGCTCTCTGAAGAGCACTCCTGTTCTGGCTGGTTTTATGCAAACTTGACACAAGCTAAAGTCATCTGAGAGGCGGGAACCTCAACTAAGAAAATGCTTCCATATGGCTGTAGGCAAGGCTGTAGGGCAGTTTCTTAATTAGGGATGGATGGGGGAGGGCTGAACCCATTGTGGGTGGTGGTCCTGTGTTATATTAAGAAAAACAAAAACAAAACCACCACCACCACCAACAACAACAACAAAAAAAACAGGCTGAGCAAGCCATGAGGAGCAAGCCGTAAGCAGTACTTCTCCATGGCGTCTGCATCAGCTCCTGCTGCCAGATTTCAGCTGTTTGAGTTCCTGTCTTGTCTTCCTTCAGTGATGGAATGATGGACTTCCAAATGTAAGCCGAATTAGCCCTCCTCCCCTCCGAGTTGCTTTTGGTTGTGCTGTTTCAACACACCCATGGCAACTTTAAGCAAACACTCCCAAAGGACCCCTTGGCAGATCAAACCAGCTGTCAGAGAGGCCAGGTGGTGTTACACACACCAGCAGCCACTGTTGGTGTCCTTAGATCTACCAACCATTTAAAAATGAGGACCAGAGTTTCATCTGGAGCTTCCACTGGCCACATAGAACTTCTAGGAAAAAAAGCATCAGTTAGGAAAGATGGCCATGAGTTTCTGAATTATCTTAATCAGGTCCCAAGTCTCCTGCAAGAGCAGGGGCTACAGCAGTCTTGGTTTTGCCAGAATGAATCCCTTCCCCTAATGTTGAGTCTGTGGATAGAACCCGTGACATTAAACATATTGAACAAACACCCTACCATTGAGCCATATTCCACCAATTTTTATATTTTATTTTATTATTATGAGACAAGGTCCCAGTTGCCCAAGCTGGCCTCACATGTGTATTCCTTTTGCATCAGGTTCTGAGTAACTGGGCTTGCAGGCAATGCCTCCCTTTCCTGCAGTTTTCTGAGCGTTATGAAGGAGGTGAAGCTGAAAGCCAGATTTTCTTTCTTGCTTTTGTCTATTGGACATGGACTTGGGCAAGCCATAGACATTCATCAGACCTAGCTTTCCCTATCTACAAAGGAATTTCTTTTACCTCCTTCCAAAGGTCACTGTAGAGGCAAACGAATTAGTATATAAGAAAAGTTCTAAGAAAGACCTTGACATATGGATAATTGTCAGCCAATGCTAGGTGCCCAGTGATGGCTTAGGACAAAGAAATCTCCATAAGCTAATAAGAAGGAGGGTGACAAACAGCCAAGGGAGCCAGATGTGAAGAAATAGAATTTCCTCCTAGGCACACTTCAATGTCTTAGGAGACAGAAAGACAAAGCCTCTGGCTCTGCCAGTTGCATCTGAGTCTCCGGAAAGGATGAGTGGAGGGGAGCCATTCCTGTCTGTCTAGGGGGCAACTGCACCAGGGTCCCTCTCACAGCCTGGTATAGCTGAGTACTGCCACCCGTTGGAGAACCTGGGCCCTCAATACTTACGAAAGCTCCTGAGAATAGAAGCAGTGTGCCACGGTGAGGATCCACCACTCACTGAGAATGGAGCCGCCGCAGAAATGGTGGTCACTTTCCTGAATGCTCACCTGCCATGGAAACTCACCCAGCTCAGCCTCCTGCCCTTCTATGATCCTGGAGTATTGAATTCTGCTATCATACAGGGGTCTCACTCCACACTCTGCAGAAACAGAAAACCGCAGGGGAAAAATCAGACTACCAATCAACCTCTGGGAGATCACGCTGGGTCTAGCTCAGGACACGTCCTTGGGGATGCTCTGAGGCCAAGGCTTGCTTCCCTGTTGTGATAGGAAAGAGCCCATGGCTCTAGGTGGGAGGTGAAGGTGTTGGCTCTGTTTTCATCCTGCTTGGGATCATATGCTTGAGACCATGGGCAGAGCATGACCACCAGGGTACACACCAGGTCTGGTAACTGTGTCATAGGACTGGCAAATATCTCCCCTTACAAAGCAACAGAGATTTGGGGGACAGAATTAATCTGCTGACCACCGAATAGCTGGTGGCTGGCATGGCTTCTTGTCATCCTAAAAGCCCGGGAGAAAATAGAGGCAGGGCTGGGGAGATGGCTCGGTTGGCAAAGCTCTCACCATGCGAGCACATGGACCTGAGTTTGGAGCTCCCAGAATCCATGTGAACAAAAAACCAGGTGTGGTAGTGTGGTTATAATATCAAGCTTGGGAAGCAATGACAGGTATATCCCTGCAGGTTCACACACACACACACACACACACACACACACACACACACACGAGGAGAGAGAGAAATAAAAAGCTCAGAGGCAGAGGTGAGTCCATTCAAAGCAGAGAGATGCAACAGTGCTGACTCCCAGGAAGTAAGCAAGCCACTCAATGCCAGAGAAGGGACACTGGCAGTTCTCCTCCAGTGTGCACACAGGACATGGCCTTCCTGTCCACTCTTGCCTTCATCCTCGGATCACCAGGCCGCACTTCTACCCTACAGACCAGTGAGAAAAAAACGTTGTGACTTAAACCACTTCGGCTGTGCAGATGTTACTGAAGCCCTGGATAACAAAGAGGTGCACAAGACCCCTGGAGGCCATGGAAAGTGCCAGAACCCACTAGAAGCCTTTATTATTGCTGACTGGTCCATGTGGAATGGTTATGTCACTGGGCATCTGGGGACAAAGACTGCAGCTGCTGATCTGTGATGGAAAGTTGAGATTTAGCAATATATGTCACAAACCTTAAACTGTCATAACAAATATTTTCTTCGGCGCTTTTGGCCTTGAAACTTTTTTGGTCACTAGACACACTCACAGTGCTCACCTTGGGTCTGGCACTGTTTCAGGAGCAGTAGAAACCTGAACTCATCTTAATTTCCATGATCACACTGAAGCAATGCTACCCCAGACACAGGCCATACGGCCTGACCAGACCCCCTGCTCCTCAGTACTCTGGACTAACTGTTTGCGCTCTCTCTCTCTCTCTCTCTCTCTCTCTCTCTCTCTCTCTCTCTCTCTCTCTCTCTCTCCTTCTCTCTCTCCTTCTCTCTCTCTCTCTCCTTCTCTCTCTCTTCCTCTCTCTCTCTTCCTCTCTCTCTTCTTCTCTCTCTTCCTCTCTCTCCCCCTCTCTCTTCCCTCCTCTCTCTTTCTCTCTCTCTCTCTCTCTCTCTCTCTGTCTCTCTCTCTCTGTCTCTCTCTCTCTGTCTCTCTCTCTTCCCCCCTCTCTTCCCCCCTCTCTCTCAGTTCTCCCTATGAATCACTTCTTCAAGTCAAGCCTCCTCCAACCTGGCTCCAGCCCTGGCCATTCTTCATTGTCTATGCAGGTGTCTCTATTGCTTTCAGGTGATATCGGCTGGTTTCAGAGTGCTTCTGTCTGCTGCTGACCCCAGAATGCCAGTTCCAGGTGGAGAAAACACCATGCTTGTCTTGGTGATACTGTGTCCTATGGATGGGACTGTGCCTGTTCCAGAGAGGAACTCAACAATCTGGAGACTCAATTGGCTGGCTGACAGATTCTATACAGGACCATCTTAAAGGGGAAAATCTGTCTATTGGAAGATGTACCCAGCAATGGGATTCTTAACAGCAGCAGACAGAAGAAACACTGATGTTAGGGAAGCTGTGCTCTGAACTGTTTCTTAGCCATGAAAATGAGGCCCATGGGGAGTTTCCAAGGATGTGGGGGAGGTTCTCATGACAGGAGCTTGAGTAAAAAGATCAGGATAAAAATCAGATTTGAACTTGGGAGGCAGGGGCAGGCGAATCTCTGTTCGAGGTCAGCCTGGACAGACAAGTTTACACAGAAAAAACCGGTCTCAAAAACAAACAAACAAACAAACAAACAAACAAACAAAATTAGATTTGAGGGGTCAGAGAGATGGCTCAGTGGGTAAAGTCTAACCCTAACCCTGCCAGCCCTGACCATCTGAATCCTATTCCAGGGGAACTAAATGGTATGAGGGGGCAGCTGACTCCCACAAGCTGCTCTCTGATCTCCACATGTGTGCTGTGAGGCACACACACACACACACACTTACTCAACACACACTAAATTAAAATATAATAACTAAAAAATCATATTTGAGACTTGTATGATTTATCTTGTTAAAAATATATATGTACAAGCATGGGAGCAAATATATCATGATAATGACAGAGACAGGCTTGACTGGCTGGGCTCCATTTTGATGCAGCTGCAGAACTTGCTGGGGGTACAGGTTCTGGGCAGACATCAGAGGCTGAATTCTGACCTGTGGTTGCCTTATCCAATGACTGGAGGGAACACAACCTTCCCTTGCTTATCTCCTGTCCTTTCACCCCTCAAATGGGCATAAAGCACTCCACCCCTTGAGGCTAGCACATGGATCAAATGTGATGAGGTGCCCCCAAAGTGTTTTGCACAGAGCAAAATTCGCAAGTCCCAGTTGCTTCAGGATTTCTCAGATCCACTTTGCACCAAAGTCCTCGTAGGACCGGCAGACAAATCCCACTGTCCACATTCTTAATCCCAAGAACATCCCACAATGCCAGTGTGGCAGCAGATAGACCGCAAAGCCGGGGGACAATGACAGCGGCTCCACTGTGAGGAGTCACTTGAGCAACTTGGAGCCTCTTCCCATTGGACTCTAGAGGGACCAGTTCTGCCAATGGTGTCACCAAGCCCTACTCTATGGAGTGGCCCTAGGACACACTGAAGGCTGGAGAGACAGGCTGGCCCTGCTCAGAGGCAGCGTGGAGAAGGCACAAGAAGGAAATCGGTGTGTTGCTCAGATTGGTACAAGTTGGGACATGCTATGTCCTTAGGGAGAGCTTTGGGCTGATTTCCCCTGAAGCTGTAAGCTAAGGCTGGATTGTGTAAGAGGAGGATGGGGGCCAGGCAGCAGAGTGGACTCACACCACTCTGTGAGTTCTGATCGTGGATGTGATATGACCAACAGCTCCAAGCTCCTAGCACTTAGACTTCTACCCAGACTGTTCAAACTGTGAACCAGAATAAATCCCTTTTTCCTTAAGTCACTTTTGTCAGAGCACTTCATCAAGAAAACAGAAAAAATATTAAGTCACTTGGCTGGTTCCTGGCTTAAGATCTGGGTATTTCCCTTTTCATTGCTCTTGATAAGGTAGAACTCCAAGATTAGACAGGTCACCCGTAAGAGGGGTGTAAGTCATCTCTACTCTTGGAGGTGATCTCCTGGTGGCTGTTAGCTAACTCATGGGTCATAGCCACTGTCTCCTTTGTCCTTAATGCTCACCACATATTGATAGGATGAAGGGAGGCGAGGAGAGCAGGTATCCTGACTGACCTGCCCGGGTCAGCAGCTCTGGCCAGAGGGAGAGGAGTCCACGTACCAACATTTGCTTCCAGGGTGTGGGCAACAAGTAGCAGGATGGAGGGCAGGATCATGGCTCTGGCTGTGCTGTGTGTTGGAGGCCAGGCTGACAGAATAGTGTCAACTGGCAGCTCAGACTCCCTAAGCTGGCCAGGCTGCCGATGTCATAATGGCTGTGTTGAGAACTCATATAAAGTCATGAAGGCTCCTCTTGAGTCCCTTTCTTTCTGTGGTGGCTCACTCAGGACTTCGTCCATTTCTCCTTGGAATTTCTGGTACAGCTGGCCTGACCTTCATCCTGATCACCCATCCCTCTGTGGACTCTTGGCTTTTGGTCCCCTTTGTAACTAATTCTTAAGTTTCATGAGCTTCCCTTTGGAGGGAGCCTATCACATTGGGGCATACCCATGGAAGTCAGGTGAGGCTTGCAAATTAATTGACTGCCAGACTAGATGAGCATTGCGGAGACAGGAATTCTTGTAGAAAAAGTAGCTCTCAGATTTTCAGCCCCTCTGGCATGCAGATAGCCACAGTTGAACTACCTAGCCCGCATTATGGAAGTCAGTCTAAATCCCATTTTTGATACGTATGTAGTCATTCTATTAGTTATGTTCCCCAGAAGAGCCCTGACATACATATCACCTATGACCACCACAGCTCTTCATGTCCCAGTGGGTGGAAAAGCAGATGCTAGGAGCAGAGCCACGAGACCCAGCCATGCAGACCGAGCTCACACAGTTCCATACAGTCTGGCCTCAATAGAGCACAGCTTCTTGTCATGACCCCCCCCTACAGGGGTCACATAGCTGAATGTGGGGGTTGTGGGAACTTGAGCAACAGAGGACTGAAGTAAGAGTAGTGACCTGAGGTATTTCTGGCAGAGCTCATTGTGTGCTCTTTGGTGACTTGGTCGTGTCTGTGGTTTTGAACATGCCACATGTATGCTCTGCATTGTGTGTGCTATGTTTCACATTGTCAACACGGTTTCAAACTCAGATCCAAGACTACTGCATGTGTGTTCACTGTGGTGTGTTTGCTACACATATAGTTTTCTACTCTTACAGAAAGCTTTGTGGATGGGAAATGGAGACCTGTAGTATTTCCCTACCATTGTTCCTCTGCATGTAAGGACCACATTTGGATATCATATTTGGATTATATAGGGCAAGAGTATTTGAGTTTTGAAAATTGCTGATCAAGATATTGAGTTTCACAAATTGTTCATTGAATTTTGGCTTGGGATTAGGACAATCTCCAGTGACTTCTGAAAAGATCTATTTATCTGCCATTTTGGACTATGTTCATGTGAAGTGGCATTCTTGGTAATGAGGGTTATAAAATCAAAAATATTAGTCAACGTTGAAAACCAAATGGTCAGCCAAGAATTTTTTTGAGACAGTCTTGCTATGTATCTTGGCTGTCCTGAAACTCATTGTGTAGACCAGACTATCCTAAAAAATCACAGATATCCATCTGCCTCTGCCTCTGCCTCTGTCTCTGCCTCTGCCTCTGCCTCTGCCTCCTGAGACATGAAATTAAAGCACTGGTACCATATTTAACAAGATATAATTCTTTATATGAAACTAAGTAAGCTTACCCACCTTTCTAGCATTAAATTTTGCTTTCACCTTTAGTAAATGGTAAAATCATGTGTATCCCAAAGAATTGTTCAAAACAAATTATTTATACTAATAAAGGATATATATATATATACATATATGTGTATATATATTATATTTTGATGAAATGGTATCATAGAAAACGTATTAAAATGTGGTGGTTTGATGAGCATAGTCCTCATGGGCTCATATATTTAAGTGTTTGGTTCCCAGGTCGTGAAACTGTTTGAGAAGGATTGGGAAGGATGATTTTGTTAGAGTGGGTGTGGCCTTGCTGGAAGAAGTGTGTTACTTATATGGGCTTTGAAATTTCAAAAGATGCCCATGTCAGAGGCCCAGTCTCCCTCTCTCTGCCTGCTACCATAGAATCAGGATGTAAATTCTGAGCCACTGATCTAGCACCATACCTGTCTTTCTGTTGCCACAATCCTGCCATAAAGGTCATAGACTAACTCTCTGAAACTGTTAGCAAGTCCCCACTAAATGCTTTCTTTTATAAGTTGCCTTGGTCATGGTGTCTCTTCATATGTAACTAAGGCAAGAAGCCTGCCATAGACTATAGTGAGCTGCTACCCCCTCCTTCCTAGAATTGGGTGAGCAAATTGGGTGGATCAAAGAAGAAAGAACAATTTTAGGGCCTGAAAGAACTTGCAGAAACACAAAAGAAGTTACAGAATAAGACATGTGACTTAGGCTTTCCATTGCTTTGAAGAGACCAAGGCAACTCTTATAAAAGACACTTAACTGGGGCTGGCTTACAGGTTGAGAGGTCCATTTTCATCATGGTGGGAAGCACGGCAGCATCCAGGCAGGCATGGCACTGGAGAAGCTGAGAGTTCGACATCTTGTTCTGAAGCCTGACATCCAAGCAGGTAGAAGGGTCTCAAGCCCACCCCACAGTGACATACTTTCTCCAACAAGGTCACACCTTCTCCAGCAATGTCATACCTCCTAAAAGTGCCACTCCCTGGGCCAAGCATATTCAAACCATCACATGTCACTTGAGGATAGATGTCTGGCTGATGCTCCACAGGCATCCTCTAAGTGATGTCACCAAAGTCCTAACCAGTGATCTTCTGACTTCCAAAGAGCAGCCTGGGCATTGTTGAGAAAAGCATAGAAAAGGATTAAAATTAGTGAAGCGCTTTTCTTTTGCTTGCTCTTTTGATACAGTGTTTTCCAGTGTGACCTAGACTGGCTTGAACTCATCAAATGGCCTAGCTTCACCTTGAATTCCCAGCAATCCTGTCTCAGCCTTCTGAGTGCTGGAATTACAGGTGTGAGCTACCATTAAAAATGACTTTTTAAATTTATGTATATCCCATGCAATGGCTGGGACATTCAAATAATAAAATGATATTATCTGACATTCCCATTTGGCTGATGTTCCATGTTTTATTTGGGAACCCTGTGTGAAGACTTACAGGCTTAGCCTGCAGATTTTGATCCAGTGAGTTCGGAGGACCTCATGCATACCCACAGGAATTAGGCGTAAGTGGTCTCCAGACCCAGAGAATGTGGATCTTCTGTGTTAGCTCACCTGACCTGCATCCTCTTCATCTTTGATTCTTGGAGAAGAGGGAGTAGAGCCAATGCTGAAAAGATCATGAGCCTTCAGACCTTGTCTGAGGAAGGAGCTGAACACTCACTGGGTCAAAGAAAAACTCCTGATTGTGTCCAGGGGAAATTGCATTTGGGTTTGGGTACAATGACTGTAGAACTATTGCACAAGACCGGTGAAGAAGCCATGAGGTACCTCCAGCATTTCCATCAGAACACAGCAACTCATTCACCTACATGGTACATGAATAGAGCAGAGGCTGGTCGCTGTGGTTGATCATAGACCCTGTGCCATTCTGTGTAAATAGTGGAATCGTATTACACTGCCCTTTTCTAACACCTCTGGTGCAAGGTTGTCCTTATGGCCAGTGGGAAAATGTTGCCAGAGCCTTGTGATTTCTTTCATAGCACTGTAGGAAATCTAAGTCAAACAAGTCACCTGATGTTGGAGGTAGATGTCAAATAGGAGTGACATCTTCCATTCATGCTCAATCTTCAGAAAAGGGCAAAAAGCAGCCATATTCTTCACCAAAATATCACAAGCATGATATCTAGACAACATTCTATAATTCATCTCCTCTGAAACTTCCTGAGCCAGGCCCCTATATTTGAAATCACTCTCAGCACCATTGTCTTCCGTGTTCATACTACTATGACCCACAAAGCAGCACTTAATAGCAGATTCTACTGCTTGCCTAACCCAAAGTCCCAAAATCTACATTCCTCTAAACTAAAACATGGTCAGGCCTATCACAGCAGTAGCCCACTCTTAGTATTAGCTTCTTAAGTTTTATTGCTGTGAAGAGACACCATGACAGCACCTCTTATAAAAGAAAACATTTAATTGCGACTGTCTTACAGTTTTAAAGGTTTATTCCATTATCATGATGGTGAGAAGCATGGTGGTGTACAGGTAGACATGGTGCTGGAGAAGAGCTGAGAGTTCTACATCTTTATCTGCAGGCAACAGAAAAGGACTGTCTCACTAAGTGTAGCCTGAGTATATATAACCCCAAACTCCACCTCCACAGTGACATACCTCCACATACCTACTTGAACAAGGTCACATCTATTCCAACTGGGCCACACCTCCTAATAGTGCCACTCCCTATGGGCAAGCATCCAAACACATGAGTCTATAAAGGCCATTCCTATGTAAACCAACACATTACACATTATCCACCTTCAAATATAGTTCCCATCACGTCCACAAGGGACTTGGGGGCATTTCATCTCTCAGAGCTTTGCTAATAACAGCCCTCTCACCTACTGAGAAAATAGCTGTGGTCACAGTGGCCACATTTGCTGTGACAATGCCCAGGAAGATCTATGACCCAGGTCACAACTATCACCACTAAGTTTGCATGTGGAGTTGGTGAAAGATCATAATCTCTGACTTATCTGAGTCATGAACTTGGAGGTCACTTTTATGTGTCCCCTCTTAGATTCAAAGTGAGGCACATCTCAGATATGAAGTATTGATTTTCTCTGATGACCCCTGCAGGCAATGAGATCATTTGCTGTCATCTTCAGTGTGCAGAACAATTCCACAAACTAGAACTAGTTCTTCCCTTGTTTTGTGGTGAAGAAGCGACTCAGACACATTTTAAGGGCTCTGATGCTTTCATGGGTGCTTTTAGACAAAAAAAAAGGACAAAACAAAAAACCTCTGACTCTCCCATAGTTTTAATTAATGTTCTCAGACACTAAGGATTTTGAATGACTTGCTCAAAATAATATAGGCCCTGGAGGATGGGGCCAGGATGGAACAACTCACAGCCATTCACAGATCAACTTCCACTTTGAATATTATTATTTGTTTATTCTGATGCAGTAATGAGAGATCTCTTGGTATGGAAGCAATAGAAAAGAGACCAAGCCACCTATTTTGAATAAGACATTCAAAGTGTTCATTTGGAGCAGAGATGGGAGAGGGGCAGCTTGAGAAGTCGGGGTCTGGCTCTGAGAGTGCATCAGATTGCTCCACACAACAGAGAGTGCAACACGCTTTTGTTTGACTTTATGAGGGTAGGCTAGCTTGGTAAAAGGACACCTTTACATTCTACAAAGGAAGCTATGTCCTATCCCACAGGTCAGGGATACTACCTGCAAGCAAAGCCAGTGGGAAGTTAGAAAATTGCTCATCTGTGAGCTAGGCAAATGGGTGCTAGCTGTATGGAATGGATCCTAGGGCCATCTCAGGAGTCTCTCACTTAGCAGCACCCACCAGCATTGAACTATCTGAGGGTTTAGGGAAGACCATAAACAATCAATAAACATTCTCCTTGTGGCCTCATCAAATGTTTTACAACAAAGCCAAGAGAGATCAGCATTGAGGGTGAAGGGAAACACCCTCTGATGTTAAGGGTAAACAGTTAAAGACTGAAGAGTTTTCCTTTTGCTCCCTTGTGGTAGCCCCTACCCACTTCAATTCCAACTATTTACTAAGCAATTAAGTACTAGGCAGCATGCCAGGAACAGAGGGTATAAGAACAAAGAGTTGTAATCTAATGGGGGTTGGGGGTAAGGTGATAATACTTAGAATTGGGTCTCAAAAGTTCCATGCACCGTCAAAGGAAATTTCAACCCTATCATGAATTGGGTGGAGGAGAAGAATTAAAGTGGGTGGCAATATACCACTTAGTACACTTAGTGGGTACCCACTGGAGATAAGGGAAAGCAGAGGAGGCAAAGAATGGAAAGAGAGAGGCTTGGACAAGGGACAGTGTGATGGCTAATACTGTCAAAATGACAGGGTCTGAAATCACCAATTATCTAGATCAAGTTAGTTGAGGTATGAAAAGCCATGTCAACCATGGGCAGTACCATCCTGTAGGCTTGGCTCCAAGAGTGAATGAAAAGGAAAAAGCAAGTTGAGTACCAGGATTCATTGTTCTCTGCTTCCTGACCTTAGAGGCAGTGTGACCAGCTGCCCCAAGTTTCTACCAGGATTTCCTTACCACGATGGACTGTGCCCTCAAATTGAGCCAAGAAAGCCTTTCTCTTTAAGATGCATTTGCAAGGCCATCTTTTCACAGCAAGAGAACAATAATAATCAAGGCAGGTCTCTTTGGCCAGGCACCTGGAACCTTCATGAAGGAGAGAGGCTCACTGAGTGACAAGACTGTTGATGAATGAGAGCAGATAGAGGGGTTTTCCCAGTAAGAACAGGGGCACATCCTGAAGCTGCTTATTTTGTCAGTGTGAAGCTATTGATGATTATGATCTTGAAATGCTGATGAGGATGAGGATGATGTGGAGAGGGTAGATGGGTGATGGACAGGGGAGAGATGAACTGAGCTGGTGGGAAGAGGGAAAGATTCAGAACTCACAATGCTATCCCTAGACAATCCTCTCTTTACTTCCCATGCACCTCTGATGCTCCCCTGCTCCCATAAGACCTCCTTTCTGGCTCTTGTTCCTGCCTTTCATCCTAGGACCTCACAGATGGACCCCTTCCCAGGTTATTTGTATTCTTTGAACTTCCAGTCTGCACTGGTTTCAGACGATGTGTGCTGTGGAGCCAGTGGCTGTGGCACCTCAATAGCTGTTACTCTATGTCTCAGCAGTCTCACAATCTCTGACCTCAGGCCACCAACCTCTCTCACCTGAGTGACTGCCTATGTGATATTGTTTGTTCTGGGTACCCCCAATAACATCCATGTTTTCATGTAATATCCAGAATAATTATCTATCTATCTATCTATCTATCTATCTATCTATCTATCTATCTATCATCTATCTATCTATCTATCTATCTATCTATCTATCTATCTCTGTGTATGAGAGAATATGTATGTGTGTGAGCATATGTGTGTATGTGAGAGAATGTGTGTTTGAGAGAGTGTGTATATGTGTGAGTGTATGTATATGTGAGTGTATATGAGTGTATTTGTGTGTGTATGTGTGTATATGTATGTGTTTGTATGTTTGCATGTGTGTATATGTATATGTGTGTATGCGTGTATATGCATGTGTGTATGTGTAAATGCATGTGTGTGCATGTGTATATGTATATGTGTATGAATGTGTGTGAATGCATGTGTATGCATGTGTGTATGCATGTGTGTGTATGTGTGACTGCATGTGTGTGTTAGTGTATGTGTGTGTGTAAGAGAGAGAGGTGAATGTGGAGCCTACTGGACAAACTTGGCAACTTTGGGTGTCATTCCTCAGGCTTCACTCATTCTTTTTGTTAAAAACCATGTATTTATTCATTTTATGTGTATGAGTGTTTTGCCTGCATGCATGTATGTTCTAGAGTTTGAACTCTAGCCTTTGCACTTGCGAGGCAAGCATTTTGCCGACTGAACTATGACTGCTGCCCACTCTAAGTGGTATATTACTACCCACTTTAATTCTTCTCCTCCAGCCAACTCATGATAGGGTTGAAATCTCCTATAAAGGCACATGAAACTTTTGAGACCCAATTTCAGAGAATATAAAAATCTCACCCAGAGACCCAAGCTCTTTACTGCCAGAGATAGCAGTAGAACAAGTGACTTCTCAAAGTGCTTAGAGTCAAGGGCAAGGCCAGAGCACAGAGGCAGATGATGGTTAGCATGAAGCATCTAGGTATTCCCAAGTCACTATGCAAAGGGACTGATAACCAGGAAGGCCTGGGAGAGGAACTTGGCTCTGTCAGGTTGTGCCTGCTCCTCCTATCATCTCAGCACTTACTGTGATGTCACCAGGCCAGGCTCTGCCATGCACTTGTGATGCACAACTGTGGCAGCCGCAGCTGCTGTTGTATCAATGTGGGCAGGGCATCAAGGCAGGCACTGGAATGACAACATGATGCTCCCACTTCTAATTGCACTGCTCATGGCTTCCAAGGGACAAGCCAAGGACGAGCAAGGTTAGTGTCAAGCCATCTCAGAACAAAAGGTAGGAAAAAGCCTGCCACCTCATCCCTGGATCCCCTAGGGTGGATGGGGCTAACTCATACACCTATGCAGAAATGCAGAGTTAGACGTTTCTAACCCAAATCCAGACAGTATAAAATCTCGCCCAGAGACCCAAAACTCTTTACCGCCAGAGGTGGCAGTACATGCAATCTGGCTTAGGAAACGAGGAGACTATAACCGATTGACCAAACCAGATATACTGGACTGGTTGAAGATGGTGTCTCCAGTGAATGCCTTAGGATCTGGACCCAGAGTTCTAGAAGCACTGGAGCCTTGGGACAAGATGAACACCTAGCTCCATTTCCCCCACCCTATGCCCTCTCTGTAAATGAATAGAGGACCCTTCTAGATCCAGACCCTGAATGAGGCAGCAGAAAGGGGTGGGGTAGACTAGGGATATATTTAATTCAAAAAACTTTTATTAGATCACATTGCTATATGAAGTCATTTCATGTAACACTTGCTCTGAGGTCCTGGGAGAAGTTTTGTGGGTAGACCAGATGGGATGCTGACACATCTCTCTGACTCCCTGTCTCTCTGTCTCTCTGTATCTCTGTCTCTCTCTCTGTCTCTCTCTCTCTCTCTCTGAGTGCATGTGCATGCACACGTGTGTTATAATTTCATCTTTCTCAAAGTCACTCAGCTATTTTACAATTCTATCAAGCAAGCAGCATTAGCTGGTAAATTTCCATTGCTTTTCATACAGTTGCCCTTCAAACACCCTTTAAACATATGCATTTATGATTTCTGTGGCAGGTTCTTTTTTTGTTGTTCATTTCCCTTTCCTGTGCTGGCCATTTTCAGTTTGTAGGTATTTTTTAAGATCTGTCCCATGATTGCCCTCAGTTTCCTCAGGTGCCACCTGAGCTTAAGTGAGAAGGTTCTGGGAATGTGGAGGGAGGGTTTTGTCCAGGCCCCTTATGGACCAATGGCTCTTGCCTTTCTTTCTCAAAATCAGTTCTGTGTGGCCACAGACCTGCCTTCCCAAACTCATCATGGCTGCCATTGCGGGAGCTGCTTGAGGTCCAGCATGGTGAATTCCCATGGCAAGTGAGTATCCAGATGCTTGGGAAACACCTGTGTGGAGGCTCCATCATCCACCAGTGGTGGGTTCTGACAGCAGCACACTGCTTCCCGAGAACCCTGTAAGTGTCTGTGGCATTGCCTTCATTTACATCGAATAGAGTACACATGCAGTCTGAGATAGTCACTTGGTCTATGAAGCTTTTTCAAGCCCTGAGCTCTGCTCCTGGTGGCTTTGGACTGAAGTCTGTCCCTATCCAGTCACCCCTCTTGACTTAGTCAACTCTACACAAAGATGGCTCCTTCTTGCAGCGTTGAAGAAGTCAGCATAGGCTTCCCTTTTCTTGTCCACCATCTGCATGTAAAGACACTTCGTTAGAGTCATCCACTCACTGTGCACGCATTGATCACCTACTGGGTACTGTTTCAAGTGCTAGGGATATAGCAGTCAATAAGATAGCCAAGGTTCGAGCCGGACATGGTGGCGCACACCTTTAATCCCAGCACTTGGGAGGCAGAGGCAGAGGCAGACGGATTTCTGAGTTCGAGGCCAGCCTGGTCTACAAAGTGAGTTCCAGGACAGCCAAGGCTATACAGAGAAACCCTGTCTCGAAAAACCAATATATATATATATATATATATATATATATATATATATATATATATATCTCCAAGGTTCCTGTCACTGAGGTGTCCACACCGTCTTTTCTCAGTGGGCACATTATATTTCTGTTAGTTAGCGCTTCCCCTGAGTCTATGGTTCACTCTCTCAGAGAATGCTCTGGGCCCTGACTCTTACCTCCATGTTCTCTCGAGACTCCCACAGCATACCCACTACTATACACTACTTAGTGGTGAGTTCTACTGCTTGGGATGTGTCTTCAGAGACAACGTGGCCCACCACCATTGTCAGCTGTTGTGCGTTTGTATCCATCCCTCAGATTAGAACTGGTAGCAGTCAACGTCACTGTGGTCATGGGAATCAAGACTTTCAGTGACACCAACTTGGAGAGAAAACAAGTGGAGAAGATCATTGCTCACAGAGACTACAAACCGCCCCACCTTGACAGCGACCTCTGCCTGCTCCTACTTGCCACGCCAATCCAATTCAATAAAGACAAAATGCCCATCTGCCTGCCACGGAGGGAGAACTCCTGGGACCGGTGCTGGATGTCAGAGTGGGCATATACTCATGGCCATGGTATGCGCCTGGCCTTCGGGCCAGGATGAAGCTCACATGTAGGTTGCCCTCTGCTGAGCAAAATGGTGGTTTAGATGAGGGAGAACTCGGGTTTGAGTCTGGGGAGTACCTTCTTTTATTACCCTTTCCCATCCATAGAACAACAGCAATGCCTCCCTCAGTTAAGTCAAGTAGACGAAATGGATGAAATTACATAAACACATGGGGCCTAGAAGAAGCTCAGAACCTGAAAATAACGGTCATTTTTATGGATTCCATAAAATCATTTGGCTTGTTCATCTGTTTGCCTCACATATAGTCCACCATTTGTTGAGATATCCAACCTGGTGGCTTCCCTGGAGCGGTGAGTATCGGTGGCTTGGCTCCTTTCCTGCAGAGCACCGGGATGGTCACTCATGGAAGACTCCTGAGAAGGAAAGAATAGAGAGAAAAGCCAGGATTTCCTTTAGCACTGTGGTTATTTGGTCCCTCCAAGGTGGCACACCCTGATGTGTGCTCTCTTCCAAGTGTCTCCATTTGGCTTGCCAAAGACAAGATGTGGGAAACTGTTGCCAAAGCCCTTGGGTTGCTCTAAACTTTGACACAAGGACAAACAGTAGTGCCAGAGCCAGACTGGTGCCACAGAGAGATCTCCCCTATAGGGTAAGGGATTGGGTTGCTTCTGGAGAGAGCCTGCATCCTCTAGTCAGATGCATTGTAGAGGGACTACTCGCTGACAGGTACCTAGATGACCACAAGAGCAGGGTCATGCACTAAGTCATCCACACAAGGGGACTTGTGAACCATCAGACTTCCACACTGGTGTGTGTGGGCGGGTCACTCTCAGAGGCCAATTCATGCTCATTCTCAGGCTCGCTTCCTTTTGCCAGGTTCAGCCAAAGGCTCAAACATGCACCTGAAGAAGCTGAGGGTGGTTCAGATTAGCTGGAGGACATGTGCCAAGAGGGTGACTCAGCTCTCCAGGAACATGCTTTGTGCCTGGAAGGAAGTGGGCACCAATGGCAAGTGCCAGGTACTCAGTCTCCCATCATACCCCTCCTCCCCACACCCCACAATTCTTAGGTTCCCAGAAGTAGTCTGGGGGTGGGGACTTGCTCATACCACTGGCCACCACCCTTTTATATCCTCTTGCTGTAGGTCCGCTAGACTCTCTCATGTTAATTGCTCCTTGTTTTCTCGTTCCCAGGGAGACAGCGGGGCACCCATGGTCTGTGCTAACTGGGAGACTCGGAGACTCTTTCAAGTGGGTGTCTTCAGCTGGGGCATAACTTCAGGATCGAGGGGGAGGCCAGGCATTTTTGTGTCTGTGGCTCAGTTTATCCCATGGATCCTGGAGGAGACACAAAGGGAGGGACGAGCCCTTGCCCTCTCAAAAGCCTCAAAAAGTCTCTTGGCTCTCAGTCCATGCTACCATCCCATATTGCTAAGCTTGGGCTCTCAAATACTGCTTGCTGCCATATTTTCTGGGGATAAATCAAATTGCTAAGCTCTGACTCTCTTATTGTTTGCCCAGTCTGTTGTCTCTCACCCTCACAAAGGCATCTGAGGAACGCTGACTATGGGTTGGTCTCTACATCAGCTGAGTTAGCTACGGACTTAGTTCCCGGTCTCATACTAATGTAGGGATGTCAAACTCCATGCTGAAAGAGGTGCTGTTGGCGTTGTGGAGGGTTGGGCGGGAACCCCAGAGGAAAACATCATGTTCTCTGACAAAGACGGTCAGGAGAATGTGATTTGGGAAATCTTTGACAAGTTTCCACGGGGAGTCATCTTTTCCTTCCCTCTCTATGAAGGAGTCTTTTCGCACTCTGACATTCTGACTTCCTTCTTCCTCCCTTGGAACATGATCATTCCCAGCCTTGTTTCTGTCGGTCCAGCACCCAACTTAGGCCTGCATCCTGGGAGCTCCCAACCTATGCTACAAGCAGATGCCTCCATACTCTGGACATGCATGAAGATCTTTTCATATGTAGCAGGTAGGGCTCTCTGGTCCAACTTGAAACTACAAGTGGGAGATTATGACTTGGGGACCACACCTTTCCTTCCCTTTCTTAACTTATTAAAAAAAAACATTTCCTGATGACAACTTGTTCCAGAAACTCTGATGTGTATCTACTTCTCCTTCTACATGGACTCTGAGACTGCCCAGGGACCAAAGCCACCCACCACGTGGATGGAACCAATCCCGGGACACCAGAGCCAACACGCCCTTCCAGGGCAAACAAAGGGTAGCTTGTTGCCAGGCACAACACAAAGGCTAAGAATTTGGGCTTAGAAAACCACAAGACCATGTCTGAAGACCAGTGCTATACCAGGCATCCAGGGACAAATGGTGGCTACATCTCTAGATATTTTCTAGGTCAGTCAATCTAGCATAGGACACGGGAGTTTATTTTTGCATGTATTCATTTGGATACTTGGTGAGCAATACATAAAAAGGATACAGGAAAATGCAAGATACGGAAGGCTCACGTCTTCAAATGTGTGTCACTTCTAAAATTATATATTATATATCACTTCATAGGATCTTCTAGTGATTACTTTCACTATGCAAGCACACATATATATGTATGTATAATTTCAGACACATATATTTCATATATATATAATTTATATGACTTCATTCTATTTTATGTCATCCATCTATTTTCTAAGGATTATGGGAAAGGGATTATAAGGTACAATATGATACCTTACAGGTGACAGTAAGAAATATGTCCTACCTGAGCTGGCATGCAGAGAAGGCACTCAGTTAAAATACAGGCTCTGATGTGGTGACCCACCAATCGGCAGAGCGTTGCCAGGAGGGGTGAGCTAGCACTCGCTGGCCCAAGCATAGCACAGTGCATACCACACCATGACACTTAATCACAGGTGTCCTCCTTAGTCCTGACTCAGCTCGACTCAGCAGCCAACTCACCCACCACAAGAAAGTTCTAGAAGATGCTGGCTCTTACTTCACCATTTGACCCAGTTCTCCCTCTTTAGATCTATTTGCTGTTCTTACCAGGGTCCTAGAGGGCTGTCTCCTAAGGCCTGAGCCACTGGATGCTGTCAGACGCCCCACCCCCAACCCCAGAAAGCAGTAACCAAAGCACCAGAGCAGGAAGTGAGAGGGCCAGTGGGGTATTTCTTTCCTGTTCCCTTCCTGGTTAGGTCACAGTGCTGTCACTGGTCCAGTTCCCACTGATGGCCCCTTCTTCACCCCTGTGGTTTTCCCGGGGTCTAGGAAGGAGAGAGTCTCTCTACTCTCATGGCTGATTGCTTTGGCTAGTCTCTTTAGTTGCTACAATGTCCATGATGTTCATGCCAACATCAAAATGACTCCATCCAAGTTTGTAGGGTTGAAATTCCAGCTCCTCCCTAGCTGAGCTCGGCCCTGCCCTCATAGCTGTCAACCTCCCTAATTCCACCTCAGGGATTCAGATAGTTGTGAGAGGCCCAAGAGAAGGGTTACTGAACCCTCAGTCTAGGTCCACCTTCCTCAGCTGTCCCAGCACTTTCATCTCCGGGAAGATGGACAGTCATCAGGCAGGTTCTCCTGGAATATAAGGTCAGGGCCCTCTCCAGCCTTGCACCCCGATCCCACAGTCTCCAGATCCGGAATTGAACTTCTGTAGCACTGCACGCAGTGATCCCACTGGTCTCATGCAAGAAAGAATCAGGGCAGAGCTGAAATCCAAAAGGGAAAACAGCAAGGCTGCGATCCGCAGGGAACAATGTCTGTTTCCTAATCTGTCTCCTGCCCCAAATAGCTCCTCCGCTCTCCTCCCCCAACTTGTGTTGATGTGTTTCCTGCCTGGGCAGCAGATGCCATGGAGACTTAAACTGGGTCATGGAAGGTAGTGGTAGCTGATACAAGCCCACAGGCCATGTCCTCCTTTGACCTGGCTCCGCAGGTTCTTGGCCTGGGGTTCAGAGCACAGACCTCACAAGGACACAGCTCCCAGGGCATCTGGACAGGGGCTTTGCTCCTTAGAGCCACAGTGAAAGTCCCCTGTGCAGCCAGAGATTGGGCAGGGCTGTTTTATAGGTAGGGACAAGAGCCTTGCGAGAGGAAAGTCCCCTCCTTTCTTATGGGAAGCCTGAGATCTGTTGACTGGGAGAGCTTAGGGGCTGCCTTCCAGCCAAACTCTAGGGTTCCAGCAGCAGAATAGCTGATATTATAATGTAAATTATACACTGAAATCTGGACTTGCCCCTGACTTCAAATCCCAGTCACGGAAGCAAAACAAGGTGACTGTTACCTGGCTACATGCCTCCAGCCTTTAGTGTGTACATAATATCTTTGTTATCGGGCTATGCCTCTCAAGAGCATGCCCCCATTAGCCGCTGTTTCTCTCCCAAGTTCTGTACCCAGCAGTATGCTCTGAACCCCCTTTCCTCTGTTTTATTTATTTATTTACCGTCAGTATTGCCTGAGAAGTGCTGTGTATGTATTCTAAACGAGGTTTGTGTTCCTAACCCACTGGGAGGCCGGTTTGGGAGGCTGAACTAATAAGGATGACATTTAAAGTTAACTGAGTGGGGCCCTGGCATACAGGAGAGTGTCCTTATTAGAATAGTTTTGTAAGAGTAACAGGTATACACATACACACACACACACACATGAACGCACACACACAGGAATGAGGAAGGGTGACAGGAGGACACAGAAAGTTGCCTGGCTGGAAGCTGGGAACTGAAGAATTTTCAGCAACTTTGTCCTTAACTTATCCAGTCGGCCTATGTTATCTTGTGGTGGAGGCCTTGTGAAATGTCCCTTAAGCATACTCTCTCTCTCTCTCTCTCTCTCTCTCTCTCTCTCTCTCCCTCTGGCACATGCGCACGCATATGTGTGTGTGTCTTTCACAGAGAAAGACAGTATTAAAAACCGATTTCTCCTCACATGGTGGGCCTTAGAATTCCAGCGGAGGTGCTGTCAGCAAATGGGGTATATTTGCTACTTTCTTGGGTGACTCGGCAGGTTCCAGAGTGTGCACAGTCCACCATGGTTAGGGGAGGGCTGGTTGCTCTAGTGACAATGAGCGTTTATAGCTGGTCACATTATGACAGTAGAGAGTTGAGTATGCAGGCCCATGAGAGAGGGAAGTGACTCAGAGGCGAAGAGCACTGTGCAAGCACAGGAACTTGAATTTGCATCCTCAGATCTGCCTAATGTCTGGGTATGGCTGCACACAACTGTGATCCCAGCAGTAGGGAGGTGGAGCAAGAGGAACCCAATAACTTGCTGGCCAATCTAGCCCAAACAGCAAGATTCAGGTTCAGTAAGAGACTGTATCAAGAGAATAAGGCAGAAGGTAATAGAGAGAGAGACCCAACTCAATACATACACCACACACACACACATACACACACACACACACACACACACACACACACACAGAGAGAGAGAGAGAGAGAGAGAGAGAGAGAGAGAGAGAGAGAGATGCACTTAGGGGACATTTCACTTTCAAACCACAGCGGGACCACCACTTCTGTTTTTTATATTGGGGGATTTGTTTGTGTACAAAGTACAGCAGCATTTTAAAAGTCTGGCTTTCGAGTTGTCACTTCTGTGGAGCAAGTGTGCCATTTGGAGGCCCTGTGAATGGAAAGACATGCACCTGCCTGTACAGTAGACGCAGGGCCCTTTCCTCCTCTGCTCCCATCTCTCCCTGAGCTCTGGGCCCTGTCCGTGGCAGGCGCTCTCTCTCTGCCATGGTTGTGTCTTTCTGGAATGACATACTATTGGGATCATATGGCAAGGGGCAATGTATGTTCAGTTTCGTCATTGGCCTAGCACACTTGTGTTTTGTGCCGGCAGGTTCAGCAATGGCTCCTCTTCATGGCTGAGCAGTCTTAGCACTGTGTCGGTGAGCCACCTGTGGAGCCAGTCCCCTAAGCCTGGGCATGTAGGTTCTTACTGGGGCTTAGTGGTTGCAAATAAAACCGCTACAAATGCTTGACTTATATTTTCTTTCATTTCCTTCCTTCCACATTTTCAGAACAGGGGCCTTGAACCCATAACGTCACACGTGCTAGGCCAGTGCTGTACACTAAGCTGCAACCCCAACCCTCCTTTTTTTTTCCTTTCTATTTTGAAATAAGACCTAAGTTACTCAATCTGGTCTTGAACTCATTCTGTAGTCCAGGCTGGCCTTGAACTTACAATCTTCTTGTCTTTGCCTCCTTCCTCAGGCCTGGGATTACAGACCTGTGCCACCAGGCCTGATCCTATGTTTTGGTTAAAATGCGAGTGCTTGGAGATTGTTTGGGGCACAAATGGGGATAACACAAATGTGTTCTCCTGGAAGCTATGTAGAACAGCGGGGTGGGGATGGCGTGTACGGGAAGTTCTGGAAAATCTCTCTGAATGGCTTACTCCATTTTACATGCACAAGTGACCCTGCCCCCACCCCAACCCCAGGGCCCAAGTATTTATAAATAGTGAGAATCACAGGCTCTGTTGTAAGAAACAAAGGGGGGAGCTTTCCCATCATTTCTGCCCCTCACTGGCAGTGAAAAGATAGGAGCCTACTTGATGAATTCCAAAACTCAGCTTACAGCGGGTGGCCATGTTACTCATTCCCCTTATGACGAATCTCGCATCCATAATGAACTGTTTAACCTTTCATGAGGCAGTCATTCAGATGGACATTTCCAAGACTTAAAAAAAATTACATTAGTATATTTAGGGTGTGTGTGTGTGCGTGCACGTGCGTGCACGCTTGTGCGGGCTTGTCTGTGTGTGTGGAGGTGAACATACAGAAAGAAGCCAGAGGATAACCTGGGTATTGAAGCCAGAGGATAACCTGGGTGTTGAAGCCAGAGGATAACCTGGGTGCTCTTCCTGAGACGGAGGCCATTTCTTTACTTTGAAATAGAATTTTCTCAATGGTCTGGAACTCACTCATCAAGTAGACTAGGCTTCCTGGCTAGAAAGCACCAAGAGATCTGCCTGTTTCTGCCTCCCCAACACTGAGATTACAAGGGTATTATACGTGACTTTTATCTCTGTGTGGGTTCTGGGGACCAAACACAACCTTGTGCTTATGAGCCCTTGATTGGACTGAGCTGCCTCCAGACAGCACAGCAAATTCCGCCTGCTCTATCTCCAGGCTGATTAGAGGCTCAGCTTTTTCCTCGGGAGAACTCTGCCTCATGGCCCCTCCCTCAGCCAGCACCATGACCCTGTCCTGACCCTTAGTGACACCCTTTCTCCGTGGTGTTAAGGCACTCTCTTTGCTCTTTCCGCTCAGATTGCCTGAGAGTTCCCAGAGCTCAGAGAATACCTACTGTTCCTCTGGTTGCATCCTCCCAGGTGGGCTCAATAGGGCTAGGAGCAAACACAAATGAGAAATGAGTGCAGGGGGTTCCACCTTAGCTCCCCACAGAGGGATTGTCCCCAGGGCCTGGGGCTGAGAGCTTCCTGTTGAGAGGAGCTGGTGGCCAAGGTTCTGTCTCTGCTGGGAGACAGTAAGCAAACCTGAGGGTTATATCAGAGGCTCAAAATATGACTGCTCCTGCGCGGGGATACCTGCCTTAGTGTAGCTGTTCTCAACCTGTGGGTCCCCACCCTTTAACAGGGGTCACCTGAGGCTATAGGAAAACACAGATATTTACAGCATGATTTATAACAGTAGCAAAATACAGTTATGGAGTAGCAATGGAAATAATTTATGGGTTGGGGATCACCATAACAGAAGGGACTGTGTTTAAGAGTCATAGCATCAGGAAGGTTGAGAACATCTGTCTCGGTGCATTAACCCTTCCAATGCCACAGAGATGTATCATCACCTATTGTTGGACAAATATGAGACTCAAAGTCAAGTGACTCCCCCAACGTCCTATTGGTCGTATCTCTGGTGACATGAGCTCTCTCCCACAGAGTGTGCACTGGTATCTCTGCTGTGTCATCTGATTTATTTGACATACCTCAGCTTCCTTCCTTATTCATTAAGGCTGTGCCTCCAGCCATTGTGTCCTGGGGCATCTACAAACCAGTCTGTTGGGATTCCACTGTCACCCAGGTCATTACACCCTTCCTATCCTCCATCTCCTGGAGGTCTCAGGAGGCCACCTGCTGCTTAGGGTGGCCCACCCAGGCCCATTGTGATCTCAGTGCTCATCTAGGCCCAGCCTGCCATCACCTGCCTCAGTGTTGGAGCTCCCCATTGCTGATGTGCAGGCAAGCTGATGAAACGATGGAAGGGCAGAAGAACAGGCCTGTTGCTGCCATTGGTCCTCCTGTTGTTTGGGGCACGTAGCTCACTGGCATGTAGGTTTCTGGGGACTCTGTGGCTCAGTCCCTAAGGGGTGGTAGAATCACCCGGGAACTAGTTCCAAAGGAAACTTCCCAGGGGTAGTGATTCAGTACTTTGGGGCAGGGGTGGGGCAGGGTTTAGGGATCTGAGGCAGCTGGTTCTTGACCAAATGATCACTGGGATCCTTATACCACCTGTCCTTTAAAATTGTTGGGGGTTGGGGAGCCTGGTTTTTCTGTGTGTGTGTGTGTGTGTGTGTGTGTGAGAGAGAGAGAGAGAGAGAGAGAGAGAGAGAAATTTGCATCTGAGTAGATACTAGAGTTTCCCAGAGTGAATGGCCATACCAGTACACATTTCAGAATAGGCACCCAGCTGTTGGGTCACTGGTGCAGAGTGGCTACATCAGGAAGGCTTAAGTCCAGCAGGATCTGCAGAGAGTCTCTTCCTTCTTCCACCATGCTGAAAACCTTCTGAATGATCTAATGCCAAGTCTAATATATTACAGCACTCAAGCAAGGCATCAGTATCCCCTGTGATGGGCTCCTGTTTGAGTACAGAGAACGTATACAGTTTGGGTCAATGAGGTGGTCAACAAATTTCAAGCCTCTGCCACAGGGTGTGCTGTTTTAGAGACTGTATTTACAGTAGAGGAGGACAGAGTTTTCCTCAGTATGGTGGTAGGGATGGGCCTTAAACAAACACAAAAGCTGGGCTGTTGGTTTGGGCCTCTAATCTAGCTACTGAGGACGATGGCTCAAGGGGATCTCAGGTTCAAGTGTAGCCTAGGCTACAGAGTGAGTTCAAGACTAGCCTGGACAACTTAATGAGATTCTGTTCCCAATATAAAAAGTGAAGAGGGTTGAGGATAGCCACTCACCAGTAGGGTACTTTCCTGCAAGCAAGGAACCCTAAAGTCCACCCCCAGTATGGCAACAAAACCCCTGAGTAAACCTTGCTGTCTGTCTTATACAATGGCAGGAAACAGACAAAACAGACTGGTGTTGTTGGAAACCTGGGTAGAGCCGACGGAATTGGCTGGTCAGGTAGAGTCTTTCTGCACTCGTGATATTTGCTTTCCCTGATGGGGAGGCACACTTACTTGCAAGCACGGGGTAAAGACTCGCACACAAAAAGAGCATTGCAGAGGCAGACAGGCCAGCAAGGGGAAAAGGGCTCAGCACAGAGTGGAGAAACCTGCAGGGCCCAGATAGGCCAATCTTTGTCGAGATTCTGAGCTCCTTGGTTCTTCTAGACTGGCCAGCCAACAAGTCCCAGGGATGTGGTTGTCTCCACATCACCAGTGAGGGTACCCACTGCTGTGCTCAGCATCTTACCTGGGTTCTGCAGGATCAAACTCAGGCCTTGGCACTTGCATAGCAAGCACTTTACTGAGCTATCTCCTCCGCTCTGTCTGCTCTTGACAGTGACACTGATGGGATGATTACAGGGTTTAAATCTAGCAAGATAGTACCCATCCATAGGGCAGTGTGGACCACTATCAGTCATTACTCAGCTCTGAAGCCTGCATGGCTACGCACCGCCATCCATCCCAAGACTTCAGAGGACTCTTTCCATTTGCTCCTGAGAGACATTTCTCAGGGCTGCAGGACTCCACCTCTCACCAACACCCAGATGGCTGGCAGTTCTGCTAAGCCTAGATGCACCATCAGACTGCATTTCCCAGAAGACAGCAATAGTCTCTTAAGCACTCAATCAGACCCAGCTCTCCAAGGAAGCCTTGCTCCCACCTCCATCCTCAAAAGCCTGCCTTCTGGGTGGATAGGGTCCTGACAATCAGTGTTTGACTAGAACCTCTCAGGTTCACCCCAGTGAGCAATTATCCAAACCACACGCTATCGGTCCAATTAAGGCTTTTAAAGGTTGGGCAGGTTGGGCGGTATGTACTATTACAGAAGCTCTGAGCAGAAAGGGGGTAGCTGGGTTTAGAAACAGTTGGACTAGCTGGAAGTCCCTCTCTGCCCCTGCTTTTGCGTGAGCTTGAGCGATGAGCTTCTTTCTTCACCTGTAAAGTGGGACTGCAGATACCCCGAGGAGGACTTGGGGGATTATTAGGAGTCTGTTGCCCATGCACGCTGCACAGTAGCTGACTCAGGGAAGATCCTCAACAGGTGACAGATGGCACTATGTTTCAAAATGAGGGAAGGACTAAAACGAGTCATTTTGTGAACCCAACCTGATTTCGAATGACATCATTTTGTGTACATGTTCAAAGCAGTCATCTCAAATCCACATTTAGTTTCTCCCACCCCAGACCAACATGCCTGTTTTACTGTACTGTAATTCTAAGGTTCTCTTGCTGGAATGCCAACTGTCTCTGTCTGAGATTAGATTGCAGGTGCCTTGTAGGATGCTGGGGTCCATCAGGAAGGGAAAATATGCCTCCTTGATACGAGCAGGGGAGACAAGGCAGGGATTCCTGCAATGACACTTCTGCAGACTCCCTCAAATGCAATGGCACTTCTGCCAATCGCCCACTCTCCCTCTTCCTTGGCTTCCTGATTTGGGAGCTCAAAGGGTTGATGCCTTTGAACAAAGGCTCCTCAGTCTCTGGCCACCTCTTCCTGACACTGGTGGTTCAAGCAGTTTTACCATTAATACTGCCCTATGGATGGATACTATCTTGCTAGTACATCTACACACTCATCTGGTCCACCCACCTATCCACACATTTATCCACCTACTCCATCTATCCATCTGTCCAGTTTATACCATCCCCAATACATCCATTTATTCCAGCACTGTGTACTGGGCTCCTGCAACGTACCAGTCTCTTGCCTAGGTGGTGTGGCCATAAGAATTAGTCACATAAGGCTCCTGCCCGCATGGAGATTAGACTCTAATGAGAGGAGCCGATGTCAAGAGTTTGCAAACATTTGCTGACTATTGCTGGTGTTCTGAGGAGAACATCTCATACAAAAATGATATTGCAATAAAGGTAATTTAAAATTACATCACACACACACACACACACACACACACACACACACACACACACACACAGAGTACCCCCCATAACCCACGCTAGCCTCAAACTCCAGCTTCTCCTGTCTCAATTTTGCCCAGATCAGCAAAACTCACTTTCCGATTGAGCTAAGATGCCAAGGACACTCAGGGGCACAGATCAGGGAGGAGAAAGGGGAGGGGCCCTGAGGCAGGAAGCTGCAGGTCACTTCTAGGGAATTGAAAGCAGGCTATGATGTTGGGAAAGAAATGGAAAAACAGAGAAGCAATGGTTGGTCGTGGGGGTGGCAATGTTAGGTGGTGACACAGTGATTGGTGATGAATGGTGGGTGTGTGGCGTGATTGTGTGGTAGGGGTTGGTGGTGTTGGTGTGTGAGTTGGTGATGGGGTTGTGTGGCGGTGGGTTGTGTGGTAAAGTTCTATGGTGATGGAGTTCTATGATGGTGGTGTATATGGGAGTGGGCTATATGGTGGAATCCTGGGGTGGTGTAGGTCTTTGGTGACAGGTGATGACTTAGATGGGAACAGGGCGTGAAGTGAGACTGTGTGGATAGGGTTTGTGGTATAAAGTATGTAGTAGTGCTACACAGAGGTAGCATATGTGGTCTCAGGGATATGTTAGCAGGGTATATGTGGTGAAGTTCTGGGACAGAAGTGTGTGAGAGAGCATTCGGTAGAGTGGGGACTAGGATGGCACACGGATGGAGATTGTGACTAGAGAGAGCTGGTCTAGAAATACTGCTATATTTTCCTATAAGAACTGTGAGAGTGCCATCACCATTAGATCTTCACCCATGTTCCTGACCCTTCTCTGCTGTATAGTAGCTGTTGGGCCTTTACCCGATTTCCAGCCTTAGGCTTCACTCTTTAAAACAGGGCAGTGATGATGCTAGGCCAAATGGGACAGTGCTTTGCAAACAGTGAGTATGCGATACTGTAGATTTTATTGCATTTGCTTCTCTAGTTGGAATAATACTGGAAGGGTATGGGGAGGCTTAGGGGTAGCATGCTTGCTTAGCATGCCCCAGGCCCAGGGGTTGAGCCACGGTACTGAGAAGGAGGAAGAGGAGGTAGAAAAGGAAGAGAAAAATGAGGAAAAAGAAAAGAAAAGAGGAAACAGGGAGAGGAGGGGGAAAAGACATCAAGAGATGTCAAAACAACTCTGCCCCATAGGAACTGCCAAACTCGCTTCTGGGGAGGACTAGAATGATCCTTGGAATTAAAGTTGCACGAAAGTGTGTTCCCTAACCACAATAGGAAAAGCAGGACAGGAACCAGAGAGCCGGTGGGACTAAGCCATCTTCTTTCCATGATTGGTTTTCTGATGCACAGTGCAACACCAGACCTATAGCATATTTCAGGGGACAGTGAGGAATGGTTTAAAGAAAGAGGCATTGCTACACAGTCCTAGGGGAGTAGCAAGATCCAGCTGCCCACCATGTGGCTTTGAGTCTCCCTTCTTCTGGGCCCTACAGGAGCACTCTAAGAAGCAGGTGGCAGTGAAAGTAACCTCCCGTGTTCTCCACACATGTGTAGCCAAGCTCTTGAGAGGCCTATGTGTGTGTGTGGGGGGGCTTGGATTAGTGTGGGTTTTATATCTATGTCCCTTTGTTGAGCCCTTCTTGCCTGTGTGTGGGGGAAGGACAGGCCTGTAAGGTAAACTTTTTCCAGGCCCCTCAGACTTGACTTCTAGACCCTAAAACTTTCTTCCTCTTCCCCGTCTCTTTGAGGGGTATGTGGCCGGCGAATGAGTGGCAGATCCCAACAACTTAATGTTTCTGCTATCGTGGGAGGCAAACCTGCAAACATCTTGGAGTTCCCCTGGCATGTGGGGATTATGAATCATGGTAGTCATCTCTGTGGGGGATCTATTCTCAATGAGTGGTGGGTTCTATCTGCATCCCATTGCTTTGACCAACTAAACAAGTGAGTATTCCTGGAAGACACACGGGGGACAGGTTCAGGGTGGGTGGCGGCACCAGGGATTGAGCCTAGGGGACCATGCTAGGTTGAGGCAGGGTTTCTCTGTGTAGCCCTGGTTGTCCTGGCTCTGCAGATCAGGCTGGCCTCAAACTCAGACATCCATTGCTTTTTATTTCAAGGCATCTTAGTAAGTTTCTAGGCTGGCCTTGAACTCATTCTGTAGCTTGAAGAGGCCTTGAATTGGTCATTCTTTTGCCTAAGTTTCCCAAGTAGCTGATCCTGCAGGCCTGTGCCAACAAGTTTAAGTTAGAAATTTCTTCTTAACTAGTGTGTAATGAAATGCTTGTCCCCTCAGGTGCTAAAATGGCCTGTATGGCTCAGTAGTCCTTCTGGATTCTGGGAAGTAAGCAGATCTCCTCCCAGGATTCAATGTATCTTCTTGTGAGCTCCAGGCATTTCATGCTGCTAAGCATCTTCGGGCATGATCTGACTTCTCAAAAAGCACTTTTTCTAAGCTGGTTATGGCAGTGCATGCCTGTCACCTAGCACTCTGGAGGGTGAGCCTAGAAGATTATTTGTCATGGGCGAGCCTAGGCTACATAGAGAGAACTTGTCTTAAAAGACAAATGAAAAGAAACTCCATATAGACAAAAGGGAAGCCTATCACTAATTGCTTGCTCTTGTTGGAGACTCAGAGGGTGGAGCACAGGTGCAAAATCAGAGACGTTTGAGACCTTGGGGTGTGAGGTTGGGGCTCTAGTCCTTGAGCACACATCACCAGCTCTGGGCTGGTGTACAAGTCCTCGAGTCTCATGAGTCTTTCTGGACTTCTGCTCTACAATGAGACAAGCCCTTGATCATAGCCACTGGGGGCAGAATCCCTAGGGAATCTCACACCTCCACTTCTATCATTTACATTTTCTCTCTCTTCTTATTTTAAATCAGCTCTAAATTGGAGATCATTCATGGCACTGAAGACCTCAGCACAAAGGGCATAAAGTATCAGAAAGTGGACAAGTTATTCTTGCACCCAAAGTTTGATGACTGGCTCCTGGACAACGACATAGCTTTGCTCTTGCTCAAATCCCCATTAAACTTGAGTATCAACAGGATACCTATCTGCACTTCAGAAGTCTCCGACATACAGGCATGGAGGAACTGCTGGGTGACAGGATGGGGCGTTACTAATACTAGTACGTGACTAGATTGGATATACAGGGTGGCATGTGGCTGGTGTTCAGAAGGATTAGAAAATTCTAGAAGCTCTGCTGGCCTTGAAATTCTGTCTAGTGGATATGATGACTTCGGCTCTCACTGAAGGCCCATGACATAACATATCCTCAGTACCCCCAAACAGTCAGCCTTCATAAAACTTCGGGGACCTGGAACAAATTGTGTGCTATAGAACATGAGCCCTGGGCAGAACTTCTGGGGAAACCAAGGATGAAAGGTCACTCAGTAGAATTCTGAGGGACCATGAAAGGACACAGGGCAGCAGTATGGACTGACTTGGCTCCACATGACGGTATCTGTATTGCTTTTGTAAAGTCAAGGTCTCTAACTATTTGAAAGCCATAGATTCAGGCCGGGGGGGGGGTAAAAATCAGCTAAGTCTGTGACGTGCCCTTTATAGAAGCCAGCAACAGTCCACTTCTAGACCCCCTTCCCAGCCACTCCTGCCAACTAATCCCATTTGTCCATCTTCTTGGTAAGCATGTTGTCTTAGGGTTTCACTGCTGTGAAGAGACACTGTGATGGAGGCAGCTCTTACAAGAGGCAAATATTTAACTGGGGCTGTCTTTACGGTTTCAGAGGTTCAGTCCATTATCATCATGGCAGGAAGCATGGTGGCATGCAGGTAGACACATTGCAGGAGAAGGAATTGAGAGTTCCACATCTTAACCCAAGGGCAGCCAGGAGACTCTGGCAGTGGGGAGGAGGAGGTTTTCTTTCACACAGGGTGGGGCTTGAGCTAGGAGCCCTCAAATCCTGCCTACACAGTGACATACTTCCTCTAAGAAGACCACACCTATTCCAACAAGGTCACACCTCCTAATAGTACCATTTCTTGTGGGCTAAGCATATTCAAACCACCACAGCATGTCTTGTTCCATAATCAATTAGCAGGGGACACTTTGCAGGTCATGCTGTTCCTCCATTGCAGGTCCTTATGTGGATGGACCTGTGTTCTAGTGCTGTTCCAAAGTCCCAGTCTGAGTCAGTCACTGATGATTTTATGAGCTTAAAAGAAAGAAAGAAAAACAAAACAAAACGAAGTTTTTAGCCCCAAAGTCCTCAGGTATCATTTCCTTCAACACATATGCTTTGACCTTTTCTCTGCTCTGGAAGCATTCTAGACACAAGATTTGACAATTCCTAAAGAGAAAGAAAGCATCCACCCCCTGGGTGGTGAGCTCCTACTTGGTGAATGTCTCAAGGGTCCTAGAGTGTTACAAGCCCCTCTATCTGCCTCAGTTTTCTTGACCATCATGCATTCAAACAAAACACATTTTCAGGACTCCAGCTGGGGCTTGTGCCTACTATAGGGTTGGAAGATGCTGAACTCAGGCCGAGACTTAGCAGGGATCTAGTACTAGGGAACTATGGATGCCTGGGGGATCTTGACAGTCTTAGAGATACCTATCTCTCTCCCACATTTGATTGGTCTCTGGGTGAACAGAAGTTCTTTTGTCATTGGTGTGATATGGATGGGTACTGACACTCAACTCAGGGCCATTTTCCCTGAGACTCTCTCTTCCTTTGCTTCTCCTCTGGCTCAGGTGAAAAAGGAGTCCAACCCACAATTCTGCAGACAGTCAAAGTGGATCTGTACAGATGGGATTGGTGTGGCTATATTTTGCCTCTATTAACCAAGAATATGCTGTGTGCTGGGACTCAAGATCCTGGGAAGGATGCCTGCCAGGTAATGGGTTGGGCTCACCTGGGAAGGGTGGCTGGCTTCTCTGTCTGGTGGATGAGATACCACAGCAGTTTCTTAGGGTCACTGTAACAAATAACCACAAGGTGGGTGGGCTTTAATCAATATACATGATCCTACCATGACTTAGGATCACACAAGCCCTAAATCAAGATGTGGGCAAGGCCTGTTCCTTCCTAGGTCTACGAGGGGAACCATAGCCACCTCTCTAGATCCCAGTGTGGCCTTGCTCTAACCTCTGTCTCAGTCTGTGGAGGACCTTCTCTCTTATGAGTGTGGCTTCTGATTTATTTATTTCCCTACATCATTTAAAATGTGGAGATTTAAGTATTAACATGTTACCATTTTTAACATGATACCGTTCTTTTTGCATTTGCCATATATCCATCTGTGTACCTGGTAGATCCAACCAATAGCTTCCTATGAGGCATGGTGGATTTTTGCTTTCTCTGTTCACTTTTTGCATTTTTGAGTAAAATAGAGAGCGCTGAACTGATAGAAAACAAATTTGTGGGAAAAGCACAAGCCTTTGATACAAGATATATCAAAATGAATGATACATTAAATCAATAACGATCTCAGTGGTGATGATGGTGGTGGTGATGGTAGACATCAGTCTTTCATGTCGTCACTTACCCAATTGCTTTTGCCTACATGGTTTGCTACGTATGCAACAGTCACACCCCTGTGGCTGGAAAACTGAACAATAGCCAGAAGCTGCCATCATAGGAGCCCTTCAGCACTTTTGATCAGATGCCCACACTTGAGCAGGTTATGGGAGCAGCCTCCCTATTGCCCTCAACTTCACCTCAACGTTTCTTTCCTAGGGTGACAGTGGAGGAGCTCTCGTTTGCAACAAAAAGAGAAACACAGCCACTTGGTACCAGGTGGGCATTGTCAGCTGGGGCATGGGCTGTGGCAAGAAGAATCTGCCGGGAGTATACACCAAGGTGTCACGATACCAGAGGTGGATCATCAAGCAGACAGCGAAGGCGGGGAGGCCTTATGTGTATAAGCAGAACTCTGCGTGCCCTTTGGTGCTCTCTTGCCGGGCTATCTTGTGCCTATATTTTGTAATGTTTCTTCTAACCTGATGATTAAACAGGAGACTGCCAATTGCCCTTCTCAGTGTATGAAACAATGAGGCGACTGAGCTTCAAGGTTTGAGCAATGATTGGGTAACGATTTGTCTCACCTGAGCTCACTATGCAGCTATAGGAGGGTGCCAGATAAGCCTGAGAATCACTGGCAGAGTTTCAAGTGAGACTGGAAAGCAGTGTGTGTTTTCTCCAAGAGTTCAGAGTCTCTTTATAAAGGGGGTAATGGTGGGGTTAGTCAGGCAGTGAGTAAATAACTGGCCAAGAAAAGTAGCTTGGAAATTAATGCAACCAAACCAAACAACCCACCCACCAACCAACCAACCCACCAACCAACCCACCCACCTACCAACCTACCCACCAACCAACCCACCCACCTACCAACCTACCCACCAACCAACCCACCAACCAACCCACCAACCAACCCACCAACCAACCCACCCACCAACCAACCCACCAACCAACCCACCAACCAACCCACCCACCAACCAACCCACCAACCAACCCACCAACCAACCCACCCACCAACCAACCCACCAACCAACCCACCAACCAACCCACCAACCAACCCACCAACCAACCCACCAACCAACCCACCCACCAACCAACCAACCCACCAACCAACCCACCAACCAACCCACCCACCAACCCACCCACCCACCTACCAACCTACCCACCCACCAACCAACCCACCCACCTACCAACCTACCCACCCACCTACCAACCTACCCACCCACCAACCTTCCCGCTAACCAACCCACCCACCTTGGGGAAAGCCAATACCACTTACTCCACATATTGTGACAGTCCTGTATGGACCCCTGACTTACCACATGGGAATAATCTCTGATACATGGACTGGACTCAGGGAGAATTCCATATAATTAGAGAAAAAACATAAAACGCAAACACAAAGGTGAAAACATCATTGAAGCTGACCAAAAAGACTCTTGGGAGCTGTTCATTCTTAAGTGCTTTAGCTATGTTCATCTTCAAATTCTTTCTCTGGTGAGCTCAAGAATCCTTGAGGTTCACCTTCAATCCAGCAGAAGGAGAGGCAGGGACCCAGGGGTCCAGGGACCCCTGACGCAGGAGCCCATTACTCCCACTTTTGCCTTTATCCTGTGGAGTAGTCACAGAGTGAAACTAATCCTCTAACTTGCAGCAAGTGCCTATCTAGCCGTCCTTTGACCCAGACTGCAGAAGAAACAAATGGTTTTCTCCACAGCATGAGGTTGTTTATCAAAAACAGCAGAATCCCTAAAGAGAACAAGAATGGAGTACTCGTAAACACAGAACTTTCCCATAATCTGGTGTGTCTGTGCCTCACGTTTTCCAAACCTCTACCTCTTGACCCTTTAACACAACAGGGAGCACACTGAACCAAGTGTAACAGAGATGGTATAAACAAACTTTGTCTGTTGCTCATACGAAGACAAGACCTTCCTATGAGTGTGTGTGTGTGTGTGTGTGTGTGTGTGTGTGTGTTGGGGGGGGTGATTTGTATTCTAGCTGTTCCTGGCCATCCTCTGTTTCATAAGTCACCCCTAATAAATTCATCTCACCTGCTGAAAGGAGTTTGGGTGTGTCACTCATTGGATGTCCGTTGCAAGTTAGAGGCAGATATTGAAATCAAAATTTCCAACTCCTCCTTTCCTTTTTATAGCTTCAGCCAACATTGTTTCTAGAAAGTTCCCTAGAAATTCTTTCCCCATCTGTGATGGTTATTCTCGGTTGTCAACTTGACGACATCTGGTATTAACTAAATCCCAAGTGCCAGGGCACAACTGTGAGAGAGTTTTCTCAATTGAATCGTTTGAGGTAGGAAGACCATCCTACAAGCAGATCATCTGAGTAGGAAGATCCACTCTAAATCTGGGCTACACCGTGGCAGCCTATCTGAAGGACACGGAAGGAGGAAGCTTTTGCTCTCTACCTACTTGCCCTCCCTCAGGATGGCAAGTTCATTCCTTGGCTGGTATTAGACCCTACATCTTTGGGATTCCAATGTATACCAAAGAGCACCTGAGATATCCAGCCTCATGAACCAAATGACTGTTCAGATTCTTGGACTTTCCATTGGAGACAGTCATTGCTGGAATAGTTGGACCACAGCTTGTGTGTATGGGGGGGGGGTTGCCTGTATGTTTACTATATGGCACTTGGTGCCCTTGGATGCCAGGAGAGTATCAGTTCCCCTGTGTGTGCACATACACATACATGCTTGCTCACTCTGTCTCTGTCTCTGTCTCTGTCTCTGTCTCTGTCTCTCTCAGTTCTGTTTCTCTAGAGAATACTGATTAGCGCCATCTTTGTTTCCATAGCTGCCATTTGGTTCTGAGTCCCAGGAAGGGCTGCATTGGCTTTTGGAGATCACAATTAGCATGCTAAGATTCAGTACTGGCAAATTACTAAGGCCAGATGTTCTGGCTACACAGGTGTATATCATCATGGTTTGCTTCCCCCCCCCCAACACGTATGGGTGCATGGGTATGTTGCCTGCATGCATATCTGAACACCATGAGCATGTCTGTGCCTTTAAAGACCAGAAGAGGATGTTGAATGCCTTGGAACTGGAGTAACGCATGACTCTGAGCTCATGTGAGTGCTAGGAATCCAACCCAGGTTCTCTGGAAGAAATACTCTTAACCATTGTTCTAGCTCAACCTCCTAATGCTTGCAACCCTTGAATACAGTTCCTCATATTGTGGTGCTCCCCCACCATAAAGTTATTTCACTACTACTTCATAACTGTAATTTTGCTACTGTTATGAATCGTAACATAAATAACTAATGTGCCCCCCTAAAGGGTCACAATCCATAGTTTGAGAATCAGGATGGGACCATTGAGCTGCTGCTCCACCCCTCTGGCTGTTTTTAAACCTCTAAGTGGGAAAGGCAGATGCTCTGCTCTCAAGCCAATTGTGCTTACCAGGACTTCTGCTTCAGTGCTCTTAGAGTCTTATATAATAACATTCCCTCCCAAACACTAGACACAGGCTACCTTATCTGTTCTCTTGAACATCTTGAGGAAACGGGACGCTTGCGCCTGAATTGTTAACAGTATGGAAGGAAGGAGAGGTATTGTGGGTATTGCAAGCATTACCTGGGACTGAAAAAGACAACACTAAGCTCTGGAGAGGAACAGAATGGTCTGGGCCGGGACTGCTCTATCCACTGTTGCACACTGGTACATCCACTGACTTTCCATCATGTCTGTACCTTGGGATAAGGTTTGTTTGGCCTGAAAACCTGTTCCCTATACAGTACATGTCTGCAGTCTCAATTGCCCCAGGAGCCCTGACCTGGATCTTGTCTGGCTTTAATTTGTTGTTTTAGCTTCTTTTATTTTTTTAAAAGATGGCTTCAAGCTGTGGTGTAGCTTGCCTGGAACCCACAAATAGCCCAGCTTAGCCTCAAACTTGTGAAAACCCTCCTGCCTCAGCCTCTGGGGTATGGGGATGACAGGCAAGGACCACCATTTGAGACTTGTATTTGGTATTGAGGATCAAATCTGACTTCATGTGTTGTAGACCAGCATTCTGCTGCTGATCTGTCTTAAGACCTGACCCCCAAGCCTGAGCTTGTAGGTTTGAAAAAGGTCCTTCGTGTAACAGGCCTTCTGGAAGACCGGTGTGTCTGGCTGGCTGCTGTGACAGGTGTGTAAGGCCTCTGATGTTGTTTTTTTTAGTGTTGTGGTGGGATGAGAAGGACCTGAGAACATGTGAGCCAAAGGGCTGGGGACAGTAAGGACTTCCTGTTTCCTTCCAGTGAGGGGTCTGAGAGATGAGCCCAGGAGCCCATTGGTTCTGGGGACCATGGATCCCCCGATATGCCACAGAAAACCTGCTGGACAACGGGAGGTGGGTATGAAGACGCAGAATGACAGAGCCGGAGGCCTGTATTAACCCATCGCCGTTCTCCCTGACCTAGTTTAGGACCACAGGTCTGTTGACAGCTGCCACAGGAGAAAGGAAGGTAGCACATAAACACGAGCTGGGGGAGGGGACTGAGCTATTTGGGCCATGAGACAGATGAAGGAGCAGGAGCTTTCCCTGTGGACTGCAGCCCATTTCTTTTTCCACTTCTGCGTTTGAGCCGTGCCCTAATTCTTTCTTGTTACGAGTCTGCTAGGGTATTTGAGCACAAGATGACAGAGACTCAATTCCAATGTCATTAATTTCATCTGGGACAAAGGGCTAAGGGCAGGTCCTGGGTGTGTGCCTTCAAACAGGAATGACGGCACACTTGCTGACTGTTTAAACAGAGCAGAGAATTGTAGCTTTCTGAGAAAGTTACAGCTCCTTTCCACACCAGCCTGTTCCCACAACACACGTTTTAAGCATTCACATGGAAATGTGAGTCTCTATCCACCCTCTGATTTGGGACAAAAGGAGACTGAGGCCCTAATACCTAATAACATGAGCAAGTGTAATAAGCGTCCGTAACCAAGGCCCAGACAGGCCAGAGCAGCTTAGCCAGTTAGCTATGAGGAGAGTGGTGAGAGGAGAAGTGAGCCTTACTTGTGAAAACTGTCCCACCAATGAGAAGATTGTGAGGACTTGTGTGTCCTAGCTTGTTTTCTATTGTTATGATAAACACTGTAACCAGAAGCAACTTGGGTGAGTAAAGGGTTTATTTCAGCCTATAGTTTACACGCTCATGAAGGGAAGTCAGGGCAAGAGCATGGATGCAGGAACTTATGGAGAGATGCTGCTTACTGGCACGCTCCTAAAGGCTTGCTCAGTCTGCTTTTTTTTTTTTGTTTTTGTTTTTGGGTTTTTTGTTTGGTTTGGTTTGGTTTTGGGGATTTTTTGGTTTCTTTTTTTTTTTTTTTTTTTGAGACAGGGTTTCTCTGTGTAGCCCTGGCTGTCCTGGAACTCACTCTGTAGACCAGGCTGGCCTCGAACTCAGAAATCCGCCTGCCTCTGCCTCCCGAATGCTGGGATTAAAGGTGTGCGCCACCATGCCCGGTCTGCTTTCTTATATAGTCCAAGACCACCTTGTCCAGGGTGACCACGCTCACAATGGGCTGTGCCTTCCCACATCAATAATCAAAATTTTAAAACGTCCTACAAACTTGCTCACAGACCAGTTTGATGGAGATGTTTTCTCAATGGAGGTTCTCTCTTCCTAGACCAAGTTAACAACAACAACAACAAACAAACAAACAAACAAACATCTCCTAACCAACACAGAGAAACTTCAAATGCATATCCTGCAACAGCCCTATTTAAAATAATGTATTATCTGGTAGCAGCACACTTTTACACAATATGATCAATTTACTTGATTGAGAAAATTATAAAAGCAACAGACAGAAGAGAAAATGATACACATCGCATATAGAAGAGCAGAGGGTGATGGCAGATCTCCCCCGAAAACTGCGCATGTCAGAGAGGGGAAGACCATGAAAAACATCTCGAAGTTCCTGACAGAAAAAAAATTCATATCAGAAAAACTTTATTTGATAAAATGACTTTCCCAGACGTACAGAAGCAGAATGGTTCTATCGGTATCCTTCAGAGAGGATCAGATCGTGTAAGCAGAGGGATTGACACAGAAGTCAACCAAGGAAAATCCTCATAGGTGCTTGGGAGCTTGCATCTTCATGGCCTCCACACCAGGTCAAGCTGATAACCAAGGCCACTGCTGCCCCAGGGGACACTACAAAAGCAGGGTGACTATGTTAATATGCAACAAAGGGGACTTCTCAGAAGAGGATATTACTGCTAGGGACTGAGGGTTCACATCAAGAGACTGAAAACCTCAAATGTTTCTACACCTAGAGACAAGCCTCCACATTCACAAAGCAAACCCATTGAAACTGTACGGAGAAACAAACAAGCCCATAGGGAAAGCGGGAGAGTTGAACATCTCTCTTACCAGAAGAAGCAGGCAGGTAGACCACTGGCTGGTAAAGAGAGAGAAGGCCCGGACTATACTCACGGACTCTGCTGTAATCCGTAGATTATTCCACCAGCAAAAATAAAATATGCATCCCTTTCTGGTGAACATGAGGTACAATAGCTGATGATATTCAGGTCCACAAAAGAAGTCTTGGTACTTGTGAATACCTTCAAGATACGCGCATGGTGCACCTACATACACATAAAATCTTAACCAAATAAAAAAAAAATGACAGCTTTTCAGCTGGGTATTGGTGGAACACTGCCTTTAATTCCGGAAGAGGTAGGCAGATGTCTGTGAGTTTGAGGCCAGCCAGGGCTACACAGTGAGATCCTGTTCCAAAAATTAAATTATTAAATTAATTTTAAAAGATACCTGTTGCTTATAGGTTCTAGATTAGGCATGGAGAGCTGCCTCGGGAAGCACCAGGCTATTGTGAGGCACAGGAAGGGTGGACAACAGGTGAGTTTATCTGCAGTTTCTATAGGGAGACATGAGCCAGTCAGGACGAACAGGCCTAACAGGCCTAACAGCTATGGGAAGGATGAGAACAATTGTTGTGGGCCCTGTGGTGTAGAGGGGAGATAGGTGGTGGCCTGGAATGTTAGAGTCCAATAAAGACGGTGACTGGGGCATGTAAACTCTATATTTATCTATGTACGGACAAGCACACTCTCAGGAGACGGCCAAGAGCGGTGAGGGTATAGATAGAAGGTCAAGGCAAGGAGACTGAGTTGGGTGGTGGGGAGCGGGTCATGCCAACATGTGTATGTAAGGTAGATGTTAAAGTGTCATGCTTATAGACCTAGAGACATGGTCAATGTAGTGGTGTCTCCATGGAGTGGGGAAACACCTCAGATTTAAGTCAGATATCCCAGGTCCCATGCGACAGAGCTAAATCAAGGCCCTGCTTGTCTTTGTGATTCTATCCAATGGTCCTCCTGGGACTTCTGAGCATTATCAGCAGTCTGCGACTCTAGAAGTGCCTGGACGAGGCTTGTGTACCCAGCACAGAGTCCCCAAGGGAAATCCTCAGCTCCATTCTGTGGAAGGCTTAGGGCAAGGCCCAAGGAGTGGGCCCTGTTCCTTCTCCCCGAGGGACACCTTTCTTTCACAGACAACCTCAAGTGTCACTTTCCGAGCTCATCTGCTTCTCCTGTAACCAGGCATCCCTGGGCACCAGTGGAGGCCCCACTCCTTAGACGTCAGCACCTTCATCCTCTCCCACATAACCTTGTATGGTCCTATGGCATCTGCATGCAGATCACTCCAAAGTTTCTCATTCTTGGATTCCTTCCAAGCTGCAGATCTGCCCCTAAACTGCCTCCCTCTACATCTCTACAATGGAGCCAGGAACTTGCATCTGACCCTTGCCTAGATCTGTGCCCTCACGTGGTAATAACACTCTGCTCACTTGTTCCCAAGTTAAAAGAGGACTCTGAACGTCCTAGTGCTGCTATTCAATTAAAGCCAGGTCTCAGGTTCCTTAATGATCCTCCCTGAGCCATCTCTGCCCACCTTGGACAGTTCCTCACAGGGCACTGTTCTGCAAACTCAAGTCTGGAGGGCCTTTCAGTTTCTCCAATCCTGCCATGACCACTTGTACTTCTGGTCTAGAAACCCTTTTCTTCTTTTAGCTGAAGCATACAGGGTGATTGCTTCTGAGCTCTGTGTGTGTGTGTGTGTGTGTGTGTGTGTGTGTGTGTTTTCCTGGCACACACTCACCGGCAGATTGCTTTATTTGGTAAGCCATTCCACCTTGCCATTTGCCACCTTATGGGGACTGTGGTGAAACCACCAGCTGAGATGACCCTGCGCACAGCTCCGTGGTCCCAGAGCCATCACCTTTCCTATGCATCTCTCCATCCTGCATCAGGACCTGAAGTTAGTTTACCTACCCATTTGTTTACATGGCTATGGTTTCTTGTCTGAAAGAGAATGTTCTTCTTTTCAAGGGCAAAGACTGAAGGTATCTGTTCTAAGTTCGATTGTCCTCGATGTGACATGTTACAGGCACCCTGAAAACAACTATTCATTACTAAAGCCATAGAGAGCCAGGGGTGTGCCCACTTGCCAAAACTTTTAATCATATTTTCCATTTATGGAAAAATAACCAGGAGGGCTTGTTGTAGTTGTTGTTTCCTCTTGAGCTCTTAACTTGGCTTTGCGATACTTCTAAATATCCTTCCCGAACAAGGGAAGACAGACTCACAGCAGGCGGTTGCTATTACCAAACTGCAGATTTTTATTAGAACAAGCTTTATCATAGCTGTAAGCAGAATGTTAGAATTCATTAAGGTCACTCATGTCTTTTCTCTGCACAGAGAGGATGGAGGGGGAGAGAGACCCCTAATACACGTCTAGAGCCAGCAGAGCAAAGCGATTTGGCAAATGATTCATGGGATCTGTAGACACTAATGAATTAGGCACCCGAGGGCAGGGAAGTGGGTGAGGTATGTCAGCACAGACCAAGGGGTCCCAGTACCCTGTGCTCTCCTGGCCATCCCCCTGCTTCAGAACCCTCAGCATCCCTCCAGTCCGAGCAGATCCAAACAATCCACTAAAATGTCATGATCTGTCCCCACCCAGACTGATCAGAAGGCAGATTACCGTGTATCACTTTGTCATCCTCCTCTCTGGAAATCAAACCCCAATAACAACCAGATTCATGTAAAGGCCCATGTGGTGTGTGTGCTTTGCATAAAGTGACAGATGTGAATCACAGTGGTGCCACTCCATCCAACAATCATGGTGTTAATGGAACCTACAGGGACAGCTTCTCGGAGAGAAATTATTTTTTAATGGCCATCGGGCAGGAAACCCCAGTACCCCCGAGGCCACAGTAGCCGTCTGGGTTCTTGCTCAGGTACTGCTGGTGGTAGTCTTCGGCATAGTAGAACACTTGTCCCTCTCGGATGTCAGTGGTGATGGGGCCAAAGTCATGCTTTGAAAGAACCTGTGGAGAGAGGAAGAGAAACCTCAGGACCCAGTGCTGGACACAGGACTCTTTGAGAAGGAGGGAGCGGGGCCAGCAGGGGACACATGGCTTAGGTCATGTGCTGGCTCGACCCCTTACTGCTGGATCATTCTAGATGGGTACTTATCAATCTGCCTGGGTGGGCTGGGGCTTGAAACTGGATGTACATCAGACTTAAAACCATTTTCTTTTTATTACGTTCATTTATTTATTTGTATACGTGTGTGTGTGTGTGTGTGTGTGTGGCATGCATGCACAACTTGTGAAAGTCAGTGTTCTCTTCCTACCATGGAGATTCTGATGACTGAACTCAGGCTGTCAGGCATGGCAGAGCGAGTGCCCTGACCTCCTGCTTTAGAGCCTAGGAGTCAAGTGTTTGTTTGTATAATTCATGTTCCGTCCAGCATGACAGAGCTGACAGGCAGCTCCAAACCTCCTCCAGGGCAGCAGCAGAGCCCTGTGGTTCTCTGGTTGTCCACGAGGAAAGAGGACCAGAAAGCCAGGCAAGCCAGGGGCTCTGTGCCAAGCTGGGGGACAAGCCCCGCCCACTCCCACTTCACATGAAGGGCTGCATTCTGTGGATCCTGGAGTCTGTGCTCTGAGCTCTGAGCCCGGAACCTGGACATTCAAGTCAGAGGAGGACATGGCCTATGGGCCTGTGTGGGGCCATCATAGTCCTCTGTGACCTAGTTTATGTCTTGGTGGCATCTGCTTCCACAGACAAGAAACACGTCAACACAAATCGGGGAAGGAGAGCGGAGCTATTTGGGGCAGGAGACAGATTAGGAAACAGACATGGCTCCCTGTGGAGCGCAGCCTTGCCTTTTTCCCTTTTGGATTTCAGCTGTGTTCTCAGTCTATTTTATTGTCAGTTGCCCTGAAGTGTTCGAACATACGGCATTAGAAGCTCACTCTGAGAGCTGAGTTTGGAGCAGTGAGCCTGCGCATTGATGAGGGCGCTGGCTGGGCTACAGTTGAGATGAGCCGGACCCTCAAATCTGCCAGTCAGCAGATCTCACCTCTATGCTCAGTGCCGCTCACTGCTTCAGGCTCTCCCTACTCAGCCCTCTTAACTAGGAGGGAGATTTGCCGCATTAAGGCCGAGCCTGCCCGGAAAGACTGAGGATCAATGTCCAGTCGGACCACACAACACAGAGGAGCCATAGATTTTTTGTTTTTGGTAGGCAAGCAATTGTTGAGGGTTTACTATATGCCAGACTCTAGGCAAAGACTTTCAAGTGTTAATATCTGTCTCGTAGCAGCCACCAGTGAAAAGTTTTACTGTCCCCAACCATATAAAAACTGTATGTGAGATCATGTGTCTGATGTACGTGTGTGGCCTGATGCCTGGATACCACACTGCTCAGGTTCTAGTACCAGCACTCACCCATTTTCTGCCCCACTCATTGGAGACACCAAAGTGGAATTTAGTGGCAGACACAAAGGAGGGCTGAGATTTGAGAGGCTCAGTCACGAGGATGGATACAGGCGCCTGTAAGACTCTGCCTCAGTCCCCCCTGGTCACCTCTGGGGTCTTTTGTTCCTGGGCTGCGGGCAATTGAGGCCTTGTGGCAATATGTTTTTGTGGTTTGGGGATGACCCTATATTGTCAGAGTCTACTGCTTTTCTAGGCCTCTGCCCTAAGTGCCCTTCAAAGGAGTCTGTGAACACCCGGTTCTCTCTGCAAACTTCATCTCTGAAACACCTTGAAAGTTCTCTGCTCCATGGTGGAACCCCGGCTAGCTCACCATCTGGTACCAGAGTTTTCAGGGAAAGGGAACCTCAGGAGGATGAAGACTTGGGCCAGAATCTGCTGGCGTGGCTCCATCAGTTGGGGCAACCTCACTACAAAAAGGGTGGGCATGTCCTGGGAGTGCCGTAGTAACCGGGGCCATCAAATCATCACCAGCCCCTGAAGGTGCAGCTGGCTCTGGGACACCGGGTGGAGGTATGGAGGATAGAATGTTCCGGTAAAGAGCAGCTCCACGCCATGAAAGTACGTACTATCTGCTTCAGGTGGCAGGGAGCTTGCAGAAAGAAAAAGTCAGGTCAGCGTTTGGCATTCTTGATCCAGGACAAAGCAAAGGAGATGAGAGCTCTGTGATCACAATGGCTCTGCCTCCTGTGGCTGGGTCTACACACTTGAGACAAAGGCTGAAGTGAGTGGCATTCACACCTTCCTGGTCTCTGCCCAGAGGTGCACACACCTTTGCCCTCAGACAGCACTCTCGTTCTAGGGGCATCTGCTTAAAGGGTGTCGCCCTCCTTTGAACCTGTCTATGTGGGTCTCACGCTCTGGGAAGGGGACTCCTGTTTTAACCTCAGCTACACTGCCACCCTAGGGTCAAGGGGGTAAGTAAGTCCTCTGCTTCCTTCTTCCCTTCCCAGGTCACCCAGGTGTCTACCCTTTGCCTCCTTTGGCTCTTGGGAAGGTGGACAGGGCCTGGCTTCTCCTCCTATATGGCCCACCCATATCCTCTCTTTCACAAACGATAGTCCTTGTATGGATGAGAGGCAACCCCATTCTTGGGACCTTCCAGAAGCTCCTCGAGGCTGGAATGTGGGTAGAGGCCTCTCTGAACCCTCCTTTCCTCAGAGGCTGCCCTTTCCACCCAGGGAACAACTGGGCAGTACTAGGGAGCAGGGGGAGGCAGCAGAGCTGGGATTCAGGCAGTACCAGTCTTGGCCACAAGATGGCAGAAACTTCACTCATAAAACCTCTTTGGAAGCCATAGGAAACTCATGAGACAGACTTTTTTCTTTTTTCTTTTTTCTTTTTTTTCTTTTCTTTTCTTGAACCCCACCCAGCCTAGGAGACTGGCTCTTCTTTCAGGCCCTACTAGTCACCCCTTGGCACTGAAATGGGTTCTGGGAAGGAAGACTGATGAGGTTGGCTCAGATCTGCCAGGCATAAGGTTCCTGTGCTGGACAGACCCCTGTTTCTGACTTGCAGGCAGGCAGCCCCAGCCTGGTTCACCAGGTGCCTCTTCCTTGGCCACAGGCCTCTGCCAGGACCAGTCCTTCCGGAGGAGAGTGCCGGCTGGCTGGACCATTCCCTTCCCACCTCCCATCTTGCTGACTTCAAAACAGTGTCTCAGAATCTCAAGAGTTCAAGGGTTTTGTGTCTTTGTTTTTTCTCTCTCTCTTTCTCTCTCTCCTCTCTTTCTCCCCTCCTCCCTCTTCCCACTCTTTCTCTTCTACTTTCCTCTCTCCCTCTACCTCCACTTTCTCCCCATCTCTGTATCTCTTTCTCTCTCCCCCCTCTCTCTCTCCTCTCCTCTCCTCTCCTCTCCTCTCCTCTCCTCTCCTCTCCTCTCCTCTCCTCTCCTCTCCCCTCCCCTCCCCTCCCCTCCCCTCCCCTCCCCTCCCCTCCCCTCCCCTCCCCTCCCCTCCCCTCCCCTCCCCTCCCCTCCCCTCCCCTCCCCCCTCCCCTCCTCTCCTCCTCTCCTCTCTCCCTCCCTCCCTCTTCCTCTCTCCTCTCCTCCCCTCCCCTCCCTTTCTCTCTCTCTCTCTCCCTCTCTCTCTCTCTCCTCCCCTTCCCTCCCCCCTCTCATCACCTCTCTCTACCTTCCTTCCCTCCCCTTCCCTCCTCTCCTCTCTTTCCAGTATTGGGTTTTTTTTTTTTTAACGTATGCATAAATGTATGGGAAGGATATCACTTTAAGAACCCAGGTTGGGGTGACACTTGGCTCTGGAGATTTCTAGGTCCCCTAGAAGAAGGAATCAGCCCTACTTTTGTTCTAACCCTTTTCTTTCCTTTCTCTGACGTGACCCAGGGAGCCTCGCAGGCCTTCCTTCTTTTGCAGATCCCACTGAGGAAAGCTTCTCTCTGTCCAGTGGGCACTGCGCCAGGCTCACTGCTCTCCTGGGAAGGCATTAGCAGGCACAGGAAGTGTGCACCCTGCCAAGTCTTCCCCCACCCCCACCCTCCTGAAGGAGTCCCCGCTGACCCTCCATATATGTCCCTCTTTTGTGTCTGAAGAGACCCTATGAGCAAGCAACTGTGGGGTGGAGAGCGGCCTTCCTCCAGAGCCCAGTGACCTCAGGCCCAGACAGATGGCCTCAGCCCAGCCGCACCTGTGAACACCACAGATGTAAGGAAGTGTCCAGCAGGGGCACAGTGGGCCCATCTGACCTTCAAGGCCTGCCTGGGGAAATCCATTCTTTTAATAAAATTAACAAATAAATATGGCATTCTGCTTACTGCAAATGCTCTAATAAGTTCGTCATTAGTCACCGACATCCCCCAAGTGCCCAGTAGACCTGGTGCACGGCATGGAAACCACATGCCCCTCCATCCCTGGGAAAGTGGGCCAGGGACCCCTCAGCTCAGGCCAGGTGGAGTGGCAGCAGGGCCAGCGAGAAATATGTCTGGCCCCAGAGCCAACTCTGACCCTGGTCCTGATCCCAGTCTGAGAAGCTTATGAAGAGAAGCGGACACATTAGCAATAAGGAAACTCGCCATGAAGGGTGGGGGGAGGTACCTATAATTCAAATTTCCTCACCCTCTGTTATTGAAAGTAACATTAATTTTATTCCAAACCCCATCTCTACCCACCAAAAGAATTTAAGTGTTAGATTTTTATTTATGTCGTTATTTGTAAAATGTATCTGTGTATTTAATCAGTGTTCACTTAAACATGTTAATGGCATGAAATCAGTTTTCTATAACAGAAGTTAAACTTGGGATCCGCAGGATCCACAGAAAACTGGGGTCTGACTTCTAGGAGGCTGGCTTCTCTTGCCTTAGGGGGAAAGGTCCCTCAGGACAGGGGAGGGGTGGAGGTCGATTCTTCAGACTGCCCTCTAGTGGCACAGGGAGCTTGTACCAGGGACGATGCTTGACTGCTTCTGAATCTAGAGACTGCTTAATTTCCTTTTGGATCTAGTTCTAACGAATTCTTTGCTATAGTGTGTCTTCACACACACACACACAAACACACATTGACACACACACACAGATACAGAGACACAGAAACACACAGTCACACATGGGGGATATAGATACATAACTCCCACATGGGGGAGTGGGGGAGGAAAGGAGGAAAGGAGAGAGAAAGGGAGAGGGAGACAGAGATGGAGATGGAGACACAGAAATACACAGGCACAGAAATACACAAGCACACACATAAACACACACACACAGACACACACAGTCACACACAGACATATACATACTCTCACACACACAAAGAGGCAGAGACACAGAAATACACAGGCAGACATACACACACACACACACACAAAACGAGAGAGAGAGAGAGAGAGAGAGAGAGAGAGAGAGAGAGAGAGAGAGACTGATTCACATATACACACAGGTATGAACACATAGGCTTAAGCTTAGCCCGTGCCCCTGTCAATGGTATTAGTCTCCGGGCAGCTTCCAGGTGACCAGAATGCCACACATCAAACTGTCTGGGGATCAGGATGGGGAGATGGAGCAGTGGATAAAGGATGTCACATAAGCATGAGGACCACAGAGCCAGCTGTAATGCTAACACAAGGGAGGAAGAGGCAGGGGGGTCCAGGAGCAAAGCGGCTGACCAGAGTAGCTGAGTGCCAAGTTCTAGGTTCAACTGGAAGACTCTGTTTCAATGAATAGTGACTGAAATAGACTCAGTGGAGAGTGACTGAAGAACTGATTGCATGTTAACTTCAGCCTCCACACACATGCATACATAACACTGCATATGTGGAACTCATGCATATGCCACACACAGAGGAGAAAAAAATGTCTGGAGGTTCTAAAGTGATTGGAATGCCTTTTCATAAAAAAACTACTAGAAACAAGACAAGCAGCCATTTTCCATTCTGAGCTGAGCAGAGGGGTCTGCATGTGCGTGGTACTGTGTAGCACAGAGCAGGAAGGCCAACCAGCTAGAGAGTAGGCTTGTCTACCAGTGTGGCCCAGGCATAGGAGCGGTGACTGCCTGGGAAGAACAGGGAGGACACTGGAAGGATGGATGGTGCTGTACCCGTGAGTCAAGCATTGCCATGGCACATACAAGAAGGACAGGTTCCCAGGATCACGGTTCATGACAGGAGACAGCTGATACCCTCACAAGGCTGAGTTATAGTGCACCAGCCTGTCTCTGCCTTGAGACCCTCAGGGAAAGCAGAAAGGGAGGTGGCACGCTTACCTCTAATTCTGTCTTAAACCTAAGGCCCGCCTATGCAAACGATAGTTCCCCATCAGAGAACTTGGCTTCTGAGAGAACATGCTGTGTTCTGGGGTGGTGCCCTTCCCTGCTTCTTCAGGTCTACCACACAGTTAAATGGCTTCCATAGCTATTCCTCTGGCCTCTGCACCCATGATGTGATTCTCAAGGTCTTCCCAACCCCTGACTTGCAAAGCAAAGTGGAAGGTACTACAGGCTGAGCTCTGTCCCTGTAGAAGGGAGGGTGGCTGAGCTCTGTCCCTGCAGAGGGGAGGGTGGGAGGACCACAGCTGTTGGCTTGGCCAGTGAAGATCTGAAGCACTGGTGGACTATGGCCACAGCTCAGTCAAAACCTACATCTGTGTCTCAGCCAGATCTACTGAATTGGAACCTGCATTCAAAAAAGATCACCGGAGTGGGGTGGGGGTGGGGGCGGGCAGATGGCTCAGTTGGTAAAGTGCCTGTCACATAAGCATGTGGGCCCGAGTGTGACCCCTGAACTCACATGAAAAAGGCCAGAGTCGTGCCTGTACTTTCAATGCAGGGACCGAGGAGGTAGAGACAGATGGAGCCCCGGAGTTCATTGGCTGGCCAGCCAAGTCTACTTGGTGAGCTCCAGGACAGTGGGAGACTGTCTCAAAACCCAAAGTGGATGGCACCCAAGAAGCAGTACCCAAGTGTCTCCTGTAGTTTCCACATTTACACCAGCACACACATGCACACAGATATGCAGAGAAATAACCCAATGGGGCCCACTTGGCAGGGACAACCTGAGAAGAGTACCTTTTATTAGCTAGAGTGAGGCAAAACAGGAGTGGTAGAGATCTGAGAGCTTGCTGGGGCCAGTTCATAACTCTTCCCAGGATGGCTCCCACAGCATTCTCTAGGGCTCCACCCCATCCCTGGGGTCACCTGTGCACCAGGCAAGAGTCCTGTGACCAGAGATATCTACGAAAAATCCCAAATTGTTGAGGTACAAAGAACTTCCTATGTGGGTGTGGAGGTGGGAGAGGGTCATCCAGGTTGGAGAATGTGTCATACAAGTAGGACTGGACTTGGGTGTTCATAGAGCTGCCCTGAAGGCATGAAGGCCTCCCCACATAAGGAGAATGTTACGATCAAAGGCAACGAAGAGGGGGGAATCGTGTGTTTGTCGTGTTCTGGAAGGTCTGGAGAGAGAGGAAGGCAAGTCCTGGGCTGTCAGGGATGAACAGGAAAGGGGTTGATCCAGGAACCCCGGGAGAGAAGGCCCGGGAGTGTAGAAGCAGGAGGAGATGCAGATGGAGAAGCAGAGGTGGGATATCTGATGGTTTACTTCCACATGTCCATCTGAGTGCCCAGCTCTGTGCTCAGTTTGCCCACCTCTCTACAGCACAGTGGCCATGGGGGCAAAGGGACACTTGAATGTAGGCAAAGGTGGCAAGCGCCTCTGAGGCTCCCCTGTTTATCTGCAGCGAGGTTTATAAGTGACTGAACTAAAGTGGGGACCCAGAGGAAGGGGGTGGCCCTTTCATGTTTCCCAGGGCTATATCTCCTCACATCTTCTAAGTGCCAAATCTTCCTGGGGGACCAAGAGGATCCAAGTCCCTTCCCTACTGTCCAGGCACTGACTGACTAGTGACCTTCTGCTGGATGCAAGAGGTCAAGGCTCATAGTCACATGGCTGATGTTACAGGCTGTGCATCCCACTTCTAACTCCTCGCATCAATCACTGGATCAAGGCTGGAGAACCCCTCTGGATTCGATCTTGTCATTGACATCTGCTGGTGGTCACAAGAAATTCAAATGACCTTGTCTTTGAGTGAAGTTTCCTTTTGTGGCTTTCAGTTGCATGAGAAACCCCTCTCCCTCTCCCTCCCTCTCCCTGTCCCCCTCCCTCTCCCTGTCCCCTCCCTCTCCCTGTCCTCCCTCCCTCTCCTTCTCTCCCTCTCCCCATCCCTCCCTCCTTGCCTCCCTCACCTCCCTACCCCACCTCCTGCTTTATATATCTTTAGGGGTTATGATCTGCTTTTCCATATCTGCAGTCAATTAAGAACAACCTCTGTTTTTGCGTGTTCCTAGCATTCATTTCACAAAAGAAACCACTTCTCATTTTCTCAGAAGAGCCAAGGACACTGGTTTTCACCTTGGGGATGAAATGCAGATTTCATTAAAAAGAAAGATCCTTCATCCCAAGAGACTGAATAGAAAAGGACTCAAAGCAACATGGCAGCTGCTGGAGCTCAGAGCATTGCGTTCCACAAAGCCTGGAGCTTTTCTGGGTGCTGCGTCCCACTCACGTTAGAATCTCGGCAACTCCAAGACTGGTCCCAACTTGTACAGTACAGAGTGGCCAACTATGTTGGTTGTTCCCAGACCTTGGGGGCCTCCTTGGGATTAAGAACATCTGCCGTAAAGTGAGAAGAGCCTCGGGTCACAGAATAGTTATAGATTCTGTGTCCAGTTGTTATACAAGCATTGGTTGGTTGCTGCTACCCGCTGGAGTCTTTGTTGTCCTCAAGTGTGAAATGAGACAGCAAAACTTGGAGAAACCCTCTTCAACCTTCTTTCTTTGACCTCGTGTCTTCCAGAGCCCTAAAGCTTACAGTCCAGCAATTAGTATTGCTACGTTTGCATCTTGAATAGTCTCCAAAAGATCTTCTGCTGAAGACCTGGTCCCCAGCCTAGGGGGCTATGAACCAGGTGAAGCCATTAGAAAAGTGGAATCTATTGTGAGGAACTCAGGTGATTGGCAGAGTACCCTGGAAAGGACAGTTATGACCCCAACTTCTTCCTTTATATTTTTGCTTCCTGGACACCATGTGCAAGAGGCCCAAAGCAACAGACCCACCAAATTCAACTGACAACTCTGAAACCATTTACCAGAATAAGCAGTGTTTTAACTGGACTCTCTGGTATTGTGTCACAGCAATGGGAAGCTGGCTATTAGAGTTGTATAAGCATCTTTTGTCCATTCTTGCTTCTTAATGCCTCCCGGACTAGAAAATGTCTGTTGACTTATCTTCAAATTCATTCTATTTCTTTTGCCGACTCGGCCTCTCCCTCTAGAGATGTTTTTCATTTAAGGTTGAAGCTTGGATGGTTAACCTGTTTCTGCTTACTTCCAAAATGTCGACTTGGTCTTCTGATTTATAATTTTTTCACTTTACTTTTGAGACAGGGTCTCAATGTACCACCCTTGCTGTCTTAGAATTCACTATGTAGACCAGGTTGGCCTTGAACTTACAGAGATCTGCCTGCCTCTGCCTCTTCAGTGTTAGGATTAAAGGGGTGCACCACCAGTTGCTTTAAATTTTGTCTCTTACTGAAATATCTTTTTCATGAGATATTGTTTCCATATTTTCCTTTAACTTCAGACTTGGCTTCTGCTGTTTTGTTTTAGTATGCTTATAATAGTCAAGTTAAAGTCATATGTAGTAAGTTCTACTTCATTTTCTTTTCTTTTCTTTTTTCTTTTTTGGTCTTATAAATGTCTTCTGAGAAGTGGACATTTGGAGCCATGTATTGTGCTCTGAATGTGAAGTGTTTGAACACTTGGTCTTCAGCAGGAGGGATAATTTGAGATGGTTATGAATCCTTCAGACAGTGGAGCTTGACAGGAGGAAGTGAGTCACTGAGGGTAGGTCTTGAGTTTAGCCCACCCAGGCCCACTTCCTGTTCACTGTTTTTATATCTGATTTTGGATGTAATACGATCAGCTGCCTCCTGCTCCTATTGTCACAACTTCCTTCCGCATCATGGTGGACCGTGGGTACTATCCTCTGGAACTGTAGCCAGAATAAACCCCTCCTTCTTGAACTTGCTTCTGGTCAGGTATTTGGTCAATGGCCACAACAACAAAAGCAACTAACAAACATACAATCCAAGAACTCCAAATTCAGGTCACTGTGTAGTGACTCCTTATGGTTTATGTCAATGACACTATTGAGTTGGCACTCATGGCTGGTCTCTGCTTATGTTCTTAGAAGCCATGAGCCTCTACCTCTGTGGACTTTCTCTTTGTGTGTTGGAGCACAGGTGCTGTCCATGTTAGAGTAGTTTCCACTCTACCATCTCTTCTGCTCTTTCCTTGGCTTGGGGTCCTGAGTCATAGTGTCAAGGGGAAAGCGCCCTCCACTGACAGTAAGCATTGCATCAGGAGAGGGAGGTGAATGGGTTCCATCCGCATGCACGTGGACGTGATACAAGGCAAGAACTCAACAGGAAGGCACAAAAGAGCAAGTGTAGAGTCTCTTCCTCAAGGGAAATGGAGCTGCAAGAGTTGGGTGTTGAGTATCTTGGAGGGCTAGTAAACGATTTTTAGGAGAAACAATACAACCCAAAGAGCACACAATGGCCTGGGACAAAGTTCCTCTCCTGGGGAAGGCAGGTTAGAGCATGGTGAGGGACAGAATTGTACCTGGAACAAAGTTAACTTCTGACTGAGATAAAGTCTTTGGGTGACCTCCCAGAGACTCCCTCAGAAGAACAGATCAAAGTCTGTCTGGGCTGGGGACTTTGAGTCTCTTTGCCAGTGGCTAATCTTTCCTGTTCTTTGATGAGATTCCTAGGAACGGGGGCTTAAGAGAATGACATTTCTTTTGCAAGAACTTTCCTCCCTCTGGTGAGGGAACTTCAGAGACAGCCCCTCCCTGGGTGCCTGGGGTGGGGACAAAAGAAGGTTAGCGAGTCCTTGATTCTGAGGCAGCATCCACACCTTCCAATGTCTTCAATGCAAAAGCACACAGCACGCCAAAGAACTGTGCTCCTGGTGCTCTTTCCTGAACTCGAGCAGTGCCTCTTTAGACGTCTGTGCTTTTGGGTTGCGTGCTCATTTCTGTCCTCTCTAGTTTGGGGAGTTCTTATAAAAAATGTTTGCCAGGTGTAGTTAAGAGCACAAGTCCTGTCACTCTTGGGTAAAGACATAGGCGTGGGTCTGCTGAGTCTCATGACGTTAAGGTGTGTTCAGCTAGTAAAACAATTTCACAGTGGTTTTCCCAATCGGTGGTACCAGTTTGGACATCTCACCTAAGATGTTTGAGAGGCTCCTGGCTCTCTCCATTCTTGCCCTGGGAATTGTCAGAATTTGTAACTTTTTCATCCTAACTGGAAGACATGGAACACCAAGTTAGCTTTAGCTTTTGTTTTCTTAATAATGATTTGGATACATTTTAATTTTTACTATTTGCCCTCTGTATACCTTCTTAGGTTAGGTATATATTCCAGTATTTGTGCGTGGGTGGATGCATGTGTGTGTACAGGTGCATATGTGCATGTGTATGTACATTCGTCTAGAAGTCAGAGGATAGCCTTGGGGGCCATTCTTCAGGCTCTCTCTACTTTTTTTTTCTTCAGTTTAAGAGACAGGGTTTTCTTATTGGTCTGGAACTGACCAAGCAGGCTAGGCTGGCTAGGCAGGGAGACCTAGGTATCTGCCTGCCTGCTTCCCCATTGCTGATATTACACGTCAACACCATGTCTAGCTGTTTTAATGTGGGTTCTGGGGATTAAACTCAGGCCCTGTTTTGAGGTATCTCTCCAGCTCCCCACCCCGTCTTTCTTTTTCTCAAAACAGGTTTTCTCTGTGTAGCCTTGGTTGTCTTGGACTAGGCTTTGAACTTAGGAGTCCACTTGCCTCTGCCAGGGTTAAAGGCATGTACCCACATATCTAGCTTTCATCCATTTCTTAACTACTGGTTGGTTCTCATTGTTGGTCTTCTGATAACTCCAGGTATATTCTAAAGTTGTATTTTGATAGCCATACATAACATCTGCTCCCTAAGACTCTAGTGTGGTCCCACTGTGCTCCCTGCTTCTCTATCTACAACACAGTGTGTCTACTGTGAATAATATCTTTATCTATATATGCATCTATTTGCACACACACAGAGAGAGAGAGAGAGAGAGAGAGAGAGAGAGAGAGAGAGAGAGAGACAGACAGACAGACAGACAGACAGACAGACAGACAGAGAGGGAGAGTGCTTTCGTTAATCAGGAAATTTTTTTCTGTGCCTTTTTTCAGATATTACTCACGGTGCTAGGGAACTGGACTTGACTAGTTTATAGCCCCAGAAACTTAGAAACTTGGTATTTTAATAGATGTGGCTTAGAGATTAAATTAAGAAATACACAAGGATTTCTGAGTGGAAAACCAATCATACGCTCCCATAAGCTATCAAAATGTGCCATTCTATGTTTATATAGGCTGCTCGTTGTTATCAGCAAATCTCTCCTTCATTAAGAATCAAAACGTTACTCAGCACACCCAGTGCTTAAAGTGTCCTGGATTCTGAAAGAAAGCAGCCTCTATTTGGAGGTTTATGCAGCAATTTCAAGTGGGCAGTTCTGTGCAGCAGATATGGAACACAATGAAGGCCAAGTCCAGAGGAAAGCACCCAGATCTGGTGATAAATGCTTCAGTTAACAGTGATACAGCTCCCTATCTGCAGGACGACTGGCACACTCTTCTGGAACACACAGAACCAGCATTCAATAGCAATGTGTTCTTAAAATTCTCTTCTGCCAAGTGAAAATAAAATTGAAACTGGCCATTTAATTGGGTTTTTTTTTATTCACTGATTAAGACAATAAAAATTGTGCTTGTTTCAGTATTAAGGAATTAAAATCTCCCTTGAGACTTCCTCTGCCCTGGGCGAGGGTCCATCTGCCCATCGCAACAGGCTGGCCAGCTTGCACACAGCGATTCCCCCATGAGCTGTGATCTGAATAACTTCACACTGCACTGGCCAGGTCCCAGAATGAAATGCTGGGCCTTTAAATCATTACCCAAGGAAACTAAAAATAGGACTGTCAATTAATACATGAGCGATAAGAGAAAATGCACTGAAGATGTATAGCTGCTCTGGCTGAGCCTCCAGCCTTGCATGGCTGAGAATATAGATGACCAGAAAAGCAAGAGAAAGGCAGCTTGGTTGGCCTGTTGGAGAGCTGAGGAAGCCAGCGGTGTGGGAGTGTGATGCCTCTGCTTATGTGTGTCCCTCCTGAGAATGTGTAGAACGTGGCTGTTTGACTGCAAGACTGGATGTGAGGCTGCGGCTGATCCACATATGACTGCTTTGTTTTAGACAATAGCACCCCTCCCCACCCCCACTCCATACAGGCATCACGAGAAGATTCTGAAAGCATGTGTGTGTGTGTGTGTGTGTGTGTGTGTGTGTGTGTGTGTGTGTAGGTCAGACTTACAGACTTCCACACAAGCTGCTTTGGCTTCTTAGTACTGAAGCCTGGGGGATTTACTTGACTTATGCTTTTGTGTGTGTCTCGTGTGTCGTTCTGTGGAGACCTGGGGTTGATGTTAGCCATCTTTCTCTGCCATTTCCCACCTCGTATTTTGAGACATGGTTTCCAACTAAACCCAGAGGTCCCCTAGCAGGCTGGGCAGGCTGGCCAGTTGAACCGCCTCTCTCTACCTTCCCTGCTGCTTATGTGGCTCTGGGGATAGGACTCAGGTCCTCCCTTTACTAAGTTGTCTGCCTAGCCCCTAGACAGGTTAAAAAAATTTTAACCTTAATTTAAATGTTTTCTAGAGGAAGAAAGAGGGAGGAAGGAGAGAGGGGCGGAGGGAGGAAGGGAAGAAGGGAGGAAGGGAAGAAAGCATGTATTAGGGGTGAAGACTCAAAATAGGCAATGAGTCCTATTTGCCAAAACACAATTGTTATTTTCTTCAGCGCTCAGAAGAACTGGAAATCCCTTCAGAGAAGAGAGCTAGAACAGAAGCTAATTACATCATTTGCATTTGCATATAATTGGTATGCCTTCCGGCTAAGACAATAAAATCCGTGTTCGGTAGACTTCTTGCTAAGGCATGATGTATTTCAGTTGCAGCACTGTGTATCTGTAGGTGTTAAACATCTCCCATTACACCCTCAGCAGTCCTCAGATGGACAGAGGTTGCTTTTGAACTGGCCTGAGCTTGGCCAAATCATATAACCTTTGGGTGACTGATCTTGAGGCCTGGCTTCCTCTCCTGTGAGGGGTAGGGGTGGGGAGGATGAGAAGCCCTCTTTTCAGGGCTGTGCCCAGAAAGAAATGCAATCACGTGGATTCAGTTTCGGCAGCAGTTTTCAGGCTGCCCTGTGATGCTACGGTCTTTCTGAGGTCACAGAAAGCCACAGCAGGGGAATCTTGAGGAACAGATTATGCCCTGAGCAGGCGGAAGTTAAGAGCCTGGCTAGCTTAAGCTGCATCCCACTCAGTTGAGTGGCCCCATTCTCATGCATCATCCAGATTAGTGGTGCTCTGGGGACACACAGCCAATAGGCTGGATGTCCTATGCTAGCTTTGGGGACACCTGACCAAGAGCTCCATCCCACCCACATGTATCTTGGATGTTCCAGAGCATCCAGCTGGAGGGAGAACCTGGACGGACAAGGTCTGGAATGACTATCTCCGTTCATGCCCTCCTAAAACCCCACATCCTGGGCTTCCTAGAGTCAAGAACTACAATGAGCAAGTCGGAGCTGGGGTTGGGGTGCTGTTCTGTGCTGGCCTGGCTCTGCACTGTGCACTATCCTGCTTGCATTGTGATTACGGTCCCATGCAAGCCTTACCACAGTCCCACCAACACCTCCGAGCTCTAGCCACTACCTGCCTTTGTCTATCTGTCACCCTTAAGCCAGTCTTGCTTGTTCATGTTACGGCTCTAAAATGGGTCCCCCCAACACCGACGATGGACACAGGGGGCTGAGGAAGCTTAACTGTGAAGGTTCAGGGTTTGTCATTATTCTCTGCTCTGTGAAATGTGGGTCTCTGTTTTTGTCCTCTGTTCAAGGGCACACACATACAACTCATAAACTTGCCCAGCCCTGAGAGAAGTCCCAGAACTTTCTCCAGTCCGTGAACCTCATGGTGCACTAGTGTGGCAGAGAAGTAGCCTGAACCATGGATTTTACACAGAGAGAGAAAATTCCTACATACCTTGCAGAAGTCAAAAATCAGAAGCAGACAAATGGGGGACAAGACAACACTGCTGTTTATGCTTGAGGCTGTTCTGAAGTGACAGAGGGGTGTGAGAGGTACAGGGCGGATAGTGCGGAGGACAGAAGACGCCCACAAGTCTTGAGCCATGCTGCCCCAACCCTCAGAGAGCTGAAGGCTGCTTCTCTGGGAACCCCATAACCCTTTTCCCGATACCTTATCTACTTTCAGGACTTTGGCCAAGTCCCTCAACCTTTCCACACTTGACTTGGCTCACTTCTAAAACGACAATATTATCCTTTGAGGTGTTACTTAAGCTCACAAAATACAGCAAGTGGGCCTTACTTTTATTTTCCGGATGGATAACAGAAACTTAGAGGGGTTCAGTTGCTTGCCCAAGGTCATACAGCTGACAAGCGGCCATGACCAAAGGAGACCAGACTGGACCATCAGTATTAGACTTTCTGCCAGTGCCTCTAGATGGAAACACTATCTTGCCTCTCCTCCTGGACATGGGATGACTCCTTTTCTAGCTCCAGCCTGGCTAGAGGCTGTCACTCCACAGAGATTTACATGGAAGGGTAGAAGGAGAGTCTGACCTTGTGTTGGGAAAACAGGAGACAGTGCAGGCTTCTGCTGTGTCATTCAGATCCCATTCTGGTCACTCCGGGTGCCTGATCGACTCCCCACCATCCTTTGTACTTTATAAGTCCACAGTATGTGTGCATGCATATGTGCACACACTTGGTGTTGACCTCTGATTCTTTCCACCACTCCCATGATCCCCAGCACTCCGGAGGATGCCGTTTACTCCTTGACTATCCAGATTCCAACTAAGTATCACGAAGGGAAGAAGGGAAATGGCTGGGTAAGGAGCACAGAGCTTTATTCTGCCCCCATCTCTCTGTCTCCCTCTTTGAGAACCTGGCACTGGGAACATAGCTCTTGCCTGCCAGGGACAGAGCAGCAGAGACTTGGCCGTGGTCTCAGCCAGATGTCACTCTCATCTGGCGGCCTTGGCTAGCTCAGTGTTTGGAATGAACAGCCCAAACATGGGGCAGGCGGGGCCCCTGTGGGGATGTGGGCAGAAAAGCTGAGCCCCAGCAATGCCCACAACTCTCTGTTTAAGGTGCAGGCAGGCAGCAGGAAAGGGGACATCGGAAGGGCAGCCACTTTCCCTTCTGACCCCTTCTCCTCCTGGATCCCTATTTCAGCTGTGGATGTGGCCACATCTTGTTATTTTACCAAAAGACCAGACTCCCATTCACCTCTTTAGGGAACAGCTCCCGGGAGTCTTGTGTGTCTTCCGTACACAGGACCCCACACAGGATAACAGATGGAAGGAGCCAGGAGTGACCCAGACCCTGCATCTGGAGCCCTGGGGCCACTGCAGCTTAACCTTTGTAGCCTCACTGGGCCAAGGCCAAAGTCATACCCAGGGAGCTATGGAAATCCCATCCTGCTCTGCACCAAATGTACCAGCAAAGACATACATAGTCCTGCTACCATGATGGATAGTGAGCTGGGCCTGTCTGGAACAAGGACTCACTAGATTCACAGACTATCAAATGCTGAAGGGCCCCAGGCTGAGGTGGGGGCCCCTGGAACCTTGTGGGGGTTCTAAGAGGATGCTGGCTTCACCTGCAGCCAGAGGCAAGGTGCCTCAGAATAGAGTGAGGGTTGATCAGTATGTCAGGGACCGCATCATCACGTGCAGGGGGGTGGCACCGTGCACTGCCTGCCAACGGGCCCATTTCGGTCACCATCTGCAGCAGAGAGTGGGACACCTGTCAGAAACAGCGGCTGACGGCAGATCGGAGTGTGTGTGTGGGTGCTTTGTGGTGGCCTGGAGCTGGGCACGCTGCCGGCCCACAGGAATGCCAACCGTGGGCCTGGTGTGGAGAGAGGCGGTGAGAGAATCCCGCTCCTCACTTCCACACAGGCAGGGCAATCACTGAAACTTCCTGCCTCCCTGGACATAGATTCCACCTGTTGTCTCTCTCATGGACAGAAGAGATAGCAGGGTTCCCTGTGGTGAAAGAGAAATGCCAGAACAATCCAGGAGAGAGCCTAAGACTTCCTGTGGTGAATACCCCAGGCATCTCGGGGGGAGGGGGGGCTGGCAACTGGGCATATTCCTGGCTCTGTTGGAAAGAGTGTCCCCATGTGTGTGGCACTGAAGTAATAGGTTGGGCCCTTTCTTATATGGTCCACCCTGACGGGGTTTAATCTTTCAAAGTATCTGGACTTTTCTTTTTAGATAAATGAAGTTCAGTTCATCAACATAAAATAAAAAACTTAATCCTGTAACAATTTGCAGTGAGAAATCTTTCCAAGTGGGTTTTTGTACACCACCATCTGTCATGCTTCCCCTGGCCACCAAGGCTTCATGTGTTCCTCATGCTAAATACCCATGCTCATGGGCTTGCCTACGCTGCTTCCAGAACTACAACCATTCTCAGTAGTATGTGTGGCTTTTGTACCTCTTCCCTATATCAGAGGACTGAACTCTCAAGGGTTCAGAGACTCAAGGAGTCAGAGAGCTCAGGGTCAGCCATTTGCTGTTACCCATTCCTGTTTGTCAACACACCCTGAATTTGTTGGGCCTCAGCAAGTGCCTGTGGTTGGGGGAACACATTGGGCTCCCTGGCATAGGCTGGGCCTACCAGAATGTGGGATATATGCTGTGGTCTCTAGTTTCCCAGGGCCATCTGATAGCTGGCCTGCCTTTTGAAGGTAACAGCCCAGCTCAAAACCCACATCTCAGATAGGAACAGTCACAATCCCATTAGAGGTGCTACCAGCCTGGGTTCTCTTAGCTTCCTACCAATCTGGGTCACCTCAGCAGCCACAGGGTTTATAGGGTCCTTCTGCAGGAGCAGGGACCCCAGCATCCCTGTGCCCAGCTGGTTCAGCTCAGGTCTGTTGGGCTGTGTGAAGACGTGGTACTCTCCCTCTCACAGGGGGCCATAAGGTTTGTCCCTGTGACTGGGTCTGTCACTTAGAGATGTCACAGTGTGAGGCATCTGGATTCTAAATTCCTTGCATCTGCTTTTTCTCTGGGTTGGGTCCACTGTTCATTTTGTCCTAGGTGCCAAGTTCCCAGAACCTTCCCTGAACAGCCCCAGAACATTTGCATCTATGGCTTCTCATTGATACGGCTGGTGAGCAAGAATCTGCAGCTTCCTGGAACTAAGTGTGGTGGCTTTGATGCACAGAGGAGTTATTATCTAGTTGACTTGACGCTGCCACCTTCCTTCTGGGTACTTGGCCCTTACTTTTCTAACCAGGGGGCGCTTTGGCTGTGGGGTCTGTGGGCATAGAGTTGAGTAGACATGATGCCCTTTTCAGTCCTCAGAAACAAACTCTTCTAAATAGCTGGAGAAACCAGGCTTATGACCAGGGCCACAGGAAGGAAAAACAAATGTGCATCTTAAACACTGAGTGTGGAAAATTCCTTATGGCTTCTACACTGCAAAGGAACTCCCCATTGATACCACGTACACACATCCTCCTGGGAGCTTGCAGGTCACTTGCAGCTAAGCATTTTGTGCAAAGGGAATTTCCTTGGCATGCCCTTGCCCATGTTTGGATGGGGTTTCTATGTCAACCATGTTGACATAGTCTTACTGCTTTTGTGCCTCTCTCCCAAGATAGCCTCCATATTTGGATAGGGGTCCAGTTGCTTCCACTGAGCAACCTGGGCTATGGGATGGCACACGGTGAGTATCATATGGTTGCTCGTTAGGTATGATATTGTGCAAAATGTGGGTTCAGAGTTTCCCACCTCAGGGAAGACATGGCAAGAGGATGCTCTGTGAGTGGGGAGGACTTTCTACCATGAAAGCCCTACTGGTTGCAAGAGACCCACCAACACTGCAGCTGGCTGCAGTAACAGGGCCTGTCAGGGCTCTCCACCATGTCCTGAGAACCTGGCAGGGACAGATGCAGTCTATAAGGCAGCAATTCTCAACCTGTGGGTCACGACCCCTTTGGAGTTGCATATCAGATATCTACATCATCATTCATAAGAGAAGCAAAATTACAGTTATGAAGTAGCAATGAAATGATTCTATGCTTAGGGACCTGTATTATAGGGTCACAGCGTTAGGAAAGTTGAGGACCATGCCATCAGGGCTTCTTCCCAGGTTAGGGGCAACTCCATATCAGCCAAATGCTTGGGAATGGGAAGGAATGAAGCCTAGTACAGAGGAAGTCATGGGAGTTGTGAAGGGATGGGACAGTAGCCATCATCTTTTGAAGCATTTATCTGTGGAGTCTAATACATTAAGTATGTTTGCAGTATTGTGCAGACACCACCGTCACCCATTTCTAGAACCTTCCCATCATCCCAAACAGAAGCTTTACTCATTAAACAATGGCTCCACAGCTCCTGGAACCTCAGCTCCATTTGTCATCTCAGTGAATCTGTCTATTCCAACTGCCTGGTAGCTGGATTATGCAGTCTTGTCTGCTCGTGTCTGGCTTATTTCATATTGCACCATGCCTACATGGGCCACTCAGATTACAGCTTGTATTTAAATTTCACTTCTTTTCAGGCTAAATGTTATTCTAGTATAAGTGTAGATCATAATTATTTTTGTCTATATGTTCATAATAAATGAACAACTGTGTTGTTGCTCTTTTGACTATTGTGAATGACAATATATGGGTCTTAATCTACCTGTATGCCTGTCATAGTGTACCTATCACCTATGTCCTGTGAATCTTAGTGTACCAATGTTTGAGTTCCCACTTTCAATTCTTTTGAGTATATACTTAAGAATAGCATTGCTATGTGCCCTGTGACTTTTCCTGGGTGGCCTTACTTAAGAAATGTCTATTCATTACAGATAAAGAGGCCAACAACAGAACAAAGAAAGGATTCCATCCAGGTCCATCTTGGTGAACCAATGTGTTTATCGATCATGAGTGATTATAGGCAGCTACATGGCCAGAGAATCTCATGGGCAGCTTACAAGTAGCTACACTATAGAACAAGCTCCACTCACTCAATTGTTTTCCCTTCTCATGCTGGTTCTGTTGTCAAGCTGGCAGAGTCTAGAATCACCTAGGAGATGGTCCTCTGAGAATGTTTCTGAGGAATTATCTTAGTTATGTTAATTGGTTTGGGAGGACCTACCCACTGTAGGCTGTACCATTCCCTAGGCTTCAGGTTTTGGACTAGATTCAAAAGGAGAAGCCTAGCTCAATGCTGATGGTCCTTAATTCTTTGCTCATTTGCTCTTGACCATGCATATGATGGGAGTAGCTGCTTCAAGTTCCTGCTGCTTTGATTTCCCCACAGTGGTGGACTATACCTTGGAATTGTGAGCTAAGTAAATCCTCTCTATCTTAAGTTGCTTTGGTCAGGGTATTTTTATTATAGCAACAGAAAAAAAAAACAGAATAATCATATACATGGGGAATTGAGGGACCTATTGAGATATCATGAAGGTTTCTTAGTCTCCCTAGGTTCTTGAGGAGGGAAAGTGAATAGGCCCAACAACCCAAGGAACCTCCTGCTGGTGATCACAGATGCTCTGATTCAAGTTGGCAACCATTATGGACCATGAGATGCAGGAACTTTTTACTCTTTGAGGAACCACCCTAAAGGGGAGTGCCTTCTTACATTGTCATAGGCCACAGGTATCAATATGTGCACCTCCTCCCAACATTTCTCATTCTCTATCTTCTATATTTTAAAATAACATTTATCCTTGAGGTTATAAGTATCTCACTGTCATTTTAATTTGGCTTTTTCATTTTCTTAATAAGCACTCCTTTATGAGCTTATTAGGTAATTGATACCTTCATTGGTGAAATGTCTGTAACACTTTTTTTTCTTTTTTCTCACTGATGAGACCTGAACCCAAGTATCCAGATAAATAAGGCGGGGGCTTCTGTTGCTGACCCACAGTCCAGCTGCTGTCCATTTTCGAAATGTGTTATTTGTACTTTTCTTATAAAGGGGAAGTATTTTCTACAACATGGGAACTAATTCCTTACCAGATGCATGACTTGAAAACCCTTTCCTCAGTTTGGTGGGCTATCTCTTCACTCTCCTGACAACTTGTAGATGCACATAAGTTTTTAATTTGATGATGTCCAATTTATTTCCTTGTCTCGAACTGTCTGTGCTTTGGCTATTGCAGCCCAGAAACCAAAGTATAATTCCCTCAAATCTTCTGAAAATCCAATTAAGATTTTCCTGTGTGTCTTTCCCGAAAGGTTCACTGTTGAAGCTGTGGTCTAGCCTTGTGGTCTATTTTGAGCTTTATTTTGAGCTGTTGCACAGTGTAAGGCAAGGACTCAAAGCTGTTTTGCACACACCTCCGATCTGAGATCTGGGTGTCCCACTGTCCCAGCACCATCTGTTGAAAATACCGACTTTTCCCCATGACTACCTGTTATGGTGTGAATGTGAACTGTCCCTTAAGAGTTTGTGTGTTTGAACCTTCAGCCCCCAGCTGGTGGCGCTGTTTGGGAGGCTGAGGAACTTTTGGGATGTGGTGAGCCTTGGCTGGATGAGGCAGGCCACGCTTTTGAGGTGATGGCTCAGCCCTGCTTCTAGTCTTGTTATCTGCTTTGTGATCTCCCATGAGCTGATGTCTCATACCCCCACTACTACTAATAAACTCATCTCAGCTACTATGGTGTACTGTATCCTCTGAAATTGGGAACCAAAATACCAGCTCCCCCACCCACCCAGGCATTTTGCCACAGGAACATAATAACACTCTTGTGGAAATCAACTGATCATTCATGTGAGTCCTGCCCTGCTAAACGTGCCCCTTTGCCTTCTCTTCACTCCACTGCCACCTCAGCAATGTGACTCTCACAAGAAGATCATCCTGACATCTCTACTAGACTGTCATGGCCTGCAGGGTGAAGGCCTCTACAGTAGGTACAGAGTTCAGAGTCAGCCTGGATCCACAGATGTATTTCTTCTCACACATCTGTTCCCACTCCTTGGGTTTCCCTTTCATCAGCCACACTGTGAGGATCCTTGATATTCTTAGCTTCAGCCTTGATCACTCACCTCTCATACACACACAAACACACACACATGCAAGCACATGCATACCACCTACATACAAGAACATTGCAAGCACACAGTTGAATTAGCTCCATGTCATGGAGATCTCAAGACCCTGGCTCTGATTTGTTCACTGGCTTCCTTCCAGAGAGTATTCTCATTTCTCATCGAGTCTCAGCCCTGCCACACACACACACACACACACACACACACACACACACACACACACAGAGAGAGAGAGAGAGAGAGAGAGAGAGAGAGAGAGAGAGAGAGAGAGAGAGAGAGAGAAAGAGAATCATTCTCCAGATCCCAAAGAGCTTCTGGTCCCAGTTATTTGAATCCTCATGTCTTCTCCCATCAAGTCCCTTGTCAGGAAGATCCCCACTTCCCCACTCCACCCTGTGTTTCCAGAGCAGCTCAGTTGTCACCTCCTTGGTGATGGCCCTGGATCATCCCCAGGGCTGTGCACCTCCTTCCTACATGCTGTGCATCCCTGCCATCTATTGCTCTGACCAGTACTGATACCCGGCCTTGGAACCAGCCCAGTCCCCTGTCATGCCTCTTATGCTGTAGTGGGTGGTGACCCTACAAAACACTCAGCCCAGGAGATCTCCCATGCTTCTCATCTTCGTTGTGCCAGTTTCTTTCCTTGGATATGAGGCACTTGAGGACAGACACTGTCCTCTTTCCACCTTTGCAGCCCCAGCCGGAACCTGGCACACAGCAGGTGCCGATAAATATTTGCTAAATAAAGGAATGCATGACTTCAAACTCAGCTTTTAAAGTTCTGCAGCCCTTGGAAAATTCCACAGTTTAGGCAGCTGCTCCTGTCCTCTGTGCAAATAGGCACTTTATCAGTCCAAGGCTGGCAGCAGATCTGCTGAGCCTAACTCAAGCCTCAGGCTTCTTCCCAGAGCAGTCCCTCCACTCAAACGGGGCTGCATCTGCCTCCCTTGATAGGTGCTTCTGCCAGGAGCCAGGAAAAGCTTGATGCATGCCTCCCCTTCCCAATGCTATTTTCAAAGCGATTCAGAAGCAATGGTGATATTTTTTGCCCTTAAGAACAAGACAACTTCTTTGACATAATAAGGTTAAAAAAGAAACTGAAAAAAAAAGAGAAAGAAAGAAAAAGAAAGAAAAAAACCTGCACCGCATTTCCTTTCAGCTGGGTGGAAAAAAACCCCAATCTCCAGTTCCAGCTGGCAGGCTGCTGGACTCTCGCTTCTGAGGAGAAGGGGAGCGGAAAGATCAGCCCTGTGCAGCTGAGGACTTATTTTTGGCTGTGCAGCTGGTGAGGAGTTGCTGGCAGCAGGCAGCATCTCCTCAGCACTGAGGCAGGGGCATGACACTGCATGGACGGAAGAGCCTCTTTGGGCCTGGGTACCGCACTCTCCTGTTGACAGCACTGACAAGTTAGAATGAGTCAGAGCAAAGGACTCCCAGTGGGTGACCTCTGTGGGTGCACAGGATTTGAGGTTCCCTGGGGAGAAAGGGATGCTTACTGAAAGAGTGGCTCCAGGAACCCTCCCTTCTGCCCTCGAGGACAGTCCTCTGCAGAAAGGGCAGTTACACTAGAGCAACATGGGGGCAGGAGGACGAAATGGCACAAAGTCAGAGTCCAGGTTCTCTTGCTATGAAGAGAACGGTCCTAGGTACATCACAAGGAGAGGGTGAGCAGCCCTTTCACGTAGTGTGGATTGCCTATCCACCAGGAGTGTGGGAAGAAGAACCATCTTTGGGTTGACTGAGAGGAATCCAGCTTCTTAGATTTGGGGTGTGTGTGTGTGTGTGTGTGTGTGTGTGTGTGTGTGTGTATGTATGTATGTATGTGTGTATGTGTGTGTGCACACTGAAAAAAACTGGGGGGAGTCTATGAAGTTATCTCTATGGCCAGTAAAGACCTTTTTTTTTTTTTCCCTTGAAACCTGGTCTCCTGTATCTGGGGCTAGCCATAAAGTTGCTATGTAGCTGAGGATAACTTTGAACTTCTGATCTCCCAGCTCCACCTCCTAAGTGCTGGGATTACCACCTCATCTGCTATCATACCTGGTTTATATATGCCGAGGATTGAGCCCAGGGTTCCATGCATGCTAGGCAAACACTCCACCAACCAAGCTTCATTCTTAGTCTGATACTTACATTTTTTTTAACAGCCTCCAAAATGTAGATTCCTATATAGGACTTAAAAGATCCGTTTTCTTTTATCACAAGCATAGCATTATTACCAGTTTGCTTTGAGCTCTGTCTGCTCTGCCTGTCAGGGTGATGATATGACAGCCCAGGGTCAAGGTTAGCTCAAGAAGGAGCAGAGGTGTCTGTCCACTTCGTCTGTCAGAGCAACGTGACAACAGCCTTGTTTCTCTTTTTTCCCTTTTCTGGTAATTTAGAACAACAGGAATAAAAAGTCCTAAAGACTGAGAAAAAAAAAACAGTCTTATTCAAGAGGGAGTTTAGTTTTTTTTTTTTTGCATTAATATTCCATCCAGATACCCAATATTTCAAAAACATCTTCCTGTTCAATGTGGCATATTTTAAAATGAAAATCTAAAGCAAGAGTATGGAGTAGGGAGAAGACTCAGTAATGCTCACTGGCAGAGTGGCCTCTGCTCAAACTTAGAGGTGTGTGCCAGCCTGCTTTTAGCTCCAATCCTAGATGAAACCATGGGGAAGAAAGGGCTCTCTGTCAAGGGGACCTCTGGACAGCCCATTATAAAGCCTGGATCAGCCAGTGGTGCTAAGACAGGGCATCCAGCCCCTGGCAGCCTCTCTCCTGCTCCCCCATGGCATGCTGTACTGAACTCACCCACCAGAATCCTGGCCCCCCAAACCCTATGGTCTTCTGCCTTTCCTTGCAAATGGGCTCGGCCCAATGGACACTCATGGAGCTTCTATAAAGTACCAGAATCCATGTTTAGAAGAGAAGGTTCTAGTCATTTGGACCCTTGGTTTGTTTATACTTAACAATTTATTTCATAAACATCAGAGGGGGCTCAGAAAAACACAGCAGGGCCAGAGGGAGTACATGGTGTAAGAGATCTGAGGATCAAGGTAAAACAAACACCCATGGGTCACTAGGTCTTTCCCTGCTGCTAAAGCAGAAACACAGCTGTGATATACAACTCACAGTATAACCCTAGTCTCCAAGCTGTCTGGGATTGAAAAGCCTTACATAGAATTCCAGGGTATGAAAGGTGGAATCTGGCACACAGTAGGCACTTGAGATGTTGCTGCTTGGATGAAGGCCATTGACAGCAGTCTCCAAGAGGCCATGCCTTGGGGCACAAATATCAGACCAGTGGCCCTAGGAAGGCTTTGCTCAGTGACTCTCACCAAGATCTGGGAGGTTCCATGGGAGCAGGCCAAGAGCCACCATGGTAATAGTCTGCTGCCATCTCAGGTTGGGGCCACACCCCATACCCTCACCCTCAGTGGACTTGAAGAACTTCATTCACTCAACAAATTGAGCCTCTAAATAAAGGTGCCGTGTGAAGAAACAAAACAAAACAGAAGTAAAACAGAACAAAAAGCAGGAACTAGAAACACTTCTTTTCTTTTTTTAGACAATGTCTCACTATTGAGCCTGAGCTGGCCTAGATCTCAACATGTAGAGCAGGTTGGCTTTGAACTCATGCCTGCCTCTACCTCCCAAGTGTTGAGATTAAAGATCTGTGCCACCATGCTGGGCTAACAAACATTTCTAAGGGCAGCGCCCCTGAGTAAAGAGTAAATGCCCAAGGGCATTCAACAAACACATGAACTGGCATCACGTTCCAGGCTTCACTTGAAGTCCTTCCCCTGCAGAGCCTAGCACCATCTGCACTCATCCTAAAGAGCAGCGGCAGCAGGCCGTGCTCAGGGGACCACACTGTGAGTTAATTCTCATCCTGGTCCTAAAAAGCTATCTCAATACCATTTCCCTGCTCTGTGTCTCTAGTTTCCCTCCCAGTGGTATCTCCCTTCAATGATACAGCCTCTTCTGCACTAAGCTCTACCTGTGGGGAAATGAGAACTTGTTGAACCGACACATCTCTGTCTTTGAGAAGTGGTGTCTCCTTCCACAGCTCCTGCCACTTGATGGTAAGTAGACTACAGGGCAGGGGAGGGCTTGGGAAGGGAGGAAGGGGTGTCTCTGAAGAGCATGCATTGCAGCGATGTGAGGCCTTCCTTCTGGCAGGCTGTGCTTTTGCCAAGGATGGAGAGACACACAGAGATGGGTACTTCCATAAGACCCTGATGAGCAGTGTGGACAAGCCAGTATTTGCTTGAGTGTGGCCCACCTGGACAGCCATGTAAAGACTGACAGAAGCAGGAATCTCTATGAAGTGCCCCGTTAAACTTCAGCCGAGGGCTATATGCTTCAGATCACCTTGCTCTTTTTGCCTCTGAAGCAATAAGATAATTTATAAATAAAATAAAATGAACTGTCCATAGTCTCATGGCCTTTGGCATTCTTCAAGCAGGTGGAGCAAAAAAAAAAAAACTGTGAAGAATGTGGAATAGATGGGGGATGGGTGTTTTCCCTGGGCTCCAGGGAGCCTTTCAACTGACCTGTACTGAAAGAACTTTTGTAGACAAGGTGCGCACCATCAGGAAATGTAGACTTTCCCAACATTTCACCATGAATGAAGAAGCAGTGATTATAATATGCCTGGCTTGTAGTCTTCTTAGCTCAGTGGGCAGCATGTCAGTCTTAAAGTATGCCTGGCTCTGAGTTGAGGTGGATTATGCAAGATGCTACCCAGACTTCTACAATAACATGCAATCTGGCCTGGACCAGTGGCTTCTGCCTCCCCTGCTCCATTCATGTGGCCTCTTTGTGTTCGTGTGATTTCTTTGAAACATACGATGCAGGTGCGTAGTGTCTTTGGCAATAGGGTCTCATCTTCATGTTTTAGTCCTCGAACTAGCTGAGGAGCCATTGAGAAGTCATGGCTTCTGGGGAAGGGAGAGTTGATTTTCTTTTAGGATGTGTCCCCCAAGTAATTTGTCATTCCCCAATGTATGGCCCTACACCTATGACATACTGGCAGCTAATTGGACTCTGTGGACTAAAGATAGTGTACATGAAGATTTGAGGGAAAATGATAGGAGTAGTGGGGAAAGACTAAGGGTGGACTTGATCAAAACGTATACACACAAACAAGTCTCAAAGAATAATTTAAAAATATTTTTTTATAGAAGGAAGCTAATTGGTAGAAAGATCAGAAACTTATGGCCCTGAGCTATGTGTAGCTAAACATACTATGCATAAAAACAGTCTACAAGGCCTTCTGGAGAAGGCTGGTGCTATGCAGATGACCCACAAAGGATCAGAACTTCTTGAGGCCCAGCTCACTAGCCCACTTCCACTCAGGAGTGTCCTTTTCCTTCCTTAATAAACTGATAGGCTAAAGTAAATGAAATGTTATTTCTGCCATTATCCTTGTGTTATTAGTCCAATTATCCATCTGGGACACAACAAGATCTGGAGCTCTCAGGAGATGTGCTCTGGACTCTGATCTATAGCAATCTTCTGCCCCTAAATACAGCTAGAGATTTAGAGTGTTTGGCCTTTGCCCAGTGGTCTAAGAAATGGGCTTGTCAGTGCAAGTGCTTTGCTGATCATTTAGCCCTGGGATGGTAGAGTTTGTTGCCACCATTCCCCCACCCCCTTTGCTGGGCTGCACAAAGGGAAGGGGGAAGTGGGGGGGGGGGCTTGGAGTCTCTGCCTCTGGTAGAGCTCTGGTGCTTGGAGATAGTTTGTTTGAAAACACAAGCTATTATCTTTGGGACCATAGGCTCTGGCTGCCAACAGTGCAGGTGCCTAATGCTAACTCTGGTTTCTTTAACAAAGAAATACCAAGCAGCCTCTTTCTTCTGGAAAGACTCATGAGGACAGCTCTCAGAAGGAAGATGAAGTGATATAGAGCTAGCCAATTGCTATCAAATCCCTAGAAACCCAGTGTGAACATGGGTGTGGTTCTGTCTTAGGGTCTAACCTAGGGTTTGTAGCAGATTTATGCTACGTAAGTCCTATGAGCCATCCAGTCACAACAGCTGTCTGGTTATCATTTGCTGGGTGGCCTGCAGCTCACATGTGGCATTCTCATGTCAGACCTACTCACATACAGACACAGGACCTGCACAGTGACCAGGTGTCTGGTCACATCGCACCAGTGGTCATCCTGATTCAAGTCAGTACAGGTTTACTTACTGGTCGTAGAGCTGTCTGACCATATCCACGGGCTGGTGACATAACAGAGCAGCTGCCTCTGTGCAGGTTAGACGCAACACCAGGCCTCTGTAACTAGGCCATCCCTGAGCACTTACGTGTCTGCACCGTGACTGAGTATGCAGACCTCTTCTGGGACAGCCACGAACCATGCATTCTGTTTACATCACAGTCACTATCTCCAATGTCACCAGGGCACCTTGTGTTCAGAGCCACATATGCACAGAATTACTGTGCCATTCCCTTCGAGGGAGGCATTTTTGTGTGCCTAGAGTGCAAGCCCATTTCACCCAAACCTAATAGATCCCTGTCAGCTATATAACAGACATTAGCACTTGGGCCCCTCCTGAAAACTGCACCAAGGGAAACAAGGGAGCAAAAACATGGCTACCCTTGTGAAGGAAACCATCAGCCTGGTACCATCCAACGAGTGCGGCCAGAGTCAGGAGCAGAGCCCAAGCAGAAGGGCCTCCAGCCTTCTCACACTAAATAGAAATGCTTTGGGGGTAGGGAGGCTGCTTTCTGATGTTCCTGAATTCTTTTGGCACGTGGGACAGTTATGGGTAGCGAGAGAGGCCTTGCCCTTGTCGTGAAATGTGTGTCCCAGGCATATGGGTCATTTTCATAGGGCGGGAACAGCACTTTGAAGTCAACTAGTTTGACTTTTTCCAATATCACCAGTGACAAAAACAAGGAGCAACAGGAACAGTGATGGCCCCGGGCCACATCGCTGATTCTAGCGTGATGTATACTCACAGTGACATACTTAGCCAAGGGGTGTTGTAATTACAGGACATGCTTGGCCACTGAGGGTTTTTACCCACAACAAATAGAACATCACAAACCAGGTCCCAGGAGAGGGCATAAGGGAAAGACGAAGGCAGAGAGTGGAGCTCTGGGCTAAGAGCAGAGGGGAGGGGATTGTGGAGGATTGAACTAGGGGTCCTCCTGTTCCTGTGGCAAGCACTTCACAAACTGAGCCATGGTCCTGGTCTCGCTGTGCTGCTCCACCAGCCCCCCACCCACCCTTTTCTTTTTTAGGTTTGATTGTTTTCATCTTCCAAACGGAGACTCCAGTGAGAGACAGTGCACAGAAACAGCTTGAGAGCCACAGTCTCCACTTTCTGACAAGTCTCAGATTCCGGAGCTTGCTGTGCAGTCGAGGCTCATTTTGAACTCACAGATTCATCGACGCCTGCCCAGAGGACGCTGGGATGAAAGGCACATGCCACTGTGACCAGCCTTCTCTATACATTGCTCACTTTGCCTTCCGTCCTGTCACAGATGCTTGGGGAGCCCGTGGGCTTCTATGGTGGGCAAGGATGGGGACTGTGGCTGGCTGAACAGCCTACAGCATAGCCAGACTCTGGAGGATAGCTGGCCAGACTACCTACCAGGGGTCATTAGAACCGCACACATACACCAACCGGACAACTGCAGGCTACACTATGAGGCACACACAAGGTCACCCCTATGCAAGCCAGAGTGGGTGTCTACAATGCCACATTGTTACTGCTCCCTCTCGTCACCTTTGCCAGCTCCTCTCTTGCTCTCTGCAGAGTGCTTGCTGCTATGCCTTTACCCTTGACCTCAAGCCTTCCCCTGGTGACTCAGGCTAGTCATGATTCACCTGTGCCTGCTGATACCACTTCAATGTCAGCATCTCCCATGTGCGTAACTCTCTGTCCCTACCTCCTCACTGCCTGCTGGGAGTTTCCATGTGGACTGCCCAGCAAGCTCCTCCAGTGCCAAGACTAACCCGGAAGGCTGGATCACCTCCTAATGTCCCGACGACAGACAGGTCTTTTTTGATGCCAGGCTGCTTGTCTTAGGAAGGCCAGACTATGGGGTTTCACCTTCAACCCACCCTTCCGAACAAGGCCCTGACTTGGGGCTTTTATGTTTCTCCTTATGTCACTCAGCTTTAACAAGCATCTCCCCAAGCTGATTTAACCAGATACCCCCATGCTCACCGTGAGATCCCCTCCATATCTGATGGGAATCCCAACCCACCCTTCGGTGGACAGAGGCAGAATCCTCCCCAACTCTCGTGTACCACCACACCCCACTCCTGGGCTCTGACTATCTTCTTCTCTGCCCTCTTCAGAGTTGAGCATGACCAACCCCAAGACTCCATTCTAATAGTACCCCCGTTAACAAAGGCGTTTTCACCCCTTCTAGCAAAGTATAGAATTGCTTATTTTTCATTTACTGTTCCCAGATAAGACTGACATGACTCTTACCTCGGGTTCTCAGTCTGGCCACCCCTGAACAACACTCAAGTTAAATATCTGACTGTGGCTGGGGACTTCTAAACACTGCACGGGTGATCCCATGCACAGCCTAGGCTGAGAACTTCTCTCCAGACACCCTTCTCTCCTCCCCAAGAGGGTAGAGAAAGCAACGTATGCCCTGATTTCTGTGGTAAGGCCCCCTGGAAAGGTTATCGTGTGCCAGACCACCACCAGGTCTTTCTCAGCATTCCCTTAGACTTTGTTCCAGGGCAGGGGGTGGTTTTTCTGTACTGCCAGCACAGCACAGGGCCACCAATGATCCGCAGTGAAGGCGGCAGAGCAAGTGGCTTGAGGATAAGGACACGCTTCTATTTCAAAGGGAGAGCCACCGCCCCCTTCCCTTCAGGGTGCAGAGGAATTGTCACGTGTTGTTCAGGATGGCACAGCCCTATATGCCAGGCGTCTCTAATTTAAACTACAAGGTCTGGGCTCAGAGCTATTATATAACAGGCAGGTGAATGTCATAACATTTTAGTGTGTGGCTGTCTGGAGCAGAGGTGACCTCAGGTCACAGAGAGGAGTAAACATTAAGGATGCGGACGAGTTTGCCTCCCTCCTTCCGACCCTCTGGGGAAAGAGTGGGGTGAACAGATGAAGATGGCCCCGAAGGTTTATATCCTACTATCTGACAGAACCCTGAAGAACATGAATGTTTTTGCCTTAGCTGTGCCCACATGAAGCCGAACTTGCTGCGTTGAAGGGCATTGGGGCAGGAGGGGGTTACAGAGGTGGCTTAGAAGTATCCCCAGCTTCTCAACTTATCGCTGGGCTCTGTGCATATGGAGTATGGCCAAGAGAGATTCAATTTGGAGTGGCCAGAAGAACAATGCCTCCCGTGCTCCCTGGAGTAAATGCACCTTAGACTCCTTCCTATTTCGAAGTGTCAGAAATGGTTTCCTAAACGTTTGTGCAAATGTCAAACTCACTGTCAACCCGAAACCACCTGGAAAGAAGCTAAGTGACAGGTAGTTAAATTAGGAAGCTATAATTTCACTGAAATGTTTCGGGGACCTTTTCAGCCACACGAAACAAACTAAGTGGCTTTCAGTGGGGCTTAAAGTAGCCTGAGTTAGAATAGACTACATATGTCAGCCTCCTTCACACATATGCACATACACACACACACACACACACACATACACACTGACACAGGGAGTTGGGGGGTAATGGCTGCTCACGTACAGAATGCATAAAGGCTTGATGGGTTCTCTAAGCCACTCTTGCAGACTCCATAGATGTGCCCACTAGGCCTGCACACCCACCTCTGCCTCAACTACAGATGGCAGCCCGGCAGCCCAGCAATTTCTGTCATTGGCCCACTTCTGCCATCAATGGGCTCTGTGATCCTGAGCTGTCACTGGGCTTCCAATGCTGCCTCTAAAGTCATGTTGGCAATAGAGTTACTCTCATGGATGCTTCTGGAATGCCAGAGAAACCCCTACTCCTTGTCCTTTCTAAAGAAGAAGGTCTGGAGATTCTATTTTCAAACCCAGCACTGCAAGGGAAATGGAAACTTCTTTTCATATTATTTCCTGTGTGTGTGTGTGTGTGTGTGTGTGTGTGTGTGTGTGTGTATGTGTCTGTGTGTATGTCTGTATGTGTATCTGTGTGTTCCTCAGGCATCATCTACTGTGGCTTTCTGAGGAATCTCTTACCGAGGTCCCTGCACTTGCCATCTAGTCTGGACAGACTGTCCAGCAGACACCTTCCTGTTCTACCTCCCCAGCACTGGGATGAGAAGCACAGGCCACCACATCTGGCTTTTTATGTGGCTTCCATGGATCATAGTCAGATCTCCACACTTGTCCAGCAAGCACTGTACTCACAGAGCTACTTCCCTGACCCCACTACCACACAATACATCCCATAGAAGTTTTCTGAAGAGCAAGACACACTAGGGAGCAGAAGGAGTAGGGAGGGGTGGGCAGAGGAGTAGATGGGAGGTGGGTCAAGAAGTGACAAGGTGAGGGGCTGGCACTGGCTAGCTGAGTCTCTACCAGTAGCCAGTTGTTGACTGAGCAGGCCCTCTTCCAAGCTCAGCCCAGGTTTCCATTATGAGGAAAAGTCCAGAGAGCACTCTTGCCCTGCAATGATCTCTTTAGGCTATTGCCACTCTCTGCCACCTGTGAATCTGAAAGAAAAGCTACTGCACATGCCGCCTGAAGCTCTAGCTAGTAGACCCCAAAGGCCCATTGGATAGATTTCCATGAGAAATGTTGGCAGCATTCTCTCCTGGCACCACCTTTATGACTCTAGACCACAGCTCCAAATGAGAGGCAGGTGTAGAATGACAGTGTCTGGTCATTGTGTAAACAGGGCACTCAAGGTATCCCTCCCTGAAGGTCCATAGGACCAGCTGCCACCAGCAGCTCTGTCCACTGCACTCAGATCAGGGAACTCTAGCTACTGGCATCTCCTCAAATTTCATGTGTCAGGAGAAGACATGGGAGGCCAGGGCCACGGACTCCCCAAAGACCAGAGGGGAGCACAGAGCTGGTGAGACTAGGGCAGAGCCGTCTTCAGGTTCGAGACTCCTGAGCTAATGGTACCACCTGAGGTCTTGAGCAGAAAGAGAAATGGGTGGCCCTTCTGCTCCAGCTAAAATAAAACCTTAGTCAGCCATAACCAAGCTATTCAAATCCACAGCCTCTCCTGGGCTCATGACCATTGGGGCAGTACAATATCTGGGAAGCCTCTTAACTTTACTGGGTCTCAATAAAGTCACTGCCTGTGATGGTTTGAACATGCTTGGCCCAGGAAGTGGCACTATTTGGAGGTGTGGCCTTGTTGGAGTAGGTATGTCACTGCAGGTGTGGGCTTGAGACCCTCATCCTAGCTGCCTAGAAGTCAGTCTTCTCCTAGCAGCCTTCAGATGAAGATGTAGAATTCTCAGCTCCTCCTGCACCATGCCTGCCTGGATTCTGCCATGTTCCCACCTTGATGATAATGGACTGAGCTTCTGAACCTGAAAGCCAGTCCCAAATAAACGCTGTCCTTATAAGTCTTGCCTTGGTTGTGGTGTCTGCTCACAACAGTAAAACCCTAACTAAGACACTGCCCAAGATGAAAGGGCATAGCAGGGCTACAATCTAACTAGATCCTACTTTCCCAGTAGTAATCTGTTCATGCTTGCTGACTGAAACCATGCCCTGACATACCTCTGATCCTCTAGGATCCCAAGAAGGCCAGTGCCTATGCTAGGTAGGGAGTAGACAGACCCAGGGTAACTGAGTCTTCAGGACAGTCAGAGCACTCTAGGGATCCTTGCCATGGTCCCCAGATCTCAAAGGAAAGCATCTCTTCTGCTTCCACAGTCGGCTTGTGTGTGTTGCTGGCTATCACAGTCTACAGCATTAAGAGTCAGGTAGGTGAGGTGCATCACCATGTCATTCACTCTGGCAACTCTAGAAGAATGAGCGCTTTCATTCTTATGAGCCCAGCCTCTAGGGGGACAGATAAGCTGAACTACTGCTTCAGGGTGGCATAGAGTTGGCTTCTCCTAACCCTCTTCTCTTGTCATGGTTTGAAAAAAAAAACTAAACACACACACACACAACTCACACACACACACACACACACCCCAACATAGTCTTAAAAGGAGAAGGCGACTAAATGTAAATAGCCTGATAGCCTCATGCAATTAGCATTTCTCATAAGCAAGCCCCCTGGAATATCTTTTGGAATGTTTCCAAACAGAATTGTCATGGTGCTCTCAAAAAGGAGGCAAAATGGGGAGCTGTCCTAAGCAGCGCCCCTGCCCCAGGCTAGCCATCTTCCTAGGTGAGCCTTGAGAATCTTCCAGGAAGAAGAAGCCCTTCCGACTGAGTCTAAAAGTACAGGGAGGAAGCATCCAGATGGGAAAGAGATGTTCCAGGCATAGGAATCATAGGAAACAGAACAGAGAAGCCAAAGAACATCACCGTAGGCCAGTGGGAATGTGGTCACTCAAGTCAGGCTGGCACACTCTGGGGAATGGTTGGCAGTTAGTAGAAGATGGAGTCAAAGTCAAGCTCCATGGTACTGGGTATGGGAGTGGCATTCTGCAACAGACCCTAGCATGTGCAAGACCTCTGGCTTCATCCCTAACAAAAGCCCCAGCTACTTTTTTGTTTCTCTTTCCCTGGAGCGTGACATTGAATGTGACCATGTGCAGGTTAGCATTCTCTAATTAGTGTTCATTGCATACCCAGCCTTTCTTGTTTTCTGGACAAGCCAATATCTCCCATATACCTTTCAGGTGTCTGAGCTGGGTTTGTGATCCATGAGTCAGATTACAAAGAACCCAGTTTGTCATGTAATGAAGTTTGGACTTTGTCCTTTGGGCAATACAGAACAGCTCAGAGGTCACTGCAACGGACAGGGGTGACAAAGGCATGAAGATGACCCCCACAGGTCACCCTAAAATCAGTGAGCCAAGGCCTATGACCTAACCAAGTCATTTAGAAAACAACAGCTTTGTTCTTTTGATAAGAGAATAAGTCTTGGTCTTGTGGAAACAAAGGGGCTACCACTAGGGGGCGTAGAGGTTAATCAATGAGCTTGGGGTGGGGAGGGGAGGTGCTAGGGTAGATGTAGGAGCAGAAGAGGAAGGAGGGGGCCTTCCTGCTGGGAGACCAGGAGGCTCAGGAAATGACCAGAAGGCAGGCCTGGCACTGAGGCAATCGGGCTCCAGCCCTGGCTCCCCTTCTGCCCAGGCCACCTGTGAGTAAGATGAGAAGAGTTAAGGACCTGGATAAGAATGGCAGAGACTGGCCAGCTGACAAACAGCACAGGGGACCTAGGATCTGCTCCCTGGTGGCTTGCTATTTTAATCGTCCCCCCTCATTAAGTAATCTTTTCCAGTGGCCTCCACAGCTTACAAGCAAGGTTGGACGTGGGGTTGACAGGAGGTCATGTGCAATGCCCCAGAAGTTGACCTTGCTCTAGGCAGGCAGGTGACCTGTCCAATAGTGAAAAGTGACACATTGCCAAATGTGGCAGGGCAGGACAGTCAAGGATGTAAAGCAGGCCATGGTAGAGAAAGTGCTCTACAGTTGACGGGAGTGGAAAGTGACCAATGCCAAGGTTACGAGGCAACCTGAGTGCAGAGTGGACATCACAAGGACATCAGTGTGAAGCGAAGCCCTCTGGGTAGGAAGCATTGTGTGTACAAGGGGACAGAGACAGGAAGAGGAGGCTGTGACAGGCATGGGTTGTGAGTGTTTAAAAGGTGCCTCCACCGCTGCAGTGTTGTCTGAATGCTAAGATGAGGTTAGCGTGTAAGCCAGACCCATGGAGTGGTGGGCAGAGTGAGCTGATGCAGTGGCTGTCACATTGGAGCAAGCCCCAGAACACGTGCAGGGTGTGCAGAGTCACTACATAGATGCTCCGGACCCACTCCAGGGTTTCTGAGTCTGAAGTTCAGGGGCAGGCAGCATCTAAGTGTTTAAAAAGTTCCCAGAGGGCTCTGAGGCCATCAGGACCACACCTGTAAGCTGAAGGAGAGGGGATTTGCAGCCAGCAGGCTCTGTGACCTCAAGGGTCAAGCCTTCTCCAAGGTGCTCATGGTCAAGGTGACCAATGCAGCAAGGGGGCTGGGCATGAGACCCTCACTGGAAGCGCCTGCAGCTCTCAGAGGTGTTTAGGTCACTGCAGGCAGGTCAGTGGTAAGCCAGCCCTCCTGCTTTCCCGGGAGGGTGGTGACTGACCACAGGGCTATCCACAGGATGCTGCTTTGAGACAGCCGCTCACTTAACAACTCTTATAGGCAACACCTCTCCTCTGTTGTCAAAGTAGGCTCTTAAGGCATAGAGGCTGTTGACACTGGACACATTGGGCTGATCTAATAATGTACCCTGCATCTTTTTACTTTTTTAAAAATTACATTTGTTCATTCATTCTGTGTGTGTGTGTGTGTGTGTGTGTGTGTGTGTGTGTGTGTGTGTGTGTGTGTGGTGTGAATACAACATACTGAAGTCAGTTCTTTCCTTCCACCGTGTGGATCCCAAGAACAGAACTATCAGGTCTGAGGCAAGCACTATTACCTGCTGCGCATCTTGCAAGCCAGACCTTTATCTTTTCTATAACAAGGCCTGGAGGGGAAGAGACATCCAGCTATCTGTGACAGAGCTGAGACTTGAACCCAGGGTGCATGACCTCAGCCATGGCTCCTACTGTCTGTGTTGCCAGAATTCAGTCACCAATAAAAATGTCTGCCAGCCTGGCCCCCTAGGGTCTGCATCTTGAGCAGGTGTCAATGATGAGATGCTCTGGCTGGAGTCAATGCTCCCAAGGTGGAGGGGTCCCACACAGCTCTCACTGCCCACACCCAAACTGGGACCTCCCTATCCCAGAATTGTCAGGAAATTTCCTGGTGGGCCAGGGACAGTGCAGAGTGGGTTCTAGTGACACAGCTTGAGGACACAGCCAGCTCCACAGTCATAACCCTTAGCCCCTCTAAACTGGCCCTTGGCCAGTGGGAGTTAGCCTGCGAAACTACCATTAAGGTAGAGGCCCAGGGGAGGCTCCCATCTGATGGGAGAGCTGAAGCCAGGCAGCTCCATAGCTCTGAGAGACCCTCCTTATCCCCAGCTCACAGCTTCCTCCGGGCCTCTGGGCCAAACCAGAGTACATTTCTGATTAAAACAAAACAAAGCAAAAACCAAACACACCCCCACCTTTGGTCTCACCAATTCTAGATGTCTTTTTCTCAACCACCAACCTAAGATTATAAGGTTATAACCTTATGACCTAAGGTTGTAAGATCAGCTATGGCTCTGGCAGACAGAAAAAATGACTGTGAGTGACGTCAAAGGATCTGGTTCCTAACAAGGCATGCTGTGCTTCCAGTCAGGGCTCCTGTATAGATGCTGGCAGAAATCCCCTTTACAGGGATCCAGGCCACCTTCCCGTTGGGGAGGATGCCAGCCAAGAGTGTCAAGTGTAATTAATGTAGAATCATGCCGGCACACTGGCCTGGTTTTGACCCTCTGGCTGGGCCCACCTGTATAGAGGGGGAACTGTTCCAGATAGAATTGCAAGCCAGTTCATGAAAAGGCTCCACCATCATGTCTCAGTACTGGGTTGTAAACAGTCATGGGAAGAGAAGGCATAGCTCTGTGAACCTACCTGAGTGACACCCAAGGATCTGGAAGTTTTACCCAGTGCACATAGAGAATGGAGATGGCCTAAGACCCCAACCTGCTAAGTTTAAGGGACATCTTTTCTTAATGCACAGAAGGTATCTGTGGACTGGCTGTCGCTCTGCCTGGGCTAACTGCTTTCACTAGACTAAGGTCTCCTTGAGAGGTTAGGGCTTCTACTCAGTTGTCTCTATTTAGTTCTCTGCATATAGAAGCTCGTTTACACAGCCACTGAATGTTTGCACTTGTCAGAGTTGAATACAATGGGCCAATGAGATGGCATGGCATGTGTGCAGGCAAGCACACACAAGCAACTAAGTATGATTTTAAATTTTGTTTAAGCAAGTTGAATAAGGCAACTAAAGCCAGTTTTTAACTATAATAAATTGGAGAGGGAAGTGAAGCATGGAAGAAAGTATGGCTGATTATGGTTTATTATGGTAGAGAAGGCACAGTGACTAGAGCGACTACACCCATCTGCTAAGAACCAGGAAGCAGATGAAGCAGGCCATACCAAGAGGCCACAGCACCCTTAAAGGGACTTTCCCAGGGATCTATTTCTACCAGTCAGACCAACCTCCTAAAAGCTCCACGAGCCTTCAAAATGGCAGTCTGAGAGCCAAGCCTTTAAACAAACTTGCAGGCACTTCAGATGCAAACCACAAGAGGGGAGGCTCCCTTCCTCGGTGTATCAGATTTTTTTGTTTTTTGTTTGTTTGTTTTTTGCATTGATGTGACAACACTTAGGGAGGAAGGTCATATTTTGGATCACAGATTGAGGGTACAACCCATCATGTAGAAATGGCAGGGTGGACGTTCGTGGTGTTGGGAGGTATGGGCAGGACTCTTCACATCTCTGCAGACCAAGAAGCAGAGAACGGGACCATTGGTACGCTCTTTATCTGTTTCCTCTTTGCATTCAGTCTGGAAGTCCAGTCCATGGAATGATGCCACATAAATTGGCAGGGGGCAGGGGGAGGGTCTTCCCTCCTCAGCTAAAGTTCTCTAAAAATACCCTCACAGGCATGGCTATAGGTATGCCTCAATGTCTGTGGTGTTTTGTAATTCACTTGAATTATCAGAATTACCTACTGCACTCAGAAGCCAAGTCAAGGCAGCTATACATGATGGGAGTGGCTGTGGAGGCTGACTGTCAAGTCCTTACTTTACAACCTGGACAACCCCCAGCAAGTCATTGGCTGTCATCAGGTTGTGGGACACTGCAGGTGTGCTTGCTGAAGGAAGAGAGAGAGAGAGAGAGAGAGAGAGAGAGAGAGAGAGAGAGAGAGAGAGAGGAAGAAGAAGAGGAGGAGGAGGAGAAGAGGAGGAGGAGGAGGAAGAGAAGGAAGAGGAAGAGAAAGAACATTACTGTTCCTAGGTTTGGTGGAAGAGAAAGTTTATTATAGATATGTGGGAGAGCAGAGCCAGAAGCAGGGGCATCTGAGAGAGATGGGCCATGTAGGGAGAGGGGAAGAGGAAGGTAGAGGAGAGAGAGTGGCATAAGGAATAGCAGCCAGAGGGCCAAAGGTATAAAAGGGGTGAGTAACCAAAATGTCTGGATTATATAGGGAAGAGCCTCTGGGGGAAGGGCAGCCCAGCCCCCCCTGGACTGGAGACTTCAGGGTAGAGGGCAGGATATGGGAGGGACTGAGGGATGCTGGGAGAGCCTGGAGGCCAGGTCCACTTTGACATGTAAATAGGCACCCCAGCCACTTCCCCCAGGTTTGAAACCTAACTAATCTGAGAACTGTCCCTGTTCACTATGATTGTGATGTGGTCTCCCAGGGCTGAAAGGACAAGAAGAGCTGGGTGCTGGTTTAGCAAAGGATTGCCATTCAGAAGAAGCCAAAGCCCAGGGATTGGCTGCTTGCCTGGGGTTCACTTGCTGGGATGTGTAGGCCCTTGGTCCTTGCTCTTTCTGAGGCATCACAGAACCACTAGCTCACAAAAATCACCCCAGCAGGCAATGCGATAGAAACATATACGCAGGCAAGGCCAATAAGATAGCTTATTAGGTAAAGGCCCTTCCTACACAAACCTGATGATCTGAGGTCAATCCCTGGAACCCACATGGAAAGAGGGAATCATTTCTGAGTGTTGTTCTTTGTCTTTCACACACATGCCATAGCATGAGGCTGTGTGTGCTCACACACATACCAGACACACAGACATCAACCACAATAATAAATATATAGAATAAAAACAAGGAACAAAAAGAATTCACCATGTAGATCCTGTTCTGCAAATAAGAACAATGGGACTGCCTCTGATAGGACAGGGTTGCATCTATCTCAAAGGCCAAACATCCTTTTGGGTTGTCCATGGTGCTGAGCTGACAACCCCTGGAGAGGCCTCTGTGTGCAGGAGGATACAGGTTGCTCCTGATGGCTTTAGTCTAACCAGAGGTCAGGCTGCCTGAGAGCAGATGACAGCCCTGCTTTGTTCTGAATGCCTTGGGAGATGGAGAGGAGAGAAGCTGGGGGAGAGGGGCCAGAAGAAAAGGAGGGAGCAGGTGGGACTCTGCAGGTCAGGCCCCAAACCCTCTTGTCTGTGCAGATGCTCAGGAGAATTCAAAGACAAATCAAGTTGGGGAAATGCAAATGGAACAGCAGGACTCTGAGGGCTGCAAAGCAAAGACCTTGACCTGGCCAGCTCCTTCTGCAAGGTTCTGAACCCCAGCAAAAAAAGGCAACATACAGATAGAAGGATGTCATGCTGGATGGAGCAAGTTGCAGAATGTTTATATGACTGACTGCTGATCTGCAGTTAGACCTGCAATACCTTCCTTATCACAGGGCTGGCTTGTGGGTCAGGAGCCTTCGCAGCCTGCCATACAAGAAACTTGGCTTCATTACTGCTCTCTAACAGGATGCTGAGGCCTGCACGAGGGGAGTGCAGTGGCTCCAGTGAGGCACCCTACAGACCGGACATCTCCAGGCCTTGAGCTGAGGAACACCACTGTCCCCTCTATTACGGACAGCTCTGTCCACAAACCTCAAATCTGCAGTCTGTGTGTTCACTTCTGGGCTTCTCATGAGCTCTGCAGGCAAAGCGCTCTGGGATGAAAAGCATCCTGGCAATTTGGCCTGAAGAACAAAAGCCCATCAGCTCTCAGTGCTGAACATAAGGCAGCCTGACTTCTCGATCAATCAGCCTGGTAGCAGGGGAATGTCTCCCCCACATTTCCTGTGCTTGGAAGGAGGAAGCCAGGAGCAGGCTGAGCAGAGCACTGAGCAAAGGCAGTGAATGAGCACACATCTGCCCACCGGGCCAGCCCGGCTTTCAGTGGACCCCAAACCCGGGCATCACACTGACCACCTCCTTCAAGATCCTGTCAGATAGTGGTCTCACCTGCTCCTACAGAGGGCTTTCTCCAATGGTACAACTTGGTCCTGGGGTCCTTACAAAGTGTCACACCCTGCTTTTGTGCCTCTAGTCCTGCTGGCTTTTTCTCTGACAGTGTTCTCCCAACTTTGACCCTATTCAAGTGACAGGTCTGCCCCACCCCCTCCACGAGGCCTTTGTAGGCAATGATACAACGTGGTGCTGGCACCCGTCACAGGCCTGGGTTGGAGCCATAGCTCCCACCGAAATGAGTCACTCGGCACAATTTATCTAATCTTACTTTGGGAAGGAACAATAACAGTACTTACTTCATGGACTGGAAGAAGGGGACATTAAATATGATCATGCCTGTCAATAATCACTCAGCACAGTGCTTGACACACTGTTGATTTTATGAGGGAAAGACCCCCCCCCCCACCACTGTTGAAAAGGTCTATTGCGGTTCATTAAACTGGTATTAGTTATCTACAGCAACATCCCCGTTCTCCCTTCTTACCCCTCTTCCCTTCTCTCCTCTCTCTTCCTCCTCCTCTCCCTTCCCTTCCCTTCCCTTCCCCCTCCCTCTCCCCCTCCCCCTTCCTCCTCCCTGTCTTCTTGATTTGTATTGCTCCATATTGATCCTGGACCTTGTGAGGGATAGACAACTACTCAGCCACTGAGCCACATTCTCAGTCCAGGTTCAAGATCAGGGAACAATAATTAAAACAGGAGCTGCCACTTTTAAAGGCTTGTGAACGAAGCTCTACCCGATGCTTCAAAACTGGGTGCTCCTATTGCAGTCATTACTTCCTGACTGCTTGAATCTTCTCTTGCAAATCCCTACAGCACCCCCAGTCTGTCTCCAATGGCTCAGGGTTGTTCATTATGGTTTTTCCATCTTAGTTTCATTTAATTGCTTGCTGGCTGGCTTCCTTTGTTCCCATCCAGAGGGAAGTGGGAGGGTGGGTACACTCTGACTGGCTTGGTTCTGTTGCTAAGAACACGGTAGTTGTCTAAGTCAGAGTCTCAGACTTGGCTTATTTATCTAAGAACAGAGAAAGCAACCCCCTCCCTAATTTAGTCGGGACAATATGCTACAGACCCCACCACATGCACACACACGCACACACGCACACACACACACACACACACACACACACACACACACACACACACACAGTTTATCTGTTTATCTGTTTACCGTATCTGCAAGCACAGTGAAAACCATCTCCCCAGAGTTCGCTTGGAAAATTACTCTGAGCACTTTCAGTTCAATGAGGCCTGTGATGATAATCGGTTCTTTCTTAATTCCTAATTGGACCCCTCTGGTTCATAAGGCAGGGGCTGCACCCCGCAGGGCTGAAGGTGAAAGGTGGGGAGGCTATGGCCTGGCTGAAGGGATGACAAGGCTCCTCCAAGGGCCACAAGTCTGCCAGTGCTGCAGCATCGTCCCAGATTTGATCTATCACCAAACACAAGGGCAGTGAAGCCTCAAACTCTCAAGACTCTGCCTAGACCTCTTGGTGTCGGAATCATTCAGTCCACACAGAGAAGGATGGGAGGGGAAGGCTGAAGAACTGGAGAGACTTCCCAGTCACAGAATTGTGGAGTCAGGTTTTGAGCAGACTTTGTGCCTGCTATCTCCCAAGTTTATAGAGTCTGAGAGCTCAGGGAAGCAGGTGCCACAAGGCTGCCTCTCAGGCAGGAGCAGAGTCGACAGCTATAGACACATGACTGGTAGGGCCCTGCATCACCTTACACGGTAGAGGAGGACAATAGTAGCATCAAAGCAGAGAAGGATGCCTCAGAAGGGAGGTGGGGAGGGGGACCTGGCAGAGTGCGCCCAGCCTCCCGTGCTTCGATAAGGAGCCATACGCCATCAGGACAGATGACTCGCCTCTTCCTTGTCACTAGCTGCCTTCACTGGCCTTTACTTTGTCAGGCTGATGGCTGAGGACAAGAGACAAATACTCTGTCACTCTGTACCTTAATTGTTTTTCTTCTTGCTCCGGCCAAATGCCTGGTGTGTGGCAACTTAAAGAGGTTTCATGGTACATTCCATCCTGGTGGGGCAGCTATGGTAGCAGGAGGGAGGGGACAGAGGTTGGGGTGGCATCGGGAAGGTGAGACTGTTTGCTTACACCTCTGTGGACTAGCAAGCAGAGCGTGACTGGGCCCAAAGCAGGGCTGGGCTATATACCTCAAGCCAACTCTCCAGAGACCTAATTCCTCCAACTAGGGCTCAACTCAGCTCCTAAATGTTCTGCAACCAACATCTGGGGACAAAGTGCTCAATGCACAGTTGTGGGGAAATTTGACATTCAAACCATGATACTCACTGAAGCTTAAAGGCGTCCTGAGAAGGCTTTTGCTGCTCTTGTTTTTGCTAGGGAAGGCCAGGATCAGTGTTGTAGGTCTGAGGACACTCCCTCTGGCCATCAAGAGGAAAGGTCTGGAAGCACACTGCTCCCGTCCATAACCTATACTTTCCCCTAATGTAGAGATTGCATATCTCTAGGGGCTGAAGAGCCAAACCACTTCCTTTTTGACTTTCAAATGCCTTCTGGAATTTAGTTCCTTCTATATCTTATCTCAAGTTATATATGATAAAAGTAGACAGCAAATTAAGTTTCTTAACAACCATCTCTCATGGCAGAGAACTCTGCATCTTCATTGGGTATTAGAGGTATTGTGTGGACAGTCTGATGTCATCCCTGGGAGTGATGTGCTCAGGGTGAGCACCCTCAGCAGGGAGGACTGTGGAAAGCAGCCTTGGATCCTACCAAAGACACAGTCCCTCATGCCCAGCCTACAAAGATGTGTGACACACATTCTAGGACAAATTGCCAGCATCTATTCTCCACAGCAACATGGACACCTATCTGCTCCAGTAACTGCCCACGCAGACTTAAGTCACCTAGCAAAATAACAACCATGTATGTCAATCCCGGGCCACCAACAAGACTTCTCCCTGGAGGGTGTTGGGGGCTTCTTGTTCCTAAGGCAGCTTCAGATTCTCAGGATGCAATTCGGGCAGGAAGTGGCTGATAAAGAGGTTGGCAGAAGAGAATTCCCAATGCCACAGACCAGGTTCTTGCCTTCTGAGAGGATAATGAGGGGATAAGGTCACTGCTCTTGTATGACATTGTCAGATTAAAAAAAAAAAAAGAAAAAAAAAGAATGGATAACAGCCAACACTAAGTTTAAAAGTCATGTGCACCACACGGTGCAGGCATGAAATAGCTTTCCTTACAACCCTTGGACGTGAGGTTATCTACTGCCAGCTACCCAACGCGACATTCCTTGACTGGTTACGTGGGCACTCTGCCACCATACATAGAAGAGTCTTCCATTCCTGACTTGTGTCTTGGAATGCCTCACGGTGGGAGAAGCATGGGACATAGAGTCAGGAAAGCAAATTCCCCACCTCCTGTAACACTTCTGTGTGACAACAGGGAGGTCATTTCCTTTCCTTGAATGAAGAGTTTACCCACCTGGAAAGCAAAGTTTCATTTCTTTTGCTCTGATAATGTACCCAACAAAGGGGAACTTTGGAAAGGGGCTTATTTCAGCTTAAACTTCCAGCTTAGTGTCCATCATTGTGGGAAAGTCACAGTGGTGGGAGCTTGAAGAAGGTGAGGGCATCCAGAGTCTAGAGCAGAGAGACAGATGCATGCGTGTTCACATGCTCACTTGTTTGTGCTCAACTCAGTCTCTCCATTCACACTGGTCAGGATTTCCTGCCTAAGGAATGGTGCCACTCACAGTGGGCTGGATCTTCCCAAGTTAACTATCAATTAAAACAATCCCCTACAGATGCGCCCACTGGCCAATCAGATGTAGACAATCCCTCACTGAGACACTTTCCTCAGGTGATTCAAGGTTTTGTCAAGTTGGCAATTAAAGCTAACATCACAGGTACTAATGATCTCCTGGTTGGGAGAATGAAAAGGACATGAGAAACCCTTCTAAGACTGCAAAGCATAACACAAATTCTGCTTAAGTAGAGCTATGACAAAGCACAGGTTTATAAAGGAGACCTAGGGTTTGGCATTAAGTTTCTTCTTCAAGAACAGAGCATACATGTGAAGGATCTACTGAGGACAAGGTGTCCAACCTCTGCCTATGTGGTTACTTCAGTGTCAAACCTCTGCTTCTGTAACCACAGAGAGAATGAATTTATAGATGTATTTCTATTGCCTACTCTGTTTTAAACCCCAGAAAACTGATCAGCAATTTCCACATATACACACATAATTTTATCCTATTACTAGTTTGAAAACTTTTGCAATTAATAAACCTTAATCAAGCCAAAAATTTATTTGACTATTGCCCTGTATGCCCATATGATACCAGGTGAACATGAACTATCATATTTTAATAGTTATTTTAATCTGCATCCCATTTTTAAAAATTTGATATACTATAGATTTTCATGATTCTTTTACATTATTTCCTTAATTTCAGATGGACTTTGTTTGATGCAGCCCCACCAGTCTAAAACCAAGCAAGATCAGAAAAATAAAGTGTCTTACTTGGATATGACAGCAAGGCACAAAATCACTCCCTTTAGGTGGATGGCCCCTTGATCACTGTGATTATATTTTTAAAATACAGTGTCTGATCTCTAGGGCACTTTATCTGCAATTAAGGCTCTCTACCATTAGGTGGCAGTAGGGTCATGATCATGATTATCCATGTAAATGATATTCTAGCTGGAGGTGGGGGTAAGAACCTGTATTTCTTCTCTTTTCAAAAGGGATGCTTTGGAAAATGAAAGCACACAGTTGGGAGTATCTAAGGAGTTATTTTAGTTTTTAACACTTAAGATGAACAAATATGAAGTAGTTATGGCCTTTAATAACTCAACACTAAATACTTTATCACTGGTATGCGCATGCATTTTCTCCCGTTCCTAACAGATACACAGTTCATCCTAAACTCTATGAGAATCCCTCAGCCCGAGTCCTGACACCTGCTTCTGAGTTCCTGGACCCCACTTCTACAAACCCGTCTCCGTGGCAAGGGACCACAAGATCCAGCACTTTGACTGGCAAAGACCACTTCAGAATGTACTGCTCTGGCTCCTGGGAAGAAGGAAGCAAGCATGCCACAGACATCTGAGAATACTGAGACATTAACAGGGAAGAGGGGATGCTAAGCTAAAGAAAATTGTGATGCTGGACTCGGGGATTAGGGGAGGTAGACAGATTCCTCCTCCTAAGGGTGTTCTTGAGGTAGAGACTCTGTTCAATAGGGTAGCACTGTTGAAGAAGCCCCTTCAGAAATGACACTCAGGGTCAGGTGCTGCTCACGCTTGTTTTATAAGGGAGTGGTGTTTCTCTACTGCAGAACATATATCTTGCTGAGAGTCAGCCAGAGTCACACAGGTCTCATCACTAGAAGTCATCAGGGTAAGATAGGGCCACAGTAGCTTCGGCCCTGAGGGCACATGTAGCTTTACAGCCTGGGTTCCTGCGGGCCATCACTTACCCATCCCAGTGGGGACCATATTCTCTTCCCTGTCCTGGCCTTTTATCAAATCAAGCGATGGTGCCACACCTCATCCTAGTCTCAGGGTTAACGCGCCTCAGTTTTTGACGACTTGCATTCTTCTGGTCACAGTTTCACGGGTGAGAGGCACCAGACATGACGTGATTTATTCTGTTTAAAGCAGTTGATGGGCCAGTAAGATGGCTCAGTGGGTTATGGTGTATGCTGCCAATCAGACTAAGAACTAAGTCTCCAGACACACGTGGTGGAAGTAGAGACCAACTCTTACAAGTTGCCCTTTGACCTCCATATGAATGTCATTGCATATGTAAATATGTACACACACATAAGTAAAATTTTAAGAATGAAATATAGCAAAAAGAGTTGAGACTGTTTTAAGCTTCAAGTGCATTATCCCAATAATCGCTGTGTGTGTGTGTGTGTGTGTGTGTGTGTAGGTGTGTATAAATTTCTGTATATGTCTGTGTGTACATGTACATATGTCTATATTTGTGTGTTTGTATGCTTGGATACAAGTGCATTTATGTGTGTATGGAATCTAGAAGTCAACACTGATTATCTTTCTCTATGGCTCTCAAGCTTAGTTTTTGAAACAGGGTCTCTTTGTGAACCTCAAGCTCATTGGTTGACTGTGCTGGCTGGCCAGCAAGCTCCAGGATTGGCATATCTCTATCTCTCAGTGCTAGGGTTCCAGACTCACGCCACCATGTTTGATTTTACATGGGTGATGGGATCACACTCTGGTTTCTCAGCTTGCAGCACAGGAATGTTACCCACCAAGCCATCTGTCTCCTCAGTCCTCACTGCTGGCTTGAGTATGGATTTGGACAAATGGCTTTTAGAGTTGGGAAGGTTCTGTAAGGTTCTGTGGCTCCTTCCCATGGCTTTATGGCTTCTTGGCTTCCTGGCTCTGCTCTTTGAGACCCTTGCTCCTCCTCTGTGGGTGCTATTGTTAGGCAATTCTGCTTACATCCTGAGAGCCAACACTAGCACACACAAGTCTTCCCTGTGTTGTGGATTAGGAAGCACCCCTTTTCTGTCCCTTGAAATAAGCAAGCACACCTGTCTGTCTTGTCCCCTAGACTGAGAGAGTGCAGCCCCTGTCTCTGAAGAACAGCCTAGCTAAGGCTTGGATCAGTCAATCTTGGTGTTTTCTTCTTGGTGACGGGTTTCCTCAACTTCCCTTCTCAGCTTGATTACCCTCTTCCTTGTTGGCAGTGGGTGTCGGGCAGACTGTTTGTTTCCAGGGATCTATGCCCTAGTCTGGTGAGGGCCACCAGTACTGGAGGCAGAGCAATGGGGCCATCTCCATAAAGCTCTTGTGACCCCTGGGTCCCAGTGTTTCCTCAGTTACTCTGGCAGCTGTGACTAAGGCAAAGCAGTGTCCTGTGCTTGCGCTGGCTCATTGCTTAGCAGGGTAAGAATAAACTGAGTTATGTTACTTCAAAAAGAAAAGCATCCAACATACCCAGTGTGGGGATGCTCCCTCTTGATAGAGGGGGTCTGAGTGATGACTAGTCAGACACAGGTTCTCAGGGGTGGGACTCCAAGCTCAGGGCCTTAGGTCTGTGAGTCAATTCAGCCCCTGTTAGCAAGGCATCAGATGTTCACATGTGGATGTTGTCTGGGACCCACAGAGGAGGAAGGTGGCTGTTTACCTCAAGGGGCCCACAAGAGGGACAGACAGACCAGCACTTAAGACCATAGCTTGCAGGGAGGGAAGAGAGTCCTGATCCTTGCTGGGCACGGGAGCCAGCTTTTATAAGGATGTACCCCCATCTAGGCAACCTGAAACAATAACAGCTGCCCTTAGGTGCTACCCACACCAAAGCCTGGCTAAGCTGGAGCTTTCTGGACTAGAGAAGGCTGAAGGATTTAGTTAGGTGAGTCAATGTCCCCTGCTACTGACTCAGAGAGAGTTCCAGCCTCAAGAGGCCTGGCCTCTCGGGCTATCCAGGATCTTCAACCTCTCAGCTCAGCCCATCCACAGCTCAAGCAGCAGGCAGGCATCTTGGGTATAGACCTTGAGTCCTGTACTTCCTCAACCCACTCAGACTTCACACTTTCCCCCAACCTGCTTTTCCCTGAAACAGTTTCTCAGAAGGGAGCATGAAGCCTCCTTTCTTTCTCTTCAGAAGAAAACATTCCTCTAGAACCATCTGCTCTGAAAACCTATCCAGATAAGTCAGTGGCTCTTTCTCTGGGACCACAGGCCAATATCACAGGTCCCCAGTGTCCTTCAAGCTCTGCAGGTATATGCATGTCCATTCTTTTTTAAATTTTTTGAAAATGTATTTATTTCATTTTATGTGTATGGGCATTTTGCCTTCATGTATGTCTATGCACTATGTGTGTGCCTGGTGCCTGAGGAGGTAAGAAGACAGAATTGGACTCCCTGGAACTGGAGTTCTAGATTTTCTATAGGTTCTTGGAATCCAACTTGGGGTCCTCTGCAAAAAACAAGTAGTCTTAACTGCTGAGTTATCTCTCTAGCCCCTGTTCATTCTTGTCTGACCTGAAGGCTGCTACAGGTTGACGTTAAGAACAGAAGGGGTGCTGGGTGGAGAGGTACAAGTCTTTAAGCCCAGCACTCAGTGGGCAGAGACAGGTGGATCTCTGTGAGTTTGAGGCTAGCCTGGTCTACAAAGCAAGTTCTAGGACAGCCAGCGCTACATAACCCTGTCTCAAGGAAACAAAACTAAACAAGAACTGAATGGGGTTGGAGGGCCTTCTCTAGCACAATGGCAGGTCAAGACAGGCTAAGGAAGAGTGGGAAGAGAGCAGGGCCAAGAGTCCCAGGTTCAAGTGTGCTTTGCCCATGACTCAGCAAGTACCTTGGTCCAGGAACTCCAGCTTGTGCTGCCTAAGTTTTCTGTGAACCACAGAAAGGAAACCCAGTGCGATGAGGCTGAGGTAGTTTGGGGTTAGGGTAGGATGCACCTCTCTAGGACCTAGACCACTGCTCTAGGCCTATGGACCTGCAGTTCTCCACAGAGCCAGGCAAGGAAGACGTTAATATTCTCAGTCTATAAGTAGCTCCTGCGGTTGCAGATAAAATTAAATGGCATGACTATTTTGGTAGAAAGTCAGGTAAAAAAAAAAAGCCGAAAAATAAGCTCTCTGTCAAATGCCAATCCCCACCCCCCATCCGCCACACACACCCTGTTCTTTTTTTACGCCCATTTGGTATTTGTTTTTAATTCTGGCTGATTGTCAATTTTAAAACCTGATGCATAGCGTGGCTTGCTATTCCGGAGGCGTTATTTTAAGATAAAACAATGTAAATTCTGCCTTGGGATGGCAGATGGCTGGCAGTTCGCTGTTTGGCAATGCAACTGGTATGGTATGTTGAGGATTGAGAGCAGCAGGTACAGGGCTCAATTCGAAACCGCCACAGATGCTCGGAGGGAGCGGGGGAGGGGCGCAAGCTGGTCAGGAAATCGAGTATGGTACTGGGAGCTCAGAGGGGGGAAAAGATGGTAACTAGCTGAAAGTTTGCTTCTTCTGGGCTCTTCTCGCTCTCTTTCTTTGTCTTTGGCTGCTTTGTGGAGATTCTGAAAGGCCCTTAGAGGTCAAGAGCTGGGGAATGCTTCTAATTTTGCTTCAGATCAGTCTGATGGGTAAGGCTTGGGCTCTTTGAGAAAGCACAAGGCAAGGACAAAGGAGATAAAGGAAATCTGAATGTGTTATTCCACAGAGACATGCAAATAGCGGCATCAAGCAGGGAGCCTGCACCTAGTGCAGACATTGTAGGGAGGATGGACCAGAGTCTGAGGAAGACACAGAGCACTGCCAAAGGCAGTTTCTCATCTGAAGAGCCTCACCACAAAATCTTCCCTGTCACCTTCATTGTGGGGCCAGAGAGTGCACCAGGAGTTGGGTGGTGACCTGGAGAGGAAGAGGTCAGAGGGGGTCCATTCAGCGTCAGTGAGGACTGCTGAATGCTTTTTAAAAAGGTCACTCACCCGCAGCCTCCCCTTAGAATGTCAAAAAGACTCAACAAGCAAACTCCTCTGTGTGATTGTGTGATTGCTGTGTGTGTGTGTGTCTGTATGTGTGTGTGTGATTGTGTATGTGAGAGAATGTGTGAGTTTGTTGCCTGTGTATGCTTGGGTGTATGTGTGTGTGTGTGTGACTGTATGTGATTGTGTGTGATTGTGTAATTGTGTATGAGAGTGACTGTATGTGATTGTATGTGATTGTGGTTTTGTGTTGTGTGAGTGATCATGTGAGTGATATATGGCTGGCTGTGTATGTGAGACTTTGTGTGATTGTGTGTATGTGTTTGACTGTAATGCATTTCAGTGTGTGTGATTGTGTGTGTTTGAGTGTGTATGTGAGACTTTGTGTGTGTGATTGTGGGTAATGTGTGTTGTGTGTGTATGTGATTTGAATTATTTAAACTGTTTTTCTTAGTCTTACAGTGCTGGGAACACACATGGCTGCTTTTGCTAACGGCCCCCTGGGTAATGCCTGAAGCAATGTCTCTATGAAGCTGCTGAAGGTCCCCAGCACAGCTGAGGCCAGAGGACCTGGCTTGGATGATGTAACTCCAGAGTAAGACTCCCTCCTAACCTAACCTAACCTAACCTAACCTAACCTAACCTAACCTAACTAACCTAACCTAACCTAACCTAACCTAACCTAACTAACCTAACCTAACCTAACCTAACCTAACTAACCTAACCTAACAAACTTCAGAGTGCCATGATCCTAAAGAGTCACTGTATTCACTATGCAGGTGAATTCCCCAAGGACCCCTTCCCCTTCCCTTTCTGGTGTCTTGGCAGAAAAGACAAGCTAATCAAAATTTAAATTCACGGGCTCCTCTGGACCCTGAGTGATGAACAAAATGCTCTGTGAGTCTTTAGACCGGTCAAGGCTATGTGCTGTCTCCTCAGCTCAGCTTGACTAGGATGCCATCCGCACATAGGCTCCCACCCTCAGCTGAGGGAAGAGTTATTCCTCTCAGCAAACCTTTAGTAGCTAGAGTCCCTAGGGACAAAGAGATGACTCTGCTTTGGTTCCCGCCCTAAAGTCCTGCAATGTGGCTGCATACAGTCTCATCAAGATGTAGCCTGGTAGGGTCTAAACAAAAGAGACCCCAAGGGCTGAGGGGCTCTGAGCTCCTAGCTCCTCTGGGAGGGGTTGGGACCAGACAGGCGATTTTGGGCCCTTTCCTTTCTGACCTATTGCTCTGGTGAGGAACACAGCATCTGTGGTCTTCCTTCTTTGTCTTCTGGTCCAGAGCAGAACACTCCATGGCCATATTCCCTAGCTATGAACCAGACATCTCCCACCAGAAGATGAATGGGAGCTTCTGGGGCTGTGGGAATCTGCAGGAGGCTGTAAGTGGTAGGAGGAGGCAGTTCTGCGAGACTGCGAGGGTGTTTTTATACCCACTTTACAGGTAAGAAAACTGAGGCTCAGAAAACTTAACTGATTGATTCATCTGAGTCTCACAGAAAGATACCAAAGCCAGAATGGAAACCTCATCTCTCTTCATCTTCCAAGTCAAACATTTTTATTCTGCTTCCTGGGAACAAAGGAGTTCAGCAATATTAAACTCTAGTGGGACAGAGGCTTGAAAGAAAGTATAGTGCTCATGTGCAGGAAGTTACTTCCTCCAGGAAATGGAGAAGAGGGCGTTGACAGGAAGGTAAAAGGCACATAGAAGAGTGACACTCTTATGCTTAAGGTGTTAAGTGTATGCCAGAGACCATGCTTCACATGGCAAAATTCAGACTCAACAAAGTAGTTTTTTAAAAAAAATTATTCATTACTATTGTGTGCATGTACACTACGTGTGTGTGTGTGTGTGTGTGTGTGTGTATGTGTGTGTGTGTATACCTTCAAGCTCAAGCATGTATGCTACAGGGTGTGTGGAGGTCAGAAGACAACTTAGTGGGATCTGGTATTGAGTTCTGATGCCATGTTTGCTTAGCAAGCACTTTACTCACCAGCCCCGAGGAGTTTTCTCTCAAGAGTTCCTCTCTGTAGGCAGCCGGACACCACAGAAACATTTAAACAAATGGCCGAATGTAGATGCCTCACTGAGAGTCGTGAGGAAGGCTAAGGGTTCCTAAGCAGGTAGGGTGTGATCAGTGGAGTCTCTCAGGAGCAGTTTTTACTTCTAGTCTGAGTTTTCAGTCCTGAAGATTCTTGTGAGATGAAAGGACAGGCTGATGCCTGTCCCAGTACCCAAAGATATCTGTCTCCCTGTTGGGGGACAGTCAGAGTCGATGGGACCATTTCTTCATCTTGCTCTCAGCCACCAGTGTGTAAAGGCGAGTTAGAGACTCAAACTTGGAAACGAAACAGGGCTCTAGGTTCCAGGCACAAGCCTCACAGGCATAGCTTAATGAACCTTAGACACGGACTCCCAAGCTGTTGGCCAGATAGGGGCTAGGAAGCTATTAAAGTGGCTCATGATGTCGACAGGAAAGTGGTGCTGCTCTCTGCTCTGTCTTCCCTAGCACTGTACCTTTCAAAAGGCCTGTTATCCGAGAGAAGGTAGCAAATGTCTTTTGAATTATGTCTCCAAGAAACAATACTTTTCTGCTCATTAAATGTGGGGGTGGTGAGACATGACCGTGAGCTGTGAGCCTCGGAGGACAAAGGCAGAGGCCACCAGGGTGTTGCTTGGCTCTATTAGCTGGGCAAGGCTGTTTATTGGGTTGAGAACTGCTTTATAATTAGGGAGTGAAGCAAAGGTACAGATAAGTGGCTGCTGAAGAAAGTACTAGAATAGACAGAGGCAGGAGAGCCACAGGCTGGCCCAACCCCTTTCCCCCTCATCACGGAAGTTAGAAAGAGAGCTGAACGTTTGTAACTCAGTATCTATCCCCCCAGAGCAGGTAGCAGAGAGCCCTGGCTAACATCCTAGAGGTGGCCCTCCTCCTAGACGAAGCTCAGAACCTGTGTTCTGCCACCTAAATGAACAGCTATTCTCCTGGGGGAAAAGACACATTGCCAAAGCTTTGTGCCAGTTTGTGCTGGCTTTGTGTTACATACAGGACACCATATTGCTGGACAACCATGGCAAACTCTGCCACCAATAGCTTAAAAATCTCACCAAGGGGCAGGCAGGTTCTGAGCAGATGGTAACTAGCTGAGGCATTGCCCATAGTCCATAGCAAAAGCACACCAAGAAATTAAACTCGAAATCTACAACCAAACTAGGGGAAAGGATACCAACAACGTGCATGCCAATGAACAAGGCTCATGTCATGAGACATGAGACAGCCAGTCATGCTGGGGAAAGCAGAGGGAAGCCATAGGCCAATGGGGGACCAGCATCAACACATCCATGGTTTTTGTTGACAAGCACAGAGAGGGACAAACCCAGCTGAGGCTGCGAGGAATGGCCTTCACCCAGCCATGCAGTCAAAAAGCAAAATCCCTATTGAGCAGTCAGAGACTACAAAGGCCAAGCTGAAGGCCAAAGGACTAAGAAGGAGGCTCCCAAAAGCAAGCCACCGCATGGCTTTCAGACTCAGTGAAGTAGCAGAAGGGGACCCCAAGGCCAGAAAGTCCAGATGAAGCCACTCTTCCAAAACGTTGGAGACTGACCTTTCCATAAAACCCTAGGTCCAAAAAAGGGCCTGAGTCTGAGACCTCCCTCCATCTTGGGAGAACCTGAGGAAGTGGCAGAAGGGGGACTCTCTGTGGTGGTTGATATGCAGGTGAGATCCCAGACAAAGCCAACTCAAAGAAATGGAAAACTAGGGTACCGGAGGGTGTCCTTAAAAATCACAAAGGCATGCCAAAAATCGATCAATCAAAACCTTAGAATATTGTTTTCTAAGGACACAAATGCTTTAAGAACATGATGTAAGGCCTGAAGTTACATTCTGGGATGATTTTAGAACCTTAAGGAGTATAAAAGCTGATATGTACAACAGTGGCATACAAGAATGGAAAGTGAAAGACAGACATTTAAAAACAATTTGGGGCAGGGAAGGGATTGAGACAGGATCCTACTCAGCCCAGGCTGGTCATGAAGTCACTATGTAGCTGATCCTCTTGCCTCCCCTTGCTGAGTGCTAGATTTGTAGTGGGTACCATCATGCCTGTTTCATGTGGTGCTGGAGCTTAATCTCAGGGATCTTCATGTACCAGACAAGCACTTGACCAACTGAGCCACTGCCTCAGGATATACATTTTCAAAAACAAAAAAGAAATGAGGAAAATGATAGAGAAGTTCCTTGAGAAAAAGCCGAATCCTGAAAGCCAGCAAAGAAGAACCAAGTGACATAGAATAGGAACTGTTCCTATTCGAGAAGAAACAGCCAAAGCAAGAAACAGAAAAGCGTCAACATGTTTGATAAGGCAGCTTCCCTCACATTCGAGGAGGTTTAAAATGACATATTGAAAAATGCATGGCACACTTCAGACCATCAACCCAGAGTGACCAGTACCAGTAGGTGATCTAGAAAAACTCCAGGACTGAAATCTGAGGATAAGATCCCTAGGCATCTAGGACAAAGGAGCACATGATTTGTAACAAAGGAGTTTAAGCTATCATGTGCTTTTGGATAGTAATACTTTAATGCTAGCAGAGCTTGGATGATTTTCTTACTTTTTTTTTTTAATATTCAATATACTCACACTTCTGATAGAAAAGGAAGTGTGAACAGTTTTTATACCCAGCAAAACTGCCTTCCAGTAAGGGCACACACTGCGATCACCATACAAGAATTCAGAGAACATCATTTCCATGAGGTGAGCCTTCACTGAAATTACTCTCAGACAGCTGGAACAACGAAGGGGCATCACATAAAGATGGAAAGTGAGTGTTAACCATCGTGCCACCCATGGAACCAAGACTGGAGAACTACAAGGGGGATATACAGTATGTGTGGACTCTATGGTCTGCTACTGCCAACACAATACAACTATGGGACATGGGAGGAGGGAGGATGACAGTATCAAATATGTTGAGGTGCTGTCAGTGTTGCCCTAGACGGTGCCAATACTATTACTGTTATTCTGAAATGATTGTGATAATCGTGGGAGGTTCCCATTCTGTGGGGTTTTTTTTTTAAAAAAAAAAAACAAACAAACAAGGATTCTTGGTTTTGAAGAGAAGAGATGTGGATGAGACTTAAAATTAGTTGAGTGAAAATTATAGGGCTTGGGATCTGAAGTATCAGTATGAATTCACCAAGTATTTGACACTTCCCCTTACATGCACCTCATATATGTATGTTCTAAAACCTGGAGGTGTGTGTGTGTGTGGGGGGGGGTAGTGACCAATCCAGTAGCCTAAGAATTCTTTGCCAAAGAGATTGGGTCAGGGTCTAGTTGTGTGGACTGTGAGACGATCAACACACTGAACTGCCAACTAAGGTTGGTTTATCCGGACTGCCTGGCTCTGAACCCATCCTTCTCTGTGGGTAGGGACTACTTGCTCCAGGCTTCCCAGCTACGTGAAGGGGTTTCAGGTCAAGGCAAAGGCTCAGTATTCTGGAATGCTGGGCCCATCTTGACTGTGGGGCTGTAAAAGGGTCTGGGCTTCTGTTAGCTTCAATGTGAACAGGCCATTTCTTCAAATCCTTTCTTCAAATATGAGAATCAAGTTTCTCGCTTGCTGAGAGTCTAGGATCTAGTTCCTATGGAAAGGGACCATGACTGGATATGATCAAACTCCAAGGACTCTCTACTGTCCTACTCTGACCCCGTTGTATGATGGCTGGGCCTTCCTGGTGTAGGCCCTCAGCTTTGATGGACTTCTTCCCATCCCTCCTAAGACCTTCCTTTCTCAGAATCTTCTTTCAGCAACTGAAGTCCAATCACCAAGAATCCAAGAGCAGCCTGGTTGCTTGACTTTACAGCAACTATGTCATACTGCCCAGGCATCCAGTCCTTCATGTATTAAAGAGTTGATAGGCCAGGCTAGTCTACTCCTCCCTGCACTGGCTCTGCCACAGCATGCCATCATTGTCTGTCTCTTACCCATAGTTAAGAACCAGGGACTCAGGACTTCTGGATGCAGCAAGGCCTTAGCTGAGAACATCCTTCCATGACTTTGTTTGCTCTAGCTCAGAAATTGAGAACTGAAGGGGTGGCAGTGTGGTTGGTGCACACTCTATCTCCCAGTGTCTCTGAGTTGACTTTCTCTCACCCACTCTCCATCCTTCCAGGGCCAGTCTCTTCTCAGTCATGCATCATGACTCAGCACCTACATGTGCTCTGCATGCCCAGACCATGTGCTGGGCAAAGAGGAGTGACAGGGGGTGGGGGTGGGGGTGGAAAGAGAAGCTGGAGGAAGAATCCTGGCAATGCAGATGGTGAAGGAGACAAACACAATCCTGTCCTGAAAGAAGTAAAGATGTTTGTGCAACCATGACAGCAGTGCACAGGGGGAGGAAATGCAGACAACCCAAAGAACATGCGACACTGGGCTGGTTAAAGCCATGGTCTATCTATGTAACAGACACTATGCTTTATAACTTGGCAATGACAACAATACAATAAAATAACATTTAAAGTATGAAAGATATTGCGGTTGCTTGAAAGAGAAATGTTCCCCATAGGTTCCTATATTTGAGCATTTGGTCCTCAGTTGATGGCACTCTTTGGAGATGCTTAGGAGCTGTGTGGCCTTGCTGGAGGAAGCATGACACTGGAGGTGGGGTTTTGATATTGTGATATTTCTGGTTTTCACTCTCTGCTTTGTGCTTGGTGCTAAAGATGGGAACTCTCAGTTCCTGCTACTTGCTGCCATGTCTCTGCCCTGCCATGATGAAATCTAACCCTCTGAAACTATAAACCATAATAAACTCCTTCTTGTTTCCTTGGTCACAGTGTTTCATCAGCAATAGAAAAGTAACTAGTACCGATAGTAATAAATATTGATCTATGAAAAGTTATGATATAAAACAGAATGTATGCTATGGTAGGGCCTTGTTGCTTAAGGTATTTGTTAGCAGCACCCATACAAAAATAATAAAATAGGGTTGTGAGATGGTGCAGTGGACAAACATGTCTCTGCAAGGCTTGCCTAGTGACCCAGGACCCACATGGTGGAAGAAGAGAACTGACTTCTACAAGTTGTCCAGACATCCAGATATGCTTTTTGTGGCAGATATACCCCCTACCTCACCCTACCCCAGAGACAGACAGACAGACAGACAGACAGACAGACACACACACACACACACACAAATAAATAGACAAATAAACATAAAAATACCATTTTTATTCTCTTCTTGCTGCTTATCTGTGTTTTCCTTAATAGACATTCATTCACTGAAAAACAAGAGTTAAAACATGATCCTGTTCTCCCAGAAAATTTCTTAAGAATTCACTGACCCCACTCTTTCTATGTGCCCTGAGTCTGGGTATTTATTTTGTGCTACACAGTGGGATTTCACAAACAGTGTGGGTTCCACTAACTCAAAATCCAACTGTGTGGAAACTCAACTTGAGACTCAGCAAGACTTTGGTGAGCCAACTTCTCTGCAGAGTGGGAGGTGAGACCTCATGCATGCATGCAAGATCGTGTTTTTCATGGCTTCAAAGCAAAAGAATATGATGTATGTAGACTGGAGCTAGCTAAAGAAAGATACACGAAACAAGGTGGAGTGTCCCTACACATTCACTGCATCTACAAATGCTAACCCACAGATAGCAGCTGGGACAGGGGGTGGCCGCAACAAGGTGCAATATGGCAGCATCTTGCACTGAGAAGTGCATTCTGGGACAGGCTAAGACAGTGTAAAATCAATGAGAACTCACCGTGGCTCTCTTCCTTGTGCTTTGGGATATTTTTCTATACACCAATGGTCTGTTTCCCCTTTCAGAATAAGGCTGTTTGCATCTTGACAGCATTTTGTTTCGTTGTTTAATCTTTGTGGTTTTGAGATACAAAATTTCCTACACATTACATGAAAAACTATTTCTTTGCATTATTGTTCTGTGTAGGGTTCAAAAGAGTTTTTTGAAGTGGAAGGCTCTTGATGTACTTAACATCACAGAACGCAGAAGGTGAAGGGCAGTGAGTGGGAGTGGGAAACAATGGAGAGAGGGAGAGAGGAGAGAGAGACAATATGATTCTGATCTTCTCAAAGTCATTGTCTCCCACAAACATGTCAGGTTTCTAATGCGGAACTGCAGTTGAAAGGTGGGGCCTGGGCTCCCCACAGAAATCACACGGAAGCACAGGAGACTCTCGAATCCTGCTCTCTTTCCAGGGCTGACTCCCGACACAAGAACACAGGTCCTCCATTCCAAAGCTAAGCACCACAGCCTCTGAGGAAGGAAGGACCAACAAGAAGACCCCCATTCACTCCATCACTTGGGCCTCTCCTGAGCCCTCCAGGAAGGAGCGTGGCAGCAGTCAGCAGCAGCGATTCAGCCAATCTCTAGGGAAAGTGCTGAGCAGAAAGCTTGCAGCTACCCAAGGGGTTTCCTGGGCAAGACCCCAAGAGGCTGACTTTAGTCACAAAGTTGATTCTCTGCAGAAGGCAGCTCCATCTCCCAGGACTGTCCCGGAGTGTGGCAGCTAACTTGAAGATGACTTTGCTCTGAAGTCTTTGTCTCACAGTGAAACTGTGCGCACACATAAGCGTGTTCTGGCTGGGGTCCACAGTGACAGAGAAATGCAGGGGAAGGAACTGCCATGCGTTCTCCTCCTCTCACCCGCACGGAGATGGAAATGGGCGAAGTGACTTCGCCAGCGGAAGCACACCCCAAAGACAGTTCAGATGGCCGTGAGGAGAAGACATTGTGGGCCTGCCAGCTGAGCAGTGTGCAAAGCTCTGATGTACTGCGCACCAGAGCTGATTTTTAAAAATAAAAGAAAAAGATAGCTGAGGCCTCTTCCTCCCTCTGGTTGCTATCAACTCTCCAAAATGCGGGGTCTGGCGCGCTTTCTGATCCCTTGAGTTTGATGCACGTTTGGTTCACAGACTGCAGTGTGTCTGCACCAGATGGCCTTGAGTTAATGAACACAAACTCATCACTTTTGCTCACCAGGGAAATGTGCAGCTCAATCTGATTTGTACTCTACAACTAAAAATATTTGAGTATTTTTAGGGAGCATTTTACCGAGACAAAATGGCACTTCAGGAAAGCATTCAAAACAAGGGACCATCCAGCAAATTGCAACTCCAATCTTCTATGCATTGAGCAGACTCCTCAGACCATGCACACACCAAAATTAAAGCTGTGGGCTCTAAGTTGAACATCATGGTGACCTCACTTTGGTCTGTCCCTGCCCCTGTCTCTGGCTCCAGTGTCTTCCTGAATGCTGCAGTTGTAGTCCCCAAAGTACCGAAAAGAACTCATTTCAGATGCTAGATCTGTTCATCTGCACACTAGAAACTTGCTCTTCAAAGTGTCTATGTTGCACAGGCAAGCACATGCACAGCTCTTATGCATATTTGTAATGTTTTCTTATTTGCATGTTTTTACACATAACAGTTTTTGGACCCTGAGATGACTCACTAAGTGAACGGTGTGGGACTTCCATCCTCTGCCCTCTGCTTTGACTTCTTTGGGCCTAGACCCTTCCGGGTCGTCAGCCCCAGACAACGAAACAGTTTATACCTCGTGATGGACCAGGAAATGGGAAACTGTTTTGTACAGCTCATTTTTTCCCCTCCTCCAAGCTCCCACATTTTCTGCTGTTTTATTTAGAAATCACGGCAATTTGGCTCATGAACATCGTAGCCTCAGCTCCAGTCAGCCAGCTCTGCTCATGGTGCTCTCTGAACTGAGCCAGCAACCATGTGACCGACCGGCTGCTGTTCGCACTAACCAAGATTGCTGTACCCTGGGTCCACAGTCACCCACCACTCCCAACTCAGGGGCCTTTCCTGGAAGTATTTTAGAAATGCCAGCCCTGGCCCCACCCAAGACCTCAAGATCCCCAGAGGGCAGGTATGCAATAAGGCTGTGTGAGGTAACCCCTAACGGTCATGTTACTGTGGGAAGTGGTCTTGGAGTCCAGCACGCCAAGTATTTCTAGAGGCTGCAATGCCCTACAGGGAAGAGAGTTTAATCAGGTTTCTAATGAAGATGGAAGCATCAGCCTTTTGTGGATATCTTTCACAGTTTAAAAGAAAAAGATGAAAAAGAATCGTATGTGTGCATATGCGTGTGTGTATGTGACTGTGAATGTGCACCTGAGTATTGCTGCTTTGGAGGACAGTGGCTTTGGACTCCCTGGAGCTGGAGATACAGGCAACTGTGAGCCACTCAATGTGGGTGCTGGGAACTGAACCCAGGTCCTCTGCAAGAGCAGCAAGAGCTCCTGACTATGGAGACATCTCTCTACTTCCCTTGTTCATGTTTTATTGTGATCATCTACAAACAACAAAAAAGTTACTGTTAGCAGAAACACTAGTACTATTACGGACACACTATCTTTTAGTAGAGATGAGCTCAGAGAGGGGAATCACGCAGGATCTCATTTGGACTTGGGTGATTGGTCACACGAAGAGTAGGCTTTCAGACAAGGTCCAGGGTCTCAGAGCACATGGGGCATTTGATTCTCTTTAGAATGTTTAGCTGAACTGTTCTGTCGAGCAATTCTAGAGCAGATCCAAAGAATTACAGGAGACAATAGTTTTGTGGTTTTAAAGACCTGCTTCGTTGGCATCAGGGCAGGGCAGTAAGATAACTTCTGATTACTGACCACGTGTAGCCTGGCTGACTGGCAAGTGACTTCGACGGTCCTGAGTGACTCTGTGACTGGCAGAGGAGAAGCTGGTGACTCTGGAGATGGAAGTAGGAGGTGGGTCTAACTCAGAGAGGCAGCTATGCTGGGTCTGGAGCCATGTAACTCAGAAATGCACCCTACCAGCAGGTTCACAGGACACCAGAGCAGGAAGGGCTTTGCTCTGTCTACCCACCCAAGGATGTCACATCTGATCTTCAGAAGCCACAAGGACACTGAGAGGAGAGCAATACAGGCCCAGACTGACCTACCCAACCCTGTAACCTTGTGAGGACTTGAGGTGGGCTAACCCTAGTTGAGAAGCAGTGGAAAGCAAAATGGTTTCCACAGATGGATCTGTCGGTGAGGAAAGAGAATCGCAGAAGGACGTTTGTTTGAAAAGCATTAAAATTCAAGCTTTGGAGAAGAAAGACCAAAGCCCTGAGACCACTTAAGGTTACTGGTTTATGACTTATGACTTTGCATAAAAGGAGAAAGTGCCCTGAATGTCCTAGCAGGTTATGGGGAAATAAAACCAAACTTCCTCTAAAGTCAGAAGTTAGAGTAGCCCAAGGGAGACCTTGCCTTTACTGAGTTTCCTTGTCACTCTGGACTTTGTCTGTGACACTTGTGGGCCATCTGAGGATCCTGAGAACTCTGCCATTCTAGCATCCAAGAGTCTCTTACAGAGAACTCAAAGGTGACCTGTCCCAGACATTAAGGACAAGCAGGTATTATGATCTAAATATAAACTCTACTGTTGATAGTACTGAGAGCAGAAATGTCCAACTGTGCTGAGTTATTAGGACAGAGGTTCCTGCCTGAATTACTTGTCTTATTTCTGTGACTAGATGCCCAGCAAAGACAAATTGAAAAAGGGAGGGCTTATGTTAGCTCAAGTTCTAGAGGGGATACCACCATCATGGTGGGAAGGCCTGGTGGCAGAATGACGAAGCTGGTCACGTTCCCATCCACAGTCAGTAAGCGGAGAGAGAGGAATGCTGGTGTTCAGCTTGCTTCTTCTTTCTCTTCAGTTCTGGATCCCAGATCCTGGGATGGTGCTGTCTACACTCAGAGTGGACTTTCCCACCTCAGTTGATCCATCCTCTCTGGAAAAAGACACGCTCCGAAGTTTTTCTCCTAGGTGATTTTAAACTCTTTCTGGTTGACAATCAAGAGTACTGTATTCATGAGACCGCCATGATTGAATCTGGGTAGCTTTATAGGGAAAGGAAAAGGGACACAGAGAGATATGCTCACAATACACATCTACTCCTGCCGTGGGGAGATGTACCTGGGGAGCCCTGTCAGAGCCTGTGCTGTGCTGTTTGAACTTCCGATGCAATGGACAAAAGCAATGCCTCTTTTCGTATGTGTGTGTGTGTATGTGCACGCACACATTTGCATGTGTGCACATGAAACATGTTGTCTGCAGGTGCATGTGTGGGGACCCATATGTATAGCATGTATGAAGAAGTCAAAGGACAGCCTCTGGGGGTGATACCTGGATACCTTCTGCCTTTTCTTTGAGACAGCATCTCTCACTGGCCTGGAACATTGCCATATAGACTAGGCTAGTTGGCCTGTGAGCCTCAGGGATCTACTTGAACCCACCTCCCATCTTGTCCTCACTGGAATCAGAGGCATGTCCCACCACATCTGGCGTTTTACAGGAGTTCTCTAGATCTAAACTTAGATCCTTGAACTTGTAAGGCAAGTGCTTTACACACAGCCCGCCCCCCCCCCAGCCCACTTAATTTCTTTATTAAATACTTTGTTTCTGGTATTTTGCTATAGTGTTAAATGGACTAATCCAGTGACTATCGTGCCTCAAAGGGTGTCAGGACTAAGCTGTTGAAGCACCAATGTGGTACTCATTATTGAGTGTCAGGGTCTATGCTGGGGGAGCAGTATTGCGATGGTAACTTGGGCAAATCCACCTTGTCTTTGAGAGGAACCAAAGGGAAATAAATGTACAGAGGAGAGAGAGAGAGACCTGAGTTAGAGGTCAGGTGCACACAGACAAATGTACAGAACCAGGAGGCTGCAGAGGAGACACTGACTCAGTGCTCACGTGAAGCCCTCCTTTTGCTCGCTATCCAGAAGCCCTTGTTCTCTGTCTGCTTGGGTCTTGTGACTCCATGAGAATGAGAGTTGGTGTTTGAATAAACTAAGGAATCAAGAAAGGGGAAGGGGAATGGCCAATGTCCAAGAAGACAGCACCTGTGAAAGTGACCGATGACATCACCAGCACTGAAAGAGCGGAGGGAACTGCTCATTACACTGAAACCACTTCCCGTCACCAACGGAACCCAGAACGGCTGCTTTGCAAGCCCACAGCAGGAGAGGCGAACCTACTATTGCTGGGAATGCTGTCACCCACCAAAAGCCACTTCTAAATATAAACTTCATCAGCTAAATAATAGATGTATTCTGCTTTGTGTGTAATTGCTTTAATTTATGGTTATTGTGTATAATTTGCATTACCTAATCATGTTTTAAAATGAAGCAATATATTGCATACAATCCTTTGGATTTCTGCAGGCACTCTGTCTCTTCTGTCCCCCCAGACTGGCATTCCGCATGGCACTGGGATTCTCTAGTTATTTTTATTTTTATCGGGTAGGGAACCTAAGAACCTAAATGTATGGTGACCATTTCAGGAGGCCACTCTCCTGCCCATAGTGGCCATCACCCTCAGTGACAATCCCAGGTAGCCACCCTACCATTCAGTGACCATCTCAGGAGGTCACACAATATTCCCTGTAGCAACCAGCATGACCCAACGTTTCCTTAACGTTTACCCCAGCTTCCAACTTAGGTCTCAAGAAAGATAGTCAAACATGTGCCCAATCCATCCCGTATTCAGCCCTGCTGTGTGTCAACTCTACAGCTTCCTTGGTAGTCACATGAGGCCCTCCTTTTTCTCTACCCAGAAGCCCTGTTCTCTGTCTGCTTGGGTTTATGTATTGCAGTGTTAATGTTCTTACCATGGCAACCTCTGAACTGAGACCCTCTCCTTGTTTTCATGAGAACATGTGACTTTTAACCCACTAGATGCATGTGGGGGTAGTTAGAGAAGGGCAGGAACAAGCAGCCACATTAAGAATGAATAAAGCCAGGTATGGTGGCACACGCCTTTAATCCCTTCACTAGGGGTGCAGGTGGATCTCTGTGAGTTCAAGGCCTGCCTGTTCTATACAGCGAGACAAAATAACAAAAAGAATGACAAATTAAGAGGCTGGAGAGATAGCTTAGCGGTTAAGAGAGTGTACATACTTCTCTTACAGAGGGCTCAAGTTTGGTTCACAGTACCCAGATCAGGTAGCTCACAACCACTCCAGCTCTAGGGTATCTGACACCCTCTTCTGGCCTCTGTGGGCACTGCACTCATATGCACACACCTACGTACATAGAAATAACTAAATATATAATCCTTTTAAAAAATGGCTGACCAATAATCCATGAGACATAAAGTGGAGTCTCTACTGAGTGTAAAAGCAGAACTGTGGGAGATTCTGGGTGCTCAGCTTCGTCTCTTCATGTCCAGAGAATAAGCAGATGAAAAGCTTGGCACTAATACTACAAGCTTCCTTACGAGAGGAGCCATAATCGTGCAACCTTTACTACTATGGCAGAAGGAAGGTGCACGGATATCTCTGGATCCTTACAGGACTCCTACTAGAGATATGAGACACAAACAAGGAGGGCACATTAGACTATCCTCACATGTGCATGGAGTTACAAGCAACGCAAGAACAGGCATATAACCACTAACACGAGGAGAGAAGAAGTCAGGAGCCGAACTCCATCCAACTACATTGTGATAAATCCCCAGTGAGCTAGCCAGTCTCCAGCCTGAACCAAGGCTGCACAGAAATAGCAGATTTGATTTCCAAGGCTCTACTAAGCTTAATTTCATGCAAGTACATAAGGACTGGCCTCGTGTGTGTGTGTGTGTGTGTGTGTGTGTGTGTGTGTGGTATATGAATGTGTGATGTTTGTGTTCCCATGTATTCATGTGGAGGCCAGAAGATGGTATCAGGTGTCCTGTTCTAATAATCCTCATGTTATCCCCCTGAGAATCTTTCCCTGAATTTGAACAAATTCCAATATTTTTGGCCTACATACTAACACTGACATTGCAGGCCCATGTGGACAGGAGGCCACCCTGGCATTTTATGTGAGCAGTGGAGAAATGAATTCATGCCCTTGTGTTTGTATAGCAAGTGCTCTTACCCACAAAGCCACCTCTGGCTAAAATTTGTTGTTGTGAACTTAAAACATCAGCAAAGAATGACACACTGGAGTTGGCATTTCTTACAATGCAACTCCATTGTGCTGTGTTCTAAAAGGTTTGCCTAATATCTGGTGGATATACAAACACTGCTGGTAATAAGATACTGAATTTATATGAGTCTTCACTACTGTGAGGATATGTCTAATTATATTTAACTTCCACATTATGTAGGAAATGAAATAGTGTATAATACATTCATTCCATACATGTATGTGTATCTGTGTCCGAGCACAGAGGGAGTATGTGTATCTGCATGCTCAACAGGGAGTATGTGTTATGGGGGTGATGCATGGTCCTTGCAGCATGTCACTTGCTCCCAGATATGCCTGTACTCCTTAAGATAAGGAGCCCACAATGGTCACACTTATTAGAGATATATCTGTCCTACAAAACAACATCTTTTGACTCCCAGGCTGCCCCCAAGCATTCTTTGCAAGCTATCCTCAATTAACTGTCAAGAAATGTGTGGATGCTATGTGTTAGGGTGGGGTGTTATCACAAATATCCAAGATGAATCTTGCCTGCTGGTCTGAAAGCTGAAGTCCTTCCGCCACTAATGCTGAGCTTAAGCCTATGACTTTTGATAGCCAAGGAAACCTCAGTGAAGGAAGCAGAGGTATGCCAAGCTCTGCAGTTAGGGCTCAGTGTGCTGTCATCACCCCAGAAGCAAGCCCAGCCTAGCCCAGATAGCATTTATTATAGAGAGAATCTCTGTGTACTGTATGGAAGCATCACCTGTCAATAAAAGCTGAGGCAGGAAATAGGAGGTGGGAGTTCTGGTAGGGAGAGAGGAACTCTGAAATAGAGTCAGGTATGGGAAGAGATTTGCCCTGAACTCTGAGGAGACAGAAGCATGAAGCTGAGAAGAGGTAACCAGCCATATGGTACCCACAGAATAGAATAAATGGGTTAATTAAGTTGTGAGCTAGTCGGGGAATAAGCACTAGCTTATGGCCTAGGAATTTATTCACAAATAATAAGGCTCAGCGTCGTTATTTATGGCACTGGGGTGCAGGTAGAAAACCCACAGTTATAATTCATGAAGGAGAAAGACTGTAGAGAGAGGGGATCAGAGAGTCACAAGTCCAACTGCAGTCACATGGATGAGCCAGACACCATGAGCAGAACATCCTTGCAAGAAGCAGAGCCACAAAACCAAGCCATTTCTGTCCTAAGCCACCAGGCTTCGGCCCATCTGTTACAGATCTGTATGCATACCCTTAGTACAGTGGGGTAAGGACAAGCGAACATGTCTGTGCCAGTCATCCACAGGCCCAAGAGTGGACTTGAACTTTGAGGAGAAGAGACGATCTTGGTGAACTGGGAACCTCTAGCATGGGTGTTCAGATCCTGATCCTTGGCGCTGTTTTGGGAGAGCTGAGGAACATTTGGAGCCTCTCTGGGGAAAGTGGGTCATACAGGGTAGGACTTGGGAGTTTTACAGCAGGCCCACTTCCTGTCCTCTCTCTGTTTACCACCTATGGATGCAGTGTGACCAGCTGCCTCAGCCTCGCTGCCTTCCCTGCAATGGGCTACTCATCCTTAAACCCTGAAACAGAGCTGTTTTCACTGGGTATTTTGTCATAGCAAGGAGAAGAATGAGAGCTCCATTCTAGAACCACTGAGAAATCACTGCAGCTAACTTACCCACTCATTTGTGATTCTCTGTAACACACTGGAAATGGCCGGCCTCTATCAAACGCAAGCACATGTGGACAGCTGCAGAGAGGTGATAGCCAGATGATTGGAAGACAGGGTGACAAAGGCCTTCCCTTGGTGGTCACATAACTCTGGACCACAGGGCAACAGTAGAACCCAGGCCTCTCCCTGCATCTTCTTTTGGGCAACACCTGCCCCTCTTCGACAAGATGAGAGGCTCTGGTCTTGCAGCTCAGAGCTAAGAATCACATGGCAGTGTTAAGTAAAAGGCTGCTACTTGGGACTGCAGAGTGTTCTGGCTTCAAAGTGATCTTTGGGTAAACAAGAGCCACAAGCAGTGTCTCCCAGAGAGATACTCAGCAAGACAGAGGATGAATCAACTTATTCATTCATTATTGATACACACATATGTCAGAGCAGGATCTGAGCTAGCGGGTCCCGTAGTGTGCAGATGATCTCTTTGGCTGGATGTGTAGAACTGGAGGTGTTTACAGGACTTGCCTTAAAAATCTCTGCCCTTGATTGTTATGTTCCTGTTTGCTTGTGAAGTCTTCAAATGAATACATGTCATTTTAAAAACACTAAGGATATGGCACAAACCTGTTGGCTGTACTCAAGGGCCACAAGGGATCTACCCCCCAAAGAACAAAATGCGACATTTACATTTGTGGAATAAGCAGATCGGGGTTGCCTCCTGTCACAGTGCTCTCGCCTGAACAGATCAGGAGACAATGGCTTTGGAAAGCAATTTGCAAATGGGTGGTACAACAGATACATACTTTCCACTGGGCGGGGAGTGTGGGGAAAAACACATGCTAGAAACAAATTCTAATCATCATAAATCAGGCTTCCATTTGCTCAACTGTAATAATACAATCCGCAGCTCATTATGAGGCTTCATGCCGCCTTGAGAACATGCTTGCTCCTGCAGGACTCGCATCATGGGTTGGAACATCTGACAGGCAACCAATTACATCCCTTGTCGGCCCTGCTTATATACTGTTGGGAAGGGAGACAGACAGAGGCATTCCAACAACTGGAACACCCTTGCACTGAGATGTCGCTGAGCTGCAGAAATGGTGAGAGAGACCCTGTCTCGAAAAATAAGATGGAGGGGCTGGAGAGATGGCTCAGCTGTTAAGAGCACTGGCTGCTCTTCCAGAGGACCCACACTATCCACATCACAGCTCATAGTCATCTGTAAATTTAGTTCTAGGAGCTACAACAACTTCTTCTGGCCTTCACAGGCACCAGACAGACATGATACACAGACATAAATGCAGGCAGATCATTAATATTCATAAAATAAAATCAGGTAGAGAAGTGACTGAGGCAGACATCCAGCATCAACATCTGGTCTCCACATGCACCTGCATGAGTCAGTGCTCCTATCCAACATAAACCATATAACACACAATATACCATACAATATACAATATGGTACATATACCATATAATACACAATATATACCACTGTGACCAGTTTAGGCCTCAAGGCCAGAATGTCTATAGACTAATGGGCCCTTTTGACTAGAACAAGCAGAAACTAGTGGGTTTTGAGTTGGCTACAAACACAACAAGCCAAGGCAAGGGGGAATTGGCAAAGAATAGACTTCATGTTATACAATCTCTGAAATAGCCCCAGTGTCAACTGGGACATCCAACTGTCAGAGCAAAGTCAGGGCACTTGCTCTTAGTTGGAGGTCCCTCAGCCAACAAATACATGGTCAGCTTCCATCACTTTTGGTGGATTAGTTAAACTGCTTTGGCTCCTGGTAGGTAGCATGCACACCCACCAAGAGCTCTCTGTATTCTCGAATGACACCCATATGCCAGCTAATTTTGATGTGCCTTGACTAGCTCAATGGTTGGGCATTTCTAATCCTCCCTTCGGTGAGCATACATTCTTCCCTCTTTTTCTGAGTCAACTTGCTAAATCAACATTTCATCTCTGCTACCCAAGACCCAACTAGGGTAGTGACTGCTAGGGCCATCTCTTTCTCGGCCCATCGCCTGCATAGTCTAAAAGTCCCGCCTCCATCTTTCTGCCCATCCATTGGCTGGGTGGCAATTCTTTATTATCAATTGAAGCTAGCTGGGGGCAGGGACCCTCAGGTCTACAAGCATGACTTTTGGGGAGCCAAAATATGACAAAGCATTAGAACCAACCCTCAACATATTTTCACTAGAGAGGGCATGCTGATGTGTGGGTCAGGAAAACGACTACCTAGGTTCCTCTTAAGAAATTTGAGGGCCGTCTTTGCTAAGCACAGGACTTTATAAGAATACATAGTTATCTGTTGAGGATGACGATGGGATGAGGGACAAGGCTCCTTTGGCTTGAGGATGTTCTACTTTGCGGAATCTACTCAGCTCCGTGAACAGCCACACTGATTAGTGCGTTCATGTTTTCCCCAGGATGACAACACAGGGTCAATTCGGGCTGTCTCCAGATAGAGGGCACCTGTGTTCTTCCACTCTGCTCTCCTGTTTTCTCACCGACTCTATAGCCTATAGTTCCCTCAGCCTTACCAGAAGGCCCACGCTAAACCATAAGGCCAGGATGTTTATGCAGGCAGGCTGGTGCCAGCAGAGAGAAACTCAGCAGTTCCTGGGTTAGGTAACCACCCATTAGCCTGAAAACCTCTAGGGAAGACTGCTTGCACACGAGATGGAAAAACATCCTTTGAAACTGTGCCCATGACCAATGGTCAATTACCGAACTTTAGTCCATTGCAGAAAAATCAATAAAGCCACTAAATCCTTTGATGGGTGAACAACCCATTGCTCTCATTGCCCTGTGGCTTCGGCTGAAGGCCCGGTAAAGCTTTGCTTATTTTGTTTTTAACGTGTAACTTGAGCTTACACACACACACACACACACATACACACCTATAAAAATATCTTTATTTTATGTGATCAGGTACCTTGCCTGCTCGTGTATGTCTGTATACTACATGTGTGCCTGGTGCCTGTGGAGGAAAGAAGAAGGCACCTGGAACGAGAGTTACAAATGGTGTGAACTGTGATGTACATGCGTCTAGGCACTGAGCTATCTCTACCCCAGCTCAGGCCCATTTCTACTGTATCTAAGTTGTACAATTCTACCACCCAGTACTCAAGCTCCGTGAGTCCATGTGCCTCAGAGACCATGAGAACCGTGCCAAGCTTTCTTCCAGGGTCTACAAGATCAAAGGCCCCCTTTCACTGATAATGTGGTGTATTTCTTCTTTCACTCTTATGATCTCTGGAGTGTAAGTGGAGTTTCCCAAGAGCTACAGTGGATGTGATGACAGCCTCACTCCAACAGTTGAGGCATGTGCTTGGGTCTAAAAAGTGCCCAGTTCCTATGTCTAGGTGAGAAATATCAAATAGAGATTCTTTTGGGGGGAGGATTCCTGAATAACTCTTAAAGATTTAAAGAGGTCGTGAGAGGCCAAACTCTGAAGATCACTATTCAAGGTTAAATCTGAAAGACAATGGAAACCCATGGGCTGGTCTATGAGCCAGGGTCTAGAGCTAGAGTCTACAACAGAGGATGGCAGAGGCAAGGCCAGAAAGGCTGGGGCTCTCATTTAGCTACTTCACAGCTGACTCATAAGTAGACATTGTTGACACCATGTATTGAGCAGGCCCAGCCACCGCCACATGACATAGGGGGCTGGCAGTTAACTCTCTCCTAAATTAACTGTAGCTCACCTCCTCTCCCCCCTCACAGGCAAGCCAGAGGGAGAAGCATATTGCCTAGGAAGCAGCCATAGCTCTCACCTTCTTAGCACCATCTTCACTGCCCTTGCTCTCCTTACCTTACCATCAGCACTTGGCTGGGATCTTTGAGGCTTCTGTATGAACTATGATGTATTAGGATAGGAAGAACATTTAGGGGATAAAAGGCAGGCAATAGAGCTGACACTAGGCCAGGGGCCCATCCTCCATGGAACATAGGATTAGACCCATTTTAGAGACTAGGGAATGGAGGCAGAGTGTGAGTTTCTTACTCGGGTTTAAACAAGTAAGTCTTTTTTTTTTTTGGTGTGGTTTTTCGAGACAGGGTTTCTCTGTATAGCCCTGGCTGTCCTGGAACTCACTTTGTAGATCAGGCTGGCCTCGAATGCAGAAATCTGCCTGCCTCTGCCTCCCAAGTGCAGGGATTAAAGGCGTGCGCCACTATCTGATGCCAAAATCTAGATACTGCATCTCAGGTCCACTATTCTGAAATACCAGATTGACCTCAGCATCAAAATCATTTAGGGAGGTTTTTTTTTTTGTTGTTGTTGTTGTTTTGTTTTGTTTTGTTTTGTTTTGTTTTTTAAGTTCACATCAGTCAGCTCTACCCCTGAAGGTTCTAATTCCATGGATGTGGGTGGGACTCTGGAAGCTTCAGAACTTATTAGAGGACCCACTTCTGCTTGGCCTCAGCTACAAATGCCATTTGTGGAGGTGGAGAGCTTGGCCCGGCCAACACACCTGTATGTCTGTCTTTGGGTCATATTTTTCTTGAAGAAATAAGACTTTTAGTATCATGTAAGAATTGTTCTTTGTATGAGGACAAGCAGGTACTAGGTAACTAGAGAAAGTGACCCATGAGTGTGTCACCCAGAGACTCCATAGCCAGGGATCATCTATACATGTTTACAGATCTTGGTTCTGCCCAGAGGCTTCTATGACACCCACCTCTGCAACATACTGTCACTTCGGAAATATTTTGAGAACTGAATTGAATGTGGTAAAGTAGGTACAGTGACTCAGTAGCCTCATGTATGGGTGAAGGCAGGTATGACCACCACATGAACACAGGATGCAGTTTGACAATCTGATGCTATGGGCCCAAAAGTGTCTAGGTTCAGCATTGGCTCAGACTGAGGCTCAGCTGGAGCAGGCCACTGTGGCTCCTTGGTAATAGGGGTGGGGGTGGGGAGTGGTGTCCTAACTTAGGGGTCTCTATTTCAGCATGCATAAAGACTCAATTTCCCATGCTACATAGAACAGACCTCAAGTCAGCATGGCTGTCTTGAGGATTCATCTAAATTTGAGGCTGGAATGAGAGAGGGCCTGCTTGGTGAGACAATATGGTGGGAAATCCTACTGCTTACCAGAAATATATTGAGTTCTTACCAACAAGAACTCAAGTCAAGGGCAGGGCAGGTATGCAGACAATCTGACTCCTGATACATTTGTTGACTTCCACATAGATCTTATGTTGGTCACTTCTCTTGTTGTGGCAACAAAATACTCGCTGAAACCAATATAACCAAGAGTGAATTCTTTCTAGCTCACAGGCGGAGGGTACAGCCCACTGTAGAGAAGGGCAGGGCAGCAGACACTTGAGGCAGCAGGTCACATTGCCCTTGGAGTCAGGAAGGCACAAAGGGAGCCTGCTGCTCAGTTTTCCCTATCTTTTTATACAGTCCAAACTGCAGCTTATAGATGATGCCGCCCACATTTAGGGTACGTCTCCTCATTCCAATTTCCTGTATCTAAAAGTCTCTACTTTTAGAAACGCCTGCAGGCTTGTTTCTCAGTCCTATCAGATGACGTCATAAACCCTGTGCAGCTGGTATAGGTCCCCAAATCACAAATTCTAGCAATTCATGATACAGACTCGGTTCAAGGTTGGGTACCCTCCTAGAGAGAAAGGTCGCTGACCCAGGAAGTTTCCTCCACCGGGCTAGTCTCCACAGTCAGAGAAAGGGATGGTAATGTGAGAATTTTACAAGTTCCATCTCAAACACTAACCTTTGGTAACCTGCATGTGAATTAGTTTATGTTCATATGCTAAAGGGCTGGTGAAACAGGACTTGACAAGTAAGAATGTGACGTGTCCTTGACAGGGGCATGCTTTGAACCCTTATTCTCCAGTTGGTGGTGATACTTTGTGAGCCATGGAACTTTTAGAAGGTGGAGGCCGAGGGATAGATATCGGTCCTTGGGGGACAGAAAAAGTGTCTCAGAAGTTGATAGTCTAGTCAACCCTGGGTTCTGGTCTTGTTTTCTCTACTGCTCAGTAAGACATTATGTGTACCATCTTAGCCGTACACTCTACTCTATGTTTTTCCTATTGTGACTGAAAAATAAATCCCTCCTCCTTTATGTTGTTTCTGTAAGACATTCTAGCCACACCCATGAGACATAACCTAGCACAGGATCAAGCAGATTTTCTCCTCCCAGCCATCTTAACATCAACTCTATGAAGTCACCTCAGTTCATGCAGACACGGTGATAATCCCAGAGAATGAGGACAGAGAAAAGGATCAAGTGTGAGACCGTGGAGAATGCAGCTTGCCAGACAGTGGCTTGCCCATCATCTGCTCCCTGCACTGCCGGTTTGCCCGGGTGTACCTTGCCTTGGCTTGTGTTTCCTGTGCTGCATCCTAGCAGCAGGTAACCTCCCTTGAGCCTTACAACAGTCCAGAATGTGAGCAGGCAGGGTTAGTGCAGCTAGTTCTGTTACGTGAACTAGGTAATGGCATTTTAAAAGTTGTTAAACGAGTCAATGAAGCGACTCTCTCAAAGAGGCTTTAAAACACACGCACAGTGTACCTACCTGGCCTCTTTCTCAGTCCTAAAACACTGTTTCCCTATGATTACTCTGGGTCACCTTTTGCTTTCTGGAACTATTTCCTTTCTGAGACACCCCCCCCTCCCACCGCTGCCTTCTACACTCAAGGTGCACACAATGGCTGGATTTTCTTCTCAGTCCCCATCCCGGCAATCCTACTTGCCTTTTCTCCTACAGAAGGGCACTCTTTGCCTCTGCTGCTCCTTGACTGACCCTGGAGTCTGTTCTTTCTTATCTATTATCAGCCTCCCTGACCCCTGCTTGGCTGGGTCACCTAATTTCCCTTCTACCTCAAGGTCTTATTAGTCTTGCTCCAGAAACCCACAGCCCTGCCATCATAACAAAGGATGTGTGCGTTTGCGAGGACCACTTTGCAAACTGATGTAGCCGGAGAAGGGCACCTTGCTGCATACTAATAATGCTTTAATCACATGGTCCTGACGTGGCTCCGCGGGGAGAGCTGAGCAGAGATGAGCAGTTTTTGCTGCATCCCAGTGTGACTGAAGAAGCCTGGGTTTAAGGAAGCAAGGGCCAGGAAGCATATGATGTCCCCAAGAAAATCATAATGATATATGATATTATGCCAGAAAAATTAACCACTTTCAAGAAGCCAAAGGAGCCTGCTTGAATGTAGATCAGCGCACAGTGAACTGGATGCTCTCCTTTGTTGTCTGATATTCGTCTTACTGGGAAGGTCTTGCTTGAACATGACCTGGGCTGCTGAAGAATTGGCTCACCCTCTGATGGCATGTGGATGTCACAAAGGATGTGTGAGCATTTTTTACAAACATAGGTGATTGATCTCAACAGTGGAATCTGTACCCACAGCATGTTCAGTCTAGCTTTGTTTGGGGTGCTCTGCACCCTATTTTCTTGGCTCTACCTGTGAACAGTGTCCAGGACTTGCCCCTGCCTCAGGCCTTCTACCAGAAGAAGGACACAACAGGCCAGGATGGAAGTTTTTTGTCTGTCTCGAGAAGATGTTATTTCCCATTTTGCTCAGTGAATATTTTGAACCTAAAAGAATAAACATAGAAATACCTTTAAGTTTCTGGGCTCTGTCTAGAAATTCATCAGTTTTTAAGAAAACATAGAGAGAGAGGGGGGGGGGGAGAGAGAGAGAGAGAGAGAGAGAGAGAGAGAGAGAGAGAAAACCTACATATTTAATGAAAGACTAAACATAGCCTTGTAATTTATCACATGAGGGACAATTTTGGGAATCAGAGCAAAAAGCTACACAAGGTAATAAGTGGCTGAACCCCACTGAGGGTCCCCCTCTTAGAGTGGAGCTTATCTAACTTGTCTGTGTGGCTCAGCCCAACACTGTCTTCTTTCTCGGTCACTGGCTCATTTACAATAGGTATTGAGTTAGGAATGGCACTAGGTGGTGGTTCTCATTAATGATATTGTAAGGAAGACCAGAGAGGAGCTCTGTGGCCAAATTCCAGATCAGGTTTTGTGGTTACGGGTCAGGACAGGATAATCACAGCTCTGAAGCCAGCAGTGGTTCCAACTGCCTGGGTACATTTGGAGATGGCTCCAGTGTATGAGTGTGGGGGATGACTTTGCAAACCATCCCTTTGCCAGGAGCTTACTGCAGTAAAACTCAGCCCTCTTCTACCCTGGCACTGCACCACCAATAGGATCTGGGAGCTGAATTCAGGCCCCTGAATTCACAGCCATGGTGCTGAGAGCAATAGGGGCCATCTCTGATTTTGAATCCCAGTTTTACAAAGTACTACAGCCCAGAGCAGACGCCAGCCCACTCTGCAGAACACAACCACCTTTGTCCTTCACCGGCCTGCCTCCCACTTGAGGCAGAAATGAATGACCTTGACCTCAGCTCCAACCCGCCAGTGCAGTGCACACAGCTTGAGTGGGGTCCCCGTGGCCACCATGGGTGACTGTGCTCACGGCCCAGCTGCTCACTGGCAGGGCGGCAGGGCGGCAGGGCGGCAGGGCGCAGGACCTGACACTGCGGGCCTTTTCTCCCTCCTCCACTAGCAGCCAGTGGGCGGGCTTGCTCCGCCAGCTGCCATGGCAACGGGAAGATGGCTCTGTGGTGCCCAGAACAGATGTCACATGGGCCGCTGTGCTTGTGTTGGGGGTGGGGAGCTTGGTGGGGGCACCAGGGGAGGGGCTGTGCCTTTGGAGTTAAATGGCCCCACCAGAGGGAGTAAGCCACATTTGGAAGGGAGTGCGGAGCAGTAGAATCTATTTTCTTTCTTGTCCCCGTCCTTTACGTGCGCTAAACATACATGCACAAACACAAATGGCCTTTCATCTCTGCTCCTGAGGTGCTGGAGGCTCGCAGCTTTCTGGGCGGACATAAAAGCTGTTATCTCTCCAAGCCTCAAATGAACAGCGCCTTGGTGGCCCAACCTTGAGCAGGCAGGCAGCCCTCTGTTGTCTTTAAGGGACTGGCCAGGAGGCTCCATTTGGGTGAGTCCAAGGAACCTAGAATCATGCAGAGCAGAGACCAATCAAGGGGAAATTGAAAGGCAAACACACTGGGCTCTGTGGGTTACGACAAACCCAGCTCCAGGCTCCATATGCTTGCCGCTGAAATGAAAGAGTCCCTATGTCCCCTTCCTCCTCCCCGTGGGGTCTCTGATCATATCATGCCAAAGGCCATTTTATACAGACTAAACTGGGGCAAGGCTTATAAATCTACCTGTCTGAACGCAAAGGCTCTTTGTCCCTGGAATAGATCTATCCTAGCCAGACTGCTGCATTAAAAAATTTCCACTACTTTCCATTTCTCCTACACAGAACTGATATATATATATATATATATATATATATATATATATATATATATGTGTACATTAATAGGACAAATCCATATTCATTGGTAAGATAAGATATTATGTGAATACTAGGAAAATGCCAGGCATCGGTGGCCTATTTTCCTCTCTGAGGCTCCAACCTCAGACCATGGGAGCTTGTAGACAAGGGGGTGAAGGTATAGGTGCTATCTTAATCAGATGCACGACAGTCATTGCATGTGTGGAAGGATGGGGAAATGCTACATATAGTTATGTTGCACTGGGGTTTAATTCACAGGACCGGCATGCTCAGAGCGGCTGCTTTGTGCCAAGGAATGCCACAGGGAAGAGAGGGAGGCGAGCAAAGCCAAGAAGATCTCATTCATCACCAAGAGGCAGAAACAGCACAGAAACTCTTATAATGGGTCTGATGAAGTGAGTGTTGCAAGCAAAGCATTATGGGAATGTGGAGAGAGGCAGGCTCTGAGAGAGGTGTCCTGGGGTGTGAGGAGACAAGAGGAAGAATCTGGAATTGACAGAGCACCTGTGCTGTGACAGACATGTTATATACACAGCACACCGGATGGATCACAGAACTCCCTAAGAGGCAGTCACTGTTTTTATGTCTTTTTTTTTTTTTTTAAATCAGGAAATCCATGCTTAGAGGGGTTTACAGTCCAAGGTCATTCACCAAGGACACAGCCATGCTGCCCTGTGTTTCTGCCTACAGACTGACAGAAGACGCAGCCCAGTACAGAATGCAGCTGCAAGCGTATCTGTCGTTTTCTGATCTTCACTTAAACGGTAAGGTTCAGAGATCATGGGTTTCAAATAGTCCCTGCAGCTTACCTAACACACATAAACACATAGCAATTAAAAAAAGAATTGTTCATCTGGATGTAGCCTAGAATCTTCTCATGGATTACAATGGGTGCTACCGGGACTTTTCCATGCTCTTGAAAGATGAGTGGGGGTGGTCCCACAAACTGTATTCATTCATTTAAGCATCACCCTATGTTACTGGGGGGGGGGGGTTGTGTCTATACACAAAATGACCCATCTCCCCAGCCCTGCCAAGATTGCTGTATTTTAACAACAATCTGGCCTGCACCTGAGATCCTCAGGCGTTTGTGGTTCACCTGAATGAAAAGCAATGATCAAGTGTGAAAGATTGCCTGAAAGTGCCCAGTTCTGTGCAGCTCTGGGAAGCTGCCCCTGCAAGCCAAAGTCCCCCACAGAAGACTAGCTTCCTTGACACTGCAGTGAAAGTCAACAACCACCAGGGGGCAGTAACACAAACCAGATTTGTTTCCTCCGGGCCTGAATGTGGATGTGCCCGGTTTAATGCGTAAAGCCCATTATTACAAGCCTTTCCTCTCCCCACCCCCTATTAATGAACAAATGCCCAGGGGTAATGCAGAGATTTCTAAATACAGTGCAAGAAAGGGCAATCTGTACTCATACACAGGGAGTCTAACATGCAGTAATAAGTGGAAATGAAAATAATCAAGATGCAAGTGAGCCATTAGGCTAAAGAGCTAGCCCTCTGTCTGGCTGCAAACACAGAAATGCAGATGCCTGGCTCGCAGGAACGGGCATTTTAAAAATATTTATTTCACAAGTTCCTATTTAGAGTTCATAATACTATCCATAATTACAACCTCCGAGCTCCAAGAGGGGGTCTAACAAGAATTCCATATCTAGTATAGAGCACAGAGACGGATGGTTCTCTCAGTCTAAGGTAAATGCATGAATTATTCAGGAACTTCCATGGGCATTTTAAATCATAACTTCGTGCTGTAAACAATAGCACACGTTAAAAAAAAAAAAGGGTAAAAAGATGAAGAGCTGTCTAATCTCCAAGCCATAAAACAGCTACTGACACCCACAGTCTCCTAATGGTTGCCGTAGCGTTCCATAGGAATCCTTTGGCGTACTTACAGGTTTTAAACATAGCAGCAGAGAGAATATAATAACACAGAACCTACTTCTTCCCTGGGAACAAAGAATCCGGGATGATCCTGCCATTTTCGCGAAAAAGGGAAGATTACGCAGTCCTTTCTTTTAAGTTGTTTGGAATTTGGGGCCTGTGGAAAAGGTGACAAGGCCACTGCTAGCAGCCTAGTCTCCCGAGTCACCCCATTACATCCCAATATTCATAACCTGATAGATTACACAGCTATTATCCACGCAACATGGCTGAAACACACGTGGAATTCTGAGTCAAGTGACCATAACCTCTACATTTTCTATTGAGGTTGTTCTGGGAATCAAATGTACCCCTCTGGGTTTCAGTTTCCTAGCAACAGAGGTAGGAGAACAGATCTTGCCCTATGCCCTTGTGTGGTGTGAAGGTCATTCGGCATAATGGGAGGGAAAAATGTTAAGAACCCTTGAGATTTATGAAGATTCTCAGTGTGTGTCTTCTCTCTAGTTCACAGGAGGAACTGAAGCTGCAGAGACTAATCCAAGGTCATGTAGGTGAAGGCAGAGCCAGGGCCCCAGCTGGCTCTTCTCATCCAAGGCTATGATTCTTCCCTTCCCTCCTCGGAGCTGAGCACACACAACACAGCTGTCTCAGTCTGCTCTGGAAAAATACCTCAGACTGGAGGCACACAGCAGGACTGTGGACTTTGGTAAAGGGCAAGGTATAGCAAGGCAGGTTGTCTTGCAAGGCCCCTTCTCCTGCCTCATAGATGTTTAGGTTGTGTTTACACATCTTCCCTGAGCACAGGAGTAAAAACAGGAAGTAGCCCCCTGGTGCCTACTGCCTTTTCTTCTAAGGATGAAAATCCCTCCATGGGAGCTCTATCAGTATGACCTCATCTAACCCAAATTACCCAGATCAAAAACCATCACACTAGGGGAGGAGAAGGCTTTAGCAGAAGAGTTTCAATGGAGAAAGCCCAGAAATATTCAGCCCATAATAAAAGACAATATGACGGACTTGTTCATCTCCCCATCTCTTTAATTTAGGTCAACAAATATTCGCAGGGCATGTGCTAGGAGCCAAGCACAGTTGCAGGCACTGTGGACACAAAGATGAATAGGAGACCCCGAAAGGATGGCTTAGGACAGAAAATGTCAGCATAGGTCCTAGGAAATTCCCTTCAAGGAAGGGTTTGTGTGACTTGTGAGCACTAGGGACTGTACAGGGACTGGTCGGTTACAACCTTCCCAAGATCTTCTTTCAGACGGCTCTGCTCAAAACAACTACAGTATGAGTCTGGATGCTAATCAGTACGTAATTAATATTTGATAAGGTAATTAATTTATTAATTTGCTGGAGAAGAGAAAGAGATAAGTCATTTTCAGCCTACAGATGCCTGGAAGGAGCCACATAGGATCTGCATGTGCCTCGTGGGATGGGGGTGTCACCAGTCCGGCTGCACTCTGGTAGTACTGGCATTGTGGAATAATTATTGCATATAATGGATTTCTGAGTTGAGGTGGCATAATTTAAGCTATTTTGGGGGTTCAGAAACTAAAAGCACTCAGCTTCAACTTATGTATATTGGATCACTACATGTGTGATATAAATGCACATGCATTAGATAAAAGAAAGGAAAATAGAAATATATGAAATGTCATTTAATTCTTATAGCAAATCTGTAGAGAAATTTGTTACCCAGAGAAATTAACTCAAGCTCAAACATACTAACTAAGGCAGTACTAGAACAATCTTGCAAATCATCCAAATGTTATTTTGAAAAGAGAGAGGAAGGAGAGAGGAGGGGAGGAGAAGAGGAAAGGAAGGAGGGGAGAAAGGAGGGAGGGAAGAAGGAGAAGAAGAAGGAGAAGGAGAAGGAGAAGGAGAAGGAGAAGGAGAAGGAGAAGGAGAAGGAGAAGGAGAAGGAGAAGGAGAAGAAGAAGAAGAAGAAGAAGAAGAAGAAGAAGAAGAAGAAGAAGAAGAAGAAGAAGAAGAAGAAGAAGAAGAAAGAAAGAAAGAAAGAAAGAAAGAAAGAAAGAAAGAAAGAAAGAAAGAGAGAAAGAAAGAAAGAAAGAAAGAGATTTCTTTCACAAATATTCTTCCAGCTGTAAGGATTACTTTTGCACTCTGTTTTCTGATGTGCAACCATATTTTAGGAGTGAAGGTCTTCTTTGAAGGTAGAGGGAATAAACATGAAAATTCCAACCTCCTTGCAAAAGCAGATAAAGGCCACAGACAGTCATCCCTGCAAGGACACCCCTGTCCAAATCTGCACTTCTTGGGTATCCAGAAATCCTACAGCTTCACTCAAAGGCCCCAGGCCTTGGTAGGGAGTTGCACGTTACACTGTAGACATGATGAGAGGGACTGTTACTGGACGATACCGTGATGGTTGCATGGAGTCTGGGAGACCAAGCTAATGGCTAATGGCACTAGAGAGGTCATGGCAGAGTCAGACACTAGAAAGGGAAATGGTCCGGATGATATTTATGATGGCCACTCTGGCTGCCCTGTGTAGGCAGCTCTAGTAACAGAGAAATAAAACGTTCATTGGCCCAGGAGCAGATGGTGGTACCTGAGTGATGGTGGCGACCGTGGCTATGACAGAGAAGCAGGTACATGAGAGAGCTGTACCCAAGGGCAGAATTCAGACATTGTGTCTTCAGTGTAAAATGCTTTCTCAGAGGCTCCTGTATTTAAATGTTTGGTCCTTGTGCTCTGAGTAAAGCACGGCTTTAAGAAGTGCACTCATAGCCGGGCATGGTGCTGCACGCCTTTAATCCCAGCACTTGGGAGGCAGAGGCAGGCGGATTTCTGACTTTGAGGCCAGCCTGGTCTAGAGAGTGAGTTCCAGGACAGCCAGGGCTATACAGAGAAACCCTGTCTCGAACCCCCCCCCCCCATAAAAAACAAAGAAGTGTGCTCGTGGGGGTAGGTCTTGAGGTCCCTCAGCCCCACTCTACTTCCTGTCTTCTGTCTGTTTCTTGACTGTGAAGGCAGTGTGATTGGCCACCTCATGGTCCTGCCACCATGCCCTCCTCACTAGAATGGGTTGTGTCCATCTTCAACTTCAAGTCAAAATAAATCCTCCCCAACCCCGACACTGCTTCTGCTCAAGTCTTTTGCCACAGTGAGGAGGACAGAGACTAATGCACCTGGGCAGCCTGGTAATGTGGTAGCAAGGGGCAAGTGAGTACAGGAATAGATCTACAGTGGCTCCCAGGGTGCCATCAGTGGTGGGCACAAGAAGCCAGGCACTTGCTTATTAAAGAGTCTACAGTCTATGGCTTGTTGTGTGGACAAGGATATGGAAATAAACAAGTGGGTACACTTCTATGCAGGGATCTGGAAGCCATGGGGATTTTTAGGTCTGTGAACCTGTGTATCATTGTATAGAGTTAGCATTTACACTACACAAAGAGCAAGGTGGCAGAAGCTTCATTGGTAGCACAGGTGGGGAGGTTATTTGAGAATACAATCTTTTCATCTCTCCATCTCTGTCTCTTTCTGTGCACTGCCCACCCCCCCACCCTGGCATGTTGGCCTTGCTAGGATGATGTGGCATTAGTGAATACCTGGCTGCTATCTAAGTGGGAAGAGAATCAAATAATCAAAGATGAGCCTTTAAAAAAAATTGCTGGCTGTTTTGAAGCAATCATTACATACTGTTTTGTATATTCTTTCTTGGGTGCTTTTCTTTAAATTACACATTGTATTGCATATAATGAAATGCATAGATGATAGATGATGAATTGGCAAATAATTGAAAATTAAGATAAAATTATAGAAATTATTTAAAGACTATGGCAATATAGAAATCATCTAGATAGCTGTATAGATGGAAGAGATGAGTGGATGGGAGAATGGTCAGGTTGCTGGGAGAGAGGCTGTGTAAATGGACGGATGGGTAGATGGATGTGTAGACTAGGTGGTAGGTGAAAATATGGGTGCATGGGTGGGTGGTGGATAGATGAACAGACAGAGAGACTAAAAACAGATTTTTAATTAAGAATATACTTCAGAAAGGTGTTGTGCTCATCAGAGTACAATATGCTCTAAAATATACTGGGGTGGGGGGGCTGATTGGGGCTGACTTTTCTTCTCTTCTGACAAGAAAAATATTCAAAGAAATCATGTTTTCCATTCATGAGTCTTGAGGAGTTGGGCAGAAGTTAGGTCGCGTGCTTGGGCCACAATAGCATCTATTAGTTTCAAGACCTACCATCTACCAGGGGTTAAAATGCTAAATTCATAAATGAAGAGGAGTCCCATTTTGAGTATGAAGGAATCCCACATAGACCACACACTTACCATTCCCAGAGGGTCTGATTTATTCAGGTGAGGTTGGGAAGATGAAGTATGGGTTTCACTCCTGAAGGTTTGACCCTCCTGCTTGGGTCTTCCTGCCTCCACCCACCATCAAGAGATCGGAAGTGAGAAGAATTCTTCAGGTTGCTGGTGGGCCTGGGATTGACAGCCCAGCCAACTATGCAGAAAACCACACTTTGGAGGGAAAAAATCACTTTTGGTTTCTGGCTCCTCAGCACTCCTACACATCTAATTAGCTCAACAATCGGTCCCTGTGATAAAATCAGCTAATTTTATGTTCAAACGGCTGCTCTGTGGTAAGCAGTGCAGTCACTCCAACGCCACATATAAAGAAGTTGCTGAAGAAGCTGGTTCCTGCAGGTCACTGGGGGACAAACTAGCATAGACTATCAAATTAGTAACCTAAGTCAACAGTATAGTTAGTATGCAAGGGTCCCTGCAGACACAGAGAAGATCAATGGCCAGGATGGAAGGCCTGTAATGGCGACCTCTGAAGGAGGAAGAGGGCGTGTGGAATGAACTGAAGGAGTATCTACTCTGAGCATAAGCCTGAATGTTTGAGGCAAGATTATGGAAGGCAAGAGTCTAACTGGTGTTATGAAGAAACGATGCCCCTAAGAGTAAGTGTCTTGTCAGAAATTTGCCCAAGGTCAGCCTTGATATAAGGCACAGGCAAGGCCATTCAGGACTGCTCTCTGGACAGCTATGGTGACAAAAGACAGAATCTAGGACCAACCTTGGTGATGTGGAGCCATTTGGAAGCCAGAATACTTTTAAGGTAAATGTAAATGAGAAGATGGTTCATTTATCAAATAAAAGACAATTGTGTCACCTTTCATAGGGACATTATTGACTTATTTGGAGGTAAGTTTCAGATATCAGTTATACAAAGAGAATGGGCAGAAATAAACAGGAACTCTCAAGGTAGAAACAACGTCTCAGAACTATACTAATACATACAATTTTAAACAAAGATACAGAGAGATACACACAACTACATCTAAGTGTATCTATTACATCTACACGTAGATGATAAATTGATAGATGAAAAACAGGTCATAGATGATAAATGACATATATAAATGATAGCTAAGTGGCAGATAGATGATACAGATACATAGGTAATTGATAGATAAATAACCAAAGATTTGTAAAAGATTTCATTTATATATAAAAAGTTAGAAGAGTGGCTGGCATTCAGTAAATACCCTTTTCTGTGGTTGCAATCTTACTATGACTACCTCTGCCATTATAAGGCTTTTTATGCACTGCACATCACCCTGCTCATAACTTCTGTATCTAAAGCTGTCTCCCATGTGACTACATGATCACAGCAGGAGGTCCTCCTGGGAAGTCACCTCAAGCTTTTCTTCCAGAGAGCCTTGTGGTGGGACCAGCCTTTGGCACTAGCAGTGTTTCCTGGCTAGGGAACAGAGCTGGTGGGAGAAGGGCACTTTGTGGATAATGGCTTTTGATGCTGCTTACACACTGTGATGGTTAGCTTTAATTGTCAATTTGATACAACATACAGTCACCTTGGATGAGAGTCTCAATGAGGGCTTATCTACATTGGGTTGGCTTGTGGTCATGCCTGTGGGAGGTTGCCTTAATTAATTTCATTGATATGGAAAGACCCAGTTCACTGTGGGTAGCGCCATTCCCTAGGCAGGGGGTCCTGAACTGTATAAAAGAGGACAAAGTTAGCTAAGTACAAGCAGGGAGGCAGCATGTATGTATGCATTTAGTTCTCTTTCTACTGCCTGCTATAATATGGCTAGCTGACTTAAGTTCCTACCTTGATTTACCAGAAATGATAGACAGTAACCTGAAATTGCAAGGCAAGTTAACTTGTTTCTCTCTGAAGTTGTTTTTGGTCAGGATATGTTATCACAGCAACATAAATGAAACTGGAATGCACCTGCTTAATCAGAAGCACTTCTTCACTTCAGGCTCTGGAGCTCACATGCCCATCCCACACTCCTTGCTGCTGTAGCTTGTCATGTCTCCTATCCTGGTGAAGTCTCCACAGCCAGAAGTACTCCACAGCCATGAGGCTCAAGCAACCTCTTACTGATATCAGCCAGTGTGGGCCTTACTCCTCTCTTCTACTTCTCCTGTACTCTGATCCTACCAACCATCGCAGAAAATCCTCACACACAAGTCCCTTATCATGAATTCTGCCACTAGTGGGACTAGAGATAAGACAGACATCATAGTGGTTTCCTAGATACCTACATAGTTGGCCTTATTATTCACACCCTGAACCCACAGGTACATCATGAGACACTTTGGTTCCTGGTTCAGTATCAAGATCTCTTGATGTTACAGTCTCCAGAAAGGAATAAAAGAAATGTCACAAAATTCAGCCTAGACTCATAGACGGAATCAAGTTGGATAGCAGCCACAGGGACTGTGCCCCAGACTGCCTACCATGTCAGCCAAGCTGACATCACAGCCTTAGATATATGATGGGAGGAGGGGACCCTCTAAGCATCTCTCTCAGCCCCATCTCCTATCATAGCCGATCTGACCAGGCCACCTCAACAGCAGATGAGAAGTGGGTAATGAGAAGCCTGCTCCTCATTACCCACTCTACCACTGTGGTGGCTGTCCTATGCTTCACAGCTCCAGAGTAGCTACTAGCTCTGTTTCTAATACAGGAAATATCATAATCAAAAATTAAGTATCATCACTGAGCTCTAAAAATTAAAAGAACTCAAGTTGTTTGTAAGTGACCCAAATCGATGCCGGAGGAGATTTTTCCCTAAAGGATTATAGAATTAATAGAACAAATATTTCATGATATAATGTATATCTTTCTGATAAATGGTTTTATTATAATTAGGTTTACTGTAGCTGGCAGTGAAAAGTATATATCACAGGTTGATCTATGTCTTCCAGAAAGGATCTGTTGGAGCCTTAAGCTGTTAGACCACAACCTTATTTGGAGTTGGGTCTTCATAGACGTCATCAAGTTACATGAAGTTACCAGGGTTAGCCTGCATGTAGTAGGACCAGTGTTCTTACAAATGCAGGAGTGAGGAGACACGCGGAGAGCGAGTGACATATGACATTGACAGGGAAAGCATCTGGACCTTTCCTTCTCCCCAGAAGCCCCCTTTGTCATTGCCTTGATTCCAGACTCCAGCTGCAGAACAGAGACAAGCAATGTCTGCGGGTAAGATGGATTCTGACAGAGCCACAGCACCTCATTCACCAGGATGAGCTGATTTTTTAAAGAGAAGTACACACGGGCTCACCCTTAGACACTCGCTATGCCCATTTCTTTGGCACAATGGCCCTGTGAGGAGGCTGGCAGAAATGGCCTCAGGTATGGTCACAGGTATACAGAGCCAAACTTCCCTCTAACACTGAGCTGGCCCAGGTTACACTGTCCTGGGGAGGACAGAATTAGGGGATCCTACCTTCTGGTATTCTTCCTTGGATCTCAGGGCTGCTTCCATCTGCACGGCGGATGTGGGATAGACTGCTGACCGGTACTGTGTACCAAAGTCATTGCCTTGGCGCATGCCTGAAGGTGAGAACAGAGAGGATTAAGGGATGCTGGGACACTAATGCTGGCACCAGTGGACATGGTTGTTGTGACCAGTTTTACCAAGTGCTTATTTTAATTTTATCTCAACATCAGTTTCTTGAAATGAGGATGAAATACATGTTTTAATTATAATGAAGAAGGCTAGGGAGGGGACTCAGTAGTTAAGAGGGTGTCTTGCTTCTAAGGGGACCTGAACTTCGTTCCCATCACCCATGTAGGGTGGCTTACAGCCTGTAACTTCAGCTCCAGGGGCTCCTATGCCCCCAGTCTTCACTCAGCATACATACACCATTTTCCCACATGCATGTAGTTAAAAAAAATCGTTAATGATAACAAATGTTTCTAAGCTTCAGTAAACTTATCACAGTCTTGGATTATACTAGCTACTCCTTAAGAAATATTTTTATATGAAAGCACTTAACAAATAATTTACTTATTTATCACTATGATGTATCCTGTGTTAGGTGGAGTACTCTAGGAGAGTCAGTTCTCAGACACTGCAGCAAACACCCAAGAGAAACCCACCTGTAAGGAGGGAAGGAGGTTTGGCTCCCAGGTTCAGAGTTTTCAGTCCATAGCTGCTGAGTGCCAGGGCCTATGGTGAGGCAGCACAGCACCAGGAGCACATGGTGGAGGGAGATGCTCACCTCACAAACAAGAGGAAGAAGAGGGGCTGAGGTCCCAATATCCCCTTAAGAGTATACCCCCACCCCCGATGACCTAACTTCCACAAGGCTCCACTTCCAGAAAATCCCACCACTTCTCATAGCACCATGAATTGGGGAGTGTGTCTATACACACAGACATCCGAGGGACATTTATGCAAACAGTAGAGAAGGGCCCAGCCAGCTCCTCCAGTGCTTTCTTTAGGATAAGCAGGAGTCTTTGCATAAGTAGTATTTTAATGTATGTTTCATAATCAGTACACTTAAGACCAAGGGCTCAGGGTCACAGGTAAACTGAAGACTATTCATTTATATATTTGGTAGGCAAGAGAGATGTCTATAATACATTGCTTTGGTCCCCCACCCTGGACATTCTGTTAAAAATGGCTTCTGAGTTTGGGAAGATGGCTCAGTGGGTAAGAATGCTTCTACCCAAGTGTGAGGACCTGAGTTAAAATTTCAAGAACACACACACGCACACACAGATACACACACACACACACACACACACACACAGATACACACATACAGATACACACACACACACACAGATACACACATACAGATACACACACACACACACACACAGAGCCATGTGTAGCTGTGTATGTTAGAGGTAGGAAGACAAGACAATTACTGGGTCTTGCTGGCTACCAGGCTACCTCTAGGTTTAGTGAGAGACTGTCTCAAGATCGAAAGTAACACAGCTGGATACCTGATAAAATTTGACCCCCCCACACATGGGCACAAATGTGCACTCAGAAGTGCACACTAGCACACATATGTGCACATATTCCATACACATATGTCACACTCACATGCTCACACATCTACCTTGACACTTAGTTTTATTTGATAACTAGACACAATCTAGGGTTACCTGGAAAAGGAGTCTCAGTGAGGCTAGATCTACTGGCCTGTGGACATGAGTGTGAGGAATGTCCTTAATTGGGTTCACTGAGGTGGGAAGACCTACCCTGAATGTGGGTGACATCATTTCATTGGCTGCCCCCTCCCAAGACTGAATGAAAAGGAGAAGAGCCGGGCTGGAGAAATGGCTCAGAGGTTAAGAGCACTGACTCCTCTTCTGAAGGTCCTGAGTTCAAATCCCAGCAACCACATGGTGGCTCACAACCATCCATAATGAGATCTGATGCCCTCTTCCTGTCTGAAGACAGCTACAGTGTACTTACATACAATAAATAAATACATCTTTGGAAAAAAAAGAAGAGAAAAGAAGAGGAAAGAAAAGAAAAGGAGAAGAACCAGCTAAGCTGGCTGGCAGGCAGGCAGGCAGGCAGGCAGGCAGGAAGGCAGGCAGGCAGGCAGGCAGACAGGCAGGTTTTAGCCGGTTTTCCTTGTTCTACATTTCTCTACTTCTTCCTTCCTTAACTATCTTCACAACAGAGTGCTCTGATGTAAGCCCTTCACTACATCCTAACCACCCTGCTGCCATCTGCTTTTCCTTCGTCCTACTCACTGCTGAACTCAGCTGCCCCCTTCCTGCCCTGGACCCTTCAAAACCGGCAGCTTCTTCACTCCCGGTGACAGTGTGCACAGTTGAATCTTTGTATTCAACTGAGGTCCCAATATCCCCTTAAGAGTATACCACCCCCCCCCCAATGACCTAACTTCCACAAGGCCCTGCCTCCGGAAAATCCCACCACTTCTCAATAGCACCATGAATTGGGGAGTGTGTCTATACACACAGACATCCAAGGGACATTTATGCAAACAGTAGAGAAGGGCCCAGCCAGCTCCTCCAGTGCTTTCTTTAGGATAAGCAGGAGTCTTTGCATAAGTAGTATTTTAATGTATGTTTCATAATCAGTACAGTTAAGACCAAGGGCTCTTCCAGGCTTCAGTCACACGGTACCACATTCCCACCAGCATTCATGTGACTAGACCCCTGGATGTTCTCAAGCCCAGCTTCTCTCAATGGCCTTTTTCCTTTCATCTCTGGAATGAGCATCCCTCCTACCAAGCCTGGAGTAGTTCCTGCTTTACAGTACCTCCCAGCCTTCCCTTTGTTTCCTGCAGCCCTTCACCAATGCCTCTTACCATAGGGATCAGGGGGTGTGGTGATAAAACCCACAGATATGCTGTAGGGCACGGTCCAGAGCTGGATCCAGAAAGCTTCTGATTGGGGACTGTTGCTATGGTGTGAATATGAAACTTCCTCACAGACTCGTGTGTTGAACACTTGGTTCCCAGCTGGTGGCACTGTTGTGGAAGGTTCTGGAACTATAGCAGGGAGGCCGAGCTGGAGGAAGTAGGTAACTGGGGGCTGTTTATTCGTGAGGTTTTTGTGCCTTGTTTGTTATAGTGGGGTGGGCACGCTCTGTCTTATGCTCTTTCTGCACCATGGGGCTCAGAGTCAACAGAGCCAAACAACCATGTACTGAACCTCTGTAACTCAAGCGAAAAATATGCCTTTCTTCCTTCGTTTCAGTCAAATCTGTGGTCACAGCAATGAGAAAGTAACTAACACAGTGTGCAGACTGAGTGAGTGAGCTGCGGGTCATCTTACCGTGTGTCCCTGGTGGATTGTCTCACTATTGACCCCCATCTCCACCTCCAAGCTCCTCCACATTTCACTCCTCTCCCCAGGGACATGACTTTAATATTCCTCATTATTAGAGCAAAACAGGATGAAGAAAATGAGCATGCTCTGTAACTTGCTCCTATAAAACATACTCGTGTTCATAGTTTCTTACAAGTTTCTACTTGTTGAGCCTATCGTTAAGTTTTACAAGGGCTGACACATATACAGTGACCAGTTCCTGTACACATATGACTCCTTAAAAAGGTTTTCAAAACATAAATCAAAGCCTTCAAGCAATCATTGGGCTTAGATTATACACATGTTCAACCCCTGAGAACTAAGTCACAGCACCCAGGAGATAACATTGAAATGCACATCATGGTTAAGCATCAACCTTCTGTTAGCTCTTGTCCACCAGGAGCTAATGAGTTGCCAGCTAGGGGTAGTGTTAACTAGGTCACTGGGGGTAGAGCAAAGCTCCCTTGGGCTATTTGCAAGCTAGAGGGAAAGTGAAGAAATCAATTAGGATCCTTAAAGTAAACCCTAGGTGTTTTTTAATGATACTGCCAGACAACTGAAGGACTAATACACAATGGGTGCTCTCTATTCACAGACATGTCAGCCTCTACACGCTCACATCCTGAGCTAGGTGACCCTCAGTCCTTGGGCTACCATATGCATTCTTGGAAACATAGTAGCACCCTTAGGCCCTATACCTCAATGTCTACCCAATTGTGACACACAAGAGTATCTCTATGTACATGTCCCCTGGGTTGCAAAACTGTTTCTGGTTGAGACATATTCCTTTATACTAATGGAGTGTGACTTCTGATATCATTGTATACTGCCTTCATGGTCCAGGTGGCTGAGTGGATGAGTGGGAAGAGGGGAGAGCCTTAGAAGGGTAGAGAGCAGAGGAAGGATGGAAGTCCTCCATGCTCATATCTGGGTTTGTATTCACTAAGTTCCATGGTCACTAGTGTGGCTTTGTCTTAATTTATACTTTTAACTTTTTATTATTATTTTAAAATCTCACATACATACACTTTGCATGCTGACTTTGTCTGAATTCAAAAGAATACAAGGTTTTTAAAAATGTGTTTTTGTCAAACAGCATTTTTAACTGAAAATGTTTTTTCAGAGGATATATTCTGATATTGCTTCCTGCCTCCCTCATTTCCTTCCAGATCCTCACCTCCCCACAATTTCAACTTGGTGCGTTCTATCTCTGGCTTTTGAAAACTAACAGGCGAATTTTTAAAAAGAATGATAAAACAAAGAAAAGGCACCACACATACACACAAATACAGATGTGCAAATTCAAGACCCATAACAAACACAAATTGCAAACCATAATATATAAGCAGAAGATAAGTAAGACTTTTTTAAAAAAATGTTCAAACAAAGCAAAAGAGGACAAAAAAAAATCTACAAAAATATCCTTGAGCTCATTTTCTTTCAGCATATCTCCTGCTGGGTATGGGGCTGCCCTTAAGTGTGGCTTGTATACTCAGTGAGATTCCACTGCAGGAAAATAATGTCTCCTCGGCAAGTGGTTGTCAATTGAAGGTAATTTCCTGGTTATGAATGGGAGTGCATGTCCACTTTCTCCTCTTAGCACTGGATCCCCATCTGCCTTGAACCTGTGCAGGCCCTGTGCATGCTGCCACAGTCTCTGTGTATTCATGAGTGTGTCAGTCCTATTGTGTCTGGAAAACACTGTTCCTTTGCGTTGGCCCTTACAATCCTACTGCTTCCTTTTCCAAATAGTTCTCTGAGCCCTGAGGGGAGGGGGTTGATGAAGACATCCATTTAGGACTTAATGTTCCAAAGCAGCATTTCAAGTGATATTTAAAATATAAAACAACAGACTTGTAGTAAGTAAAAATTAAAATGATTATGTATACAGTTTAGATATAAGGCTCTCAACCAGATAAAGAAAATCATAATAGGACTTTTTTGCTTATTTAAAAATCTGGGCAGGATAAAGGAGGAGCACTGAAGTATCACCCTGTCCTTGCTGGTGACCAGGGTGGCTATCACACTGCCCAAGAATCTCTGGGGTCTGTCCTGTCTCACGGTGCCCATGGGAACAGCACTGATGCTACCAGGGATGAAGACAAAGATGATGTAGCAAGATAGACTTGTGCTTCTTTTATCAGTTAAAGAAGTGAAGCTTTACCGAGCTGGGAACCTGTGGCTCCATGGTCACCAGGGACTCGGGTTTCTTTTCACACAATTATTTTTAGCACATGGCTCCACGCTCAAAAACAAACATCATCTTCTGGACTTGTAATCACCAAGGCCAAAGAAGACCAAGATAAGGGAGAGGGCGAAAAGTGGATGGACAAGACTATCACCTCCTACCTCTTTATTATTTATTTATTTATTATTACTACTGTGTGTGTGTGTGTGTGTGTGTGTGTATGATGTGTGTAGGTGGGTAGGTACATGCCATGGTGCATGTGTGAAAGACAGAGGACAGCTTTTTGGAGTCACTTCTCTCCCTCCACCTTTATGTGGGCTTCAGGGATCAAACTCAGGTCTCCAGGCTTGCATGGCAGATGTCTTCACCTGCTGAGCCTCCAGCCTGCCCTGACTTCTTCCATCTAAAAACAGTCTTCCTGGAAGCTTTGCTATGCACCATTAGTTATATCTCAATGGCCAGAATTTGGTCACATGGCTGCACCTCCTCAACTTCTTGAACTCCTCTATCCAAGGGCCCAAGACCTCTCCTAAGACTATATCCTCCCTCGGCTTCTCCTCCCCTCTCTACTTCTCTTATTTGCCTATAGGTTCTCCCCTCTACCTGTCTGTCCTTCCCCAGTCACAGGCACCAGTGACTTATCCCCTGCCTCGGGCTCTGCATCAGGGAAGCTAATGGACTCTATGCTAGTCATTAATTCTGTTCTCATTCAAACTGATTTGCAGCCCACCTTTGCATGCTATTGCTGCTTGCATTCTGCCACTCTCAGAGAATGCCCATAGTCCTATATACCACTTGGTCCCACTTAGGATGGTGCATCTGTGTTCTGTGGTTAACTCTTAACATATGAAGGGGCTCAGAAGCTGTGGTCATTTGAATATGCTTGGTCCAGGGAGTGGCACTATTAGGAGGTATGGCTTGTTGAAGTAGGTGTGGCCTTGAGGCCTTCCTCCTAGCTGTTTGGGAGCCAGTTTTCTCCTGGTTGCAGTCAGATCAAGATGTAGAACTCTCAGCTTCTCCAGCATCATGCCCGCCCGGATGCTGCCATGCTTCCTGCCTTGATGATAACGGACTGAACCTCTGAACCTAAGCTAGCCCCAATTAAAGCATTCTACTAATTTCCAAAGTCCCAAAATCCACATTCCTCCAAACAAAAGTATGGTCAGGCCTATCACAGCAATACTCCATTCCTGGTACCAACTTCTGCCTTAGTTAGGGTTTCCATTAAATTGAAGACACACCATGGCCACGGCAACTTTTATAAAGGACAACATTTAATTGGGGATAGTTTACTGGCTCAGAGGTTCAGTCTATTATCATCATGGCAGAAACCATGACAGCATCCAGGCAGGAATGGCAATGGAGGAGCTGAGAGTTCTACATCTCGTTCTGAAGGCAAATAGGAGAAGCCTGACCTCCAATCAGCAAGGAGGAAGATCTCAAAACCCATCCTCACAGTGACATAACAAGGCCACAGCGATACCCATTCCAACAAGGCCACACATCCTAATAGTGTCACTCCCTGGGCCAAGCATATTCCAACCACCACAGAAGCTATGGCTCTATCTACAAAATTCTGAATACCTCCCCTCCAGTTGCTTATCTAAAAATCTATCTCAGTGAAAAGTAAAACTGCTGATAAATGTCCCAGAACTGCAGTCATTTCCCACAAATGGGAAGCTGGTCTTCTCTTTGCTTATGAACTGACCCACTGGTTTGTCTCCACAGAGATGGCACTGAAAGCCTGCACATCACAGTGACACAGAAGACTATGGCTCACACTGCTCATTCCAGCATTGCCTCCTTTCTGGGGCTGGAAAACAGGATCTTCCTAGTGCTCCAGCCTTCTCTACCAGGTCACGAGCGTCTCTCCCTCACAGTGACACACGGCTTCTTACTGCAATCCAAGAGCTCTTCTTGCCACACCTGGCCTTTCTCTCAGGTGTCTGAGATGAACCCCATGAATATTGAACAGTCTCACTTTACCTGAATGGAAAATTAATTTTGTCAATTTTAGCTGACAGCTCATTTTAAATTTAAAATGAGAAAATGAATGGATAGCCCTTGTTTTATCAAGAGGGAAGTAGAAAGGGTATCAAAATAACTAACAAAGCCTGGGAAGATGGCTCAGTCAATAAAGTGCTTGCTGCACTAGCATAAGGACCTAGGTTCCATCTCTAGTACCCACCGAAAAAGCTGGGCACAGTGGTGGTCACAGTGTAATACAAGCACAGACCATCAAAGGCCAAAACAGACCATCAGTAATCACTGCAGACCAACACAGACCATCAGTGATCACCATAGACCATCACAGACCATCAGTGACCACCATAGACCAGCACAGACCATCAGTGATCACCATAGACCATCACAGACCATCAGTGACCACCATAGACCAGCACAGACCATCAGTGATCACCATAGACTAGCACAGACCATCAGTGACCACCATAGACCAGCACAGACCATCAGTGACCACCATAGACTAGCACAGACCATCAGTAATCACTGCAGACCAACACAGACCATCAGTGATCACCATAGACCATCACAGACCATCAGTGACCACCATAGACCAGCACAGACCATCAGTGATCACCATAGACCATCACAGACCATCAGTGACCACCATAGACCAGCACAGACCATCAGTGATCACCATAGACTAGCACAGACCATCAGTGACCACCATAGACCAGCACAGACCATCAGTGACCACCATAGACTAGCACAGACCATCAGTGATCACTGCAGACCAGCACAGACCATCAGTGACCACCATAGACCAGCACAGACCATCAGTGACCACCATAGACCAGCACAGACCATCAGTGATCACTGCAGACCAGCACAGACCATCAGTGACCACCATAGACCAGCACAGACCATCAGTGACCACCATAGACCAGCACAGACCATCAGTGACCACCATAGACTAGCACAGACCATCAGTGATCACTGCAGACCAGCACAGACCATCAGTGACCACCATAGACCAGCACAGACCATCAGTGACCACCATAGACCAGCACAGACCATCAGTGATCACCATAGACCATCACAGACCATCAGTGACCACCATAGACCAGCACAGACCATCAGTGACCACCATAGACCAGCACAGACCATCAGTGACCACCATAGACTAGCACAGACCATCAGTGATCACTGCAGACCAGCACAGACCATCAGTGACCACCATAGACCAGCACAGACCATCAGTGACCACCATAGACTAGCACAGACCATCAGTGATCACTGCAGACCAGCACAGACCATCAGTGACCACCATAGACCAGCACAGACCATCAGTGACCACCATAGACTAGCACAGACCATCAGTGATCACTGCAGACCAGCACAGACCATCAGTGACCACCATAGACCAGCACAGACCATCAGTGACCACCATAGACCAGCACAAACCATCAGTGAGACTTTTTAAGGATGTTCAGAATAAACACCAAGCATAAACAAGTGGCATAAAATGGAGAAAGTGAACTGTGCATGAGCATCCATGCATCTACACTCTCTATTGCTGACTATAAATGGAGTCTGACAGCTACTTCGAGCTATTCCACTGCTTTGATTTCTCTGTCATGATGGACTGCACCTTGGACTGTGACAAAAATAAGCTCTTTCTCCCTTAAGTTGCTTTTGTCCTATTATTTTAACACAACAACAGAAATCGAAACTAAGATTCAATACAGAAAAGTATATAATGCATGTATACACATGTACTAAAAGTACATAAGACACAGTACATGATTTATTCAAGTGTATTCAAGTGTACACTTCAATGGTACAGTTACATGACTGTATCATTATTTATTACCAAGGAGTGGATGCTCAGATAAAGACCACCAACATAAAGAAACGGAGTACCATTGTGCGCCTGTGTGTCCCTTCTGATGACAATGCCTTCTAGCTTAGTTTGGCCTGTTTTTGAAATTTATACAGAACAAAGCTATACAGTAGTTTCAATCTCCCATTTTCTTCATTTGATGGTTTCAGAACATCTCTCAAGTGAACACCCACCCACAATGGATGCATTCATCCTGTGATGAGCCTGTGAGCAGCCCGGGACTGCAAAGGACATTCTCAACATGCTCTCAGCTATGCACATACATGATGTTCTTATGGGTACATACCTAGAATCGGAGCTTTTGGCCAAGATTCACATGTCTTTGATGTAACTACATGTGAGTCACTCTCTGGAGCCATGGCCCTGCTTTACAAAGTCCATGTTGCTCTACCCAGAGTCTGGAAGCTTTGAGAACCTACCAGTTCATGGATGTTCTCATGTCTGATAGTCCTCTTTTTGAGTTCATAGATGTTCTCATGTCTGATAGTCCTCTTTCTGTCAGTTCACGGACGTGTTCATGTCTGATAGTCCACTTTCTGTTGGTTGGCTTGGTCCATGATGCAGTTTCACTTGATCTTAATTTTTATTTTCCCAATTGATAATGATGTTTTTAATTTTATGCTTCTCCACTGCTATTTAAATACCTTGGCCACATTCCTTTGCAGCAATCTGTGTTTCTAAAAAAAAGTCTTTCTCATATATATTAAATATTCCTGATATAAATCCGCTATCAGATATAATCTCATTATTCTTGGCATTTTTTTACAATGGGTTAGTTTGCTTAATTTTTATTTATATGTAATTTATGTGTAGGAGTGTTTACCTTCATGTACACCTGGTGTCTGTGTGGTGCCTTCAGCAGCCAGAAGGTGTAGATCCTTTGCAGCTAGAGTTACAGGTGGTTGTGAGACACCATGCTGTACTGGGAATTGAACCTGGGTCCTTTGTAAGAGCAGCTAGTGCTCTAAACTGCTGAGTAATTACTGCAGCCCCCACAATGCTTTATGATAAGCCAAAATTTTGAGATGGATGAATTTATCAAACTTATTTTGCCTGTTTTGGTTATCACTTTTAGTGTCTTATAGGAATCACTTCCAGGCCCCACACTATAATGAAGTCATTCACCTGGAAGTCCTGCATGTTTTACCTTTGGTTCTTAGGTCTTAAATGTACAAGGTACTAGTTTTTGTGCATGGCATGAGGCAGATTTTCCCTCCTAAGGATCTGGAAAGACAAAACAACAAACAAACAACAAAAAGGCGTCTTTATTAATTAAAAAGCCCTCTCCCCAGTAGTGGGCGAAGCGGATGGTGTGGTAGCTCTGTCCTCCGGCACATTCACATTTTACTTTGCTCCCCTGCACTGTCTGTTTATCTTTCCCCACATCAAATGCACTGCAGCTTAACTGGTGAAGTTCACAATGACTCAAGACTTGCAGAAGAAAAAAGTTCCTGTGTTCTTGTTGTTATATAAGAAAACATTTGCTTTTATAAATACATGGGAATCTTTTTTTTTTTTTTTTTTTAAGTCTGAAGGAGAAGGGGGTGGAGGAGGAGAGAGCAAGAATAGCAACAGCACAGCAGCAGGACTGTAGGTTTTCACTGGGGTTTATACTAAATTTACAAAATAATCTAAGAGGAAATCTAAGCGAAGCCCGTTCATTACTGGATCTTCCAGCTGCCCCATGGCTAAGTGAACACAATTAGAGATTCATTAACGACACTCACCCTCAAGGAACCTCTATCTGAATTTCTCAGGGATAAACCTAATCGTTTATCTTTTGCTCATGCAAAGTTCATTTAGTAAAAAGGGCTGCTAACCCCGCCTGCCCCCTGAGTGCCTAGGGGGCCTAGCTTGGTGGAGGCTGATGTCTCTTTGGTAGGTTGCTTCCCTACTCAAGTTGCTTCCCACGTTTAGAGCTCAGGGGCTAGGCTGGAGTTTTAGGAGTTAAGACTGGAAGTTAAGCAGATGTCTTTTTGCCATAGTCCATTGGTCAGAACTCAGTCACTTGACCACTAGAAGAAGAGGAAATCCCAGAGAGCTGGGGAGAAGTGAGCATTACTCAGTCATTCCCTTTGCTTCTCTCCTTAACTTAGGTCTGAAGGAGGATCCCTACCCATGCCAGTACAAGGCAGATTAGAGGCTGTAACAGAGTGCACATCGCTAACGGCAACACTTGTGAGTTTGACGCCAGCATGAGCTACATGATAATGAGTTCCAGGTTGCCCTGGGCTACAGAGGGAGTAAGAAATGAATAAACAAGCAAAACACATAAAAACGAACAAAACTACAGTAGTTGCACCAACATGCTGCAGTTTCTGAGTAGTGCACTGTTAAGTAGCGTATGTGCACCCAGTGGGTCTTTGTACAGACTCTTTCCCATGCTTTTCTCATTTATGAATACTAACTTGTGTTGCATACCAGTAGCCATGTTTTTTCTTTTCATCTGTCCAGGAAACACCCTGTTCGGTTTTCTCAGTTAATGCTGAACTGCTGAACCATGCGCTCTGGAATCAACTTGGTCATGGACCCTGTCTCAAGATGCCACCAATCTCAGTTGGCTAACAGCCCACTGGGGATTTCTGCATACATTCTCCTAGGTGAGACTGTACTGTGATCTTGCTTTCTCCTGTGCTCAGATGTGGGTATCAAGATTCTGTTCTCTTCAGTCCTTGGAAGGCATCCCACAAGCCGGCAACTATTTCCCTAGTAAATGTTGGTAAAACTCACTGAAGCATGTGATCTTATCAAGTATGGATTCAGTTTCTCTAAGTGTCCCCAGGTTGTTTCATTCTGTTGGGCTCTATTTTTTAAGGGGTTTATTTTCAATGTAACTTTTGTCTCAAGTTCATTGCTGCAGGTGTCCTCTGAGTCTGGCAATATGTTCAGTGTTTGTACTGAGATTCCATTTTTTTATTCTTCATACTGGGATTCTCGGCCCTGTTTTATTCTTTTGTTTGTTCTGTTGTTGTTGACCAACTATTCTAACAGTTAACCAGTTGAATAAACATATGATCTCTTTCCTACCATTTGAGATTGCTTTGTGGTTGGTTTTCTTGCATCTTGAGATGGATGCCCTTCTGTCTTCTCACAGATGGGCTTACGATCTGTTTAGCCATGCCCTGTGAACTTGGATATATATATAGTACCCTAATCATTGCCTAATTAAAGTATTTTCTAATTTCGTTCATGATTTAGCCTTAATAACTAGGTTTGCTAGTGATTTTTCTTGTCAGCACAGTGAGAAGCAACTTAAAGGGGATTTATTTTGGCTAATGGTTTGAGGGACATGGTGCCATGAAGTGGAGAAAGGCACAGTGGCAGAACTTTCCATTCTGCTTGCTTAGCTCACTGGACATCAGGGAGCAGAGACAGGATGAGAAGCAGGATCCCACTGTAAGCCTCAAGACCTGCCCCACAGTGGGCCACTTCCTCCTCATAACCCTCACCTCCTAAAGGCCCCACAACCCCAAAACAGCGCCACCAGCTTTAAATATACGAGCTTGTGGGGAAATTTCACATGCAAACTAAAATGCTAAGATAGTTAGAAATTAAATTTTCTTTTTAACATAAGAGAACTTTTCTGGATAACTTTCTGCTACTGGTTTCCAGTAGAATGCAGTGGTGGTAAGAGAATTCTAATCTATATGATTAAAAACCCTTTAGCCACATCTTTTTTCTGGCTTAGGGTGTGCTCTGTGTATGACTGGAAGGACAGGCCATTTTCAGGTACAATGCAATGCTTCATATGTTCAGGGCTCTGAGGTGCTCACACCTTTGATGTCATTGGTAAGGACCCCCAAACCCACATTTTATGGTGCTGGAGAATTCTCCCAGAACATGGGTGTCTCCCATCTTCTTCTGCCTGTCTTGCTCCTGCTTCCTTTCTTCTTAATCTGGTCATTCCTTACAATCTGTCGGTTGTTGCATGTGATGATCTCAGTGCATTCCTTTAATCCCAGCACTCGGGAGGCAGAGGCAGGCGGATTTCTGAGTTCGAGGCCAGCCTGGGCTACAGAGTGAGTTCCAGGACAGCCACGACTACACAGAGAAACCCTGTCTCGAAAAACCAAAAAAAAAAAAAAAAATGTTCAATCCAACATCCTAAATCGTTTTTAATTTGTGAGCTGAATGGAACATCCCAGCCTGACATTATTAGAGTCTAGGAACTCCAGTTCCCACCAATGATCTCAGCTCTGATCTCCCTTCCTAATTTAGGACTCTCGTTTGAAGTGTAGTAGTTCTTCTGACTTCATATTTTATTGCTGGAGTGCAAAAATTTTCAGATTCTAAATGATGATGTAAAATGTGTGTGATTCCTCTGAATGTTTCCAAAAGCCCAATCATCTTCCTCTCGCTAATCCTTAACAGCGTGCATGAAATTGTAACGGATACCACAGGAGTTCACAGACACTGGCAAGTGTGCAGCTGGTTCCAGTCACCACAGGTCATGCTTCCTGCTCTCTGAAATCATCACTTAACAATATGGAGTCACGTGTCTTACCAGAGGAGGAATACAAGGCTTGGAACTGAGCCCAGGGGAACAAATTCCATCTTTGTCACATAATGGTAATATACTAGTAGGCTCCAGGCAAATCCTCTTGCTTCACTGGGGCAGTCTGTCCATCTGCAGAATGGGTCTAACTTACACAGGTTCCTTTAAAAATCCAATAGGATTTTACATACATACACTCCCAAGCACCGTGGTCAGCGTGGGAATGCTACCCACTGAGTCCTTCAATCAGTTTGGAGGAAAGGCCGAGCAAACCTGTTCCATATAAGCATTCTCTGAAAGGGATACTCGAGAGTGCAAACAGCAGGGATGCTGTGCACATGTACGATGGTGCTATGCGGGGGAAGCACACTTGAGAGAAGAATTAATAATGAAAAAAATACCAGATTCTTTGTTTCATTTTTCTCTGTTCCCTGAAATTCTTTAAAGAATGAAACCCCTCGCAGAATCTGTAATGCTGGGTTTGAGCCACTTTTCCATTTTGTGTGTGTGCAGCTGTTTGTTCCCTCCCTGCAAGCATGCACATCTGCTCATTAGCAATACAATATCATTCCCACTGTCTAATTATTTGCAGATGATAGATTTCTTATACATGATCTAAAAAAAGGATAGTCCTTCAAAACTGGTGACTTATTTAAAAAAAACTAACTTAAAAGGGTCAGCACAATAAAGTTCAGATATTAATTTGGCAAGTTCAAATATACACACACCAGCACCTAATTACCCACTTGATGGGAAACAGGAGGAAAATGGGATTTTTCTCCCTACAATTAATGTTCCCAGTAGACAGCATGGGGGTGTGCATGGGGGAGACACTGGCTGCTCTTCCATGCACCTGGAAAGAGGCTATGGGGCAGCCGCACTGAGACGGCTGGAGTGATGTTCACAGAGGGAGTGGGCAGGACACCTGTTAAAACTTCTGGCCTATATAAGTTTACCTTCACACACACACACACACACACAAACACACGGACATACACAGACACACGGACACATGGATACATAGACATACACACACATATACACAGAAAGTCCTTGGGACTTTCCAGCCTTAACTGTAAGCTGAGAAAGCCTGCATGTTTTTGCATTTTTGTTGCTGCCCTTACTCTTGCTGGCAAGTTCATCTGCCTTGTTGCTGAGGCATGCCTTCACTAGAACCCACTTCTTCAGGACTTCAGTGTAGACTGAAGACAGTAATCCAGGAATTCTCTAGGCCTCCAGTGCTAGATTGGGACTGCAGTGACATCCAACTGCATGAACTCAACACTTACAATCTCAGTGTCTCCAGGATGATACAGCCATTATTGGACTACCTAGACCACATCCTATAAACCAGTCTGATAACACACACACACACACACACACACACACACACACACACACACTCATTATATCAAGTTAGAAAACCCGGATGTATACACAGACCAATCATTCCATTTGGGGTAAATGCTGAGAAGGTCAGGTTTGTTGGTGTAGAGCTACACAGGCTATGAGGGCAGGGAGTTCTACTTTAGCTTGGGAAGGTCAAGGAAGACCTCTTGGAAGACAGTAGAAATCAAGAGGACAAGAAGGAGCCATGCTTGTCAAGGGCTGTGGGCAGACTTAGCAATAGTGCCAGACTAGAGCAAGAAAATGTTTCTGTCGTCTAGAAGCAGAATAAAGAAATGAAGGTCACTGTATTTGGGATGCCCTAAGCAGAGAGGGGGCGTTAATCTAAAGTCATGGGTTAATCTGAGGTCACATTGGCCACTTTAGAGTTTATAAATGGCTCCAAAGGAAATGGGCAATCAGAGAATGTGTTGAAGCATGAGAGAGGCTTGTTTTGTGATTTAACATCTTGGACAATAGATCAGGAAAGGGTAGCGGTACAGGAACTAGCAGGCTTGGAGGCCACTGAGGATGGAGCTCTCCCTTACAATCCACATAGACTCTACCTCTTATTACCCTGAGGACGCTATAAGGACAAGCTTTACTAGAAGTGAAATGGCAAGTGTGAAAACATGGAGGTTCTGGGCTTTGTTGAGACATTTAGTAACAGTTAATTCCTCCAAGTCAAAAGAATGGACTCTGAGTTCTACCTCTGACCCTGCGTGGAGACATGACATTCTGATGTGCCCCAGGTCAGAATATCACGTGCTATTGTCTCCTTCTTAGGAGTCAATCCAGTGGGGTCTGTCAATCACCTGGTCCAGAGAACACCCCTCAGGAAGGCTGATTCACCATGAAGACATGCTAAGGAGATTGGGAGGAATAATTATACCCTTAATGAGATCATGTGCTGCATTTCCCAGAAGCCATTCCCTTTATGCAGCAGCTTGCAGAGTATCACTCATGCAGCACTGCTGAACCTGCCTTCTTTTCTGATCTCTAACTCTGGTGTTCTAACTTGGACACCAGCCAAAGATCTAAGCATGTGTTTCCTGGCTGTCTGGGCTTTTGCACTCATTCTCTGAAGCCCCTGCTGCCACTGTGCCGGCATCTGCTTACTGCCATCCACTGTTGAACCTACTGGCTTTCTTGGACTCTACCTCTTAAAGGTATGGCCTTCTACCTTCCTCTTCTCCATCTCTACCTGGTAGCTACTGAGACTTACAGCCTGCTTGCCCTGGAGCTTTTCTTTCACACACTAATAAGACAGTCCTCAAAACTTTCCCCTGAGTTAGTTTTTAGATTCTTCTATTAACAGAATTAAGAAACAATAAGAGGGAACTTTGATATCCCTGGTAACAGCAGGATGAACCAGGAAGGAGCCCTAAGTATGGCCAAAGAAGATGAGAGCAATAATACACAGTCACGTAGCTGGTGTGTGGGTGGGCCAAGCTCAAAGCTACAGATGGCATCACCATCCTGAGTCCCCACTCACACACTAAATTCGATTACAGATGTCTTGACCATGGAGCAGTTTAATTAAAGAGTGTGACAGCAGATCACCATCAGCTTATTGCTGTGGCTGTGCTAGTGAGAATACAGGACAGGCTACTGGTAAAAAAGAAGGGAATGAATCCCAAAGTATGAACCAAGGTAATGGTAGGTTAGGCAAGGCAGTTCTTTCCTTAGGAGCTCAGACTGCAATGATGACTTGACACTTCTGTGCTGTAGCTCTGCCATCCCTGAGGCCCACGATGGCTTCCCACCGAATGCATACACAAGATCAGGGGGAAGAAGAAGAGGGAAGAGGACATCCTTCTACCAAGAGACCATTGCATCCACACACTGAGAAGGAGGAGGATGAAGAGGAAGAAGAAGAGGAAGAGGAGGAGGAGATGATGTTGAGCTGATTAGCATCCTTCCTAGAAGTACAGAGCCTGGAACTTGATCCCATCACACTCACTAATGCCTGAATAGTCACACTTCCAACAAATACCATGCTCCACTCCAAGCCTTATGGAAGTTTGAGTCTTTTTTTAAAGATTTTTTTTTAAAAAAAATTTATGTGTATGAGTACCATGTGCATGTCTGGTGCCTGCTTAGGTCAGAAGAGGGCACTAGACCCCCTGCAGCTATAGTTATGGAGTTGAGAGCCACCATGTAGGTGCTGAGAATTGGGCCTGGATCCTCTGCAAGAACACAGGTGTTCTTCATTGCTAAGTCATATCTCCAGCCCCAAAGTTTGAGCCTCTATTAGTATGTGTATATCCAGCTAAAATTATAAGCTATCCAAGTAATAGACACTGGGTCAGTAGCCACTATGAACAGGCCGTGGTTCCCAATGGACTATCTAGAAATTATTCTTGGTTTAGAGCTACCAGGAAAGACTTGCAAATCCCACAGTAAGCTGGCATGGCCTAGTGGCCATGGGATGCATATTATGGTTAGCCATTCCCATTTCCCAGAGGTAAGTGAGGCTGCTATGGTTAACAAAACGTGGCCTTCCCTTTAGAGTAGAAGTAAATACATAGAGCTAGTTTTTACTGCTCTTACTTTAAAAAGGACACCGAAGTCAGAACTGTTATCATGAAGGACCAGCATGTTTAGCACAGGAGGAGGTACTCTTGCCCAGGCGTTGCTGTCTTCTAGAGCTAAGGAAAGAAACTAGACTGAGCCTTTAGCAAACATGGGGCCCACCAACACTGGGCAAAGCTCTGAGGCCTTAGGAACCTTGCCCCTTCTTTTTTCATTAAATGAGGATTGCAGACAAGATAAAGAGAAGCCAAAAATTTAAAATACTCATCACTAGGCCAGCCCCTAAAAAGTCCTTAATAACTGTAGGGATCCCTCGCCCCAGCTAGATGAGATGAAATAGCTTATAGCTGCGAAGTCAGACATTGTGTATTGTGATTTGGCCCAGGGTCCATGGTCTGAACTCTGTGTCCTAGGCAGGAATACAAATATTGAACTGTACCACTAGTGAGCACTAGCTCCAGAGGCTGAAACCACATCTTCTCATTCTTCTACCAGAAGCAAAATTCAGAAGCCTGTGGGGGAGGCTCAATGCCTGCATCAACAGCATCATGGAATCAAAACACAAGCCATGCCGAATTCTTCCCAATCACACGAGGGACAAGAGAATCTCTGAGAATATAAAGTCCAATCTCTAGTGGATGGAGGAAATGTGGCTATAAACACAAACTTCAAAATCTGGTGAAATGCTGGTGTGCTGAGAAAGTTCTAGCTCCGCCTGCCACTCCCTTGGCATCTTGAGATTTTCATGCTCGTCTAGTTAGGTCTTATACCAGACACACCATGAGGCTCGATTGTATCTTAGCAGACCAGATTCTTGGTTGTCGCCTTGACCGTACCTGGAATGGACGAGAGCACACCTGTGATCCAAATTGTGAGGTTGGAAGACAAAGGCTTTTGATGTAGATCTTGAGGCGGGAAGACATACCTTTAATCTGGGACACACCTTCTCTGGCAGCCTACATAAGGACAAGAAGGAAGCTTTTGCTCTTTGCCTGCTTGCCTTCCCCTTGTTAGCACTGCATCCCTTCCCTGGCATTGGAGCCTACTTCTCCAGGATTCCAGCACACACAGAAGACCAGCTGAGACCCAAGCCTCATGGGTCTGAGCAACTACTAGATTCCTGGGCTTTCTATTCATGGCCAGTCATTGTTTAGATTAGTTGGACTGCAGCCTATAAGAATATACATATATTGGGAGGGTGGGTATGGGGGACTTTTGGGATAGCATTGAAAATGTAAACGAGGAAAATACCTAATAAAAAAATAAATTATAAAAAAAAAGAATATACACATACATATATATTCACTCATTCCATATGATCTGTGACTCTAGACAACTCTGACTAATAAAGCAGATTAAAGAAAATCAGCAAAGTTCAGAATTGAGTGTCTTGGCCCAACATCTAAAGGCTGGAGAGGGTCTAAATTGGGGCCAGAACCCAAATCTCTTCAATCTCAGTCTCTTCCATGTTCCCTGGGGAATTTCAGCCGTTAGGGGACCAAATAGTTACACCTATAGTTATATCTGGGTAAAGACAGAAAGCAAACACAGAATGCACTGGCCTAAAGTACAGGTTTTGTGGTAACTGGTAGATGAGGTGAAAGAGTCTTCTCTTCTCTAGCCAAATGTAAGCTGAGGGTTTTGGTCAGTTACTCCACTTGAACCACTGAGAGACAATCTCTTGGGACTGAGAAACAATCACACAGTGACTATGGAAGGACAGATCCCTGGACCTATCTATAGCTCTATGTGCATCTGTGTGCGTGCATGTGTGTGCATGCATGTGTGTGTGAGTGTGTATGAACATGCTGTGTGCATTGTGTGTGCACATGTGCACACATGTGTATGTCTGTGTGTGCCTGTGTGTGTTTGTTCATATGCATGTGTGTATGTAAACATGTGCATGTACATGTGTGTATGTGTACATGTGTGTGCTCATGTGTGCATGTGTGTGTGTGTGTGAGTGCATGTGTGTGCACATGTGTTTGTGTGTGTGATGTTAGTTGCCCTCCTTAATCACTCTCCACTTGGATTTTCTGAGTCAAGGCTTCTCATTGAACCCGGATCTCAATCCAGGTAGGCTGGCCAGCCAGTGAACTCCAGGGATCCTTCCATGTCTACCCTCCCAGCTCTGGAATTACAAGCAGATGACATTCTGATAGGCTTCTGACATGGACAGGGGCTCTCCAAACTCTTGTCATCATGTATGTATAACAAGCACATCACTGATGAAATTGGTTCCTCAGCCTCCATACCAGAATCTTCCATGTCTTGCCAGTTTTGTCTCCTTCTACACAGTAATGATGTCTGTGACTCTAGTCTACCTATGAGTGCTGCTTCAGTTCCTGGAAGCACAGACACAGGATTTCCTGTTTCCTCTATGTCCTGAGGATGTGACTTACTTGAATAGATATTTTAAGCTTAAATTCTGCTACTTCTGTGGGAGGACCCTTGGCATTAGCAAAAACAAACAAACAAACAAACAAACAAACAAACAAACCATAATTGCAAATATCATCCAAGGGTTTTACTTTCCCTCCAAATACATTAAACTCCAATCCAAAACTGTGAGTGGCCCATTCAGACCTTTAAAAACTTCATCAAGAAGGTTCTACAATCTTCCAACATGCTATTTACAGTCTGTGTCTCTGGAGTCATGCTTTTGGGGAAGACACGCGTGTTTTCTGGGCGTATCCTAGCATCAAAGGTCAAGTGGTCCTTCTCAACTTCTTCGGCACCGTTGGCCTTTTTTTGGACAAGCAGTACTTATACAGGTGGAAGCATTCCCTGGGTGGCTTTAGGAATTGCCTAGTTTTGCTTCTGGAAAAGAAATTTGAGGGGTTGTTGCTTCACAGTTCAGAGTTGTCCACACCACCATGCTGTTCCCTCCTGAAAGTTTCCTCTCTGTATGAGGTAGCTGCCTTGTATGTGTTCCCTACCCTCACCCATGGCATGGCATTGGGGCTCTTTTTTGCACAGCTATTTCCCTGGGAAATGAAGGAGGAGGGGAACTTTCATTCATAGGCTAACTTTCTCCTGAAGACTGCCTATCGTTCATGCAATGCTCTGAAGTTACACATGACCACAAGTTGAAGCTTCTGTGGTCACTGAAATATGATCCAGGGTTCTTCTGAATTTGCGTTTTAGCTTCAGTTTTTCCAGTGTCCAGTCATACTTGGTCTGATGATGCCATGCAGTCTCACAAATACTTATCTGAGTGCTCAGCTGATCTTGGTCCACTGGGTTCTGACTTTCTTACAAGAACACATTTCCCGGAGCTGGAGAGATGGCTCAATGGTTAAGAGCACTGACTGCTCCTCTGAAGGTCCTGAGTTCAAATCCAAGCAACCACATGGTGGCTCACAACCATCTGTAGTGAGATCTGATGCCCTCTTATGGAGTGTCTGAAGACAGCTACAGTGTACTTACATATTATAAAAAAATTAATTAAAAAAAACACATTTCCCTGTTTCAGGGGCTGAATCATCCCACCTATTTGGGCCGATTAGCATCACCAAATGGTATGCCTGACAAACAGAGGACATACAAGGTCCTGGGTGGACAACTACTTCCACAGCAGTTCAGAGATGGTGACAGGGGAGTCTCACACATTTTCTGACCACATCTCTCAAATCCTGAATACTTATTCTGAATTACTGAGGAAATCCCTAATCAAGCCACAAAGTCTTGAAGAAGCACTATTTAGTGAGATATTAACCAAATGTCTTAGACCTCTGATTTATAAATGAGCATAGCCAACAGTCCTAATATGGTAAGGACAGAGATGAAATTAGATGAATGGATAAGTTAGAATTTCCGTGATTGAAGGCATAGGAATTTGAGACTAGCTAAAGAGCAGGAATATCACGTGGCTCTGGGGGTTAGGAAGCCATGAGACAGCTAGCAGAGCAGGCAGCTAGCTGCAGGAAGAACAGGTCTCAGACCCCTAGAGTCTCCTGGTGCATCTTACATGTCTCTGTCACTGTCTATCTTCCTTCCTGGTGAACTAACAGAGCACATACAAAGCACCTTGGCCTTGGCACCCCAGCAAAGGGAGATACCTTCTTTTCTCGTGTAACAGCCCTAGGGGATGACTCTAATATCTCTGCTAAGTCATCTACCCGTCCCTTAAACAATAGGACAAAGCCTGGCCAAGTTGAAGTCATCCCTTAGGCCAGTAAATCTAGCCTGGTATCTAGAAGGTTCCTGGGGGACCTCATAAGGGAGAGGGAGAAGGAGGAGGGGGAGGGGGAGGAGAGGAGGAAGAGAAGGAAGGGGGAGAGGGAGAAGGAGAGAGACTGTTAGCATGTTCCACTGCATTGAGTTATCCCCAAAGTAACCCTGGTGACGGCATGGGAAGCACATTGAAAGTCAAGGCTTTGGTCCATGATGCTCACCTGGATGGGTTTTAAAATGACTTCCAGGTCATGAGTCTATGAATGGTATTAAAAACGCCCCTAGGAAAAAAGCAGGCAAAGCTGTCACAGTGGATAGTGCCGCGTGCAGCCACTCTGGTGCACGGTGTGATGGGCTCATAGTGTACCCCTCCTCTTTTCACAAGCTGAATGAAGTCTCTGCTCCTATACCACAGAATGTGGTTGCATTTGTAGATTTAAGAGTAGTTTTTGGTTCTTTAAGCATTTTATCACACATGTGTGGGTGTTTTACCTGTGTGTATATCTGTGTACCATGTCTGTGTCTGCTGCCCTCGGAGGCTAGAAATGAAATTATGTGGCTCCTAGGAATCAAATCTGGGAGAGCAGACAGTACTCCTACCTGCTGAGCCATCTCTCCAGCCCAACTGATGTTTTGTAAAAGGTAAATAAGTATAACATGGTCACTAATAAAACTGGTGTCTTTGTAAGAAAAGGAGACCCATCTAGGTCCAACATGAGGACCAGAGAGGAGAAGAGGCCATCAGCACACCACAGAGAGAGGCCTCGGGAAAAAGAAAGCCTGCTGACTCCTGGCCTTCGACTTACAGTTGAGAAGCCTCCAGAATTTTAAGGCAATAAATTCTTGCTTTGGAGGCCATCCAGGCATTCATACACTCTTATACCCTGCTAGAAGAGTAACACAGACAATAAACAAACAAACAAACAAACAAATAAGAGAACCAAGAGGAGGTGAGGAAGGCTGCTGAGGCAAATATAACTTAAGTGTGGAAGAGAATAGAGTGTACAAGGGCCGTCCACTGAATCTCTCCTGGACATTCCGGGGCCATACCTATTAACATACCTGAGCTGATAAGGGCATGGTGGAATGGGTAAGACATTAAAGGAGGATGTAAAGATAGAAAAATAGTGACGTGGCCCTGTCTGAGAGGCCACTGAAGTGGGCCCTCAGGGGTTCTACAGGAACAGAACATTGTGCAAGGCAGCCAAGTTACAGGCTCCAAGCTGCCCTGCAGGACCTTGCTTTGGGCTTTCTGGATTCCTAATGTGGGTCTCCCGGGTGGTTTAGAAGCTCGGAGCATTCTATCTTGACCTCCGGCTTTACCTGACCTATAGCTGAATGTCTGCAGCACCTGAGGAAGACTCACTAGCATGAGCTCTTGGATACAAGCAACAGCCAGGGTTTCCTATCTCTGCTGTCAAGGTGGTCTTACACATGTGATAGGGCAACCCAGTGGTTGAAACTCTGGTGACAACAAACCTTTGGACTGCAGTGCTCTTGTCCCTGTAGGCCTTGACCTACTGGCCCACATCTCAGCTCTCACCTCACCTCAGGACCCATCCCCATAGAAAACCAGACATTTCCATTATAGCTCCACCCAGGTCTTAACCCTTATGTGTGGCGGGCTCACCTGATGATGTAACAGCTCTCTCTCTGCTGTACTTGCCTTCACTCTGATCTTTGATCTTTGCAAATGACCCCCATAGTGGGTAGTTCTAGTGGGGCAAATTGGGGGACACACTTGATACAACACACAGCACTTAAGACCCACTAACTTGCTCTGTTGGGCTCATGTTAAGATTTTACCACAAGCACAAACTGGAAACCTCCACTCCTTAAGAGATTGTCAATATGCAAACCTCTCACAGAAAATGCCAAAGGGAAACTTGTTTATGTGAGTAGACAAAGGCTGGGCAAAGGATGCTTGTGCAGGATCCCAGTTCAGAAGCCTCTCCGTCCTGAGCACGGCACTGATAAAACCACCCTTGTAAGGAGGCTAGGATGTAGTGGAGAAATCTTTCACTATTTACTGTAGTATTAGTCAACGGGAGACTTTCTGCTTGTGAGTGTATCCAAATAATGTATTTGGCCACCAGATACTGTTTGTAGTCAAAATACATTAATATCCCCACATGACATATTCCAAAGAGGACAAATGAAACGTTTGGATAGCCCAAGTTGCATTATGGACTACTGAACACTGTTTTTCACCTTTATATTCTTTTTGTTCCTTCTTGTAATCACCCACAGACATTTCTTTAAAAAACAAACCCGATAACGTCAAAAAGATGAGAAAAGCTAAACTCTGAGAAAACAAAGGGACCATAAATCAGGGAAACTTTGTGGTTACTGGGAAGACACTTTAATTTTGTAGACAAAAGGCTGCATTAAGGAAGAATAATGCAATAATCAAAGGTGAAGGGATCGCCATTGTCTGGCGTCTTTCTCTGTGGGAATTTTCCCACCCCTGACAGCTGTAATGGGGGGAGGGGCGCTGGCTGTGGCTGCGCCTTTATTCTCTTACCCCCCACTCCCCATGTGCTCCCGCCCCGTTCCGTCAGTAAATGTCTGCAATCATATTCTTGAGCTCCTGTGTGATTTCAAGGTTCATCTCTCCCATGCAGCTCAAACACTAATTATCCCAGCTGTAATTAGTAAGATAATTAAATACTGGCTCACTCATCACTCTACCTTGGGTCGGGTCGTGATTCTCCCAGAAGACCTTGAGCAGTTCCTCAAAGCTGATGTGCTCTGGCCGGTACACAACCCGGACGACTTCAGCGTGGCCAGTTTTTTCTACAGAGAGACAGAACATACAACCCAATTTTACTGATAACATCAAGTCATTGCAAGCTATTGGGGCTCCAAAGATCCTGCAGATGGAAGCTGAACTTTTCTCTCTGATGGAAGGGTACAAGTGTAATTGGATTTCAGTTGCTGGTCTCATCCCCAGTCTCGGTCCCCAGTTATAAAAGCATAGTTATCCTCCCTGGAGATTCCCGGGATGAAGACTTCTGTGTCTTTCATATGAGAACTAAACTCCATTTTCATCTTCCCCCACCCCCACATTTATTCATGTGTGTGGGTTCATGCGTGTGGGTGTGCATATGGAGACTTCAAGTTGACGTCAGGAATTATTCCTGATTGCTGTTCTACCTTATTCACAGAGGCAAGATTCCTCAGTCAAACTAGAGCTTGATCATACGGTTAGTCTTTTTGCTCTGAGGATCTTCTATCTCTCCCTGCTGCTGGACTTTATAGGTGTGCTGCTGCTTTTATGTGGGGGTTCTGTGGAATCTGAACTCCATTCCTCACCCTTAGACAGCAAGTGCTATAACTGCTGAACCATGTCCCCAGCCTGGATTTTCATCTTCTAGTCTCATCTTTATGAAATTGAGAGCCAATCAGTCTGACCTGGTGCTCAGGAGTGAAAACTCTGAAAGGGGACTTTCCCAAATTCTTTTTACATCACCCTAACTACAAGGAGTAGGCTCAGCTGAAGGACAGACCAGAATAATGCTAGAGAGAGAAACCTTCAGAAATAGACTGAGAACCCATCCCTATTAGGTAAATTAGTGGTGAGACACAGTTGCCATGCTCTGAACACTGAGTCAGGGATGAGCACCCAGGAGTTGTATTTTCTCAGCCCAGTTCCTTTCTGTAGTGAATATCTGTGCTAGAAAATATCCTTTGCAGTGTTCACCGTAAGTGGGTTTATTCTCACAGGCACCCCTGAAGATTCAAGAATGGGGAACGAAGTGCATGCCTGTGTACTTATAACTGTCAAGGTCATGTTCTTCCTGTTGGCCAGTCTCAGAAGCATGTAGGAACAGGGCCCCTCCCACACAACACAGTCTCTGTATTCAAATCTGTGCACTCTCTCTTTTCTGTCGCCTTGTGCATGATAAAGAATTTGGCCTTGTCCAAAGAGAGGTCTGACCTTTTTTCTCTTGGTGCCTGTGAGAAAAACTATGAGATATCCAGTAGAAAAGAGGCTGTTCGCAGTGGACCTTAGGATGAGGTGAACTATATACAGCAGTCTTAAGGTAGGACTGACCATGCAGAAAGAACAACCATGGGGCCTTTGGTTGGCATGCTTTTAGCTAACCTGGAGGCTGACTCCAACCACACTGGGGATCACTTTGTTGATCATGATGGCTGGTACCTGCATAAAATCCTGGGACACCAAAGCTTAGGTAGGTCTTACTGATGCGCAATTGCCATGCATGGATGCTGGAGATTATCCCAGCTCTGCTGGAGAAAGATCAGAAGTCTGTGGAATCCACCCCAACACTGCACTTTGCCTCCCTGGCTGGCCTGGAGCCCTGTTGTGCCCTGGTAATAAATCATGACTAATCTTGCACTGAATTCTGATGGTCCTTCATGCAAATGGCCAACAGTGAGATAGTCTGGGGAGGACTCTGGACTTAAGCCTCAGGCCAGAGCGTCCACTTGCATGAGGGCTTTCTCACTTCAGTTGTGTCTGACAGCAACTCCCTTTTACAAACCAGACAGCCAAGATACACAGAAGCTTAAAACATATGCCCACTGACTCCACACCCAGGGGCTACTTGCTGTGTCAAAGGAGACTGAGCAAGGCAAACACAGAAAGTCTGAGTCCAGAAAAGGAATAGGATTTCTTGTTCTCTCTATTATTTTAATATGTAAATTTCTTTTTGATTATAGGAACAATGTTTATGAATAATGTTAAGCTGAGAAGATGTAAGAAACGTTAGAGGAGAAACAAGGAGCAGGTGAGACCACGCACTACCATGAAAGTTTGAGCAAATGGCACTTGTAATGACACTTCATCAGGTCGTCCGGCTATGTCGTCATTGTTTCTTATCACTGGGCATTTACACAGGATCCTATTTCTAACCATGGACATAAATATTTTCCCACACTTCAGAGGCATCTCTAGCTGCAGCTGACTAACTGGAATTTCTGAATCAACATTCATAAATATTGAAAGATTTCTTAGTGTCCAGTGCCAAACGTCTCTTCAGTAAAGCTGGCCACATTTTCCTTCCCCATAGGCACCATGAGGACTGGTCTCCCTCACTGCTGTGGTCTTTTTAATCTGCAGCATTCATAGCTGGAGGAGAGGGTTCTGCTGCAGTGGGGGTAGTTTCATGTTACTGAAGTAAACACTGAATCTCGTGGTGTTGGCCAATTTAGCTTTTGATTTGCCCTAATGTTTGTCATGTTCTTTTTTTCCCATGAGCTATTAGTGGATATTATAATAAAATTTTATTATTAATTGGTTGATCCATACAACTTTATTCCAATACCATAGTCATAGAATTTAGCATCTAAGCAGATTTTATATTTGTTTATTACTTTTTCCATTTTCATGTGCATGGGGTATGTATGTGTTTGCGTTTGCATGTATGTGAGTATGTATTGTGGGCGCATCTGCATGGCTGTACATGCAGAGGCCAGAGGTTGATGTCTGCAATCACCTGATTCCTTTTCTGCCTTATTCATTGAGGCAGGATCCTGCAATCAAACACAGAGATTGCCAATGTCAATTTGCTGGTCAACTTTCTCTGGGGATTCCTGCTTCCACCTTCAGAGTAATTACAGTGAGCCACCCTGCCCACCCAGCATTTATATAGGTTCTGCTGATCCAAACTATGGACTCACACTGCACTGCAATCACTTTAATCATTGAGCCTTTTCTCAATCCTGTAAGTAGACTTTATGCTAACAAATCTAAAAGGGGAGGCCATGGGGAGCTTAGAAGATTCAGCATGCATGATGGTGATGCCAAAACACTTTTGGTCTATTACACATCTGATTTAATCATTTGCAATGTCAAATGAATGATTTAACTACTAAAGTGATTTGTAACTTGATAATATGAAAAGCATTAACAGTCAGGGGAGATGGCCCAGTGGTAAAGTGTCTACTTCATAAATGGAAGGGCCTTGGTTCAGATCTCAGGCACCCATATGAGAGAATTTGGCATGGTGGCTCCTATCTGTAATGAATGCTAGGATGCTAGTGGTATGGACAGGTGGCTCACTAGAACTCATCGGCCAGTTAGCCTGGCCAAATCAACCAGGAGAGACCCTGTCTCAAAACACACTGTGGAGAATGACGCGGGAAAACATCTGATGTTGTCCTTTGACCACCACACACACATACATGTGCACACACCCATGAATACATCATGAACTACAAATACACATATGCACACACATACACAAAGCACTTAGGCCCTCTGAATGTTAAAAATGGTAGCCATAGGTTATAAACATGACAGACATATTTGGTGTGAAAAGCCTTGAAACCCAACAAGGTATGTAAACCAGAGATGCAAGCAGATGCCTCACATAGAAAGCAGTAACTGTACTGTGATGTTAAAAAAAAAAGTTCAATATTTTTATGACTGAATAAAGCAAATAAATGCACGCTGAAATATTAGGCTACCATCTTTTATTTATTACCTGCGGCGAAACTGCTTGAAAGTGTGCTGGTGATGCTGAATGGACAGTGACCTGCCTCACATGACCCATGACAGGGGGAAAAAAAGACCAAGCTATTTTAGAAAGGTCACTTGCGAATGTGGAAAGATCCAAGAAGATGTTTGTGTACTTCGATCATGTGACCAGAAATGCAGCTTAAGAGTGCGACCCTCCAGGAATGGGACGATACCCAAATACCATGAAATGTACTCTGCCATCTCTACAATGGCAGAGTAGTGTGAGAAACGCGTATTTGATTAAATGTTACCATTTTGGCTACACATAACAGTGGCAATCATGCATGCCATCATACTGTATATGCTTTTTGGTGGCTGGCTTATTTCATTTGGCATAATGTCTTCCAGTCCATCTAGCATCTATATATGCTAGAAGGTCTTTTTTTTGTCTCATTTTGTGTGTGTGTGTGTGTGTGTGTGTGTGTGTGCGTGTGTAAACTACACAAACCATGTTTAGTTTATCCATTCATCCACCAATGGACACTTGAGTTGCCTCTGCCCTTTCCCTTCTATTAACACAGGATACAAATACCAATATTTATTGGTGCAAAACAGACACTGCTTCCTTCACAGATGAGCAAGCCAAGGTCTCTTTACAAGTTTTCTCACAGAAATCACACCTCTAGGAAGCAACAGGATCCAAGCCCACCAAGTTTTAAATGGAGGTAAAGTATTTGCCTATCCAGTTACACCCAAGGAGAGATTTTAGAACAGAGGAGCCTGAATCCACTAGGAGACAGCAAATGCCACACAAACAGTGATTTATAGGAAAAGTCACAACTGTGTGGCAATGGATACTCACGTTCAAAAAAAAAAGTGTCTTCTTTTGTGATAGCAATGTGGGGTCAGGAAGATTTTTTTTTTTTTACTAGTGTGTGGGGAATGGTAGGGGAGGTGAGAGAGTAGGTGTGCACACGCCAGGTCGCGTGTGTGCAGGCCAGAGGACAACTCTGTGATGTTGGTCCTCTCCTTCTATATTCTGGGGATAAAACCCAGGTCACCATGTTTTCAGAATAAGCTCCATCCTGTGAGCCATCTTGCTGGCCCAGGAAAAGGAAATTCACTCCCTTGCAAACACTTCTGGCTATGATTGCCACTGACATTATTTGGAAAGAGGCTTTAAGAAGCCTGGCCATTTAAAGGAGACCATCATTCAAGTTCAAGCCCCAATTTGCATTGACAAACAGTGCAGAGGGTGCCCTGGCCAAGCTCACCTTTCAGTGTCTTTCCTTTATTTCTCCAAAGCAAAAATACACACTGCAAAGGATCAAAAGGGTTCAAGGGACTCGGGAGCTTTATGGAAATGCCCCAGCTTGGCAGGAAGGAGCTAATGCGCTGAGCTAATTTCATTCCAGAGGCCAAACTGCAAACACTGTTTTGTGCTTCCTGAGATAAAAAGGCCAGATCTTAAAAATATTTCGAGCTGTGTCTTCACATTCCATCGTGCAAATAGCATGATGGGAGTGATGTGCAAACATGCTTGTTAACAGTTAGCTACAGCACAGCAGGTGGCTTCGCACTGCTGGACAAAAGTATCTTGAAAGGAAAAAGGAGAAGAACCGGGTAGATGCCTTTTCTGATGCCTTTTCCTTGCTCCTCTGCCTGGCCCTCCAGACCCAAAGGAAGGAACATGACTTCAGAGGAGTGGGTGATGGGCTACTGTTGCCTGAAAACTAAGCACCTAGGAAGAGATATTGGAATGTGCACTGGGCAAGGATGGCCAGGGCCACCCAGACAGAGCGGATCCTGGAAGCTTGGAAGCCTGAGTAGCTGGGAAGCCTCTGGGCTATTTAGCAGCTGTTTGGCCTCCTGAAGCTCTTCTCTAGGCCTTGGCTTTACTGTCTGCAAAATGGGAACATTAATAGCTTTGGCTGCATGGGATTATACTTGAGATTAGTTCCGTACTAGATTTTTCCCCAAACCCACTCAGCCTTCATCAAGATGGGGGTACTTGCAGACTCAACATTGTCCTCTTAACCTAGTGATGTGCTCTTCTGCCTTACCCTCCTCACCCCTAAGTCCTATGTGATTCTCTCTTCTCATTATAAAGTGGACAGCTTCCTTGCAATGGGGGACAGCTGTACAAACAGCTCTGCTGTGTGAACATATCGGAACACAGAATGCACCCATATCAACTTTATTAATAATTGTTAGTGTTGTTATGATTAGTAAATTGCTGTTATTATTTTTTTAATTTTAGCATGAGAATCTGTACCCTTGCAAGATTCTCTAGATAATTTCTAATAGTTTGAACCCCACAGATCTGGAGTGAACTCGTGAACACCTTGAGGGACCTGCCCTCAGCCCTGCTTTCCTGCTTTTTGCACTAGCTGTCTCTGTGGTCAGAAGGCACAGGAGGCTCAGAGCCTTCAATGATGGAGGAAACAAAGGTTATTAACTCTTTGTAAAGGTCTGTGATGACAGTGGGGAGCAGGTGGAGAATGGGCACCTAATATTCTCTAGGGGCAATAACAATATAGACAGGTAGCATATGTGCCAAGCCCTGGAGATGAATGGCCCAAGCTGACCCTCACAAATACCTCAAAGCAGGCAACATTATTATTCCCATTCTTTGGGGGAGAAAATCAAGAAACAGAAACCACGATATCTTTCCCAAATATATATAGTGTGAAGAAGACAAGAGTTGAGCCCTGTTAAGATGGCTCAATGAAGCAAGAAATGGGAAGATGGTGAAGATGGCATAATGACTGGGCTCCCATCTCTTAGACTGTCACAGAGTCAGAGGGCATATTCCTTGTGGCTAGAGAAGGTAGGGGTGAGTCCGAAGGAGGGGAGGGATTCCAAGTAGGGTAAAGGGAAATAGGATTGAACTTTTTGTCCAGAGGGACTCTTGGGGTCCTGTCATTGTTAAAGGTCCACAGTTGTCCATTCCCTAGGTACCTACTCCTGTCAATAAGAGACAGGAACCCCTGTGCATCACTTGCATATTGCTTCTGAATCTCTGTGTGTCTTGAAGTATCACTGGCACTCTGAGTGACTGTCAAGATGGATTTTTATTGATAGGAAAATCAAGGCTGCCAGGCAGTGGTGGTGCACACCTTTAATCCCAGCACTTGGGAGGCAGAGGCAGGCAGATTTCTGAGTTCAAAGTCAACCTGGTCTACAGAGTGAGTTCCAGGACAGCCAGGGCTACACAGAGAAACCCTGTCTCAAAAAAGAAAGAAAGAAAGAAAGAAAGAAAGAAAGAAAGAAAGAAAGAAAGAAAGAAAGAAAGAAAGGAAGGAAGGAAGGAAGGAAGGAAGGAAGGAAGGAAGGAAAGAAAGAAAGAAAGAAAGAAAGAAAGAAAGAAAGAAAGAAAGAAAGAAAGACAGACAGACAGACAGACAGACAGACAGACAGAAAGAAAGAAAGAAAGAAAGTCAAGGCTAGGCTCATGAGCAAAAGAGACAAAGAAGAACTTAGCAAGTGGGGGCTGGAGAAATGGCTCAGTGGTTAAGAGCACTGGCTGCTCTTCCAGAGGTCCTGAGTTCAATTCCCAGCAACCACATGGTGACTCATAACCATTTGTAATGGAATCCGATGCCCTCTTCTGGTATGTCTGAAGATAGCTACAATGTACTCATATACATAAATAAGTAAATCTTTAGAGAGAGAGAGAGAGAGAGAGAGAGAGAGAGACCTTATCTTAAGAAAAAATATTAAAAAGCAAAAAAGAACTTAGCAATCAACAATGCTCCCCATCCTCTGTATTGGAGCCCTGGTCTGGCCTCAGGACCCTCCAAGATAGATGTGATCCCTGTCTTATTTTCCCACACTCTCCTGGATCCAGGTCCTCATTTCACCTGATCCCAGATCCCCCATACACAGAGCCTCTAATCTGCAATTTAAAGCCCCTGCCCACTCCCAGGGCCTCTTGATACCCAGCGTTCTCCAGAACCATGCAGAGTCGAGGCCCACAGGAAGAATTTGTACACCGCAGTCCAATGACTTAGCTTAAGGCCTAATGCTGCAGGAGAGCTGTTTTCCCCTGAGGCCACTCGAAAGGTCTCTGTGAGGGGCAGTGCTGCACCCAGAACCCAGCACACAGAAGGTGTTCAAATGATTATTCCTCTCCCAGACCCTCAGCCCCATGGGTCAGCTCTCTGCAGGTAATACCTCCATGCTCCCAGTCTTCAAGTCTGTTCTAGTGCCCCATTCAGGACACAAGGAGCTCCGAGAGAGAAGAGACAGTAACAGCTGCTCTCCCTGCAGCTCCCTGGGACAGGGCACAAGATACAATGTGAATGAACACGCATGGACCAGATAACGAGATGGACTGAATTTTCCCACCACTCATCTAGCCTTCGGCCAGATGGAGGCTCATGAAGACCCCCACCCTGTCCACTAGCCTAATGGCACATGCTATGTATGCATGATCTCCCTGCCCCTGACCTCCCAAATCTAATATGAACTCGCTTCCCATCCTAAAATGGGCATCCTACCTCCCAGAGGACAACGATACCAGATGAACCAAAACAACAATAACACTGTACAGATGGGCCAACAAGATATCTTATTTATTCATTGATTTATAAGCATGAATCAAATCCTACAAAGTCCCACATGCTGGGCCAGGTATTGAGGACTCAATGATGATGAATGGTAATAGAATAACAAGGAACCCCTGTCCCACGGGCATTGCCTCATGTCACAATCTAGGTAAGGAACTGATCTTTTGAAAAAAAAAGACCAGATCTATTTTATTTACCCTGCAGGCCGAAGGAATGGGAGATGTGAGTTACAGAGGGTTTTTTTTCCCCATTAAATAATAACCATTCTTCAATATCCCGCATCCTTTCCCTGCCAACCAGAGTCAGCTGAGCCACAGAACCAAATAAAAGAGCACAAAAAGACCCAGGTGTTTGAAGGGAGAAGACGGGAGAGAGGGTGGATGAATAATATTCCCCTTTCCCACACGAGATTCAAAACACTACTTTTCTCCTGCTAATTAACTACAAAGAGGTAAGGTGTCAGCTCAGTTTCATCTCCAGCTCCCGCCGATAGAAAATGCGATTTCTAACAATGTACTCATTATAAAAAAAAAGTCCTAATACATCAAAATTGGATGCCCTGTGGAGTTCATTATAGGATCTGAGGAGCATCTACGCTGCCATTTTATCTTGGCTTTCTTCCTTTTGTCTCATCCGTCACTTAGAGCGTCCAACGAGAAAAGTAAGCTTTAAAAAGCATCCTATTGATTGAAACATAGGGGGGAAAATCTGTTAGAGTGATTGTATTTAGAAAAAAAAAATCTGGCTGTCCATGGGGAGACGTGCTGGGGAGTTTCAGAATCTGCTGGTGGGTATTTTATGTGGACACGCCATCCTGAGACTCTTCTCTCAGGGGACTGCTATAATGGCAGGCAAATACTTCCTCAGGAAAATCCCCCAAGAATGCAGACTGCGGTTCACTGTAACTTTGGGTGACGCTAGAGGTTTCCTACCACTGAATGTGGAGGTGCAGGTTGGGAACTAGGATGAGAATGGGCAGCTTGCTCGTTTCTGTTTGCAGCATGCTGATTGCAGAGGCAGCCGTCACCGGGTGGGCTGGGTTTACAGGACAGTGAGTGTATGAAGGGCGGATGTGTGGAGTAGCTGATGTTCATTTTGCAGAGCACCACTAACACCTCCCTACCATGAAACAGGTAGGCGATAAGATATTAGCAGACAAGTCTGCCAGGCACAGGCCTTTCAGAGCTTAAAGAACAAATGCAAACTTAACTGGATGGCCTGCTATTAACACAGGTATTGCACACTGAGAAAACAAGATTTTTTTGAACAGATGAGATTAGACCCCTCAGTATGAAATGAGACTGGCGTGCCTGGTCATGATGGTTTCCATGTGGGATACACAAGGAGAGCAGGTCACAACTACAGCATCTAGGTACTTGGGTACTTTTGAGTTCTTAAGTATTTTTATTTTATATATATGAATGTTTTGCTTGCATGTATGTAAGTGTACTACCGACTGTGTGTGTTCTTGGTGTCCTTGTAGACTGAAAGAGGGTGCTAAATCCTTTGAAACTGGAGTTTCTATGAGCTGCTGCTATAGGTAGATGCTAGGAACTCATGAACCCAGGCCCTCTACAAGAACAGCAAGTTCTCAAAACCATCTTCCATCTTCCGTGACACCTTTCAAAACTCATTCTCACCTCTGCCCCTTGACTTTCAACTAGAATTCCAACTGAGGGTACCTGAGGATAGGCCTGGGCACATCCATGACCTCCTTGGGTACGCTATTCAGAGCTGAAAAGGGAACTGGGCATTTTGAACACAAGGCTGTAAACAGTCTCAGAATTTTAAGGGTCTTGAAGGTTACCTACACATTGTATCTTACCCCACTGCACCATCCATCCACACAGGGCACACACTGCTGTGCAAAGTAGCTCATAGCACTGTTAGAATATCCCGGTTGATGAAAATTTTAATCTTTACTGAGTCAAAAATCTACTTCCTTCTACACTGGGGCCAAGTTGTGCCTTTCAGAGACTATTCACCTCTCCACAATGACTCTTCAGAAGGCTCAAGCTTCAAAGCATTGTGGGCTGTTAAGTGGGCACTAACTAGGAGTCCAAAGCCCTACACCTGAGGCTCAGCTGACATTCACTAACTTTCCTTTTAACAACAAGTTGTTTGTCTGTGAAATAGCGAGGCCAATACAGTCTCATCCATTCTGTACTAACTACTGTGTCATAAGCCTTCAAGTACAGACAGGCAATGGAAAGCACTTTAGGAATGTACCTGCCAAAATCGAATCTACACTCCGTCTTCAGTTACTGAATCTATTGCTGTTATCACACGCCAAGAGTGATGAGCCACATTACAATGCAGCTTCATTCCTTCATCCCCAAGAGACTCTAAGATTTAGGATCTGGGTTTTCACAGATGTATTGGTAGGATAAGCTCTTGGGTGAATTTATCTGGGTGAGCTGTTGAGAGTAGGTTTGCAATAGAAAGTGTTTGTGCCCCATGAGGACTAGAAAACAGCCAGAGACCCCTCTGATACCAAGGTGACAAAGAGGACTTGAAACCTAGTCAGGTACTTTTTCATAGTCTTAAAAAAAAAAATCTCAGCTTTGAATAACAGAGGCAAGAAACAGCATCTTACCAGAGGCTGCTATTATATATTATAATCCAGTAGTCACATGCACAGTATGGCCTGGGAGCTGCCTGAAGTCATCCACAATATAACTACCCACACAGCATCGGACTCACATGGCATTTGCTTTTAAAGTTTGTGTGGTGATCACATACTCTCCTAGTTGGCATGGTGCATTGTACACAAACAGCCAACATAGAATATGCCCCGATGATCACAGGGTAAGAATGGTTTTGACTTATTTAGATGTTGCTGTTGTTTCCTGGTGGTGCTAGAGATTGAGCTGAAGTCCCTTTATATGCTCACTTGTACTGAGCTCTAGCCCAGCCCCAGTTTAACTACTTTTAAAAGAAATGTAACTAAAAGCCAAGCCTTCAGATGTATTCAGAACATAGTCCTTCATAGAAATACTATTGGTTGCGTGGGAAAGCTTTGGCTTTTCCCACCTGTTCAGGTCCAAGATCCCTGTTGAACCACAGGGCACACAAATAAATCCATCTGATATTTTATCTCAAAACCATGCAAACCAGATAAGCAACCAAGACTACATCTTTATACATGAATACATAATACATACATACATACACACACACATACACACACACATACATACATACATGCATGCATACACTCACACACATATGTCCTTTAGAATATATGTATAGCCCCAAACCAGGCAATTCTAGGAGCTTAGCTCACTGGGGTGTAATTAAACTTTTCTCAATGACCATGATATTATTCCCATAAACTCCTAGCTATGGGGTAGCCACTAAATTATTCTACCAATGGCTTCCTATAGAGCCAAACTCAGCTGTAACTAGATTGATATTGGGAATCTTTTAGACTTGATTAGTAAGCTTTGATGACAGCTATTAATTAATTTAGGACCCCAAAGACATGTCCTTAGGAGCACACCGAGTGGTTTCAACAATGAAGTGCTGAGAAGTTGTGCCAAGGACATTGGTACTGCAGTGAGAATGTAACTCAGATGAATTCCTTGGCTTCCCTGAGCTTTGTGTCCCTCGACCACAATGCAGTTATAATAAAGATGTCAAAAGGACACAGTGTCAGGATTACATAATCAAACACAGAGGGCACACCATCAGGATTACACACACACACACACACCAAAACACTGGTTTTGTTGACTACCAAGCAGCCCAATACTTAATTTTCTCTACTCCAGCCTCACAGGGTGGGAATTTAATAAAAATGATCCCAGGATGATGGCTAAGGCCACAGTTTACTAAGCCTGCACACAGAAGACTCAAGAAAACAGGATAGCATGAACTAGGCACTGTGGGAATGGTACAGATGATTCTCCAAAGTTCATAAAGGGAGATAGCAGAGAAGGTGCCAAAGAGAAAGATCATCTCTCTGGAGAGTGAAAGTAGGTGTGTGTCAGTTCTATTTCTGTTGCTGTGGTAAGGCACCACAACAAGAGCAGTATGAAGAAAAGAGGGCTCATTGTGGATCACAGTTCTAGAAAGAGGGCTCATTGTGGATCATGGTTCTAGAAAGAGGGCTCATTGTGGATCATGGTTCTAGAAAGAGGGCTCATTATGGATCATGGTTCTAGAAAGAGGGCTCATTGTGGATCATGGTTCTAGAAAGAGGTCTCATTATGGATCATGGTTCTAGAAAGAGGGCTCATTGTGGATCATGGTTCTAGAAAGAGGGCTTGTTGTGGATCATGGTTCTAGAAAGAGGGCTCATTGTGGATCACAGTTCTAGAAAGAGGGCTCATTGTGGATCACAGTTCTAGAAAGAGGGCTCATTGTGGATCATGGTTCTAGAAAGAGGGCTCGTTGTGGATCACAGTTCTAGAAAGAGGGCTCGTTGTGGATCATGGTTCTAGAAAGAGGACTCATTCTGGATTATAGTTCTAGAAGGGCAAAAATCCACTGTAGTGCGAAAGACATGGTGCCAGGGATGAGAGGCATCTGTCCATGCATCAATAGTCCTGAAGACAACAGGAATTGTGTCGAGGCTCTAAAACCTCAAGGCCAGCCCAAGGTGAAGTACTTCCTCCAACAAAAACTCCATCTCCTAAGGGCTCCATAACCCACCCAACAACAACACCAGTTGGGGACCAAGTGTTACATTGAAGCCACGGCAGGGCACAATTTAAACACACAGGGACAGAGTGTGGAAGCCATGTGTGACAAAAATGACAGCACCATGACACCAAGTTGGGACACAACCGAATGGAAAGGATTCTTAGGCAGTTGATCCATTCCAGTTTCTCTGTAACTATGGCGATCACCCATAGGACCCAGGTGCTGGCTCTGTCTGGGTTCTCTTCCCATAGCCATTGGTCACACTCACCAAAAAAGTTTCCATTGTCCCCAAACTTATTTACACCAATTCTTTATCTTTAGTCAAAAAACAACCTATAGAAGAAATAAAGCTAGTAAAGATGTAGAGCTTCATTTCTATTAAAAATCAAGTTTAGTGGTAGAAAAACCCAATCAAAGGAAACAAATTTAAAAAAAAAAAACACTCTCAAGTCAGGTATGAGCAAGACTACATGGAGCCTGGGGAAATGGGTATCAGGAGCTGAGAGGGAGAGAATGATTGGAGAACAGACTGGACGGCAGAGACGGCATCCAGCCTGTGTCACCAGGACTATTTCTGTTACCTCAGACTTCAGCGTCAATGAGGCTGGCCACAGTGAAAGCACAGAATGGACACCTGTATTCAAAAGGACAAACTAGGCTGGCAACTTTGATCTTTGATGGGCATGCTAATGCCAGAAAGCATCTTGGCAAATGAATTTGGTCATTTTTGTCCGGGCTGATAGATACCTATTACAGAGATCATCACTAGAACGCACAACAATTAGGTCAGTGTGACTCTGGAAACAGGAATTTCAAGACACAATGTAAACTGGTTGTGACTTCTGTGGCATGTTCTCTGCCTTGGCCCCTTCTTGAAACTGTCAGTGCTCACACTTGCCTGATCTTGCTGCAGAGGTTGGGAGAGAGGACTGTTTGCAAAGCTTGTTTGTTTTCATGGATGAAAGGGTTTCTGATTAGTACAAATGATAAATTATTACCATTCATTAGCAAGGACAAATGAATTGTTTTAGGTTTCAATGCATCTCTGACATTCACATTTACAAAGGTGGAGGGTTGAGAAGCAGAGACTCTTGTTCACGGCACCATGACAGAACAAAATCACCTCCCTCCATTTTACAGAGAACACTTCAGAGTGGCCTCAAAACCTGAAAAGTAAGTCCCATATTTCTTTGTCCCTTTATCTCAAAAGCATTGGAAATATAATTAGAAATGTGGCGAAGAAGCCTCCACTATTGTGTGTGATGATAAGCTTCAGATGTTTGGCTCCCAGCACAATAATGGCTGTGGTCTTGATCAGCGCCCCTTCACAAAGCAGCCCCTTGCTTCACACACAGGGTGGGGTCAAGGTTTCTGGCATATAGAACAAAGTAGAATTCCCTACAGAGGACCCACTCCACAGAGGCTGGTCATTGTGTAGCTTTGATACCATTTTCCCCCTGTAGCACAAGCCAGAATTGTCCTTTAAAGACATTTCTGTATGTCTCACACTTCCCTGAAGTGGGTTGTACTGAGTGTGCTGGCTCCCACATCCCCAGACCTTCATTGTTCCAGCATTGTGCTCTCAGGACCTGAGGGTCTAAGCTGAGTTTGCTAGTGAACAAGGGCTGCCATGCTGTCAAGCTGTTTCAGCCTAGACTGCTGGCGCACAACGATCCTTGCTGGAAAGTGTTGGATCCATCATCCCAATTCATTTTCATTAAATCCACCCTTTGTGATGATAAGTTAAACTTTCTCAATTGATACTTCCAATGGGGAAGAACAGGAGAGGAGAGAAGTTGGGGCGGGCTGGGAATTGGGGTAGAGGGGATAAGAATTGTCCCATGCAGATTTAAAGGAGGAAACCAGGGTAATTTTAACTTACTGGTGATTTCAGTAGGAAATGCTTTCCCCTTTGGTAACAAATTTAGTGTGATATAATTTGCTACTATATAATTCACCCATTTAAAGTACACAATTCAAAGGGATTTTAGAATATCAAGAGTTGGGCAACTGTCACCACTGTCAGTCTGAAAATAGATGCATCACTGAGAGCTCTTCAAAATGATAGAAAAGGGGAGTTAACCCTCCTACTACATTCTACACGGCTGGTATGATCTAACGTCAAAATCAGATAAACACAGTGTGAGAAAGGAAAGTTAGAAGCTCATTTCATCAATGAACCAAAGTACAGACACCAAATAACAGTAAACCGAGCCGAGTGATACCCATGGGAATGCTAAAATTTCACGCAGTTTAGCTTTGCCCCCAAATGGAATAAAAGTCACCATTGGGCACATTTCATGAAAGTTGATTTTTGAGTGTGTGTGGCAGAGCAGTGCATGATTCAAGAATGGCCCAGGTACCCCTCCCCCCAAAAAATATCTCAGGAAAGGCCTTTCTTCCCAAACGCATCTCTAATGACCACTGTGGCGCTTTGATGGAGAAGTAGACATATAGACCCAAGGATAAAACAGGAGCTCAGATAGCCAGGCAAACAGTAAGCTTAGAATATGACTAAGGCTCTGTGGTAGATCTCTGAAGGAGCTGATTGTTCATTTAAAAAAATAGATCCCTGTATAATAATTAAAACCCAATGCTCTAAATATGAAAGGTTGTTATAAAAGGTAAAAATCTTTGTCTTTTAGAGCCAACAGAGGGGGCTACAAGTGTGATCACGGGTTAGGGAAATATGTTTAGCCAAGATATAAAATGTATAAACTATGAAGAAAAAGATTAAATTTGGAACTTTTGCTTATCACAACACACAATAAAGAAAAATATGTTATGTGCAAAAGTATCAAAGAATTAGCACCCAGAATTTATAAATAACTCTTTAAAATAAAGAAGGGTATAGCAAAAGAAAAAATCTCAGTAGAAGAAAATTAGCCGTATTTATAAATAGGGATTTTACAGATGAAAAATATAAATGGCCAACCAGCACATAAAATTACAATAAACTAAAGGATGCAAATTAAAAGCACAACAAGATGCCATTTGAAACCATAGAATCAACAACAACAGCAGCAGCAACAACAACAAAATACCTCCTGTAAAAGGGACATCCTACCTTGGAATCAGTGGCTGAGGCGACTACAGAGTCCCAACAACCTGGACACCTGCAGACAGACACAGTAACCTATGGACAGTTAGCAGGAGCACCCGTGAGGATGCAGCCACAGAAGGGAACGTGGAAATAATCTTCACCAACCTGTGGCAAAGTGCAATTTTGGCTCAGTGTGAAGAACTCCATCCACCATGGTAAGAAAGGCACAGTGGCAGGTGAGCCCATAGCAGCCTAAGTGTGTGGCAGAGCTAGATGGAAAGCAGCCCTGGGCTATGGCGCTGTGATCTGGATCCTACAGTCCCGTGTCTATCTGCCAGAGAGGCCTCATGGCCAAGAGTTTCCACAGCTTCCCTAGATAGGTCTGCCAGATCAACTGTTCAAATCTAGGTGCCTGTGTGGGACATTCTGCAGTCAACAATTGTAAGTAAGCTTAAAAAGATGCTGAACAAACAACTATGAAAGAAGAAGTGGCCGGTGAGAGAGAAAGAAAGCCACTCTACTAGAGTTCATGGGTCCCATGGTAAATCTCAAGAATAAAACATTGGTGAAAAGAAAATTTATTCAAGGTATGGACAGCATCACAGCACTTACGAATGGCCCAAACAGGCAAAATATATGTGTTGCTTTGGGGTGTAGGTGTGCATGCAAGCACACACACACACACACACACACACACACACACACACACAATGACAAGGAAGAGCAGAAGCCGGATAACTGCTGCCTTCCCAGAGTGGATGCAGGAGAGGAGTAAGACTGGATGTGGGGGACACCCAGATCTTCACTCTTGCAACGAGTTAGGAGCTTTGCAGTAGAGCCATGGGTTTGGTTTCCCTAGGCTTTGCAACTTCAGTTCACTTTACAGAATTCCATTTGTAGAGCAAATGCCTCATTTTTCTTATAAATTAGCACCTGGTCCAGTCCTGGACAGCTTCCTAGCTCATAGTGATTCACATAGAAAAGCAAAACTACAGCATTAACTTTTAATTCACCCTTAAGAACAAGTTATTACTAACACTGCATTTGAGAATTTAACTTTAATTATCCATGCAAATACACAAGTTGTTGACTGTTCTGAGTTTCTCTGTGACTCCACAGAGAAACATACACCTGAAAACAATTGTTTTCATTGCAAAGGCTGAGACTGAAGCCCCCTTTCCCTAGTCTATTAAAATTTAACCTCCAAGCCTTTACCTTTCAGCCTTGTAAATGACAGAATCTAAAACATTGTTTGGAGATTGTGCCCTGATTCTTGGAAGGTATCTGCCAGGAAGTTAAACAAGATTGCTTTCTGCAGCAAACTTTAAAATGAACTAGAAAATAAACCATGGCCATAGCACCACGAGAAGGCTGGGTTAATTAAAAGTTAGACCTTGACCCAGGAGCAGCATTGATAAGGCTGGCGAGGCCTTCCCGAGAGCCTGCCTACTCCCCTTCCTGTCTGAGGAACATACATGGTGTACATGCTAAGAGGCCAGCCTTACATGTAGACTTAAAAATGGTCATTTTTATCACAAAGATGTCGACTAAAAGCTGTGGAGTCAGAGGCTGCTGCACCATGTCCTTCGCCCTAGTCTGTGTAATGAAGCCCAACACCTAGGACCTCAGGATGGCACTGTATTTGGAAATTTTATTTGGTGATTAAATTAAAAGGAGGGAATCAGGCCAGGCTAAAATCCAGAACAATAGCCATTGTTCTTTTAATGGGGGAGATTAAAGGGCTGGAAAGATGGCTAAGTAGTTAACAGCACTTGCTGCTCTTGCAGAGGACCTGGGTTTGGTTCCCAGCACCAACATGGCAGCTCCCAGTCATTCATAACTCCAGTTCAGGGAATCTGATGTCCTCTTCTGGTCTCCACAGATATCAGGAGCATGATGATGGTCTGATATTTGAAACAAGATCTCTCACGAACCCAGAATTCACCAAGCAGGATAGGTTGGGTAGCCAGTAAGTCCTATAGATTCACCTGTCTCTAGTCCCCAATGTTGATATTACAATTGCCACTATCACACCCAGCTTGTGTGTGTGTGTGCATGTATGCCTGTAGAGGCCAGAGGTCTATATCAGGTACCTTTCTCTAAAACTTTTCATCTGTTTTTTTTTTTTTTTTTTTGGACAGGGTCTGGTCTCTTCACAGAATTGAGAACTCACTGATTGACTAGCTAGGCCTGCTAGTGAACCCTGGGGATTTACCTGTCTCTGTTGTCATTGTCCCTCAGTGCTGGAGCTAGAGACATGCTGTTGCCATGCCTAGCATTTTATGTGGATGCTGGGGATATAACCTTATGTTCTAATACTTGTAGAGAGCACTTTACCAACTGATCCATTTCCACAGCCTTCACATCTAGCTATTTTACTGAACTCTGGGAATCAAGCTTAGGTCCTCATGCTTGTGTGGCAAATACTTTACTGGCTCTGAAGCCACCATGGCCAGCAGAGTAAGAATCTTGGGGAGGCAAGGAGAGATTCTGGTTCAATACAACTAAAAAGATGGAGTTGGTTCAAACATCGGGAGTCTGACTCCAGTTAGTTTATTTTAGGCGTATTTAAGCACAGCACAATTTGGTGACAATGTGACAATGTTCCAGGTGATAATTAACTCAATTCTGTGTGCACAATAATGTCTAAAACAAGACTACATTGGAGGTCCCTGTAAAGTACATGTGACATCTTCCACAATGGACCCTATAGTTTGACTACATGTGACACTTTCCATAAGGATAGATTCTATAGATTGACAAGCTCATAAAAAGGGTCTGGGGAGGATCCAGGGTGGTCTCAACCACATAGATAGAGCAAAATGTCACCAGGCTAGTAACGGAATCCATTCCCAGCCCTCTGGGCAGATAACAGGTTATGCATTCCTTCTTTGGAAGTAACAACCTCATGTGTGTCTTAGTTTTCCAAGTGTTTATCTGTGAGTCCAAGGACTTTAGTGCCTCCTATATTGACTGACACATCCTCAGGTCTGTGGGAGAGAAGTATTTACAAACATGTCATAGTGACTGTCTTCCATAGGGTCTAACTCTGAAATATACACAAGCTTAGAGCTGGAAGCCTGGCTGGACCTACGTAGCATGTACCATTGTGTACTCTTCCTAGTAGCATGCACAACTTGAGCCCTTGAGTTCATCTCTATCCTTCCAGGGAGTAACTACACCCCTACCTCATTCTCCCAGATTCCAGGAATGCATGGTAAGTTACCAGGTATCCCCAGGAGCCTATTCATTTGGTCTGAGTTCATAAGAAAACATCCACTTATGTGACTCTTCTTAGGTTCCTGGGTGGGAAGGATGGGGGGAGGGTGTGTGCACGTTCATTTGTCACAGTGATGCCCATGATTCATGGTCTGGTGGTGAGGAATACTGCCAGAAGAGGCTGCCACACACAATGCACTTACAGGGTTGACCTTGTAGCCATTATGCAGCAAAACAAAGCCATGATCTTTATATGTCTTCAGAATGTAAAACTATGCCTAGAAAGACTTCTAAGTTTAATTCTGGGGGTCTTTGTAAGTAAATCAGGTCTCCATACGAAGTCATCAAGAGGAAGACAAATCAGATCACCATGTGGGAACAGTTGTCTTGTGAGCCCAGCACTTATGGAAGAGGTGTTTTGTCTTAGCATTTGTACAGTGGGCAGGTAGACTGTCTATAACATTCTCCATAGCTGCTTACTTTAAAGACTCACGGAGAACACTTTTTGTCCAAATGGATGTATCTAAGTATTAAATCCTATAGCATTTTAATGGAGACTATGTTTAATCTATATGAAATAAGGTTGAATAACGAGAAGCTGGGTTTATGTGTATACAAAACAAACACTCTAGGGAAGAAGCCACACCAGGGTTGTAGGTGTACACTGGTTAACACCTGCCTAAGTGCCATCACCTCAATGTGCAGGGCTCCACCTTCTATGGATTCCATAATCTCACAACCAAGTCTATCAATAGGAAACGTGTTCAGAAACATGAGCCTATGGGGGTCATTTCTCACTCAAATGACCACAGTCACTATCCTAGTCAGACAAGCCCTGATACATGGTTTGGCTTGTATGCTGGCCACCCAACAGCTATCCACCTGTAGATTTTCCTTCCTCATGGAAAATAATTGCAGGCGGGTGGGGTCCCTGCAATGTCTCAAGGCATCCCCTGACTATTCTCATATAGCTCTTTTATTCACACTTTTAGATATTAGTTTAGATCTGGGCACATGAAACAGCTCTGGCTAAGAGATACAAGATGGTGGCTTGTTGGAGGACTTCTAGAAAGTTCTCCTCACTAAAGGACAAAAAGCTGTCTCTTGATGTTGGGATTCTGGGGTTGAGACCTTGATGGATGACGCTGTGACGACCACTCTGGGAACATGACGACACATAGCAGAGCAGAATTAGAGGAACTGAATTCTAAAGACCTTTTTTTTTTTTTTTTTTTGAATACTGAATTTAGTCCTCTGAACGTTCTGACTTCTGGTTATATAAAAAGAGTACACATCCCCATTCTTAAGCCAATGTTATCTGAGATTCCTGCAGCTTACTGCTGAGAGCGTTCTAAACAACTACATAGTGGATCTTGGAGCTCATTAAATTCTCACATCACTGGTATAAAGCAGGCTTTTTAAAAAAAGCAAATAAAATAGCAAAATGTTCAATACTTTTGCCAAGGTCACGCGCCTATAAATGGCATAACTGAATCCACAATCAGATCTGATTCCAAATTTGGCGTTTCTTCCAATGGAACCAGATGATGCACACACACAAAAGCCTAGAGCAGGAAAATCTCCTGTCAATCACGCTGACATCCTTAATGAGTCACCAACAAACTGCCTAGCACAAGTACTGTCCTGCTAAGCTCTGCGATTACTGTTGTGTCCCTTACATCACCCACCTATGAGACCTCCAATCTTTATAATTTAAAAGGAGAATTTAAGACACACACCTGCAAACTGGAAGCATGCCCTGATTTACACTGCTGTGTGGTATTGTGGAAGACAAAGCCAAAACTAGACACTGGACTCTACTTAAGGAGTCTGCAGGTCTTTGGAATATATGAGGGAGCACACTCCAGAAAGCATTGCTAGTAACATTACAGGTTCTGAATGGGACTCAAAAGAAGAGCTGGTCCCACCAGTTGATGAACAACAATAAAACAGCTCAGTTTCTGGATGTTGGGTTATATGAAAATGTTAATACTTTTTCTTACAACAATGGAAGTTTTAATGCATTACAATCCTGGTAGGTCTGGGACTGCCCAACAACTAGGGTGAACACATATTAGATATAGGGGGTGCCTGATGCTGGTCACAGCAGTCTCTAGCAGGACTGAGGCAGGAGTGCAATTCGGTTGGCATAAGGGTACTCTCTCTCTCTCTCTCTCTCTCTCTCTCTCTGTGTGTGTGTGCGTGTGTGTGTGTGTGTGTGTGTGTGTGTCTGCCTCAGTGTCTATGTGGAGGTCAGAAGACAACGTACAGGCACTGGTTCTTTCTGTCTACCATATGAATCCCAGGGATCGGATTTGGGTTGTCCAGCTTGGCAGCAGATACCATTACCCACTGAGCCATCTTCATAACCCCAATATTACCAATTTTTTAAGCCTTGAAGAATGTGTGTTTCTAAAATAGATGTCCATACTCCCCCCAACCCCCATCTTTACTCATTATGAGGGTGAACAGACAGGCTTCAAGAGGCATTCAAAATGGCCACTCAGTAGCAGAGTCTTGAGAACAATTACAGTAAGAGGTAAAACTCACAGGATTCTCACATAAATCAGCAACCTAAATACCTTCTGCAAAACGAACTCCTAAAAAGGAAACCTATCTAATCCAAGTGTCAGGCCACCAGGCATGCTCATGGAGACAGCCATTGTCCATTGGAGCACGAATCAAACTGAGCCCGCAAGACCCACAGCTCAGAATTTTGGGGATCAATCCAGATGTAAAGTGAGTCAGGCAGGAATGTGGAGCCACCTCAGTACTTTTAAGTCAACTCAAAAAGACAACCTAAAACTTCAAAAGTCCCATAAAGAGAGGTGCTCTGAGGCACAGCTAGCCAATGCGGTCACTGCAGGGTTGAACTTAAAGTCTATTTCTGCCTCTGCTTCTGGCCCAAGGCCTAGCTGCATGCCTCACCACCAGAAGCTGGGCGACTCTTTCCCCACCATGATGGTGTAACTATCCTGGCAGGAATACAGATACACTAAAGAGACGCGAGTGGAGCAGAGATGATGATGGGTTTACCACCACCTTCACCAGGACTGCCTAGTTATACAACACACTTCTTGCATCCTATCTTAAACCTAAGCCTCTCTGGACTTATTTGCCCCTCTTCCCAGTGTAGCCACATTTAAAGAACGCCCCCTCTGCTGCTTTTCACTGTTACTTTGTTTCTTTACTTGGTTCACTGAGGATAAGAGAGTGATGCTGGCTTCTTAGGACTTTGCTGCCTAGGCTCTGGGTCTAGTAACAAAGGACTGTGCTAGCTTAAAACATGAGCCAAGTACACCCTCATCCCTTGAAACTGTTTTTTGTCAGTGTTTTGACACAAGAATGAGGACAGTAACAATGTATCAATCTGAGATATGTATCCAGTGTGGGACAAGGCAATCCAGCTATTGGCATAGGCGTCACCCCACATGCTTACTATGACTAGTTCTCAGATGCTAAAGATGATAACCCATTGCCACCAGACAAGCCCTGTGAACAGTTCCTAAAGCAGACACGCTACGTAAATCAACGGCCGTCTTCAAATAAACCAATGAAGAAGTAAATGTATTGGGGTGATGGGATACGTGGCTAAGTGGTTGAGAGAGCTTTCTGTTCTTCCAAACGACTCTGTCCCCTTCCCAGTATCCACATTGGGTGGCTCACAACAACCTACAACTCCAGCTCCTGAGGATCGTGTGCCTTTTGTTGACCTCCACTAAGACACAGACACACACACACACACACACAAGTAAGTACTTTTTTAAAGACAAGTACTTGGATATATATGCTCATTAGCTTTGTTATGCTATGAGAGACTGACATAAGAGTTGGTGTTGCTGCCATCTTAAGTTTGCCAAAATAAACATCATCAGAATAATTTCACAGAGCTTAAAACTCTGATTTAAGGCATTGCCCTGATTTCTCCCATTATAATCTGTTGCTGTCATTATAAAAACCACAGTCTCACGCAATGAGGTAATACTTCCTTATTTAGAAAAGCTACTGGATGATTCATAATCATTGTGGCGGTGATACACTTTCAATTACATGGGGAGAAAAAAAACCCTCAAATCCCTTTTAATTCCACCTCCCTTAACCCTGAAGGATATTTCGTCCAGATCTCACCCGCTGATACAACCCAGATGAAAAAGAGATCCTTTCTTTATTACTTACGGGGAGCTGTAAATCAAATGGGGACCTCCACGGGGGTGGGGATAAAGGGGGAGAAGGAGGAATGGTTCATTTGCTTATTAGGTTTCCATAAAAAAACATTAAGAATAACAGGCAGTTTCAGTGTGCCCCAGCCGAAGCCTTGAATCAGTTGCTTCTGAAACATGAAAGACTTCTCTTATGGACAAACTGCAATCACCCTAACTTTCTGTAGTCTCATGCACATGCATGCGGCCCTGACCGATGAGACGTTATTAATAAAGGAAGAGATGAGTATGAATTAAAGCAAGCCCCGCTTAATCACATTAATCCACAGCAAGTCAAAGGCTTCAATTTTCGAAATAATTTTGGGCTTAATGCCTCAGAGCTGGGCAGCCTGCTCCATTGAGGAAGCAGCTGGTCCAATTTGAGCTCCATTGTGAGGTTAGAATTGTCCGGTCTTCACAGCCACACGGAAGCCTGACAGTTTTCAGGACGCGACCAGAAGTACAGAGACAAAGGAAATTGCAAGACATTGAAAGGGTCCTGAACAATGACCGGGCAGCCCTCTGCGGGGTGGATTATATATGATTACCAAACTCACTGCCAGCATGGGTGGCGTGCTCTCTCAGGCCCCTGCAGCTGCTGCAGGATGCACACTAGGAACAGGCAGGCTCGAAGGCAACGGTGCAGCAACTGCAGGACAGCCGCCTCCCTCTGCCCATTTCCCCCACACTCAGCAGCATAATGGTCATCGGGCCGCTACTGTGGGATTTCTTGTGACCAGCATGCACACATTATATGATACTCACATGTCTGAGCAGTAAAAAGGGACTGTAGTATTCATAAGCAAGATGGCTGGCTGCCTTCGTGACAAGACAGAAAATGTAGGTTAGAACGAGCTGTGCATTAAGATGTGTAACCGACTGTAGGCACCAGGGCTGTAGGTATGTGTTCTTGCTTTCTTCAGACTCAAACCACCACTCACAGCCTTGTGTTTCAGAGCTTAGAAACTAGAGTGGAGCAGCTCTGTATTCCCCACACAGCCCCCCAAATGGGGGTGCAGTAGACCTAAGGGGGAATACCATAGATGCAGAGGCAGAAGCTCAGCTCCATCTTCAGTTAGCTGTGACTGGTGTCAGCGTTGGGAGTGACTTCACCTTTGGCCAAAGAGAACCATTTTCTACCATATCCTTTCTGCTGTAGGACTCTTATCTCCCAGAGCTCCCAAGTGTCAGAAAAGAAAGCATATTCAGACTAGGACAGTAAAACCGTTACTAGCCCTTTCCAAGTAGGTTTGTGCTGAGGAAACAAGTCCTGGCCTGCTGGAACAAAAGCCACATGTTCTTGCCTGGACTCTTCTCTTTAGACAGCTGTCCATGTCAGTCCCCCAACTCAGAGCCGATGGTGCAGAATTACCTTGCAGTCCTTCATTTCCTGTATAACATGCATGTGTTCTCATTGAGATGCTTGGCTAGACACCGTTATCGTCAATTTCTTTACTTTCATGGCTTGACCTTTTAGCATGTAATGAGAAACTTTTAGAAAAAGGATGCCTATCTATAGAAGTGAGCAAATGAAAAATCAAATTCTAATATTTAAGCAGAATGAAAATTATGGCTTTGTATATAATGCCTTTGGTTAGTTCAATTAACATGATAGGTCTTGAAAGCCAATTAATAAATATATCCAAATAACATTAATTTTAACTGAGTGAAATTACTTTGCTGAGTCTTAAAGCATGGATTGATGGATGGATTGACAGATGGATAAATAGGTGGATAGGTAGGAGGATATAAGGATGTATGGATGAATGGCTAGCAGATGGACAGATGGATGGGTGAACAGATGGATAGGCAGATGGATAAAGGGTGGCTGGGTAACTGGCTGGAAATGGATAGATAGCCATCAGATGGTTGGACAGACAGATGGATGGATAGATGGATGGATAGATGAATGCATGGATGGATGGATGCATAGATGGATGGATGGATGGACGGATGGATGGACAATACACATAAGCAAATGGTGGCATAGGTAGTCAGATATACAGGCATTCTTACCATAAGTAACTAAGAGAAGTTCACAGCTTCTCCAAATTAAAATTGACCTTGGAGGTTGTGGAGCTTGATCACCACTCCAGTCCCAAGGCTTGACAACAAGAGTCACCCTAGATTCTGCACCATGATTCTTGGGAAGGAGGATAGAGATATTCAAACAAACACATCTAAAGTCCTCCTGGCAGCAACTCCCTACCCTCTTTCTCTAGTGTTATTATTCCCTCAAACAATGATAGCAAATCCCTGCCCCTTGCATGACTCTTCTCCTAGTCTTAAAAACCTGCTGCCATGCACCCCTCTCCCACCATACAGAGCCAAGCCTTTGATAACAACAGCACATTAGATGCCTTTTGGACTTGGCAGGAAACCCAGTTTGTAACTCAGAGTCCCTCATGCTCCAGAGCCACCCTTCTATTGATGCTCTCTGATAATGGAGCCGGCCTTATGAAAGGTCTCTTGATGTTATGGCCTGGAGAATGTCAGTAAATAGGCATGGAGAAATCTGAGAGGAAGAAGGTTTTCTTCTGGTTCTGGGGGCTTCCTGCCTCGGACTCCTACAGGGTAAGCTTTTTCCAGCCCTTATTCTACTGAGCAGTTTGCTCTCAGGAGGCTCAGGAGAACCTATGAGGGTACCCTTCCATCATCCAGATAGGAAGCCATTCAGCCAGTATACTATGTTGAGCCTCATACTGCAAACCCCAACTCAGCTTAAATCATTTAAATAGTTTCTTTTCTATAAACATTAAAAATCACTCTAGAGGAATAGAGAGATGGTTCTGTGGTTAAAAGCACTTACTGCTCTTTCAGAGGGCCCAGGTTTGATTCCTAGCACCCATGTTGGGCTCTTATAACTTCCTGAACTCCAATCTAGGGGATCTAAATTTGTATCTCTGCAGGCACATGCACTCACCTGTACACACATGCATACACACAACTAAAAATAATAAAAATGGATTTTAAAAACTCTACCTAAATTCAAGTTTCCTCAGTTTACATGAATGTTACACCCCAACTCACAGATGGTAAACCAAAACTGTCACAAATCTAAATGTGTGTACTTACACCTAGCCTCCTGACCACGCCATTGCTCAGTACAGCACGAGCTGTGGCATGAGCAGTCCTCTAGTGATCGTGACTGACAGGAATGCTCAGATCACTGCTGAGGATCGTCCCATACAAGAGGACCATGCTGTGCATGCTAGCAAAGGAAGAGGTCAGAATTTAAATGCTGAGCTGCAGAGTATACACTGTCCAACGTACAGCGTGAAGATACAAAGGAAGCCCAGCCAGCACGAGTGTGTAAATGTGTCTACTCCAGGGTGGAACATGTCTATGGTCGAGATGCCAACCCTGTTTACTGGTTAACCAAAAAGTGTGATGGATGCAGATAAGAGAAGATGAGACTGTGGCACATGGGGGAAGATGGCGAGGAAAGCTAGGGTTCTAGACCCAAGCACAGTCATCATTAACATTGTTGCTTTATTATAAAACTTACATGAACTCACAACATAAGATCAAGCCAGTTAATGAATAGAGGGGGAGGGACTCATGAGACCCCACTCTCAGTTGAGGAGAATCACAATTGATGGTTGCTGGCAGAAGTCATTGTTCTTCAGTGATGTAGACAATAAGAAGCTCACACCCCCTGTTCATACAAGCAAGCCTAATCAAACTCAGTAGACCATAGAGAATCACACACACACACACACACACACACAGAGAGAGAGAGAGAGAGAGAGAGAGAGAGAGAGAGAGAGAGAGAGAGAGAGAGAGGCAGAGGCAGAGGCAGAGGCAGAGGCAGAGGCAGAGGCAGAGGCAGAGGCAGAGGCAGAGGCAGAGGCAGAGGCAGAGGCAGAGGCAGAGGCAGAGGCAGAGGCAGAGGCAGAGGCAGAGGCAGAGGCAGAGGCAGAGGCAGAGGCAGAGGCAGAGGCAGAGGCAGAGGCAGAGGCAGAGGCAGAGGCAGAGGCAGAGGCAGAGGCAGAGGCAGAGGCAGAGGCAGAGACATACAGGTAGATGGAGGGAGAGGCACAGAGAGATGAGGGAGAGGGAGACGGAGAGAGACCACATGGAAGTAGGAGGTAACTTCTTCCTCAAACGAAGGAATTCAGAGAGGGTAGACATGGGGAAGGGAAGAGAGTAATGCCAGTGAATATGAAACAAATGCATTATTTGTATGAATGAAATTATCAAAGAATCCACTTAAAATGTTTTATGAACAGAGATGGCTCAGTGAGTAGAAGCACTTGCTGCAAAGCCTGCTGAGGTAAGTCTGATCTCCAGAACATACACAGGTAGAAGGTGAGAAAGGACTTCCAGCATTATCCCCTGACCTCCCCTCCACATCAGAGAGAGGCAGAGACAGAGAGACAGAGAGAGACTTGATAACCCCCTGTTCCTACTGCATCTCTTTCAGAGTGTCCCTGCAGGACTGCTCACATCCTGAAGCCCACTCGTCCCAAAGGCACATTTAAAATTACTTGGAAGCATGGACTCTTCTAGCTCTTAGAGTTCCTCCTAAACATCTTACTGATGAATCACCCCCTTCCATCCTCACCAGCAGACCTTCACCTACATTGTTCCTTGCCCAGTCACAGTGGCTGAATGATGGGACAAGTCCCAGCATCGCATCCAAATTGCAGCCAATGATAAAAAAAAAATAGACAGATACATTTGTAGGGCATCAGCACCTAGAGGCCTTGATGTAGACTGTGAGGTTGTTCTTGAAGCATGGATAAGCATGATGGTTAGTCTTATGTATCAATGTATCTCCATCCTTTAGTCAAGAGTTATCCTGGGTGTGTCTGTCTCTTAATATTGTCACATGTAGTTGAAGATAAGTATTGAACTTGTTCATATAAATTTAAGGCTGCTTTGTACATGGCTGAACCCCACTCCTTCACCTAACAATGCTGGCAGCTGTACTTTACAACAGAGGCTCCTGGTCCAGTTCACGCTTCCATGACTCCTGACATCTAAGCACTTTTGGGTTGTTCCCCACCCCAGTCAATTCCCATCCTGTATCTCACACTTCATATTCCATTATTTTGTCTCTTAAGTTGAGGATGCTTCATTTAGCGTAAGGACACGGCATAGCTGGCAAGAGCACTTGCTTATAAGAATGATGATGAGTTCAAATCCCCAGCCCACAGTTAGCACTGGGCCTTCTGATTCAGGTTCAGTGAAAGACCCTGTCTTAAGGAAATAAGGCTGACAGAGATAGAGCAGGATAGTAGTCACATAAGTACACAATATAGACATTTGTACAAACATCCATGAGAGAGAGAGAGACTCCCTCTATTTCTAGACTAAGTGATCAGCTCCCTCTTGAGTTGCTTCTGTCAGGGATTTTTTTTTTTTTTTTTTTTTTTTTAGCATCAGGGCAAGAAATGGAGACGAAGATCTAGAGATCTAGTGTCTGTCAAGTGCTCTCTGCAGATTGAGCATCTCCTGAAGGCTCCACTTCATTGGAGGTTGCTACACAATGATGTTTCCAATTCAACAATTATTACTACACCAACAGTGGGCAGAGAATTAAAACCATAGGAAGCAGGAGCTACACACCATCCATACAATAATGTGTGCATGTTTAAAGGGAACGACGTTCTAACCCATTCACTTGTCCTTGAAGTCTTCACTTAACCTTAGTAATGAACACAGAGGCCTGGCACTCCCAGGGATTTCCTCACACTCCCACCTCTACCTTTCAGTGCTAATTTCTGACCCGTCCCTGATTTGCTCTAGTATAACCATCACTGCAACTATAGACTACTTTACATTTTAGGAATTAAATAGTGCAACGTGCTTTTTGTTTGTTTTGTTTTTTTCCTGCAGAAAAATGTATTCAAGCATAACTGTTTTGAGCCCACTCCCCACCCCCACCTCCTTTTTGTCATAACAGTGCCTTGTCCTCCATTTTGCTGAGTGGCTTTCCACTGAATGGATGTAACATCATTTGCTTATACATTCACCTTTTGATAACCACTTAGGTTGGGGTTATTATAACCACTTCTAGTTTGGGGTTATTATAGAAATAGTTACCGCCAACATTCCTGTATAGGGTTTTTAACATAAACCTAAGTTTTTCCTTCTCTTTGGTACAGGAGTAGGCCTCCTAGACCAAATGACTCGCTTACATTAAACTCTGTGTGATATTTCCAAATGCTTTTTTGCCACATAGCCATGCTGTTCTGTGTTGCCACCAGTAGAGCAGGAGTCCCAGGAGCTCAGCGTCCTCCTTGGTTCTCAATGCTGACAGTTGTTTTCTCATCTTTAGTTGGGTGAGTTTGTTGAGGAGTATGTGTGGGCCATGGCATGAAGGTAGAATGCAGGGGACAACCTTGGGTGTTAGTCCTCTCTGTCTGTCTTTGGTACTCTTTATTGTCCTCTGCTGTGCATGCCAAGCTAGCTGCCCTCAAGCTCCCAGGGATTCTCCTGTTTCTGCCTCCCATCTCACCTTAGAGGTGCTCTGATTATTGACTCAAGCTACTGTGTTAGGCTTTCTCACACTTGTAGGGCAAATGCTTTAGCCACTGAGCTAGCTCCTCTTCTGACAGTGATTTTCTTTAATTTAGCTATTTTAAAAGAATGCTAGTAGCAGATAAATGTGGTTTATTTTATTTGCATTTTTCTGATAACTAATGATGTTTATATGGCATCTGTGGGTTTTCTCTGATGACCTGATTCAGAGGGTTTGCCTACTTTCAAAGAGTTGTTAGTTTTATTACTAAGTTTTGAGCATTCTTCAAAAGGATGAAAACTTTTATTCCCCCATGGAGTAGAGAAAAAAGGGAACTTGCAGACAGACTTTAAGTCATTTACTGCCAAAGCAAATCGTGTGCCAGGAAAGTGAGGATTTGAAATAGACCCAGGCTTTTGTTGCAGGGATGGGTGAGATTCTTGCCAACTCTGTGTTTGTGTGAGGCACAGCCAGGCTGTGGGCAGGTACCCAGCCTGCCTTTCAGCTTGGATACCTACTTCCCGGCTGCAGATTCCCACACTGTGTCCCTCGGCCTGCTGGCCAACTCTCTCCTGTTGAGGAAAATCCCAAAGACTATGGAATGAGGCAGGCCCTCGCTTTTTCACACATGAATGAACTAATGTTGTGTGCTGTGCCAAGCCCTCATGTTGATGCTCATGAAATCAGAGAATCCTGTATAGACTCCTCCCTGGCATCCTGCCCATATTAGAAGCATAGCTGTTCTGATATGGATTCACGACTCCTGACTTGCTGGTGGTGACTGTCCCCTTCATCATTGTGACAGTATCATAGGTGATAAACACTAAGGTGCCAACCACTAATCTGTAAATTTCCTTTTCCATTCTCTCTATAATTAACTTGGGTTAAAATTTAATCACATTCATAAGGCAATGCCTCCAATATGGATTGTTTCCTGAATTCCTCCAAAAGGAGACAGTTTCTAATAAATAGAAATGTGATGTCCTGACAGTCCCCCACACAATATCACATTGCCTTTTACAGGTGATTCCACATCTCTGTACATTATCTAGAAGCAAGAAACAGGCAGAACTTTGACAGGCAGAACTTTATTTATTTGTTTTTTGAGACAGGGCCTCTTTATATAGTCCTGGCTGGCCTGAAACTCACTATGTAAACCAGGCTGGTCTCACATTCATAGAGACCATCAGCCTCTACCTCTTGAGTGCTAGGATTAAAGGCATGAGCCACCACAGCACGCTAATTTTTATATTAATTTTTGTTTATTCTTGAGAATCTTATAACGCATACAATGAAACATAACCACACCCACCTTCCATTTATTTCTCTTTCTAACTCTCCTAATCCCTCCACACACACACACTCACAACACACTCTCACACACACACACACACACACACACACACACACACACAACACAGCTCAAATCTCAAGGTCATGACCTTCTTTAAAAATCACCACTCAAGTCTAGGACTTTATTTTATTCCTTGTAATAGAATGTGGGAATATAACTAAAACTTTAAAAGATGGGTATATAAAACAAAACAAATATTTCTAACATCATATTATGGAATGTACAGTTCCCGAAAACCAGCATCACTTCCCTTCACTGACACAGTGCTATGAATCGACTTAATCTGCTTTGATGCTTTCTAACAAGGCTGCCAGGAAGCTGAGAAGACACTCTCCTCTAAAGTGGCAGTGAGCTGAATCCCATGCTTGCTGTCCCTAGGACCCATGCCCATCACCACCGTACTGACTCCATTAAGTACCTATCCCTGGTCTCCATACACTGTGTATGTCCTGTGACCAAAACCCTCACAGAATCAACAAAAGCAATCCAGGAGTCATTAGTAATACAGTAGGTTTTGGTTTTGGTTTAGTTTTAAAGAGGCAGGTCTACAGCATAACATATTTCTGATTCTAAGTTCTGTTTCTTTAAGAAATGGAATTCCTTTAAACCTTTATCTTCCCAGTGAAGAGTCCACAAAGGACTAATCGTACAATGGAACCATTTAAATGCCTCACTCTGCAGTGTGGTCTCTTTGAGCACAATTGTTTGGATAAATTCTCCTCTTGCCCATTATCTGAACACAACGTGTGGTGGCCAGTTGCATTTTGTGGTAACAATGTACCGGCATTGGCTAGCACTCCATTTTCAGCTGCCAATACAGGCACTGGAGAAGTATTCAGACCTGGAGACAAATGACAGCTGAGAACAGAGAGCTGGCCTGCAGGTGGGTTTCAGGGGATGTCTTATCTGCTCAGAGTCATTGTGTTCCAATCTGCATGTCTTCCAGAAGACTAAAAGTAAGGGTCCCAGGAGGTGGGAGAAGGTTACCGCTGTAAAACTGTGTCTCAGCAGCTAGAAGCTGAATTATACTTGGATTCTAGGAAGGTAACATGAAACAACTCTCTTCTGTTGGTGAGCTCTGCTAGGTGTATAGAGATGGATATGATGGCTCAGTGTAGTTTGTTTAAAAACACAGCATGAGCTGGGCATTGCACTGCACACTTGTACTGGCTGCTTTTGTGTGTCAACTTGACACAAGCTGGAGTTATCACAGAGAAAGGAGCCTCCCTTGAGGAAATGCCTCCATGAAATCCAGCTGTAAGCCATTTTCTCAATTAGTGATCAAGGGTAAGAGGGCCCATTGTGTGTGGTGCCATCCCTGGGCTGGTAGTCCTGGGTTCTATAAGAAAGCAAGCTGAGTAATGCAGGGGAACCAAGCCAGTAAGTAACATCCCTCCATGGTCTCTGCATCAGCTCCTGCTGCCAGGTTCCTGCCCTATGTGAGTTCCTGTCCTGGCTTCCTTTGGTGAGAAACAGCAATATGGAAGTGTAAGCTGAATAAACCCTTTCCTCTACAACTTGTTTCTTGGTCATGATGTTTTGTGCAGGAATACAAACTCTAACTAAGACACCTGAAATATCAGCACTTGGAAGGGGGAAGCAAGAGGATTGACCGTTTGAGGCCAGCCAGAACTACAGAGTGAGACCCTGTCAAAATAAAAACAATAAAAGGGAGGAAAAGGGGAAGGAGAAGAAGAGAAAAGGAAACTGCGATGTAGTCTTTCTTACAAGGAATACTGGGTCTCCACACTGTATTAGTATCCCGTGGTGGCAAAGAAGCACCTGAGATGTTCTCACTTCTGAGACCTGCATTATTGTCCTTTTCTTTTTCATGCAGAACTTGGTAGAGCACCTGCTTAACCTAGCAATGACAGTTTACTGAGAACTAAACTACATATCAGGCCCTTCTCTAAAGGACAAGGGGGGAGGAGATAGATAGGTGATAGATTTGATAGATTGATAGATAGATAGATAGATAGATAGATAGGCAGGCAGGCTAGGGTAATGATTCAGTTGGTAAAATGCTGGAACAAAACACCCATGGAAGGAGTTACAGAGACAAGTTTGGAGCTGAAACGAAAGGATGGACCATCTAGAGACTGCCATATCCGGGGATCCATCCCATAATCAGCTTCCAAACGCTGACACCATTGCATATACTAGCAAGATTTTGCTGAAAGGACCCAGATAGAGCTGTCTCTTGTGAGACTATGCCAGGGCCTAGCAAACACAGAAGTGGATGCTCACAGTCAGCTATTGGATGGATCACAGGGCCCCCAATGGAGGAGCTAGAGAAAGTACCCAAGGAGCTAAAGGGATCTGCAATCCTATAGGTGGAACAACAATATGAACTAACCAGTACCCCGTCCCCCAGAGCTCGTGTCTCTAGCTGCATATGAATCAGAAGATGGCCTAGTCGGCATTCAGTGGAAAGAGAGGCCCATTGGTCGTGCAAACTTTATATGCCTCAGTACAGGGGAATGACAGGGCCAAGAAGTAGGAGAGGGTGGGTAGGGAAGTGGGTAGGGGAGCGTGTGGGGGACTTTTGGGATAGCATTGGAAATGTAAATGAAATAAATACCCAATTTAAAAAAAAAACATAAAAAAATGCTTGCCTTGCAAGCTGGAGAACCTAAATTTGACAACCCCTAAACCCATGTACAAATACCAGCCATGCTAGCTTGTGCTTGAAATCCCAGCTTTAGGACAGCAGAGACATGAAGGCCCCTGGGGCTCACTGGCCAGTTAGTCTAACCTAATTGATGAGCTCCAGGCCAATAAGAGACCCTGTCTCAATGGGTAATGTGCTTGAAGCTAATATCCAAGGTTGTCTTCTGACCTACACACATGAACATGCATGCACCTTCAACAAACACAGAAAGAACTAGAGTAAGGAAGGCAACCAACAGTGCTGTGAGCATTCGGATTGAGTGACTAGCATACTTTATGGAGGAGAGGATGGGGCATCACAGGAAGCCAAGACTTACAAGTGGATAATGGCCAGACCCAGGAGTAAATTCTCTCCATATCTCCTCTACTCATTTTAGAAGTTGTTTTTTCAGCAATACACATTGCACTCAAATATCCTAAGAGTCAATAAAAGTGACTTCATGAAATGTGAATGAAGTGCCCCATTTTGTTTGAAAATGAATAAATGAATTGCTCATTACAGTTCACAGGCATGCTGTCTTCTCCATGAGGCCATGGAGTCTTTTAACACGATGCTGCCGGTTCACCCTCGAAGCTATTCATTTGCTTGTTTAATGCATCCAGTGTTTATTACATGGCACTAAGGCTTTGAAGAGACTCCTACTCCAGCAGGAAAGAGTCACTGCAGTGTAGTAAATGCCATAAAGAAAGCCTGCCAGAGGAATGGGGTAGACGGGGGATGTGGGGTGTAGAGGTGGTTCCTGGAGGAGGGAACACCAATCAATACTTGAAGCACTGAACAAGTCCAAGCCATGCTTCTGAATGAATAGATGAGGAACGCCTGCCTGGCCCTTTGGTCTTAGTAGGAACACTGCACTGAATAGGTCACACTACTATACTCTTCTTCCTTGTTTGCAAGATAAGGCAGGCATACTAGGAGGCCCCACAGGACTCAGTCTAGGTCCCCTAGCAGGTATTAGGGACTTTCAGGATGCAACCCTGATCCTCGGAGCCCAGTGTCCATTCCTATTGGTCTCTGTTGCTATGCAGAGCTGTGGCCATGAGCACAGGTCAGGTTGAACACTGGGCCCTTCCGTAATTCTTAGGAATGCCTGAACTAGCTTCATCCCTGGAAAAGTGCAGCCTGCAGCCCGAGTCACACGCTGCTCACGGGCCAGTGCCCTGATGGAAGGACAAGCGAGAAAAAAAGCAAAATCCAGTCATGTCTACACTGCCTAGTTGTCTCTCTCCAAATTAACTCTGTCTGTCCCTGAGCTGCTGGCAGGGTGTGCTTCCCATCGTTTAGGACAGCCGTCCAGAAGCATAATTACATGATTAAGTGCTGTGTCCTCCCAGGAAGTGTCAGGAGCCATGATTACCCTACCAGGGAGGGGGTGGGGTAAACAATACGTAATCAGGCTGTGGACAAGGTTTCCCACTGCAACCCAGGACCAGGCTGGTCCTCATCAAAGGTGGAAGGGACATGCTTCATATTTCTTCTATGTTCATATTAAGAAAGACAACAAACTATAATCAGGAATATAATCAAGGATGGAATAAAATGCTGATTGCCCTTAATGACCTTATTATTCTATCACTGAATGTGTTATAAAAAAAGAACTGGGCCATGTATTTCCATGGTTCTCTGAGTGGTATACATGTATGACATATGTACGGTTGACTGTGGTAGTCTGGGATACAAGTCGCTCACCTCTGTCTGTACATAATGAGAACAAATGGAAAGGCTAGGGAATAGAGAGAGTGTGAAGTCAGGGAAAATGTCTATGATCCACTAAGAAAACAGCAGAGTATTAGCAAATAAATGAAGGGGGGAGAAAGCCAAGTGTACAACCCAGTGTCAGACCAATACAAGTGAGCAAGACATACATGATAATACTTCAGCAGTTTGGAAATAAAAAGCCTCCTTTGAAGGCCTGAAAGCCACATCTCTAGAGCCACTCTGGTCTTCTTCTGGTAGGAAGATCTATAGATCAAAAGAGCACAGAGAAAGACACTCCAGATCACGCCAGTAGAGAGCTGTAAAGCAAAACAAGGAGACACTACTATGTGTCTAACAACAAGCCAAAATCCAGAACATCACAAGGAGTCACTCAGTAGTCACAAAAGTCGTGGGGGCTGGACATAAATAGAGATACAGCACATTCTAGAGCAGGGCACTATGTGTTATGGCATTACAATGGTAAATAATTCTCTTATATGCTGGTCAAAGCTCATAGATTGCACACACCCACCACACACACATATACACAAGAGTGTCCCTGATGTAAACCAGGGATAGTAATTAATAGTAACATACTGGTGTTATTCCATCAGCGAAAACAAGTTTCCACAACAGTGCCAAATGTTAGCGGGGAATAAGTGTGCAAGTGTTGGGCGGGGTTGGGTATCATGGGAAATCTATTCAACCACTTCGTGCTTCATTTCCCGCAAACCCATGTGTGCTCCGAAAACTTGTTAGTTAAAGTATGGACACCTTCTTGAAGGCAGAAACCGGTCCTCCATGTCACCACAATACCTGATGAATACACGGCTAATCTTTAAAAGCATCTGTACCTGTCCTAAATGGACATTAAGGATGCTGAGTGGGTAGTCATTTAGAGACATGCCGTTTCAGAGCCACCATTCATAGCTCAGGCACAGTGGGGACAGACTTTGACTCGACAAGTGCGATTCTTCATCTGAAGGACCTTTTACTCTGTGGTAACTGGTCCAAATCACAGAGTGAACCTTCTGTATCCCAAGCCCACCTGCACACAACTCTCGGCCCTGCCATGTCTTTGGAAGGAGCTCATTTATGGCACAACCATTTGTCACTGTCATTTATTTTCAGTCCACACTGGGAGATGAACCTCATACCTCAGCTGTATGCTTCCCTTTGGCATGTGGTACAGACTCAAAGCAGGCAGGGACCCCACACCTGGAGCTTCTCTTTATCAAAAGGCATGTGCCCAACCAAGGCCAAAAGAAATGGAGCAGTGACCAGGGAGGGCTCACAGCAGGGGTTGAGGCAGGCAGAGCAAAAGCTGGCAGAGCAGTGAGCGCTGCGACCTTGAATCCCTTCATCTTTCCCAGTATGAAACCCTATGTCCCACAAAGGTTGCACTAGGCTCCTGGGGTCCCTGGCAGCAGACAGATGAGTACCACTGCTGTCCTCTCGAGGTAGGAGATAGCCCACCACAGGCCATTCAGGCCAAGCACTAGGAGCCATCACAGGCAAGCCTGGCTTCTTCTATATTTCTCTTAAGTCCAGGAAGTCCTTGCCCCTTCTTGCTCCTGACTCAGAATCCCTGGACTCTTCTCAAGCTATTTTCTGTTTGTCTTTCTTTGTTTGGTTGGTTCCATACTTAGGAAGTATCACTGAAGGCCTGGGCTTTAAAAGTATGTGTACAAGTTACCACCCTGTCTTCCCAACTGGACCCTTGGGCACTGCCCTGTTGAATGCATGTGGGTACTAACAGATGCCCAATACACAGTAGAGAGGGGCGTAGGGCATGTGAGGCCTTGTGCTAGGTGTCATGGGAGAGATGAAAGGACATGGCACAACCCCAGGGAAAAGACAGCCAATGGGAGGACCCTTTATTGGTAACTACTCCTGCTTCCCAACCTGCCCAGTCAAGCAGTCTATGTGTTTGGCTGTTTTGGTTTTTGTGGGAGAGGGAGAAACACTTTTAATCAACCATGGAGTTCTTTTCACAGTACCCACTTGTACTTTCTCAGTCTCTTTCAGAGAAATACAGAAAGATACTAAGTAAAGACCCTGCAGTAGATGGGAGGGTACCAATTCTAGCCTATCACTTGTTGATCACGTAGTCTAGATGGACACTGTCCTGCATTCATGTTCCTGGTGACCACACTAGCTAGTGTTCGTCCTTCACCTACCGAGCTGTTGTAAGAACTGAAGAAGCTGCTGGGGTGGGGTGACTTGCAGTGAGGCCTGGCTCGTGGGAAACACCAAATGAAGTCATCATTCTCTTTTCAAGTTCATGTGCAAAGGCCACCTGAATGAGGTGGTGACATCTCATGGCTCTGCTGCACTGCATGTGACATGTGCAGCTGGAGGAACAAGATGATGTCTTAGGTTTGAGAGATTATTTCTAGACCAAGTGAGTCACCTTCCCAATGGGACTCTATATCTCATCAGTCTTGAGAAACCAGTCAGAGGGAGGAGGCACAGCTGCCTTTCTCCCACATTGTATCCAGGCTTTGGAAACTGTTTATAAAGTTTCTATAAATATAGGATGAGACTATACAACAGAGAGATTAACTCTAGATATCTGGGATGAAGGAAGGAGTCCCATAGGCCTGACCTATGGAAGAAATAGAGTTCCCATGGGAAATTATTTTTGGCTCATATCAGGACCTTGGGGGCTTATCCATCAGAAGCTTTAAAAATTAAATTAGGTAATAAAAGTATGTTGCTACATTGTAGGCAACAGAAATGAAGATAGCATGTTCGTATGGCCAGTGGTATCATGTGATGGATAAATAAGCCACAGAAAATGAAATAGTATTCATCACTGAAAAGGGGGTGTTAACTGAACCATGAAAATTCATGGAAGATGTCATAGTTTATTCTTCTGTTGCTATGGCCAAAAACACTGACCAAAAACAACTTGAGGGAAGAAAGCATTTATTTTATCTTACTTTCAGGTAACCATCTATCACTGAAGGAAGTTGGGAAGGAACCTGGAGGCAGGGAACTAAAAACAGAGACCAGGGAGGTGCAGTGCCCACTGGCTTGTTCCCCATAGCTTGTTCAGATCACCTTCTTATACGGTCCAGGCCCACCTGCCCAGGGATGGTGCCTCCCACAGTGAGCTGGGTGCTCCCCCATCATTAACCAAGGATGGAAATCCTGGCAGCACCAAGGAGCTCCCAGTGCCCGTCCCTAAGTAAAAGAAGCCAGTCTGAAAAGGCTGTGTGCTGCGTGCTTCCATCTTTAGAACAATCTGGAAAAGGCAAGCCCATGGAGATAGGAGCAAGTATGGTTTGGTGGTTGTCAAGGAGGAGGGGAGAGAGCTAAGCAGACAGAGCCCAGGTTTTCAGGGCTCTGAAACCATCCAGTGCCATGCCGCCATGGTGGGATAAGCTGTTACACATTTATCTAACCTACAAAATGTGTGGCTCGGAGACGAAGCTTAAAGTAGCCTGTCTGGGCAGATGTATCCATGGCAACGCGTGCAGCCTTCTGGAGCAGGATGTGGAAAATGGGGTGCTTGTAGGTGTGTGAAGGCAGAGAGCACACAGGAAGCCTCTATACTTCCTGTTCAATTTTGCTACGAACCTTCAACTGTTTGAAAAACAAAAGTTTATTAATTTAAAAAAAAATTGAAGATAAACCCCCAATTCTTCTGGATCTTCCTGCACTCCACTCCAGCAACTTAAGCTTCCAGTATGTGGCTTTGTCCATTTAAAAACCTGTCTCAGTGGGGACAAGTACCTGTCCCTGAAACATTTCAAACTATCAAATTGAGCCAGAGTGAGACAGGTGGTGGTAGTGGTGGTAGTGGTGGTGGTGGTGGCGGTGGTGGTGGCGGTGGTGGTGGTGGCGGTGGTGGCGGTGGTTGTCTTTCCTTGTACACAAAAGATCCTCAGCTTCAGGCACTTCTGTCAATTCTCCCAGGGCAAGGCAGGTCCACAGAGGACATCACTGTATCACAGTGATTGGCAGCTCTCTACCTCCAGGATGATCAGTAAGCACAGCTTCAAAGGAAATAGGCTCACATATGGGGCCAATGAAGATCAGACCACTTGTGTGACAGACCTGGAAATCACGCAAACATGCCATGCTGCTCATGGGCAACCCTCTCAATGTGCTGCGATGTTTGCTCTCTGCCTAGCCTCCTGTTTGAAAGCACTGAATACAGGGGTTCTGGTGAGTGCAGAAGGCCTTCTGGCCCCCCAGTGTTTCAGCCCAGAGCATGGTGGTATCTGGTCCTGTGCTAACAGACAGAACCCTCAGAAAGCAACTGAAAACAGAATAACAAGGATGGCGGAAGAAAGACCCATCTTCCAGCTGGTGCATCTTGGACAGAGTTTCGTAGTTGGCTAATGAGTAAAATGATCATCTATAGGAAAGATTCTGATGTTTCCTCTAACTTTAAAAACTCACCAGGGGGATGAAAAATGAGAGGGCACTCAATTGGTAAAGAGCTGCGCAAAAACGCCTGAGGCCATGAGTTCAAGCCACAGAACCCATGTGAACAGGCCAGCCATGGTGGCATACACTCGTGATCCCAGCATTCAGAGACACAGAAAGAGAGATCCACTGGGCTTGATGACCGTTAACCACATTGACAAGAGAGACTGCCTCAAGTGAGGTAAATGGTGCCTAATGACACCCTAGGCTGTCCTCTGTCCTCCGTGTACATGCAGAAACATGCTTGAGTACACACAGGTACACACAATGTTTAAGAAACAGTAGAGACGAGTCGACTAACCAAAGAAAAATAACATTTCCATTTCTATGAACCAGGGTCATCTAAGTGGCTCCAGAGCCCTGGCTACATTCGTCAGGCAGTTTTCAAAACTCTAGTTTACTTGTAAAATAAAATTGACTGCTTTCATTAGTAGATTAGCGGCTGAAGCGCATGAGGTGAGGCTTATCTGCAGCTAGGGGTACTTAAGATTGTAACTGATTTCCGGGCTGTTGAGAGGTAGATACTAGTAAGTGGCAGTGACCCCTCTGGGGGGCTACTCAGCTGCCTAGGTGTTTCCCTGGCATAGGGGTGACCACCAGGTGTTTGCCAGAGTCCCTTCGGTGATTTTTGCTCAGTAGGTGGGGTAGTCATTGACCCAGATATTTATTTTTAATATAACTTACAGAGGACATCCACAAGGAAACCTTATTCTAGGACTGTACAAATTGTTAGTCATTTGAAAGTAATTAAGACCCAGTTCATCACATAAAATTGCCAGAGAAGCTGGCCCCTGCCACAGTAAGGTTATCTTCTCATATTACATTATGGCTCCGTTATATGTCATGTGAAAATTTCAGGGCAGGCCTGTCCATCAGTGGCTTTTGCAATTACATTTTAAGAAGTGCTTAACCTAGCAGCTTCCTTTTAATCTTCCCTTTAAATCTTTGAGGATATAATCCTGAGACAATGAACGAACAGCTCCCCCATCCAGTCTGGATGGGTTATAAAGGCTCCATCAGTGAGCTGTTTTCCATTTCAACAGCTCATCTGGGTGGTACTTTCAGTGATGTACAAGTAGAAGACATGCTTGACTAAGTCTGCTGGCCTGTTGACCTCTGACCTGTGCCCTAGCAAGGATTTAAGTTGTTCAAAGAAAGAGGTGGGTCAACTAACCAAACCAGTCAAAAAGGTCAAAATCTCAAGGTCATAGGAGGGATACATAATTGCTATCTCTGCAATGGGTCTCCTTTGTCACCCAAGGACAGCAGCAGCCTGGTACCTCCTGAATGGTGTGTGCCAGCCTTCAGTTTTTTGAAATTATAAGAAAATTCTCCTCCTCTCTGATATTCATGCTGGGTTCAAGCATTCTAACAAACTCTAAATATTTCTAGTAAACTCTGCAAGGAGAGTAGATCAATTTTGTTTCAGCTTTGGGGACCTTAGGTGTGGTGGAGCCATATCTCTGACATGACTTTGTCAGAGTCCATGGAAGAAGGTCATGGGAATGACAAGGACATGCTTGGACTCTGCAGCATAGAGGGAAGGTGGGTTTCACTTAGGGCAGTGGCTTCGTCTGGGCTCCAAAGCTGAAGCAGCTGGGAGGGAGAGAGTTCCAGGTCAGGGGCTCATGTGAGGGAGACAGACAGACAGTTCCAGGTCAGGGGCTCATGTGAGGAAGACAGACAGACAGTTCCAGGTCAGGGACTCATGTGAGGGAGACAGACAGTTCCAGGTCAGGGGCTCAGGCTGAGCAGGCAGGCGCCAGCTGGGAAAAAGTGGGGTTGAAGACGTGGCACAAGGAGGGCACACCCCTCAAGCTCTTCTCTGTCAGACCCTCCGCTCTATTTCCAGCTATAACAGCTAGCATGAAAGCCTCCCCCTGATCAGGAGCACTGTCCATGGGAAGTCCAGAACAGCTGGACCCATGGCGTTCACCAATGGTTTGTTTCTCAGGCTCAAGAAGAGGAGGGAAGGCAAGTAGTACACTTAAAGGCAGATGGATTATAATAAGATGAGTGGAGGAGAAGAGAATCACAAGGAGGGTGAGTAGATGATGGGGGAGGGGGAGGGAGAGGAGGGGAGTACCTGGGAGCCCTCATTCACATAGCTTTCTGTACTATATTGTCATGAGGGCCCTGTTTTGAGGTGTTTCTCTCTTGCTGTTTCTAATGTATAAGTTGAATTTTGCCACCTGTATTTGGAAAGCATGGCTCATGTGAATGAAAAGTTCTGAAAAGAAGCTATGTCTGGCTGTGCAAAAAACGCCTGGAAGGAGCATCTGCATCTGCAAGACTGATGGGAATGTCAGTACTGGACAGAGATTGGGAGTTTTGTAAGTTTGAAGGCTAATTACTTTATCCAGGGCTACTTGTAGCCTTGTGTAACAGCCAGCTCTGTTTCTGAACTAACACTTCATGATAATAAATAAAACCCTCATAGAACCTATTAACTTAGCAGAACACAAGCTTCCACCAATCCAAGAGTTAAAAATGTCATCAGATAATATGTTGGGCCTGTAAGATAGCTCTCCCATCTTCCTGTGCCTGCCTCTCTGATGTGCCAACCAATGTATTTTAAAATTGTCTTGATTTATGACTGTCTTTGTTCTGTGAAACTACAAAACACCCCGTGAAACTGCTTCCACATAAAACCATGGGATTGGGAGTAACATAAACCTGTGTTTCTGGGCCATGGTCGCTCACCGTGGCTCCAGAATAAATTCTTATTCTCTTTAAGATGAGGGCTGCGGTTTGTATGACAACATGCGTGCAGGTTTCAAAATTGCCTACAGCTTCCAGCATCTATGGGGGCCTTGGTATGTATCCCACACAGACAAGGGAGAATGCCTATCACACATTGTAGGGAGAGGGGAATCCATCCTAACAGAAAGATGGACTAACAAAAATAACAATGTCTTAAGCTCTTAACATGTCAAACTTGAAAGACCCTCCACCATAGAGGCTTACCTGAACAGGACGTTATAAAAACAAAGCAAAACAAAACAAAACAAAAAACAAAACAAAACAAAAGCCCTCTCAGGCCTCAGCAAGGCTGTGATCTGGGAAACCAAGTGAGCATCAACCTCTCTCCCTCAATCTCACTGTTAAATCACTTACTGTCTCTCAGCCTCAGTTCTCTCAACTAACAAAACAAGGAGTCCTTGTGGCTCTGGTCATTTTAAAGAGCCATTTTAAACAGAATATCCAACAAGACTCCAATATAGAGCTAGAGACAAACTGTAACCATTTGTCTGTAGCATATGAGAATCCATTTAGGGATCAGACTTCACTGTGGGTGGAGACCTCACAGCAGCTTTCTGGAGCCTGATGCTGTAGTCACCCACTTGGAAAACCACAGGACTAGTTGCTGGTTAAAACCTCTTCCAGGCCTGAAATGCTGTGATGTGACCATGACCTGTGCCCAAGATAATGACAGCCCAGAGAGAAGGTACTTGTTAAGAAGACAAGCTTATTGTTAGGGGTGACTAGGTTTAGAACAAACAAAACTGTATCTCTCTCCTCTACCTATGCTCCAGTCATCTGGGCAATGGGGCTACTCACTGAGGAGCTGGTACACTGGGTCAGAGGTCCTAAGGGTTACAAGTGAGGGGCGAGGCTCCCTAGCCTCTGAGCTTTCTTTCTCCTTGTTTGTTTGAAAGAGAAAAGCGTTTTCATTCTATCTGTGACAAGTTCAGGGCCCAATTTTATGTCTCAAATAAGGGGCACAAAAAGCCATCAAATTGCTTGTTGCAAGGAGCGAACACCAGGATTCTTGCGTGTGGGGAGACGTGTCAATAACTTGGTAATTTTCCTTGACTGGCATTGACAACGCTACAATGAGGCTGACTATGCACTGAAAGAGTGAATGCAGTCTGAGAGGGATTGAGGGGGAGTCTTCCATTACTTGAGGAGCTGTGCCCGAGCCCCTCCCACCTCTGAAGAATGGAGCCATTAACTCATGGCAGAACTGCAGCCTCGCATCTCCACCCAAACACTACAGAAATTACCTTGAACTGAAAAGGCACACCGAGTGCTTTACACGCATGGAGAAAGGCTGGTTTAATGCCCAGCTGGAGCTCTGGAGCTCCGGGCAAATGCTAGCAGGTACTTGGAGAAGGAGTGAAGAAGATCCATAAGAGCCCAGAGGAGGTGAGAGAAAGGAGAGGTGCGGGTGTCAGGCCAGACGTATAGGCAGAGGCTGACTGAGCCTGCCAAGCCACACACTGACCTACACCTACACCTACACCAACACCTATACCATTTGGTGTCCCTATAGTCAAGGAGTACAGTGATAGACAGCAGATTTTCTAAGACACATCTGATATGAAATATTTTCCTTTTAAAATATTTTTGCATGCACTTATTTAACTCCTGCCGGGCATGCACCTCCTCTGGAGGCCACAGGGCAACTTGTGTGAGTTGGCTTTCTTTCCCCTCCATATGCACTCCTAGGACTCAGGCTGTTGGGCTTGGTGGCAAGCACCTTTATCCACTGAGCCAGCTCCCAGCCCTGAGATAATTTTATTTTCAATAAGAAATCAGGGAACTAGAGAGACGGTTCAGTGAGTAAAAGCCCTAATGGTACACTGATAAGGACCTGAGCTCCGGTTCCCAGCATGCATGTCAATGCTGAGCACAGCTGAGCACACCTATCAGGCCAGCACCTTAGAGCAGAGAGACTGGGGTTTGCTGGTCTAGCATGTTTAATGAGCTCTAGATTCAGGGAGAGCCCCTGACTCAAGGAGACGAGGCAGAAAACGATAGACCAGGACACTTGATGTCCTCCTCACGTACACACCCAGGGTCACACACCACGTACACTCTCATGAATACACCTCACAAACAGTGATAAAATAAAAATAATCTTTAAAAGTATTTAACTACAACTATGCCATAGCCTCACAGATGCTTTTTAAGAGGGGAAACTGAGGCTTGGGGTGGGGGGAGTTGCCTTGGAGACAAACAGCACTGAGAGGTTACAGAAAGACTGCCACTATTGACTGCTCTCAGACGGAGCTCCCACTGGGCACCCCTGTGGGACAGTGTAGCTGTTTCTCAGGCTGTTCTGGTGGCCATATGAGTCCCAAGGGGGGAAAGTGGCCTGCCTCCTTTCTTGTTTTTGGCTCTGGTGCCACTTGGCTGAATCGACTTCAAAAGGCTTTTGAATAGAATGATAAACACGGCATTGTTATGAACATCTGTAAGCAAAATATGAGAAGACCTCACTCAGTGAATGCATAGCCCAGGCGCCTTCACCAGCAGTGCCGGGTTTGTACATTTGGCTAATGTGCCGAAATTAACCCGAAGTGCTTACCCATTGCAGAATGCCTTTTCATATTTTCATCTGCATGGTTGTTATTACAAAGTGTAAGAATAATTCTCTACCAGGGCATTGAGGACTCTGAATAGCTCAATTAGAATCAATGGAGAGAGACAACAGAGCGCCAGCTAATCAGCAGGTTTGCATAACAATCCTATGAGAGAGCGTATGCAGAATGCATGGTGTGTGTGTGTGTGTGTGTGTGTGTGTGTGTGTGTGTGTGTGTTGTATGGGGACACATGTGCATAAAGAGAAAACCAGCGCCACCCCAACCCCTTAAAGCAAGCATAAAAAGAACGAGGTTTCCTTAACTATAGGAAAGTTCTAGAAGACAGAGACTTGGGTTGACTTCACATTGTGTGTTATTAGTATCCAGTATCGTGGTTTTGCATGTAAGCCATCATAGTAACTAATATATTCCTCTCTCTCTCTCTCTCTCTCTCTCTCTCTCTCTCTCTCTCTCTCTCTCTCTCTCTCTCTCTCTCTCTCTCTCTCCCTCTCTCCTTTTATGAAATGCCTCCTTGGAAGCCAGATACCTCACAGCTATGTCACTCCAATCTCAGTTCTAGCAGAGAGAATCCTTGCAAATGATTTTAGGAAAAGAATGGTGGCCACTGGGATTTTTAAATCGCTGGAGTGCAAGCCAGTCTTGGGGGTGGGGGGAGAAATGGTGGCTCTGCAAAGCCTGTGGGCCATGAGCAAGGCCATCCCACATTTGAGCAGAGGCCATGCGCATGGTGTAAGACTTGGGAGTGTGGCTCTAAGAGGGATCAAAAGTCAGGCCTGAGATACCTGGGATATCCAAGCTGGGGAGGAGTATGCCTGTAATCCAAGAATTCTTGAGGCTGAGACAGGAGGACTGAAGGTGCCAAGCCAGCCTGAGCTCCATGGTTGGACCACTGCAAAACAAAACTGCACAAACGCCAGAGCATTTCTTCTCCCGGTTCTCCTGGGAGAGGGACATGCTGCCCTGTGCTACAGATTCAGCACTCATCAAGTCTGAGCAAAGAAAGTTTGGGCACATGTCCCAGTAGAACTAGGACTTTTAAATCAGGTCTGTAAGTGAGAAGGTAAATCAGGAAATTCCATCACAATGAATGTGAGCTCTATGTGAAAGATGAAGGGTCTCCAGGAAATGCAAGATGATAGTCACAGCATTTGGTGGAGCTGTGGAGCCCTCCCTTTTGCCTCTCAGCTTTGAAGACCTAAGCTCCATTACCATCCGCCAGTCCCACCCAGGTTAACCCAACCAGCAGAGAATGACCTCTGCATACTAATCTCAACCTTGACTGAGAAGCATCAAGTGGTGTCTGATTCTATTTGAAATGAGAATTTGTCTGTCTGCCTAACTAACATGGCCTTATTGTATCTTCTTCCTGAAAGCGATTTCCATAGAAGGTCAAAAGACAAGAAAGTTCTACAGCAGATGGATCAGAAGAAGAAACTGGTGGAAACTTGAGAATGGCATGGTATTAGAAGCTGTGTGTCTGCCCATAGGCTCATATAGTTGAATACCTATTCCCAGTTACTCAAATTGTTTGGAAAACACTTGGAAGGCGTGGCTTCATTGAAAGAGGTGTGTCACTGGGGACAGGCTTTCAGAAGATTCCTGCTATTCCCAATGCACCTCTGTTTCCTACTTGCAACCAAGATGTGAGCTCTCTGCACTTCATACTGCCATGCCTTTGTTCTCTCATGATGGAATCTAACTTTCTGAAACCATGAGCCCAATTAAATACTTTCTAAGTTGCTTTGGTCATGGTATTTTGTCACAGCCATAGAAAAGGAGCAGAGACATTGCCCTTGTGTCTCTGTGGAGCCACCTCCTTCCTCAGCTGTTGTCTCTCCTGGGTACCCTATCAGAATTCTGTCTTGTGTTTCAGCTGCCTGCCATCAGGGAGCACTGGGGGCTTCAGAGGGGAGTCTAGATAAGTGACCCTGTGCTGTCCACATACCCCTTTCTCAGTCACCATCTCCCTAAGTGGTGTTCTCCCGACCCCCTACTTTTAGGAATTTGAGGATTCTAACATTCCTAGGCAAGGGTACCTTTTACCCAATCAACTTTTACAATCAGAACAAAACCAATCCAGATACCCCACTCCATCCCAATCACCTTTCCTTTAGTGTCTGAGTAGAACCCAACATCATCTCTTTGTAGTCAGGAATCAGTTTCCATAACAACCATGCCTTTTGTTGTGCCCAAAGTTGGCAATCCTGTTCAGATGGAATGGACAGCTCTGCACGATTCCATCACCACCCAACCCCTTGAATCCCATTTTCACCCAGTGCTGCATCCTGATGCAAGCTCTTTGCATGGACTGAATCCTACAGAAATTGGACCTTTTTCACTTTCAAATTCAAACATCTGTGGGACAAAGCAAATCCTTCTTTACTTCCCACACAGGAATCATTTAGAAAAGCAGTGAGGTATTTTAAAGTTCAGCCAATGAATAGATCTGAATGAGGAAGGATGTGTGAATGGCTGAATAGAGGCCAACCAAACTGTAACAACAGTTGGGAGACTTCCACCAAGGTCAATGGCATAAACTATAAGTGGAGAGCAACTAAGGTAGAAGGTAAGTCACACGAACTCTGTGAGCCTCAACAATGCCTTTGTAATGGGCAGAGACTGGGATGCTATGTGGGATTGCATGAGAAAAGAAACCAAAGACTTAAGAAATACCTATTATAGTGCTTAGCATGCAGTAGAAATTCACAGGACAATCATATTGTCAGTGAGGCAGAAGGAACAGAAAGGGGCCCGTGGTTACATAAACAGGTGATTACAGTATCAGAACTGCCTTTTGTCCTTTGCAGAGTGAGGGTAACAGTATGGAGAGCAGGTATTTACAAGATTTCTTTATTAATTTGTGCATGTGTGTATGCATGTGCATGCTTGTGTATATATGTGTGTGTGTGTGTGTGTCCCTGTGTGTGGGTGTAATGAATGGTTTTGTGTGTCAACTTGACACAAGATGGAGTTGCCACAGAGAAAGGAGCCTCCCTTGAGGAAATGCCTCCATGAGATCCAACTGTAAGGCACTTTCTAAATTAGTGATCAAGAGGGGAGGGCCCATTGTGGATGGTGCCACCCCTGGGCTGGTAGTCTTGGGTTCTGTAAAAGAGCAAGCTGAGCAAACCAGGGGAAGCAAGTCAATAAGTAACATCTTTCTATGGCCTCTGCATCAGCTCCTGCTTCCTGACCTGCTTGAGTTCCAGTCCTGACTTCCTTTGGTGATGAACATCAATGCAGAAGTGTAAGCTGAATAAACCCTTTCCTCCCCAACTTGCTTCTTGGTCATAATGTTTTTTGCAGGAATAGAAACCCTGACTAAGACAGTGGGTTTTGTGGACATATCATGGTGTGCATCTAGAGGTCAGGGGACAAGCCTGAGGTACTGGTTCTCACCTTTTCACCTTGTTTGAGACAGAAATCTCTGCACTGCTTCCTAAGCCCAGTACCTATACCACTAACTTCCATGGATTCTCTTGTCTCTGCCTCCCATTTCCAAGTAAGGGATGCTGGGATTTCAGATGCTTTTACGTGTGTTTTAAAGATTCAAACTCAAGTCATCTTGCCTGTGAGCAAGCATTTTCTCCCAGTGGCCCATCTCCCCAGGCTTTGTGGGTTCTCTTAGTAACCTTTTCTTCCTAAGCCATTATTCCACATCTAGAATTGCAGGAAGGCATCTATTCATTTCCATTTCAGAGGCCCAAGAGAGTAAGCCTGGGAGATCTCCAGGGCCCACTGGCATCTCTAAGGATAGTCGTATATAAGCATCTATATTTTTGAAACAGAAGCAAATATATATATGGACTGACTACTGAAGAATGTATTCCATGTCCCACATTCCTAATGCTAGAGTATTTCAATTACTTCTATGAGCAAGAAAAACAAGAACAAAGGTTCTTATAGCACCTTCATTGCTGCAGTGACACACAGAAGAAAAATTCATACTTTTACCAACAAATCAGCATGACTATTTTTAAACAAGGTTCCTCCCTACTCCCTCAGGTGCCCATGGTTCCCAGCAATCCCCCATAACCACTGCCCTCAAAGCCCTTGCTTTTTTCCCCCTCCATTTTAAAACATTTTCTTTGTTTCTAATAGGGGTTTCACTACAAGGTCCAGGCTGCTTAAACCTACGTGACCCAAGCTGGCCTTTTATTCATGTCCTGCCTCAGCTTACCACATCCTGCATTACAGGCATGCCTGGCCCTCAAGCTTTTATCTTGATAAAACTATTCACATATTTAGAACATCATTTTTTTCTGTGTAGTGCTGGGATTTGAACTGAAGACCTTGCACCCACAAGGCAAGCCACTGAGATGTATCCTCAACTTTCTTTTTTTCCTTTATTTTTAGACATGATCTTGCTGAGTTGCCTAAGCTGGCCTTGAATTCACTTTATAGGCAGACCCTGAATTTGTAATTCTCCTGCCTTAGCCTCCTTAACAGGTGGAAGTACAGGGCTGTACCACTAGGCCCAGCTATATTTTTAAATATTACTTAGACCACAGGTCTCCAAAAGCCTTCCTAAGCAAGACCTTCTAGTTTGGTGATATGCTTTCTTGGCCCTAGGGGTTGAGTTCAGAGCCTAACACATATCAGGTGGGGCTGAATTCAGAGCCTATCACATATCAAGTAAGTGATCCACCACTGAGCTACATCCTCCTGTCTCTTTTTCTTTTCTTCTTCTAAAAGACTTATTTTTATTATTCTTAGTTGCATATATGCATGTCTGTCTGTATGTGGGTATGTGCATTTGAGTGCTCACAGAGGTCCCTGGAAGGAGGACCATCACTGATTCCCACTGTGTCTTGCTTTGTGATGGTCACAAGTCTCATCAACCTTCCAGAGACACTGTGAGAAAGGACACTAACCTGCTCCCAGGTGGAAAAAGGAACAAGTTCTGGTGGAAATATAACAGGCTCTGCTGCAATAGTACCAATAATAGATGGATGGGGGCAGACATGATGGCACACACCTTTCATTTCAACACTTAGGAATGCAGAGGCAAGTGGATGTCAGTGAGTTGGAGGCCAGCCTGAACTACATGGTGAGTTCCAGGCTAGCCAAAAGAGCTACCATACAATGTTAGGCAACAGGAAACCATGGGAGCTGTTGAATGCCAGAAACCAACCTCTGCAGGAACTGGCACTGGGTTGGAACCTGCATGGGCATCTCCCTGTGTTCTCCCTCAGCAGCATTCAGCACTTCCTTCTCTGCAAAGGGCTAGACAGTAAGTGCTTCCTGCTTTGCCATCCACACAGCATGTCCTGAGTCACTCACTCTTGCTGTTCAGGTACAAACATGTTCATTGACATGACAGAAAAACAAAGCAATGACCATTGCTATCATGATGCCCAGTCTTGGTTGTCAACCTGACTACATCTGGAATCAAGTAAAACAGAAGCTGCTGGGTGGTCCTGTGAGGGACTCTCTTGGGCAAATTCTTTGAAGCAGTAAAGCCCACCTGGGCAACACCTTCTGGTGGTGGCCCAGATAACAGGAGAAGGAAGCAACGTACTCGGGATTCCAGCATAGACTGAAGATCAGCAGCTCTCCAGGAATCCTCGAAGACTCCAACACTAGATTGGGACTGTGGAGACATCAGCCTCATGCCAGACTCTCCACCTCTCCACTGTGAAACAGCCATTGTCGGGCTACCCACATTGTATAAGACAATCTAATAATTCCCCTTTAAGATATATATTCTTTCTATCAGTTCTGTTCCTTTAGAGCACCTAATACTAATACAAATGTGCTTTAGAAAACTTATTTATAGACAGGCAGAGAGTGGTAATTGACAGATCTCTGTATCACAGCCTGGCTTCTCATGATCAATCCCTAAGAATATGTCTACGGCATGAGACATCTGAGGCACGTGGAGAGCACGATAGCAATGGTCTTGGTTTCTTCACACCTCCCTGTATCCCTGTGCTGGGCTCAGGAGCACTATCTAGGCCAGACTGTGGCCAGTTTAGTCCGTGGGGCAGTACTAAATGAGTACATGGAGAACAAGGCTCATCCTCTTGCTGTTTCCAGGTCTTAAGACATACCTGCATTTGCATTAGCTCACACCCATCTAAGACTTCTCTATTTCTCAGTCAGTGCAGACCAGCAGCCAGCACTGACTACCACAGGAGGTCATCTAAGAACAGCTGCTCCTTGAACTTCCCACCAGGTGACCACGGTCCCATGAGTGACACCAGGAAAGCCTCAAAAAGATCTGCCAAGCTGAGCCCAGTCCAGTTTGCTAAGCTAAATGCACAATTATTCCAATCAACCAAGTGTTATGTGGTTTTATTTTTCCGCAGCAAAAGAATAAAATGCATTCCATGGGAAGTCCATCAACCTCTACAGATACAACATGAGAAGCACAGAGGTCTAGTTACAGGAATGGTTAAAAAAAAAGACAGAGAGAGCACATATTCTTAAATATATGTATTTTGCATTTCAAAGATCTTGTCACCACCAGTAGAGATGAGCCCCCTTGTTCGTCCAGTGACTGAACCCCTGTCCCTACCTGAGCAGACCTCTTTGTAGGTGGGATTGCGTGTGTAGCCTCCTGCAAAGCCCACTTGGGTTGAGTACACTCCTTTCAAGACCCAGAACTTGCGCTCAGCTCCCCAGAAGCAGCCCATTCCTGCAGAGAACAAAACACAGATAAATCATGTATCCAAATTAAGTTGGTCACTGTGTGTCACCGTGTGTCGCCACAGCTGTTAGCTGAATGAAGAAGCTGCTCCTGTTATCTGATGATCAAAACGGCCCAAGACTCTGTCTTATACAGCAAGGTTTTAATGCTGAAGAATGATTTAGTGCCAGCAAGACTGCTCAGCAGGTAAAACTTGCTATGGGAACCTGATGGCTGGAGTTCCAAGCCCAGAGCCACACAAGCTGGATGCAGGCCCTCACATCTATAATCCCAGCACTCTGTGCCAAAATGGTGGTAGGGTGAGGACCTAAGAATCACCCTGAACCATGTGCAGAAATAACAAGAGGCTTCAACAGGTAGAGAAGGAACTTCAGTCCTAGGAAGCTGTCCTTCTATGTCCACATGCAAGCATACACACGTGTGAACAATAATAAACAGACATTTTAAATTTTCTTAAAATAATTTAAAAATTATTTGCATAGAACATCTGTTTATTCTCACACTATAAAAATATGGAAAGCCTCAGAGTAGCAAAAATACACTTTTGCCAACAACATAGTAAAAGGATAACTATTTTAAGGATATTTATGCATTTACTTCATAAGTTAATAGAAACATACGCGATCATCAGGTTCTGGATCACTGTAACAGGTATGAAAGGTTTTGTCGATGGAAATGGGGAAGCACACAAGACCAACAAAGACTGAGGCAGTTATTGCAAATTAACAATTTCACAGATGTGTTCCGTTTTAATAAAAGTAAGTAACAATAAATTTGCAAGTGATAAAGCAAGGCTCACCGAAAGTAAACTTTTCTGAGTTCTGTTACTGGGCATGAGTGAGGGGCTTGAGGTTGAGGTCAGGCAGCCAAAAAAATCACAGTCAACAAAGCCACAGTCACCTCATTTACACCAGTTACTCCATCCCTTTGTTATCTGAGAAAACTCAGGCCTGCCCCTCCAAACCATGCATGTCCACATCATGAAGGCTGCACGAACACAGGCAGTTCCTCGACGGCTCAGTACACCTGCTGTTCTCTGTCCTACTTCCACCCATACGTAAGCAGGACTGCTCCCTCGCTAGAGTTTTATATGCCTTTATTAAGCCATGTAGGATTTTATTGATTACTTTTCTGTTGGTGTGATAAAATATCATGGCCAAAGGCAACTTAAGGAAGAGTCCATTTTGGCTTACAGTTTCAAAGAGTGATGTGTCCGTAATGGTGGGGAAGACGTGGCAGCAGGGACAGGAAGCTGAGATATTATATTTCAACCATTACAAGATGCCAAAAATAACTGTAAGTAGGGTGAGGCTATAAACCCTTAAAGCCCTCCCCTAGAAATGGACGTCCTCCAGCAAAGCTGTACCTCAAAAAAGTTCCATAACTTCCACAAACAGCACCATGCACTGATGACCAAATGCTTGAATAACGAGGCCTATGGGGAACGTTTCTCATCCAAATCACCACACTGAGTTCAAGGTAAAGTAAGAGCAGATAAGCTAACACATGCCTCCAGCTCACAGTCTACACTAGCACATGCCTCCAGCTCACACAGTCTATACTAGCACATGCCTCTGGCTCACACAGTCTACACTAGCACATGCCTCTGGCTCACACAGTCTACACTAGCACATGCCTCTGGCTCACACAGTCTACACTAGCACATGCCTCTGGCTCACACAGTCTACACTAGCACATGCCTCTGGCTCACACAGTCTACACTAGCACATGCCTCTGGCTCACACAGTCTACACTAGCACATGCCTCTGGCTCACACAGTCTACACTAGCACATGCCTCTGGCTTATACAGTCTATACTAGCACATGCCTCTGGCTCACACAGTCTACACTAGCACATGCCTCTGGCTCACACAGTCTACACTAGCACATGCCTCTGGCTTATACAGTCTACACTAGCACATGCCTCTGGCTTATACAGTCTACACTAGCACATGCCTCTGGCTTATACAGTCTACACTAGCACATGCCTCTGGCTCACACAGTCTACACTAGCACATGCCTCTGGCTTATACAGTCTATACTAGCACATGCCTCTGGCTTATACAGTCTACACTAGCACATGCCTCTGGCTCACAGTCTACACTAGCACATGCTTCTGGCTCACACAGTCTACACTAGCACATGCCTCTGGCTTATACAGTCTATACTAGCACATGCCTCTGGCTTATACAGTCTACACTAGCACATGCCTCTGGCTCACATGGCTTTACACTAGATAGACTTGTGATGGGAATCTAAGAACACATATTTATCACATTCTTGACGTTTGTTAATATTGTACTCCTAAAGCACTCAGAGCAACATGGTGACTAAAAAAAGATGGAGGACGGAAAGTTCTACCATATTCAGAAATGTTCTACTTGCTAAAATGGGAGAAGAAATCTAACAAAAATAGGTTAATAGCTTTCAACAATGATAGATCAAAATAATGAAATCCGATGCAGTAAAAATTACCATTCTGTTGATAGTACAGCATGTATATGATTATATCATAATTATCTACAGCTAAATTAAAAGGAAGAAACACAATTATATGCATGCTTTTATTATAACCATAAAGAAATAATCATACCAAAACAGACTGGAGAGAATTATACTCAGGTTGTAACCACGGTTCTATCAGAGTGAAATGTGTGAAAAGGACTGTTGTATTTTTCAGACTTTTCTGTCCTTGGGTGTGGTGACTCATGCCTGTAATCCCAGCACAGGGAAAGCTGGGATGGCAAGATTTCCTCAAGTTCAAGGCCAGCATGGGCTACAGTGCAAGACCCTATGCTCAAAAAAAAAAAATGTTTTATCTGTTGTAGATTACTATTCATTTAATAATGAAAAACAAACTTTGTTTTTAAAGTAGAACAGGTAAAGACAGCATAAGAGTATATGTTTTTTGAGCTGCCCACTGTAATACCATCTTTCCTGTTGCCAAGTGAATTGTTTGCTGGTAGTAAATATAAAAACTGTACTGAGCACCTCTAAAACTGAGTGCCCCATGTCTGTGACAGAGGGGTCGCTGGCACGCTGGTCTTCTTGCAGAGTCTGGGCTGAGCAGAGACCAAAGGGCACGGCTGGAGAAGAAGCAAAAAGGAGCTGAGCAGCGCCCAGAGATGCAGAGAGCCCTGTGAGCTGAAAACACTGCCTATGGAGGGTCCCATGTCTGTAGCTCCAGGAGCAAAGCAGTGCTGCCCTGCACCATGACTGGAGGTGATGGCGTGAGGCTGCTGTGGACACCCACAGACAGCATCCATCCTCTATAGCCCCATGCTGTCCAGGCCACCCATCTGTATAGTACAGCAGTCCCCCTTTATCTGTGGCTTTACTCTCTTGCCAACAGTCATTTATCTAAAAATATTTAGTTGAAATTTCCAGAAATAATCAGTTCCCAGCTTTTAAATTGTGCCCCACCTCATGTAGTGTGATTGCACATTACCCTATTCTTCCCAGTAAGTACATGAGCCATCTCTTGTCTGGTGTGTCCACATGTCTATTCTCTCCACCCAACAGTGACATTGCCACCACAGATATTAGGTCCACTGTGACAGTATTTCAGTGCAAGCATTGCCACTTGCCTGCCTTAGTGAAGGCCTCAAAGTGCAAGAGGGGTACGCACAGGCATTCCAATACACTGACTAGAAGCCATGGAATGTATGCATAGAGTGTCCTGTTGCTTCAGGAAAGCCCTGAAGGGTCTTGAAGCACTCCCCCATAAAGGGAGTTGACTGTTCTATAAGCTCTTAAAATTTATCATGTATTTGGAAGTAGACCTGTGGCAGTTTGAATAAAATGACCCCATGGTCTCAGGCATTTGAATACTAGGTCACCAGGTGGTAGGTGATGCTTAGGAGATGTGGGGTTGTTGGAGGATGTATATCACTAGAGGTGAGATTTTTGAGTTTAAAGACTCACATGATTCCCAGTTTTCTGTCTTGTGCTTGAGGTTCAAGCAGTAAGCTCTGAGCTGCTGCCGTCAGCATCTAATCCTGTCCCCTGCCTCTCTGCTCCACTATCGTGGATTCTAGCTCTCAGGAACCTGGACCATAAGTCCCAATAAACTCTCCCTTTTATAAGTTCCCTTGGTCATAAAGTTTTATCATAACAATAGAAAAATGACTAATATAGAAGCTGATACAGGAGTGGGTCATTGTGGCCATGCTGCTTCTAGAGAAGTACAGAAAACGTTGGGATTGGGGATTAGAAAAGTGGTTGAGAATGGTAAGCAGAGCTTAATGGGCCATCCTGTTAGAACCTAGAAGACAGTAGTTCTGAGAGTCATGCAGACTGAGAATCACGCAAGTCCAGCTCAAGGAATTTCAAAGGGGAGCAATATTAGCAGCTGGGCCAGAGATCATTCTTATGATATAGTGGCAAAGAATACGGCTGTCTGCTTTTATCCTGAGAATTTGCCTGAGTAGTGTACTCATTTCCTTGGTGGAGGAGGTCTCCATGCCCTGCTGTTGGCTCTCACATGGTTGTTAGTAATCACTCCTATGCAGATCTACCATGAAAAGAGCAGATCAGACAATAAGAAGCAGTTTAATTAAGAAAAAAGCACCAGGAATCTTAATGTTGCAGCCAAGGCTTGCAGACAAGGGGGTTAAGAGGGGCCTGATCTGTGTTGGAATAAAGGGAGGGGTGTCCTCAAGGCAAGATGTCATCCAGCTCTGCTTTCAACTCTTACAAAGGAAGGGCCTAAAGGGATTTTAAAAATCAATGACAAAGGAAAAAGATTGCAAATGTGATTTAAGGGGGCCAGGCTCCATCTCAAGCAGGCAGTCAAACTTGGCAGTGTTGTCTATATGCTTCCGGCTTTAGAGACATGAGGAATACACAGCACGTTGCAGAATCTTCCTCCATGGTTAAGGAGAGCTGCTGAGGCCAGGCATATGGCAGGGGAATCCCTACAAGGAGGCCCTGAAAGGTTCCTACGTGAAGCTGTGAGAGTGGAGCCTGGATTGCCTTAAAGACCCAGGAAGTTAGAGATGCCAGAGTCATGGGGATGTCTGCCAAAGAGAGCTGCAGACAGGGAGTGCAAAGCTGGAAGGGTGGAGTCATCTAAGCCTTTCTGACACTGGATATGGAGCTACAGGAATTTGCCCTACAAAGGTTCCATATTGCTTCGGTCAAGTATTTTCTCACTGTGCCCCCATTCTTCTTTTTTGGAATAGTGATGTATATTTTATGCCACTCTATGTTAGAAGCATGCAGTTTGCCTTTTTATTTTATAGGGGTTTACAATTAAGAGATGGATGGACTTGAGTGTCAGAAGATACTTTGAACTTAGACTTTTAAACAATGTTAATATTGTAAAGCACTGGGGACTTTTGAAGTTGGACTAAATGCATCCGAATTATGATGGCATTGAGAATACGGGAGTCAGGGAGTAAATGTGGTAGTTTGAATATTTGCTCCCCAGCTTCATCCCCACTGTTTGGGGAGGTTTAGAAGGGATGATGGTGATGCACTCTCACCTCTGTGGAACCATACGCTCAAATAAACCTTTTCTTCTATAGGTTGCCTTGTTCATGGTGTTTTATCACAGCAATAGAAAAGTAACTAGTAACTATAACAAAAGCAAAACATCAACTGCAAGTCAAAAGGTAGTCGATTTCCAAATATTTACTAGGGAATAAGCAAGGACTCCTGGTGGGGAGGATAGCCAGGCTCCAGCTAGGCAATGTCTCCTGAGGAGGTGCCTGTGCCAGAAGTAAGAGGGGAGTGAAAATAATGCTTGAGCATTACTGAGTATATAATAAAAATACTTCTTGGTTTTGAGTGTGTGTGTGGTTGTGCATGAGCATTTAAACAGGAAAGCTAAGTTACTCTTCATTTTAGTTCCTAAAACTATCTGGAAGTCAATTTTTGCATAAGGTGGAGATTCAATTTAACTTTTTTTTTTATTACAAAGGGCACATATCCCAAATCAGTAGTTACTTACTAAATAATAATACACACACACACACACCAATAGGTAAGGTTTTCTCCTTCAGGGATCTCTGTTACATTCCATTCATCTGTCTGTCCTCACATCCAGACTATACTCTGTCCATTTACGTATTCAATTACTATTTATACAATGTATAGTATAGTATAGATGCCAGGAAATGGTCTAAGCACTTGGAGTACAAAACTAAGAAACAGTCAGGACCTTGCCCTTTTCTGGGGTATAGATTTCAGTGGATAAATACAAACAAACACAGAAATCAATAAACAGATGATGCAGAGTACAAAAAAAAAAAAGAATTTAAAAAAGTACAAATAGAACCATATGAGAGAGAACAGGAATGGAGAGGGCGATTTAACACTACTCAAAGTGGGTCCTAAAGAGATGCTGGCTTCAAACAGATGCCACAACAGTGGGGTGATCATTTAGATACCTGATTGAAGTCTCAGCAATGAGACTGTCACATGGAAAGAAACTGTGTGGCTTGAGTGATGGGAAGGATAGTAGAGGTACCCATGGATGTGAGGCCAATCAGGTCAAGCCTTGACAGATAATGCAAGGACTTGGAATTTTATCTGAAAGAGATGGGCAGATGCTGGTGAGGGCTGAGCATGGGAAGGCATGAGGATTCTCCGGCTGTTCTCTATGTAGAACAGACAGGACCAGACAGATTCAGGGAATGTGTAGGAAAATAGTTGTCAGGTGGGAGATTCTGATAGTAGAGGACCAGTCATTGGCAGAAACAGTCAGGAGCCATGATTAGACTCTGGAATATATATATGTATTATGTATATATACATAAATATATGTAGATTGTGTAGCTTGTATGTGTACATGATGTACATATGTGTGCCCATGTGTATGAGGCCACGTGTTGATGTCAAGTCCTCCTCAGTTGCTCCTCACCTTGGTTCTCTAAGACAGGGTCTCTTACTGAGCCTGGAGTTCCTAGGTTGGGCTAAGCTGGCTGGCTAAGGAGTTCCAGAGATCCACCAACCTCTGCTCCTGCCCAGCACTAGGGTTAGAGGTGTGATCCACCACACCCAACTTTTATGTGGATTCTGATGATCTGAACTCAGGCCTCCTGACTGCAAGACAAGCACTTTACTGACAGAGCATCTCCCCAGGCCCTGGAACATATTTTAAAGACAGAGTTTAAAAGATGCCCTGGCAGTAGGGAAGCCAGTGAGAGAAAGAGCGAGCTAGAGCTAAGTCTCAAATCACTGGTTTGCATGGAGAGCCCTGAAGGGAGTCCAAATGTCCTGGGAAAGATCGAGAGTTCTAACTACCTCCGCTACTGAGCCCTGATGCCTGCCAGTGAAGCCTCTTACCTTACTCCTCAAAGTTTCCTTTGCTATTCTGACCCTTTATTATTCCCAATTCGGTTCAATATCAGCTTGTCAAGTTCCATAAAAATACCCTCTTAAGATTTCAACTAGAATGACATTGAATTTATAGATTAATTTAAAAGTATTTGGCATGTTAATAATACCTCATCTTTCTATCAATGAGTCTAATATCACTTTCCATTTCTGCACATTTTCTTGGATAGTCTTTGACACCGTGATACTGTTTCTGCACAAGCCGACATGTTTTTATCTGACATTGTCCTATGTGCCCTGGCTTGTGTTATTCTTAAATACCATGTTCTCCTATTAAATGTCCTCACTGCTTTCTACTAAAATAAAGAAATCTCACTGACTTCAGTAGACTTCCTCTAGACTCAGCGAATCCTAAGGAGTCTCATTACTTCTATTAGTTTGTCCCCAGGTTCTTGTTGCTTCTACAAGATGGGAGTTTCATACCTTTCCACCTCTCTGGCACTGTCGCACAATGCCAAGTAAGAAGGGTGACATAAGATGACCTCCCATCTCTAACCATGAAGCTATCTCCAAACTCACAACTTGCTAAGGAAAAATCTATTTTTTTTTCCAAACTGGGTATATAAACCACACTTAGGTATAGGCCTCAGGCCTAGCAGTAGATGGCCAACACAAAACAAACTCAATGGTGTCTTTGTAGATTTCATTATTTGTTGTCTCATATTGCTTTGTTTTGGCAATTTTCATCCTCCTGGCCTTTTGCTTGTGTACAGTGGTTTCTGGTTTTGTGTTTATGAGTCGTGTGTGTGTGTGTGTGTGTATGCATCTGTACTTAAATGTGTATGTGTGTTTCTTGTGCTTTTTCACTTTAAGAAAGATCTGATTTGTTTGCATTCTTTCACCTGCTTGTTTTCTAAAGAGGAGGAAGGAAGGTGTGGAATTGGATGGGTGGGGAGGAGATGGGAGGGGGAACTGTGATCATAATATGTTGTATACATTTTCAGTACAAAAAATGAAAAGACCCTTATCTCATACATCTTACTAAGAATGCCTCATTAGACTGCAAAGTACATATGAGCATTATGTGCATGCAATTCCCAGAGGTCAGAAGAGGACATGAGATCCCATGGAACTGAAGTTATATATGGTTGTAAGCCATCGCATAGGTGCTGGGAACTGAATCTAGGTCCTCTGCATAAGCGTTAAGGCTCTTAACTACTAAGCCATATCTCCATCCACCATTTTATTCCCTTTTAACACATGGATTAATTAAGAGTATGCGCTTTAAAAATGTGAGGCTGTTAATTGTTCTATCTTTTAATCTTTATTTCTAACTTAACTGTATTGCATTAGAAACTGGATTTTACTATATCCTGTTACAATTTAACTTGTAACTAGAACACAGTCAGTTTTTCTAAGTGATCCACGTGTACTTGAAAACAATAAACATTTTTAGTTTCCTTGGTGTTGCTGACCAATAGCAACTTAGAGGAGGGAGGGGTTTATCTCAGCTTATACTTCCAGATGAAGTCTGTCGCTGAGGAAAGTCAATCCAAGAACTTGAAGCAGAAACCATGAAGAAGTGCTACTTGCTGGCTCAATCCCAGACCCGTGCTCACCTAGCTTTCTTAGAGACCCCAGAACTTGTTGCCCAGAGAATGACACCTCCCACCGTGGGCTGGACTCTCCTATATCAATGAACAACCAAGGCAATCCTTCAGAATCATGCCCAAAAGCCAATATTATCTTGGTAATCTCTCAACTGATCCCTTCTCAGGTGACTCCAAGCTGCTTAAAGTTGACAGTTAAAGCCACCTAGGAACATTGATGGCTTGGGTCCAGTGTTTTCCAGACATTCATGTACAAGCTTTGGACATTATAAGTTAAATCATCTGGGCCCATTCAATATCCTGGCAGATTAAGCTCTCTGAAATATCCTCTTACATCTCATGCTTTCTTTCGTTCTGTTAGTTTTTATATAATTGTAGGCTGTGTTGTTAGCATCTCCAAGTCCCTTGCTGCTTCACCTCCTTGGCATTGTGCCTTTGTTTACTGTCTCTATTGAATGCTATTAAAAGACTTGTTCTTAAAATTATTTTTAATAATACCATCCCTGGGTTATCTTTATATATATATATATATATATATATATATATATATATATATATATATCTGGCATCTCTTTTCCTATTCTTTGTTTTTAATTCTTCCATATGTCTTTGTTTTAGGTATGCATCTTGTAAGCAGCATATAACAGTATTTTAAAACTTGCTTTTATTAGTGATGTTAATATATTTATTCTTGCTATTTATATATTTTAAACTCTTTACAGAGCCTTGTTTTCTGTTTATGAGCCTTTCTTATTTCCTGTGACAGTATTCTACTTTGGGTTATTTTTTTTAATGCTCACTCCCCTTGCCTTGCTCATTTGAAGGCAAAAAATAGAGAAGTATTTTAAACACACACTTCATTCCCATGTTTTCCTAACACATCTGGTGTAACTCAGTATCCCAGCTGATACTGATTTTTTTCAACACACACACGGACACGGACACACATACACACACATGCACACATACACACACATGGACACACATACACACACATGAACACACACATACACACATGCACACACACATACACACACACATGGACACACACACATGCACACACATATACAGATGCATACACATACACACATGCACACACATACACACATGCACACACACACATGAACACACATACACACACATGAACATACACACATGCACACACATACACACATGCACACACACACATGGACACAGACACACATGCACACACATATACACATGTATACACATACACTCATGCACACACATACACACATGCACACACACACACACATGGACACACATGCACACACATGAACACACACACACATACACACATGCACACACTTGTACACAAATACACACACATGGACACAGACACACATGCACACACATATACACATGCATACATATACACACATGCACACACATACACACATGCACACACATACACACATAAACACACACATACACACATGCACACACATGTATACACACATATACACACATGGACACAGACACACATGCACACACATACACACATACATACACATACACACATGCACACACACATACACACATGCACACACACATGGACACACACACATGCACACACATATACAGATGCATACACATACACACATGCACACACATACACACATGCACACACACACATGAACACACATACACACACATGAACATACACACATGCACACACATACACACATGCACACACACACATGGACACACATACACACACACATGGACACAGACACACATGCACACACATATACACATGTATACACATACACTCATGCACACACATACACACATGCACACACACACACACATGGACACACATGCACACACATGAACACACACACACATACTTGTTCACACACTTGTACACAAATACACACACATGGACACAGACACACATGCACACACATATACACATGCATACATATACACACATGCACACACATACACACATGCACACACATACACACATAAACACACACATACACACATGCACACACATGTACACACACATATACACACATGGACACAGACACACATGCACACACATATACACATACATACACATACACACATGCACACACACATACACACATGCACACACACATACACACACATACATACACACAAATACACACAGGCACATGTGCACACATGCACATAAGTATTCCAGACACTCACCCACAGTGAGAGCTACTTCTCCCATCATCCTCCATCTCTGGAGAATCACAACACTCTGTGGGGCTGCTCCGGTCATCACTCAACACAGATATCCCTTCAGCGGCCTCTTGGGAGCCAAAGCTTTCCAAAGCCTAATGTTCCCCATGTTCACTGCCTCTCTGCCACCTCCATGCCATCACAGGTTGGGTCTCTGTAACCCTGAGCCAGAGCAGAATGATGGTATCAAATAGGGGTATAGCAGCTGGCCCCTGGCTTACAGAATAAGTGAGGTCTTAGAGTCTCCATTTATCATCTAGAAGTCAGCTGACACTAACACTGTAAATATTTGACTTGACTACCAAGTGACACCAGCTCTGTAGTGACACAAGATACACTGAAACCCATTCTCTGATCTCTGCCTTTCCTCAAGCTATGACTTTAACACTAACACCAGGGGGAGGGGGAGGGGGAGGGGAGGGGGAGGGAAGAATGAACAAAGGAAGGAAAGAAGGAAAGAAGGAAGGAATTGGTTTTTGAGCTCATGAATTTCCCCCAAACCCTGGGGGAAGACACAGTAGTACTCGAAGGAGGAGGAGATCGAAGCGCTTATTGCTGAGATCCCTTGTACAAGAACAGAAGCAAGGCAGGCTGGGATTCACACAAGGCTTCCATGGAATTAAAAGCTGCTATTCCCTCTCCTGCTGCCACCCGAGACACAACCTCAGACACTGGACTAGACAGCTAAGCATCCTTCCAGTGAGCTAGACACAGCCTCTGAACTGCATTTCTCTGCAGAAGGTTCTGCATCACCCACTAGATAAACATGGTGTGGACCCTGCGGAGTTGAAAGGGCACTCTCCTGGGAATTATTACATGAATTCCTTTCCTTGGGAGACAAACAACATCTATTCCCTCCTCTCATGGCCCCAGCAGCAAACTAAACTATGACTGCATCATTTGCACCCTGGGGACCAAGGAGTTTATTGGCTTCCTTACAGAACACAGGTGAGGGGTCACTGGTTGAAAAGCACCCATAGCCACTTTGAAGGACCCTTTCACCAGTTAACTCCCCAGCCAATATACTCTTCACACTTGGAGGGGGCTGCCTGCCATCACAGTCTTGGGTGAAGGTCTAATAACCGTCCCCAACCTCTCCTTCTCTAAGGGAACATCAATCAATGGCCCAATCCTGATGGACTTTTTCAAACCTGGACAACTGATTCGATTGTGGGATAATACTATACAACTATATTGCATCTTCAGCGCTTATCGGTGACCATCTACTGGAGTAGACATTGTATGAAGCACATCTTCAAGGCCCTTCTCACTGTCCCCTGTCCTCCTCAAAGTGACAGATCAACAACCTAGTGAGACCTCCCACCAGGGCACATAGGGATATGCAAGTCCAGCCACAAAGGGCAGTGCAGATCTTTGCTCTGAAAGGGAACTAGGCAGGGACAGGGACAATAACAACTCTGTGGGTCCTAGTGACAGAAACTGGTCAAGCCACTGCTGATCCAAGGAAGGAAAGGAAGAGTCTGAAGCTAGGCTTTGGCCCTCGTAGAAGATGAGCACACGATAAAGATGGACTTATTCCCTTTGTTCTCCTGAATGACTTTATTTTACACATTGTGTTAAAAGACTCAGCGAGATGACCTCCTTGCCACAACCCTTACTTGAAACTACAAGATTTAAAAACGCGTTTTGCTAATTAGAGATGCCATATAGCAAGTAGGAGCTGATTGATATTTTTAATATTTGATGATGACTAATTGCTTTCTGTCCACATCCATTCCTAATGCTGCTTGAACCTGATAAAGCATTCTCTTCAGGCTCACCTCTAATTGCACGCATGCCCAGATGTGTGCATGTCTGTACTACTCAGCCTTGGCATCAGGATGAAGCACCTCTGGGTTCTCACCACTGCCATGCTTCAGCCCTTCCCTAGGACTGCTCTCTTAAGTCTGTATTCACACACACACACACACACACACACACACACACACACACACACACACAAAGTTCAAGAATCAGAACCCCAAGGCTGGAAAAACTCTGCCTCTAATCTAGCTTAGATGCCTTGTGAATGTTTAAAACTCCTGACACATCCTGGCAATCAGTTGTCTAGAAGCTTAGTTCAGTTCTCCTCGGGAAATCTAACAGCTGGAAAGCTCTTCCTCCATTGAACCAAAGATCTGAATGTCCCTCTGTCCCTCTAGTCCTCTCCTTTGAGGCCACAAAGACCACAGTTCGCCTCTCCTCCTTATGACAAACTGATGACTCACTGACCATGTGATGGCAGCCCTGAGAGCTTGATGAAGTTCCCCTGTGCCATGCTGATTCCAAGTCTTCACACCTGCCCCTCACCAGACACCTCTGCGTCCAAAGCCATCTGCTTTCCTCACGATGTACCCCAGTGAGTCTGTGGCCTTTAAAAAGACAGCAGACCCACAGATGCTTCCCCAGGGATGGTATGAGGAGGCCCTGCATTCCCCTGAACAGAATGCCCCAGGCACGTAGAAGCCTGGCTCTGCAACCAGACAGAACAAATCTCCAGGTGGCTGGAGAGCCAGTGGCTTCAAGCTGTGCCAGAGGATAGCAAAGGATTTGACAAACACAGACTTTCAATTCCAAGGATGCAAAAGGCTCCTGGGGCTATGTGGCTGGCTGAGACAGAATACAAGGTGCCAGCAGAACAGGACAAGTTTGCTCAGCAGCTGGCTGGGCCAAAGATGAGCCCAGAGTAACCAGACCCAGCACTCAGTGTGGCAAAAAGCATCCTTTACTCTTCTGTTCCCCAGATTTGTTCTGTCACAGGCTCTGCACTCTACAAGGTACTAACAAGTTGGTTTTCCTTTTGATAGAGGGTAGGAGGTCTATGGAATGTCAATGAACAAATGGTCATGACATTTGCAATGGATGCCAGTTACCACAGAGGGATGCACTCAGTTCCAGCTCTCTCCTAAGAGAGAGTTCAGGGCATATGGAGGTGGGGAAGAGGCCCCAGATGGAGACATTTTTCCGAAAGCTTCCCAAAGCCATCTGCAGCCACTGCCTGCCCCTCTGTTAGCTTTCTTGAAAAGCAGTGAAATGGCAGAAGACAATCAGGGTCAGCATAAACGGCTCTCCTTCTCTCGGAAGAAGAGAGGACAACAGATGGCAGGGTCAGTGCAAAGCCACTCCTCTTAGTGCACAGGTGGCAAGACGGAGGCAGGAACAAGACAGCTGACAAGATGAGTGTTCGAGTGGGGCTGAGCAGTATCAGTGTGAGCCCTTGTGACCTGGTCAGGCACCATTTTGCTCTAGAAAGATGGTTAAAAACAAAAAAAACAAAAAACAAAACAGAAGTGATAAGTCTCTGCTGCTAGCTCAGCCCACAGGGCCTGCCAGAAATCCACAGGCAGAGCTCCACAGGCAGCCACATAACTTGGTATTGCAATGTGTGCTTCCCTCTGAGTCACCCACAGTCCCTGCAACATGTGTCACACAGCCATTTACACTCTATTTCTTCCTAATGACATTTCCTAGTTCTCAGTGAGTTCCCTGCCAAAGTATCCTTCTTACAGCATCACTTGGTATTCAGGAAGTGGTCAATAAATGTTCGTTAAATTCAGCAAAGCTGCAGGGCACGAAAGCAGCAAACAGAACACGGTGGGGTTTCTGTATACCATGAGTGACCTAGATTTACGACACCCTGCTCAGCAAGAGTCACAAAAATAGCTAGGAATAAATTTAACCAAGAAACTACATGAACTATACAGTGGAAAATATAAAACACTGAGGAAAAAATTGAAATAGACACCAAAAAGCAAAAAGATTATCCCAGGCTCCCATATTGGGAGAATTAATTCTGGTAAAGGTTCAACCTATGCAAAGTGACTGACAAGCTCAGTGTAATCCTAACCAAAACAACAATGACATTCTCCACAAAAACAGAGAAAGCAACCCTAAAATCATACCAAAACAGAACAACGAAACCAAAAACAAAACCTCAGTCAAAGCAAACCTGAGTAACAAGATTTTTAAAAAGTTACAGGCACCATAGTACCAAACTTCAAAATGCACTACAAAAGAACACTAATCAAAACAGGACGGCCCTCCCATAACATCAGACACATGGATCCATGGAGTGGGACAAAGAAGCCCAAGGTAACAGCCAACTGAGCTTTGAGCAAAGGCACCAAGAACATGAGGGAAGATGGAACAGTCTGTCAATAAATAATGATGAGAAGGTGGATAGCCATGAAAGTAGCACCCTGGAGGAAAATCCACTCAGCGAGGGTGGATTAGAGATAAATTCAAAATGGAAACCACAACACTGATAGAAGGAAAGGCAGGGACATTTCAGGACGTAGATATGAGCAGCCAATTTTTGAGTAAGACCTCCAAAGCACAAACAAAAGCAGAAAGATAAATGGGGTTATATCAAAATAAACTGCTTCTGAAGAGCAACGGTGTGAAGAGACAGCCTGCACAATGGCATACATGTTTGTAAAGTATTCCTTATCTGATAAGGGATTAACAATCAGAGTAAATACAGCGCTCAAATGGCTCAATAGTAGATAAGGATGACGATGGTAATGATGATGGTAATGATCATGATGGTGGCAATGATGGTGGTGATGATTTTTAAATGGGCAATTTATCTAAGTGGACATTTCTCAAAAGAAGACATACAAGGCCAACAAGTATACGAAAACATGCCCAACCTTATTAGCTATTAGGAAAATTGCAAATGGAAACCACAATGAGATAACATCTTACTATAGCCAGAATGCTAAGATCAAGAAGACAAAAAATATTGATGACCATGTAGAGAACAACAGTCTTGTCTACAGTGTTAAGAATGTGAGCTGCAGAGATGGCTCAGTGAGTGAAAAAGCTTGCTGCACAACCACGAGGACCTGGGTTCAGATCCCAGCACCCAAATAAATAAAACCAGTAACCACACACACACACACACACACACACACCTGTAACCACAGTGCTAGGTGCTGGAGACAGGAGGATCACTGGGTCCTGCTGGCCACCAGTGTAGCTGAAAAATGGAGAGCTCCCGGTTCAGTGAGAGACACTGCCAAGGAGGTAAGGCAGAGAGATGGAGGAGGAGACCAGATATCCTCAGCTGGTGGCTGTACACTCATACACATGCATAACTCCCAATTCATATCCACAACAAACACAGGACATAAGTTAGTTCAAGCATCAATAGAACACAATATGGTGGTTCCTCAAGGATCCAACAATTCCACTACTGGGTATTACCCAAAGGAATGAATGTGCTAAAGGGATGTCTGTGTTCCTGCATTCACTGGAGGACTGCTCCAGGCAACCAAGAGATAGAATTAGCCAGTGTCCATGGTGGCTTACTGAATAATAATAATAATAAAAATGTGTTGTATATGTTTACATACACCTGAAGCGGAATACTATTTAGCCATGAAAATAACAAAATCGGAAAACTGGAGCAATAGCTCAAGGGTTAAAGGCACTGGTTCAATTCCCAGCAGCCACACGGCAGCTCACAACTGTCTGTAACTCAATTCCAGAGGAGCTGATGACCTCTCTGACCTCCTTTGGCATCAAGCATGCGCATGCTGCATAGACACACAGCAAGCAAAACATCCATATACATAAGATAAATAAATCTAAAATTAAATTTAAACTAAAAGAGCAAGAAATTCTGTCATTTACAACGACACAAAGGAGCATATGTTACATGAGGCAGGGCAGTGTGATATAAATTACACCGATAAGCTGCCACTCGCTGTTTGACAGCTGAAAGTGGACTCTGGGAATGAGCTTGTCCCTTGTCTCTGACTCAGACATATTATATCAAGTATGCTCCAAGACCCCCTATCCCAAAACAAACTGGGTCCTGGGCATATAGGGGGGAGACTGTAGAACAGCAAACAGCTAGGGATGTCAAAACACTTGCATCCTTGATCTCTGAGTGGAACAATAGCAGGCTGAAAATGCTCTCTAGTGGGCATTAGCATATTGCCTTGAATGTTTCATTGATCCGTGTGTGTGTGTGTGTGTGTGTGTGTGTGTGTGTGTGTGTTTTCACATGTATATGCTTGTGTGTGGATGCCAGAGAACAATGTTGGGTGTCATTTCTTGAGTACTATGTACTTTGTATCTTGAGACAGGGACTCTCATTAGCCCGAGGCTCAACAATCAAGCTTAGGCTTGCTAACCATTGAGCCACAAGGACTCACCAGCTTCCACCTCCCTAGAAGTGGGCTTCTTCTATGTGTGTGTCACTGCCTCAGTGTTCTTTTCTGGTGCTGGGATTTGAACTCAGGGCCTTACACTTGTAAAGCAATAACTTTACTAAGTGAGCTATCTCTCTAGCCTCCTCTTCCCACATTTATTAATCTTCTCAAAACTATTTTTATTAATTTATCTTTTCTAAATAAAAAGTGAATATAATTATGGTACATACTGTATTGGCTCATGTATCCACTGTGGAGTGATTAAATCAAGCTAATTAAAATAACTTCCCATGAATTTGTCATTTTGAGGGAGTGGGTAAGCCCACCTAATATCTACTCTCTAATGATTTTCTGGTGTCTGTCATATCAATTACAGTCAAGATGTGACTATTTTGTATCAGAGTGACATTTCACATTCTTTGACAAGTGTCTCTCCACCTTCCTTTTGCACCCCAGCCTCAGGCGTTGGCACCCACTATTTCATTCTCTGCTTCTGTGAGCTTGCCTTTTCTAGACCCCTCAAGTGAAGATGGCCCCATCTTTCTGATTTACCAATGAGCACGATGCTCTTTAGACTCCTCCATGCTCCCTAATGATGGATGCGGTGTCCTTCAGCGTTAACGCTGAGCCCTGCTGCATTTTCTTTCCCCATTTGCCCACTGCCAGGCTTTCCGGTTGACACCCTGGTTCTCATAGAAGAAGTGTTGGCAGAGATGTGGGCAAATGGTACTTGTGCTTTACTGGAGCCTGTGAAGGGCCAGCTGTTCAGGAAGATAGAATGGTAGTGTGTCACAAACGTCAAGGAAGCCCCAGCAGAGTATTCTATCCTGGGTATAGTCACCAAGAGGATAAAGATCAAGGATTCAAGGAGCTCTGCACACTTGTGTTCATCTCAACATTGCTGAAAACAGCTAAAGGTGCCTGTGGATGGCTAAGTGGATAAAGAGACCACGCTCCATACATACAATCAAATACACACACACACACATACATACATACATACATACATACAAATACACATTACTTAGCATAGAAAAGAAGAGATATAGCACACTAGGATGTGGTTGAACTGTGAGACATTCTGTTGTGTGAATCAAGCCAGTCACAAGTGGGTATTGCTTGACTCCATACTTAGACACCCAGAGCAATCAGACTGATAAAGTCAGAAGACAGGATGGGAGTCATTAGGGGCTAGGGAGAGTCGGTTGGGGCAAGTGTTTAACAGCCACAGAACTTCAGCTTGTGATTGCAGGATGCTGAAGATTCATAACAACATAAATGCATTTAACAACACTAAATTGAATGCTTACAAATGTTAAAACAGTAACTTTCCTATACACTATTTTAACAATCAACTATCATACAAATGATCTTACTTCATGTTGCGTTAGAAAACACCAAGCCAATATAATATTGACATATATATATATACACATACATATATGTATATATACTACAAATTTATAAATATGTCTTCTACTCCTTATCTGCATAATTCTTTTTTGAATTTTATTACATTTATTATTTATGTGTACATGTGTACTGAAAAGTGGGCACACAAGGGCCACAGCATGCATGTAGAGAGGATAGGACAGTTTCCAGGAGCCGGTTCTCTCTTTTCGCCATGTGGGTCTCAGGGATTGAACTACGGCCCCGAGGCTTGACAATGAGTACCTTTTTACCCACTGTGCCATCTCGCCAGCCCTTATTTTTCTTTGATCGAGCAGAGTTCAAATGTGTGTTGCTTTACTGTGCCTTGTATATGTTTTCATGTTTTTTTACAATCAAGTCCAAGATAAATAGCTGAGGAGAACAAGAGCAAGAGAGAGAATGTCATTTTTATATTACCTGTACTTGACCCATGGCACTCAGGTTTTCTTCAGCCATACTGGCCAGGGTTTCAGGTTCAGTTCTGTGGTAGCATGCTTGCCAGGCAGGTACAAAGACCTGAGTTTGATCCTCAGTGCTCAAAAATAAAATGCTAGCTTGGTTCACTGAGGCTGAATAATCAATTCTGTTTTGTGGTTGTCTACATCTGTTTACTGTCTGTGAAACGTGAGTGCAGAGAGAAACAAAGGAAACACAACTGAATGCGGAAACAATAGAAGCGCTTGGGGCAGGGGAGGATGCGGGGGTGGGGGGGGGATTGCATGCTTTCTTGGAAATTTAAGAAATGTCTGCCACGTTTGTAAAATAAATTAACCCTTTTCCTATTTAAAAAATAAAAATAAAAGAACAGGCCTCTTGGGTGGGGATCAGGAGAAAAGGAAGATGATAACATTCATAACCAGCTGGCTTCATAGCTGAGACCAAGTGCTCTTTTCGGGGTATGGGAGGGAGCCTGGGCTGGGCTAGTCCAATCCAGTGTGGGAGGGCTTTGCAGAAAGCTCAGTACTGGGACCTGGGTGATGGGAAGTCAGTTCTGAGAACACAAGGCTGACACTCTCAATGTCCTGGAGACGAAGGTTTTGTCTGGCACTATGAAGGAGGGATGCAGGAGCCAATGGAGCTGAGTGAAGCTGAGGTTACTCTCTAGGACCTTGGCAGGGAGGGGTGGCCCAGGAACATCTCTAGTGAGCCAATGAGCAGTGCCCTGGGGATCTCATGCCCCCTTTGACCCCGAAGCACTCTCTATAGCAATGTGACCCAAGTCCCATGCTGTCCTTGTCCCCACTCTTCATCCACTGTACATAAAAGGGGCAGGAACCTCATCCAACAGCACCCTAGGTCTCTGTAGCACAATTCCACTGAGAACCCCAGATCTTCCTGAACCTCCCTTTAGCTGTTCTATTGAGAGGGCTTACTTTTTTTGAATCTTTGACGGGGAAGGAGTCTCTAATCATGGTTTTTCTGTATAGCCTTAGCTGTCCTGGAATTTGCTCTATAGACCAGTCTGGCCTTGAACTCACAGAGATCCACCTGCCTCTGTTTGCCTGGTGCTGGGATTAAATGTGTGCCACCACCTGGCACCCTTGGATCTTCTACACACTGAAATGACTAAAGTTGGTATAAAAGTGATGCCTAAACCAATAAAGTGTTGCTGTGGTAAATGACATCTTATTCCTGCCAGGAGCATCCTTCAAGTACACACAATTCCCACCTGGACTCCACTTACCACACCCTACCAGGATGTCCCACCAACAGCCCATAGGCCTATGGTAGCTATAATGACAGCCCATCCCAAAATTCTAAAAATTACACAGATTTTTTTTTCAACTTGACTGTGTGGTTCTTATACATGACCTGTATAGATGACAACATTGTATTACAGTGGAAAGAGATGGAAATGCTTTCAAGAATCCTGTCTCTTCTTTCCACTACAGACAAGCTCCCTTCTCTCTCAAAACAACATGGCTACCCTTCCTCAGTCACACCACAGGCCCATGTTCAGAGGCCTGCATGCCCCATCCCTCTGTCATCAGGCCTGTCTGCATCTAGGAATAAAATGGAAGTCAAGATCAGCAACAAGAGAAAAAGATGCAAAAAACAAACACCTTAAAATATATCTCCAAAGCTAGGGATGTGGATGGAAGAGTTTCTGCCTAGCAAGCAGGAAGCCCTGGGCTCCATCTTCAGTCCTGCATAACGAGGACGCAGTGGTGCATGCCTAGAAGCCTAGCACTAAGAAGCTGGAGGTAGTAGCTGGAGATAGCTGGATCATGAGTTCAAGGTCATCCTTGGCTCCTAGCCACTTAGTGACTTCAAAGCCAATCTGGGATATATGAGATCCTGTCTTAAGAAAACAACAAAAACAAAAACCAAAAGTCTACAATAACTAAAGACTGCCCTGGAAGGTGCTTCAGAGGACTTGGGGCAGTAGTTCTTAACCTGTGGGTCACTATCCCCTTAAGGGAAAAGAGTCAAATGACTCTTCCACAGGGGTTATGTATCAGGTATCCTGCATATCAAATATTCATGTTACAGCTTATAACAAAAGCAAATCTCTAGTTATGAAATAGCAATGAAATTGTGTTATGGTTGGAGGTCACCACACCATGAGGAACTGTATTAAAGGGTCACACACAGCATTAGGAAGGGTGAGGACCACTGAGCTAGCGAGAGGTGCTATCTAATTACCCAGTGCTTCCTCATCTTGGAAGCTCGCTCCAGTTCTTAGCTTGCTGTCCCATCAGTCTTGTGGGCATAGAAGGCCTGCTTAATTACAAGCATTCCCATTCTCCTCAGCCTTTCCCCTGGAATGCGCGGCTGCCACTCTTCTCCTCCCAGACCCAGCTTCAATAGTTTTCAGTCAAGGTTCAGGGAGAAACCCGCCGCACCGGGATTTGATTATTTACCAACATAATGTTGGCTGCAAGCCAGCGAGACACCAATACATTTTCCTTTGAAGCCTGACATATTGCCTGCTGTTTCTAAGTCTGTTTTCTCAGCTGGCCAACAAATAACCAGGACTGTTTAAAGAAAAAAAAAAGTCACAATTCCAGGTGGGGAGGGGAGTGCTGTTCTCGTGATGGGTTCCTCATAGAGACACTGATCTCATTCTTCCAGAGTGACAAAGGTGTCCCCAGGAGTGAAGCACAATATCAGGCCTCTGACAGCTGCTGGTTCCCATACCCCTGTGGCCAGTTTTTCTGTATATTACTTTGGGAAAGGCCTGCAGAGGTCTGGCCCTGGTGGCAAGGTCAGCAGGTGGCAAGGGTATCAGCATGTCCCCTGATGTCTTAGGATACACTGGCATGCGTTCTCCTTGTTGAAGGGCCCCCAAGACAACCTGACACAGATCATAGGTCTCTCAGAAGCTGGTTGTCTCAAAATCTACCATGAGGCCTTTAGAAACCTAAGAGACAATAGGGGACAGCAGCTGCTGTCCCTTCCTAACAATCGACATTAAAGTTCCCCCTTGTAGGACCGGACCTTTGAGCAACCTAGATATGGACTTTTAAACAAGAAGATAACAGAGTCTTGAATATGGAACAATTTCATAAAGATAGGTTTATGGCCAGATGTGGTAGCACAAACCTTTAATCCCAGCACTCAAGAGGCAGAGGCAGGCGAATCTCTAATTTTGAGGCCAGGTTGGTCTAGAGAGTGAGATCTAGGACAGCTAGTACTACACAGAGAAACCCTGTCCTGAGTAAACAAATACAAGATCTGGGTTCGAGCCTCAGCACTCACATTTAAAGCAATCAAACAAACATCTGGGTTTGGAGCATGCCTGTAAACCCAGCACTGGGGTAAGCAGAGATAGGCAGGTCCCTGGAGCTCACCGGGCCAATAAGCCTAGCTAATTGGTGAGCTTCAGGTTCGGTGAGAGACCATGTCTCAAAAGATGAGCTTGAGAACAGCGAAGGAATGCACCTGACTCAAACCCCTAACCTCCATATTCACTCCACACACACATACACATGCACCCCTCACACACAGACAAAAAATGCACCCCGTTAGGCCACAGTAAACTCTCACTAACTGTAAGAAAGGGATCGTGAAAATCTATTTAACCCCTGCCTGCCTGCCTGCCTGCGTGTGTGGGTTAGAAATGTATGACTTGAATCCCTGAAGTGATGGAGAGTTCATTACCCACATCACTGGACAGTGTTAGTAAAATATTGTACTAACAATGCAAGTTGTGTTGGACAAGCTGTAGTCAGTTCCCCAGCTCTCACCGAAGTGCCTTGCAGGAGGCTTTAGACGTGGGAACTGACTATTGATCTGAAGTCATTCGGGAAGAGGGACAGATCAGTAAGGAGGGAAGTCTTCCAAGATCCATCAGCTCCCAACCTTCTTCAGCCTCAGTTTGTATACCTTAGTGTCTTATATTCTGATGTCTACCCTATTCAATGGCTATTTAAAAGTTATATTCCAGTTACATGAATCCCTATAGGCTTAGACCTTATTTTAACATAATTTCTAGTCCTTTTCTTTATAAAAGGAAAGTTTAATTGAGATGGGAGTCTCATTCTCTCACTATACAGCCCAGGTTGGCATAGAACTTGTGACCCTCCTATCTCAAGTCCCTATATTACATGCCATTACATGTGTACACCAATGTGCAGTGTAGACATTGTTGTCAAGGACAAGCTTTCAGATTTGGAAGTATCGGTTTGGGTGGCAAATAGATGCTCAAACACTGTACTTTAAAGTTTTAAAGGTTCTTTAAAAAAAAAATTCTGGGTATGGATATATGTCTGTGTGCACGAGTGCAGGCACATGAGGAAGCCAGCAGGGGGCATCAGATCCCCCTGGGCTGCAATTACAAGTGCTTGTGAACTACCCAACATGAGTGCTGGGAACCAAACTCAGGTCTCTGCAAAAGGACTGTGCTCTTAACACTAGTCATCTCTCTAGCCCTAAAGTGTCAAATAACTCCTCTTTCAACTCTAGTTATGACCAGCATCTCTTGTCCTTCCTTTACCACACAGCCTTCTCGATTAGTAAGCTCTTTTTTCCCCCCTCTGATAGATCCTCTTGCCTGTAAAGAATTTTTCAGAATAGGAGTAGCTGTTCTGAGCTGACAACACTCCCCTGACCCTGGGGACTATAGCCTAATGCTCTGCTGAACAGAGTGGCCCACAGCCACCAGCTGTCACTTTCATTAAGATATTGGGAGTGGAGAAAAACCTTTCTGAGACAGGTATGGAGATCTGGCCAAACTTGTTCTCAGAAGAGAGAAAGTAGGCTCCGAGCTTGGCTGAGTCTTTCATCTCCAGATGCTTCTGTTTCTCTGCCCACTTCACAGGACACTGTGCAGATTACAGGGAGGGTGGCCACAGGGTGCTCTCAGACAGCACAGACAAAGACATTATATAACTGCAAAATGTTTGCTTTCACTTTTGCAGAGTATAAGCTGCCTCTAACCTGTAAGTGAACATTAGCAGCAAGCCTGACGGGCAACAGGCACCAGAGGCTGTGGCCTCCCCATAACATCAGCCCAATCCATAAAGGGAGGGGGAGAAGACCTGGGGGAAGAATAGTTACCGAGGACTACAAAAAGCAGAATAAGAAATATCTTGAGTTTAAAATAACTTGCTGAGACTGAATGCCAGGGACTTTGTTTAAGGAGCCGACTCTGATTGCTGGGCACAACACACCTCTGTATTTCTCACACCGGTGTGGCCTCGATCCCTCAAAGCCGATCTAAATGCCTAACTGCAGCTCCGCAGTCACCAGCAGACTGGATCAAACCATAAAGCTGCCATGCAGGCATTCCCCTCAGCACATTTGACTCTTCAGTCACTTGATGAAGTTACAGTTGGTGACACTGTTTTGGCATAATGTATTGAGACCTCCAAGGCTGAAGGAGGAGTTTGGACAGGTAAAAAGTACCACTGTTGCTCTGGGTAACTGACAGGCAGGCAGATGCAGCCAGTGCTGTCTGCATTATTTGCTACTAAAATCGAAGGGGGGTAGGGGAAAGCTGTAGGAGTCTTTGCATTTTCCCAGCAAAAGCTGCATCTCAAGGGTCCTTCAGAGCACTCTGGGAACACACAGGAGTTTACAAATCAATTTACTAAATTGGCTTGGCTGGAAATCATGCTTTTGTATGTGGATCCGGCTGAAAGGCATTTTTTTTAATCTATCGGGCCCTAGTGAGGCTCCTTCGAGCAGTGCAGAGAAAGGTGACATCAGAAAAAGGATGTCAGTTCCAAACCAAGTAGTCTCTGGCTCAAACCCTGCTCCAAAGGCCCGGCCACCCTGAGTATGTCACATGACCTCTCTGAGCCAACTGCCTAGCTAGCCCACCAGCCCCTTGAATGCTGGCAGGGTGAAAGTCAAGGGCTGTCTCAATCGGGCCTTTTCTGTGCAGCTATAGGTGACCCAGATGACAGGAGCCCTCCCCACGCCAACCCGCCAACCGTTCTCTCCTCTCCCATAGACAGGTGGACAAGTGACAGAAAAGGAGCAGAGAGCTCTGGAACCCCCATTGTGCAATGACTGCATACACTTAGCCAAATTGGGAACTTCATTTAAGCAGCAGAGAGAGCCAAGCTGCACTTCTAAAGACAGAATTTTTAGATGTCAGGCATATGCTATTTTGGGTTCCGTATAATTCTGCCCTTTAGATATTGTGAACTTGGATTCTGCAAGCGGTCCGTCTCCTTTTGTTTGTTCACTGGCTTGTTTTTTCAAATGAGCCCTCAGATGTATAGCAGCCTTGCTGCCTCTGACCCTGATGCAAGTGCCGGGATCCTAGTAATGGCTACCACACTTGGCTCGGAGTCATTTTTTTTTCACACCACACCTATCAGCCAGTTGGCCAATTGCAGTGCACTTCCCAGGCTCCGCGACAGGTGAGTCTGAGGTCTTGAGTAGAGAGGAGGTAGAACAAAGGGCCCAGACCTAGAGAGGCCCCAGATCCATTCAACAGAAAGCTAAAGCATGGAGAGGGTGGTGTATTGCCCTAGGTCAGACTCTGGTAGGGTTGTAGCAAACCTCTGAAAACCAATATGGGATGGAAAAGAAAAGGAATCTCAGCACAGAGTCACGTGCCCTGATGTTTCCAACTCTGAGGTCATTGAATGTTAGTTCCTACTACATTGCAGGGGACAGCAGCCTGCTAAGACAGACCTGTGTCACTTGTTACTCCCAACAAGATATTAGTCATCACTCTGTCAAAGATGCCTGAGAAAATAAGTTAGTGCTCATGGGTTGAGTCCATGATGGTTCAGCCCATCATTTGAAACCTGTGGTGAGGCAGAGGATCATGGTGTGGTGGTCATAGTTCAGCAAAGGTGATGATCTCATGGTGGCTGGTAAGCAGATATGGGGGAGGACAGGCTGAGATCCCAATCGTGGCTTCAAGGGCACACTCCCAATCAATGACTTAACTTCCTTTCACTATTCCCCCTCTCCCCACAGTGCCACCAGCTGAGCTTCTGGGGACATTCCAGATTTAAACTGTAACAATATAGAATGTAGTTTCTAGCGTGTCATGGTTGTCAAATTTGAGAGACTTAAAACAAACAAAAATAATCACAAGGATGATGCCATCAATAAATAGGATATTTCACTGTAATGAAACTGCCAGGGTACAAAGGTACTATGACTAAATCAGAAATCCCAGTGAACATTCTAGACTTTAAGATACAGAGTGTTCATTGTGACATAAAGTCTTTTCAGAAACTGCAGTACCCGTTTACATTTCTAAGCACAGTGATTTTTAACCACAGGTGGGTACATCTTAAATGATGATAGCCCGTTGGAGCAAGATTGACTGTTAGGAAACACTGGATACCTGTTACATAATTCCCCAACTGCCCCTCCTCTGGTTTAGCTCTGATTCTACGACTGGGACTAAGAGAACATTCTCTCCTGAGAGTACTTGTTCAGGGACTGAGCTGACATGAGGTGGTTTTCCAACTCAAGTACATTTCAGTGCCTACAAGCAGCCTACTGCCCTTGCGGAGACTACCAAGAAGAACACATCCCTCTGGATGGCTGCTGGAGGAGGTGTCAAGTCAGGTGACATAAAAGTTACTAGATCGTCAGAGATCTGGAGACTCTCCACAGGTGAAAGCTGGACCTGCAGATAAAATTCTGGTGGTCAGAGGTACCACATCTGAGAGGACCTCAGAGCGTTGCTGGAGGGAAAAGGCCAGAGGCAGAAGCAAGGAAGGAAAGGCGGGAGCCACGATGAAGAAAGGAAGGAGGAAAGGAGGCAGGGACAGAGGGAGGGACAGAGGGATGGAGGGAGGGAGAGAGGGAAAGGCAAAGAGCTGCCAGCCAGAAGCAGGGACATTTGGAAAGCAGTGTGGGAGACAGAAACTATGGAGGTGGAAAACCCGGGCAAAGAAGACTTCTTCACCACATGGTTTGGAATTAGCCAAAAAATCCAGCTTAACTTCACAACCATAATTTCTAGAAGTGTAACTAAGGACTGGACTCAGCTCTGCTTGAAATATTTTTAATTCATGTTTTCTACCAATGCATGTATGTGTTCAATTCATGGAGAATAAAAAGACCGTCCAATTAGGAGTGTGTGTGTGTGTGTGTGTGTGTGTGTGTGTGTGTGGTGAAGGTGAGGTTAATAATAACTCCAAACAACTTGACAAAGTTATACATCTGTGTGGAAAAGAAAGAAAACTCCAACCCTAAATGAATGAGTATGGACAAAGGAAATAGCAAACTTACAGTGTGCTATCTGGGCTGTCAAAGTTAGACAGTTAAAACATACTGGATTCTACAAAGTAAGTATTCCTGGGCCCAGAAATTACTAAGAACTCAAGAGTTTTCTTGGCTGTAACGACTTGTAAATATCTAGAAGAGCCCAGATTTTGAAGCCCCGAGGACACTTACTACAGCTAAGAAAGTTGGCAGGAAGCTTTGCACAGTATTTGGGTTTTCTTTCTGAGTTGATATCTTACCAAATACAGCCATCTGTGTTCCCTCTGGGAAAGGTTCAAGCGTTCTGTTGCCACTGACATGGTGTTTGGCTGGAAAAAGAAAGAAAGAGATGTGAGTTTAAGTGTAAAGTTTGACATGCATCCTAACACATGTCATTAAATGTGCCAGTGAGCCTGTTTCTCTTCAGCAGTTAGGAACACACCAAAGCTTATCCTCTTAAGTTTCAGGTACCTGTTTTTTGTAAATTGGGGTGTATACGTGTGCTTGTGCACACACATGCATGGGGCACATGTGGGGTTGAGGAAGTAGACATACGTATGTGTGCATGTACATTCAGAGGTCAGAAGTTAGCCTTGGATGTCCTTCCTCAGGTGGAATCAACTTTTGTTTGGGGGTTTTGTTATTGTGGTTTATTTGTTTGAGGCAGGGTCTCTCATTGGCCTACAGCTCAATTGGCTGGCTGGCTGGTCAAGGAGCCTAAGAGATTGCACCCATCTCTGCCCCCCCCCAGTCCCCCGAACAGAAATTAGAAGCATGTGCCATATCAATCAGCTTTTTACATGGGTTTTAGGAATCAAAGTCAGGCCCCTATGTTCACACAGCCAGCACTTTACTAACTGAGCCATCTCCCTAGCCCTTTGCATGAGTTTCAATCTCAATGATAGGACATGTCATTTTGTAAATGAATGTGTCAGGGTCCAAGTTCTAACAGACCTGGACAACTGAAAAATGCTGGACCCTTGGTCAGAGGGTCTCTACTGAAGCTGACCACATCCAGAGAACAAGGGAATCCCTACAATCCAGGCTGAGTAAGAGTACCTCCTCCTGATGCTGCCTAACAATCACCATACTGATGAAGTTGGTATTTAAGTAAGAAGGGTAGCAGCAGACTATGGCATCCACCAAAATTCAAGCACTATCACAACTGCCTTGAGGACTCCATGGATATCCAGGGCTTCTCAGCATTCCCCCAGCCCCGAAGCCTCACCACCAGTGTAAAGCAGGGGCTGGCAGAGATGGAATGAGCCTCTAGGTTAGGGCTTCCAGCATACACTTGTTCTCAAGACCCCCAAACAGAGAACTCTAGAAAATGCTCCATCTGAGCACATTTGATAATGTCCCTGGTAACATTCAAGTATTCGCACAAAAAAATATCTAGGAAGAACAGCTAAATCATGACATTCAGCATCCTTGTGACTTAAGAGTCACACTAGGTCTACTAAAGCCTGGCAAAGGGCAGCAAGGATACAATCTGGGTGAGTGCCAAAGGATATGAGTACAGAACCATCTGGTTCAGGTATGATGAGATATGACACTAGACTGTGGTGGGACCATGTCACAGCAGGTCTTAAGTTCCTATCTAAACTGTGGGTTTCTCAGCACCGTCTGCTGCATTGCCTGGGTGACGTGTTTTATTTTGTTAAGAATATATTTGTCTGTCTTCCCAATTTCTTTAACATCAATTGGTATTTAAGTTGAGATACTAAAAGAATGTTCCCAAGAGACATTGCCTCATTACAAATTTACAAATGCATTCACGATTGTACAGGGAATGATTATATCATGTTAGGCGTATTCATGACCTTGTTATTGTTCCATGTGGACATGAGATATTATTTGTGTCAAGTTGACAAGGGGTGGATTGTAGTGGCTATTTTTGGTTGTCAACTTGACTATATCTGTAATGAACTACAATCCAGAATTGGAAGGCTCACTTGTGATCCTAATCTGGAGGCTGGGAGATACAAGTTTCTGACCTGGATCTTAGTGGGGAGATCTTGAGCTATGGCTATGAATCCCAGAAGATTAAGACTGGGAGATCTCTGAGTTCAAGGTCATCTAGGACAAAGCAAGTCTCAGATCCAGGTGTGGTGGCACACACCTTTAACCTGGGCCACACCTTCTGCTGAAGACCTACATAATTGGAAGAAGGAAGATTTGCTCTCTCTTTTTCGACTGTTTGCCTTATGGGACTGAGCAACTGTTAGATCCTTGGACTTCCATTTACAGCTGCTGCTGACCATTGTTGGGAGTTGGACTACAGACTGTAAGTCATTAACAAATTCCCTTACTATATAGAGACTACTCATAAGTTCTATGACTCTAGAGAACCCTGACTAATACACCAATGTAACCACAGCTCTCTTTCAACCTGGAAAAAAAAAAAAAGTCTAAATTTCATGACATAAACTCCCAAGTACCTGCCTGTATCCATCAAAATTGCTGCTGCTATAGCACTGTCTGAGCAGTCAGTCTCAAGGAAGAACTGTTCACTTGGCTCAGTCTCAGAGTCTAGGTCTGTCATAGCAGGGAGGCAGGATGGAACAGAGCGCCCGCTGGGAAGCAGAGAGGACCTGTGTCTGTGGGCTCTTTCCTTCTCCTCCTTTATTCCACCAGGGCCCCCGCAATGCTACTCACACTCAAGGAAGGTTCCCCACCCCTTTTGCTAATGGAATCACCCTCATGGACACGCCCAGAGGCATGCTTTATGAACCTTCTAGGAAAGTCTCAATGCAATCAAATTGACAGTCAAGATTAACTATATTTTCCCCATCTCCGCTGGCTCCCCATTATGCTGAGGCTAGAGTCAATGCTTTTGGTGGCCTTCGAGCATCTGTAAGGAATGGTTCCAAAGTCTCTCCTCCCTCTACTACAAATACCTCTACCATCACCACAAGGATTGCACTAAACATTCCTGTTACTACATGGACAAAGACCAAATCTCCCAGGGACTGGTTAGGAGGGCAGTGGCCATATCCTATTATCCTGGCATGCAATGACACAAAAGTGTTCAGTAAGTATTTGTTAAGCTAATAAATGAAGCAAAAGGCATTTAAAAGTCTCTTCAAGACAATATGAAAGACATAACTTATTTGATCCAGTGCATAGACACACATACACTCACAAACACACACATACTGCTCTATTACTTAATGGGCGACAGTCTAAGAAATGGATTATCACTTTTCTGTATGTTTACACAAACTAAGCTGGCCAAGACATCAGTAACTTTGCAATGAAATCTTAGTGGGGCACCATCAACTATAGCCTGTTGTGACTCAACTATTGTTGTAACATATGAGCAAATGGATTATATCTGTCTGTGTTCATGTATGTGTGAGTACGTGTGGAGACCAGAGGACAACCTCAGCTGTCATTCCTCAAGTGCCACTTGCCATGTTCTTTGAGACATCATCTTTCACTGGCCTGGAAGTCACCGATTAGGTTAGATTGGCTGGTCAGCCCAGGGAGCCACTGTACCTGACTCTCCAGCACTGAAAGGGCAAGCACACTCCCATGCCTGGTTTGTCTAAGTGTGCTCAGGTCCTTGTGCGCGCAAGGCAAGCACTCAAAACCTAAGCACACATGGTCAGTCCTATAATATACTTTTAAAAAATACAAAGATTATGTTTCCCTCATAATGACAGTGAACATTTAAAATAGCCACTCATAAATAGTGCCCCAGTGGGGTAGCCTAGGCAGCAGGGAGCTAACGTCTCACCCTCATATGTTGGGGTTCCCTTCCTAGCTCCTTCTCTCCTTGCCTCTGGGAAGACTCAAAGCTGACAGAAGTAGCCATGAAAATGTTGCCCACTGGACAGGAAAGAGGAAGTCTGTGTTGTCCTCTCTGGTGAAAGGCCCCTCTTTCCTCCTATATTCCAGAGCCTGAGGCCCAAACATAATCATTTCTATCAATTGATTTTGCATTTTCTTCTGGAATACAGATCATTGGGTCTTATGTCAGCCCTGTAGCAATCTATGCAACATTAGAAAGCAAGAGCTAGGACAGGCTAGGGATGACAGGGTGGGCTCTGGAAGGAGATCATCTGACCTTTACCCTTTCCCATGTCCTGGCTATATGATCTTGATCTATAACTAACCTGTGTGAGACTTTGTTTCCTCGTTTCAACTACTTCATGAGTGGCTTTGAGAATTATTAATTTAGGTATGGAAAGCCTGTCATACTGCAAATAGTGCACAACTGTAAGACTAGCATTGGAATCTGTGTAGGAGACTTCCATTAAAAAAAAAAAAAAAAAAAGACAAGATTTGAGTCAGGAGACAGTGTCCTCCTCCTCCCCCTCCTCCCTCCGTCCTCCTCCTGGACGTCTGTGCTCATGGCAGACATTACTAATCACTCAGCATTCTCTCATCCCTAAACGTGACCTCAAATTCCATTCTCATTATAAGAGCTCAGAGAGTCGGTTATCATTCAGAGACAGAATCTGGAGTAAAATGACCTGCCATTCCTGCCCTGAGTGAATGAAACAGAAAGATGGAACCAAAAAAAAGATGTTGTTTTCCTCCTCACTTGTACCAATCAGTTGCAGCAATGATTGACCAAGTACCAGGCAGTAGTTAGGACCCACTCGTCTGTGGTGGATGGAATCCAGGTTGATGCTTCCGACTTCAGGCAGTACCAACCTTGTACCCCCTTTCTCTATCTGACTGACAGCCTTGCCGCATAGTACCACAGTTAACCTGTCCTTCCTTGTTTGCCTGTGGGTTTTTGAGGGGGAAGGCTACTGTTTTGTTTTGTTTTCCCTTTTGAGTTTTCCTCTTTTCCTGGTGCCTCCTTTGAATCATTGCTCATAAGTTCTGAGGCCATGATTAAGTAAAATAAGGATTACTTTAACACAGGTACCTCGGTACTGCAAACATCAATTTGGTAGCCAAGATGGCTGCCAAGCGGCTAATGTGTGGGAAGGCAGACAAAGAGACAATCTATATCCTAGGCAAGGCAGAGTGGAATGGTGCAATATTTCATCATGTCCCTCAGAACAATACACAGCTTAAAACTGTTTAAGTTTATGACTTCTAGAATTTCTTCTTTTATTGTTTTGGATTATAGTTGATCCCAGGTCACTAGAACCTCAAACAGCAAAATTTCAGAAAAGAAACAATATAGTATCCAGCTTTAGAGTAAGGAGGGAGTAGTAGGAGGGGCATGTGAGGAATGTGAGTCCATTAAAACCCAGACATGACAGCACATGGAAGGTAGAGGCAGAAGGATCGGGAGTTCAATGTCAACTTCAGCTATATAGAGAATCTGAGGCTAGCCTGAGCTATACAAGACCCTGTCTCAATAAACAAACAAAACCCAGCAATAAAGGATTTGTTCCTGGAAGCCATAAGAACATTGCCCATTGAAACTCCACTACGGCAACATATCTAAGGTTGTTGGAGACCACAGAGTGAGACAGCCTTTAAACATATTACATTGCTTAACAGTTTCGGGGTGGCAGAGGTGTTTGTAAATGGTAGCATTTGTAAGTTTATACTTCAAAATCAGTAGTGTGATTCACAACAGAAACCGGCTAGCTCACCAAACAGAACAACACTGTATTAACTGAGTCTTCACTATTGATTCCTGCAGGGAAGGACAGGAGGGGTGACAGGCAGAGACATCTGTGGCCCAGTCACAGCAGGGTAGAGGCCTCCAATCTGGCTGGCTGAGCACATGTCCCTGCCCCTGCTCCCTGCTCAGTAGGGGCCCTTCCAAAGCCATGTGTGCAGCCCATGGTGATGCTGTGTCCTCTGTCAAGGGTATATGAGGATGGGGGTGGATTTTCATCTATTCTGAAAGCCTCACGGTTGAGGAACACAAAGGTTAATGTAAGCAAGGGTCAGAGTTAACTCTGCCAGGCATTTTGAAAGGGGCTCGGGGGACATGTTCAAGGCTTCAGAAGACACTGATGCCACTGGATTTTGTTCTGTGAAAGTCTAAGATGCTCTAAATGTTATGGCAGTTTTCTTTCTTGAACAAAGGACAGCAAACTGCCTAATAGCGTGCCTGCAATAATTCAGATCCATACATAACCACCCAGCCCTAAGCAATCTGACTTGTGTTCAAATTATGACGGCTAAAACCTATATCATATGGATAAAGAGGGTGGCAGGTGGCAGGGAAATGGAAGGCTGGGGAATGCAGACCCCAATCCTTAGGCTTCTCCTGAGCCCAGGCTCCTCCTGACTGACTAGTCAATGGGATATTGCCCAGTAAGAGAGTCTAAGAACAATGGCTGCTGTCCCAGAAGTCCTTCTCAGCCACTGGAACTCAGAGTCACCACAGTGTAGGAAGAGCTCTTGGACCCAACTATGCCTGAGACAAGAACTTGCCACAAAGTACTAAGCTCACTTCAGCCCACAGACACTGAGGAAAGGAGGACTGAAAGCTGACGCAGGACATGAGCTTAGCATCTATGCCTCCATTTTGCGTCTTCTCTTCTGCAGGCTACTTGCCTTTAAATCAGATTCCTGCTCAGCCCTACAATAGGCATTCAGATCATGCAGTGACTGCCTCGAACTAGCAATGTAAGGCTGATTTGCCTCAACTTTGCCTAACTTCTCTTGCCCTTCTTTAAAACTGGGATTTCAAGATCCCAGGAGCACTTGTTCTTGTGGGCAGGTCACCCCTTGTGGGAATAGGACTTTCACCACCAAGTGGTAACAATCACCCCATGATGAGCCACCTAAGATAGCCTCATACTCAGGAGCAGTTGTCTAGTGTGGAGAACTGATTGAGTAGTTGAGCAATATCTATCCTTAGAACCATGGGGTCTTCAAAGAACCAGACCTGAAATAATGACCATACCATTGTTTACCAAGATGGCCAGACTGAACACATTTGACCCCATTTTGTTCCTTCCTCAAGCACACGTGACAGTGTTCTGAAACATATGGTTTAGAATACCATCCCTCGGCTTCCCCACATGGCCATACCAAGTGAGAAATCCCTTTTTTTATGTTCCCAGCCCTTCAGAGTGGTAAGTGGTAGTAACTGTTTTATTGGGACAAAACCCTCACCCTGACAAAATAGCCTGATAAAAGCAACTGTGGATGGGGGTTGATTTGGCTTATAATTCCAGGTTATAGTACTTCACTAAAGGCCAGTCTTAGTGGCAAGTTCTTGAGACAGCTAGTCACCTCATATCTGCAATTGTGAGGGCTAAAGTTATGTTTTAAGTTTAAATTACAATGAGATCTATAAAACAAAAATGCCTCTAACCTATGATCCCCACTTGCCCAAGGACAGATAACTTCCTGGAATGCTGGGGGCTGCTGTTCATACAAAGCAGCAAGCCACAGGTTCTCACTACTGCAAACAAGGTTGGTTGCCCCAACTACACAGGGTGTGCTTGATCACATGTAGGCAGAACGTATGTAGACAGGAAGTATGTTAGGATGTATGCTTGCCTCCATTGGACAAAGGCAGGAAACCCCACAGCCTTGTGGGGTTTGCCTCTATAAAAGCACCTGACTAATGTGTGCACTATCATTCTCTTGGAATTCCAGGTATGGACCTGGCCAGTGCCTATCTATAGTCTTGTCCAGAATTAATTTGTTTGCTGGTTAGTAGCTTTCTTCACGGTTATGTGGTTAAGGGCCTCTGGCCCATAATATGGTGCTGCTCACAATGGGCTAGGTCTTCCTACTTCCATTAACAATCAAGACAAGCCCACTTAGACATGCGCACATGACGATCCTATCCAGGAGATTCCCACTTCCATTAACAAGCCTCATAGACATGTCCTCGTGACAATTCTATCCAGAAGATTCCTTCCTTAATTGAGCATCCCTTCTCAAGTAAGTCTAGGCTGTGTTGAGCTGGCAGTTCAAACTAACCAGTACTGCTTCTAAGCAATGACCCCTGATGATGAACATTCTCACTGGGCCTGAAATGGAAAGAAAAGTCTACTGACCTCCCAGAACAAGAGTCTACCAATCTCTTCCCCTAACTCTTTGTTGCTCCTTCTCTGGATCATACATTCAAGGCATCTGGTGGAAGTAAGTAGGGTTCCCATGTATCCCCCAAGATCTAATTTTGGACCAGTCATCTTTAATGGAGAGTTCTCTCCAGAACACAGACCAGATCCTGCCTTGAGTCCCCTCCACATCATAAGGACAGTTTGTATGTCACTCAGATGTAGAACAGGGACTCTAGGGAAGGAGAGAGAACAGTCTCTAGCTAAGCAGGCCCATGGAGTCCTGTCTGCTTTGGCCATTCTGTTTTTACAGTTTGGGGACACAGCAATTGGGTAAAGGTTAACAACAACAACAGCAACAAGAACTAAGTTATGACGTTCTAAGATAGAAGATTATATAATCATTTCTAAAGTATTATCATATGTGTTTTTTCTATGGCCTCAGGAAGTGAAAGGAATAGGGATGAGAGAGCAGGTTACAAGAGCCGTGCTTGGTAAGGAAAAGACAAAGACACAGATAAATGGCAACAGGACAATGGCTGCTGCCATGTGCTAGGTTGTGGGGGGTTTTAGTCAACTAAAAATAAAAGGGAAAAAATTTAAATCAGTATTTTAAAAAATAATCAAATTGTTTTCTTCTGGGCTCACTCTGGTATACAGCTCTAGAGAAGAAGGCAAGTTTCTCTGTATGACAGTCACCGGCAGGCCAGTGTGCTGCCCGCCCCTCCTGTCAGGACTCACCAAGCCCTTCCCGTCGATGATCCAGGCACCGTGAACTCAGTCTTGCCCTGAGGGACAAGAGCTCAGCTGCTCTGGGACTTGCAATGGAGGCAGCTGTGTGGCCAGGCTATTTGTTTCTGTCTGATGGAGGCAGAGACATTGCTCCGGACTGGAGCAGGGCTGATGAGTTCATTAGTTCAGAAGCTGAAGAGACAGACGTGTGCAGGAAGGATGAGGAAGGTTGACACGGGGGGTGGGGGGGAGCAGATCGGCCCTGGCATGCATGGTGCAGCGGAGGAACCCATCCTCTAGCCAAACAAACTGGGAAGCTTATGGGTTGCTGGTTCTCTGCCAGGCTCTGTGCTTCATGTCAGTGACACAAAGAGAAAGATGAAGTGTCTTCCCTGTCATCACCCTTCAGTTCGCGCAGCCATCCCCCTCCTCGGGACTGCTGGTCATATACGTGCGCCCCAGCTCTTGCACCAGAGCAGGCTGGTGCTCTTAAAGCTCCCTGCTCTGCTGCAGCCCCCAGGGCACCTAAGATCCCAGACTCACCACATCACCCCAAGAAATGCAGTTCATCATCATCCCTTTCAGCTAGAGCATTTCATGTTGGGGATACTTTTAATAATCACCACACTGAAGCACTGCAGCTAACTTCTGCACTTGAGAGTGCACATGTTGTAGGATGGAAATTTCCTGACTTCATGAAATCTCCCCCCATTAACACAAGTAATTCCTAATGACTATCAAAATCAGATCGTCTTGGAGTAGAGGAGATAGTTCAGTTAGGAAAGCACCTGCCCTCCAAGCACAAGGCTCTGAGTTCAAATGGTCAGCATTTATATAAAAAGCAAGCAAGCATGCTTGCACTCATCGGTAACACCAGTGCTGAGGAGGGGGGACAGGAAATCCTTGGAACACAATGGCCAGCCAGTCTAGTCAATCAGTGAATGGCAGGTTCTGTGACAGAGTCTGCCTCAAATGGCAATGTGGAGACCAATAGAAGAACATACCTATGTCATCATCTAGCCTCTACATGCACATGTGTGTGGCACATGTGCACACATGCTGCAAACTCACAGGTACCTACATATCCACTATTACATACATTGAAAAACAGATAATCTTGAGAGTATAAATTGCATTTAAAATTAAGCTACCTTATGGATTAAGATCTGTGTTTTAGCCAAAGGATTCAGTGACGTCCTTGTAAATGGAACAGTTGAAAATGCCAGCATACAGGAGTAAGTCAAGACCAGTCCCTTCTACACTAACATGTCTCGGTGTTTTATGACTTCTAAAGCACAATGTAGATTTTAATATGCATAGTAAACAGCAAAATCATACTTCTAATATTGTTTTTAAAAAATTTTGTCTTCTAAGAGTGGTAGGGGCTGGGCTTTGCTGGTTCACATTGCTTTATGGCCCTGGTATATGGCTGATGCAAAGCTATTCACTTTCTCCCTGATAGTTGTTAGAGAAATCAGTTTGGGCATATTAAAATAACAGCTTCACAGCACAGTCAAGTCCTTGGAATGTAATTAAGGTGCATAGACCTCAGAGGCATCTTCTCCGCCAATCACCAGCCACATTATTTCCTGGGAGCCTACCCCAGCGCTTCCTGTGCACACTGAAGTCAGCTGCCACTAACAGTTGCACACAGCACTGTGCAGAGCAGGCAGTTCACAGTTCACTGACAGCCCAGAGCACTCTGCTGATATTTTCTTTCTTCTCTGTGAACCCGTCAGCAGCCCAAGCAGGTAGCTACACTCTCGCTTGATGGCACATGGGTTGCATGGAGGTGGCACATGGTGCTGTCAGCTGTCAGTCAGCAGCTGAGCAGGAGTGGCCGGGCGACTCCCCACCCCCACCCCCTTCCTTTCTGACAGTGATAAATGGTCAGCCTGGTACTCAGCTAAGCCAGAGGGGCCCAGTCTTCCCCATGCAATCTGTTCCGGCGGATAGCCCCTTCCCTACAGCGTCTCTGGCAGTATCAGGCAGCATTATACTTAGGTCCGGGCCGGAGAGGACCTCGTTGGCTTTGTGGCTGCTACTCTCCCATAGAAAAGGAATTTTGGCATGATTTTGTGCTTGGAAGCACAGACTATAGCAGTACAAACCTCATAGTAAACTCATCTCTGTTCATTCTCCTTTCACACAGGGAATAAAGCAGACACAGCTAAAAACATGTGATTTTAAGAAAGACAAATTGTGGTGGTCTGAACACAGTGGTGGCTTTGTACAGGATGGCCTCTGTTAAATGAAGAGGCACCCGGCTTCTGAAGTCATTGTCTGTTTCAGGAGATCATAAAGGAAGAAAAGATTCTAAGGATAAAGAGGTGGGACACTGGCAAGGTTCAGCACAGACTGGATCTGCAAGATAAGATACTGTTCCTTTGCTTATGGATAAGTATTAAATGCAGGGTTCATATAGAAAACAGAGCATCAGCGACATTCTGTTATAGAAAAAAAAAAAAAACCCTGTGGGATAAGAAGGCGCCCTCATATGGAACAAGGGAGGGTAAGTATAGGAGAGTATGTATGACACACTGAAGTTTGCTTAAAAAACACACAACACACATGCACACGTGTGGGTGTACACACACATGTATATGCACTCATGCATACACATGTACACGTGCAACAAACCATCCTATTAATTTGGGGCTCTGTTCTTGGTGATATGTTTCCTTTTTGGAAATACAAATACCAAACATTTCAACTGTTCACAGTTACCATGGTAAACACCATGTAGCCCTGGAGCCTGTTCCTAAGCTGAAAGTTGTTGAACTACTCAGGGCTCACAGACTGCACCCAGCCTTGTGACAAAGTCCCCAGATGACCCCCTTCTGAATCACAAAAGCAATTCTGCAACAACTTTGAAACGGCAAGGGGTTGAGAACACCCTAAGAGTCCTCAAGAAAAGAGGGGTGCTGTGTTTCCCCTTGAAAACTGTTGTGTGGCCTCCAGAGCATGTTTAAAAGAAGGAAATATTTTTAAAACACCAATCTCTCCAAATTCTAGACAGGACTTGGAAATGATTAAAAGCAAAACTGAAAATGTCTCTGGGTTTCTCTCTCTTTTATTTTAGGGGAGAACAGAGGGAGAACACTGTGCCTGTTTGAATTACTTCTCTGCCGGGCTACCTCTCCAATTTTCATCTTTTCTGTTTTTGTCATCACTGTTATTTTCCTCCACATCGTGGGGACACACTTCCTGGAAGTCTGGTGATTTTTAAAATTGGTTTGAATATTTCATACTTCTATCAAAAAATAAGTTTTATGATGAAGCTGTCAACTGAACAATATGTCAATAATTTTTTTTTTAAATCCAGGCCCTCAGGATGGTTCAGCAGGTAAGAGTACTTGCTGGGCAAGTCTGGCACCCTGAGTTCAATCCCTAGAACCTTTGTAAATGTGAGGGAGAGAACCAATTCCACAAAGTTGTCCTCTGATCTCTACATGAGTACCACGGAACAGGCACCCACAAGTCTTTCTCTCCCAAGTCCCAACATATACAGACAGACAGACATACACACATATATATACATACACACACACACATATACACACAGAAACAAAAATACACACAGTAATACACACACATACACAGAGAGAGAGAGAGAGACCACTTAAAATCAACTCTTCCTAGAGTTGTTCTGGGATAACGGTGCATTCATGGCTAATTAAGGGAAGTTGGATAATTCAGGCAGTGTCCACATTGAGAAACATGATGAACAGAAATCTCCAACCCTGGCTATAGAAGTGACACAGAAAGGCCTTCTGTGATTATTTTTAGTTGTCTTTCTATGCTAATAAGAACATCTAAGCATTGCACACATGGCTCTGGGCATCTAAATTCATAAAGGGACAGAGTTGAGGGCAAAATGCTGAGTGTCTAATATCTTCCTTGTGTGTGTGATCAAGCAAGCACTTGCAGATTCTGGTGATAGGTCACTTCTGGAGAAATGGCCTAATGACTGGTTGGGCCTCTGCTGAATGGAATGGGAGCAATTTTTACAAATACAGGATTCGGGAAGGACGAAGGCAAAAGTGCCTTCCATAGGGTCTACACTGGGAACAAACTGAGGTCTGCCTCTGCAGGGAGCATCTGCTTCCACAGAGATATGCCTAGAGGGGGTCCAGAATGGACCACAGGTTTTGGGAAAGCCTGATTTAGACCCCACAGCCTCAGAAACGGAGCAGATAACTATGGCCTGTCAAACATCACTTACAAAGAGAATTAGCACAGACCCTGCAGAAAATCTGATTTTGAGTGAGTTATACCTTGATAGGTCTGCCAGGTTCTTAGTGCTAAGAGTAAATTACTGTAATCAGTGTTTCCTGTCACGTTCCTATCTGCAGACTGAGAGCTCAGAATGTAAACTACTGTGGGAAATGCTTCTGGGAAGCAGACAAGGGATCGCAGGTATGAACCAACCAGTACCCCAGAGCTCCCAGGGACTAAACCACCAACCAAAGACGACACATGGAGGGACCCATGGCTCCAGCCGCATGTGTAGCAGATGCCTTGTGGGACATCAGTGAGAGGAGAAGCCCTTGGTCTTGTGAAGGCTCGATGGCCCAGTGTAGGGGAACTCCAGGACAGGGAAGCAGGAGTGGGTGGGTTAATGAGCAGGGGGAGAGGGGAGGGAGGAGAGGGAAGGGGAGGGGAAATGAGGAAAGGGGATAAAATTTGAAATGTAAATAAAGAAATATCTAATAAAATTGTGTGTGTAAAAAAATAAATACATTTATTAATCTTTTTTTAAAAATGAGGTGCCCTGAAGTAAGTTTATAAGGCAGATACCTGAGGACCAGGACCCATTCCCCACGAACATGCTGGCATATGTGCTGGTAAGTCACCCCACATGGGCCTACTTGGCCTGTGATGAGTCTTCAATATAACTATGTGGTCCAGGATTCTGGCCTCTATATTTTTGCAGTGAGAGAATACATTTTTCTGCATAGCACCAAGAAAACACCCTCCATACTGATAACTTGTTACTTGGGGACCAAGCTGGCCCAGCTACTAACCTGAAACAAATCTCACCCCATCGGGAACAGATTCCCTCCCAGCTTAGGGCAGAAACCACTTGTTTTAGAACACCCATCATTTGACTAATTTCTAATTCCAAGGCCCATTCCATATTATGAGATGAAGCTCAGGGTCGCCCAGAAAGCTGGATCCCAGGTGCCAGCCAGGCTGTGGTGTTATCTGAAAACTCCGTGTTGGTGGGGCTTGGTGAGTTTGAGGGCAGATGCTCCCCCAGTTTCAAGTTCATAGCCATGACTTCTCTGCTCTACTGTCAAGAGGTGGGGTTTGGTTGCCTTTCCCTTGAGTGTGGGCTAGGCTTAGTGGTGTGTCTCTGTTGGATGGAACGCAACGAGAGGGATGGGAGGGAGGTCAACTCTCAGCACAGGGAGTAGCTGACATCTGTCTTAAGTGCTCTCTCTTCTCTCCTGGGTGGCTTATGGCATGAGGCATTATGACCACGGGATGATGAGGCAGCCCTGTGAGGAAGTCCACCTGACAAGACACTAAGGCCCTCAAAAGGTCACATGAGTGAAACTGTCGAGATGCAGACCGTTTGACACGCAGCAGTCTCCTGAGAGACCCTGACCTATTAGACCACACCCAGACCACCAGGAGACAATAGGAGATTGTTGTTTTAAGCTGTGAGTGTTGGAATTGCTTATTGTCCAGAAATATGAAAGTAATATAGTAATATGTTCTAATGAAGGAAACAATGCAATTTTTTTCAAAGAGGATCTAATTAAGCCAAGAAAGCAAACCATTTTTTATAAAGCTAATTTCCATAGGGGGTGAAAAACACATTTCCAGTCTAACTGATTCACAAATCAACGCCTGGAATACAAGCCATTTCTAAGTTGGAGACACTGGCTATGTGATTTATTCTCTCCACAGATGTGTCCCGTCACGAGTCCCATGTGTTGGCATTGCTAAAGCAGCATTTCCGAACCAACAGAGTCTAGGGATGGTGCAGAAACTATCCAAGCCCAGCTTTTAGCGTTTCCACGATAATTTTGGCCATTTTTATTCATTTGTGCTATCCAGGGGATTGTTAGTGCCTTCTCCTGCTGCTTTGTTTGGGGAAGTTCTAGCTCTGCTTTGCAGGGCTTAAGAAAACAATGAAGAAAAAATGTTTTCCCAGAATTCCCAGAGAAGCAAAACTTAAATTCATGCCAAAGGCCTCACTACAACAGCAAGACTCTTCTGGATCTTGGTGGAGTTTGGCTCCGTTGGCTGGTTATGTAGCTGAGTTTGAGAGCTTTCTTCCCCTCTTTGTTTATATGAAAGTGTAGAGATGGTTAGGTTGCCTTTACTTGTGTGAAACACTGACAGATCCTTTTTGTCTCTGGTGTAAAGGGAATAAAAATCAAGTCTGGAAACTTTAATTGTGGCTGACGTTGGGGGCGGTTGTCAGGTGAATGCACAGCAGTGTCTCCCACTCGTCATGAAACTGAGGACAAAAAAAAATATCACAGCTGACAAAAGTCTTAACTCAAAGGGTGCTTACCAGAAATTCTTGTGTAACAGTCTAGCTCCAATTAAGCAATGGAAACTGCACAGTAGGCTAACCAGGGGAAGTCCACAATTCTAACTATAATAAAAGAGTCACTATTGGGGCTGAGGAGCCTTGCCATGTACACCAAGGGTGAGGGAGAGGTATAGGGAAAGATAGGCTTGGGAAAGGAGGGCGTGCTTCAGCAGGAACTCTTCGAAAGATACTGAACTTTTCTTCCTCAGGAGACAGGCAACATACACCCAGTATAACCACTGTGCCTGTGCAGTTGGAGTCCAGGTCAAGATCCTAGCATAGCTGCAGGGGTGCCAGGCACAGCTGTGAGCAAGAGCACTGTTGGCCTGGGCAGCACAGGAGCCATGGCCTCCCCTGGAATGGTTCTCACAGAGCTGAGTCTAAGATAGAAACTCCATCCTGGAACCATGGCTAGGCAGGTCATGCTGGACGTACTCACACCCCTGCCCACTTTGAGTCCATAAGAAATGTGTCAGGAGAGACCTGTTCCAGCAATGTGCCCTGGTCCCCTCTCCCAAGAGCACTTTACACTCGTATCCTGTGAAATGAACAATAGCAAAACAATCCCTGTGTTCCTCTCGGCTTATACAGAGGAGCATAAATGGAAACAAGCAGCAGCAAACTAAACTCTCACACACCTCGAGAGATGAAGATTACCCAAGTAACAGAAATTTTGACATAGAAACTTTATGTTGATATATTTTCCCTGGAAAGTTCTGGATACATTTAAAGAACAGAGACCATCATGTAACCTTTGTAACCTACTTCATGAAAGAGAGAACCCACAGCTTTCCTAAGCTTATAAGACCTGCCTGACCATGATGTCAAAACCAGAAGAAAACAAACAAAAAACAAAACAAAACAAAATCTAAAGAACCACAGACACTTCCTTGTGAGCATAAACACAAAAACCCTTTAAGAATACTGAATGAAGAAATATAGCAAAAGGCTAGGAATCATGGCCCAGTGGGTTGACCCAAGAAGTTGTCATTTTGACATTCAGAAAGCCCAGTACTACTAATACATATAATAGACTAAACATGAGGGTGTGGGAGGGAGGTGATAGTTTCCTGCTGAAGGACTACATTTCCCAACATCCTTTGCAGACTACAAACATCTTCTCTGACCCTAAAGGGGGTCACATCACACCTTCCTCTGGAAGGATTTTGGCCATCAGCAGCACACATGAGTGACAAAGATGCCTGCGGACTGAGAATAAACATGGACTGAATTAAGGTCAGATTAAGCCTCTCTTTCTGCCGTCCATCTCTCTACAGATGCCTTTTAAAATAATCTAACAGGGGAAAAATATCTAGATCTTCTCAAAGGATTCTTGAAAACATTTGACAATTCAGCATCTATTTGTGAATTTTTAAAAACTTCTTGGTAAACTAGGATGGAAGCTTAATACAGGACATCTTTTTTTAAAACTCACACATGACATGGTCTTTTTCCCTAGTATCATATTTAAAGGCAAAAAAAGAAAAAACCCCAAAAATTAGTGGTTTTAGCCTTAAATTGGGAACAGAGCAGGAATGTGCTTATACTTCACTTCTGTATTTAAGACACTTAATCTTTATTTAACACTTCATGTGTATTTAACATGGCAGTGAAAGTTCCGTCGGTTCCAAAATATACTACAATCAAATCAAAAACAAAAAAGAAAACCCTTCTTTTCATGCAAAAACCATGATAGCATCCTAAGAGAAGAAGCGTTGGTATTCGTAAGTCAAGCTTCTGACACTCACAGAGCATTAGATCGACACACAAAAGTAAACGAGATGTGTACATAATGGCAGTGGCCAAGTGGAAGTTGAGCTTTTATAGGGGGTTTACTGTAGCATCGCATAACAAGAAGTGCTTAAAGGAGATCTCTAGATTCATGCCCAGAGAACTACACAACATAACTGAGGGAAGTTAAAGGAGATTAAGGAAGTGGAAGACATACCATGTACATCATAGATCATAAGACTCGATATTCCTAAAATGATCCTTCCCCAAATCTGCTTATGTTTACTTACCATTTAGACATGGTCTCTTATAGGCCAGGCTGACCCTGAGCTCAGCTGTGCAGTTGAAGATGATTTTGGACTCTGGATGCTCTCACCTCTGCCTCCCAAGTGCTGAGATTTCAAGTGTGTGCCACCATGCCCAGCAGTGCTGGAGAGCACAGTCAGGGCTTCATGCATGCTAGGCAAACACCCTGGGAAGCTTTTGTTGATGTTGATAAATTGATTCTAAATGTTATATAGGGAAAATCAAATGATCCAAAGAACTGAAAATGATTCTAAAATATAAATTGGGAGACTTATACCACCCAACTCAAAGTCTTACTATAAGGTCAGGTTGGTGAGCTGTGAGCAGAAGGAGGGAACTGTAAGTAAATGGAACAGAGCAGAGAAACGCCCACTTAAATCTTGGCAAAGGCACTAACATTATCCAATCAGGATTCTTTAAAAATTGGTGATGAATCAGTTTGAAATTCAAATGTAACTAAATAAATGTCAACTCTTACTTCTTGCCCACACAGTTGACTTGACTGAACCTGACATAGATTATGGGTATGCTCACAACTTGAGTATTGATTTTTCCATTTTTTCCATCTCATTCAATTGGAATTTATCATTATGGATGGGGTCAAAACTAATGCTCTTCCCAAAATCTATACCTTTTTAGATTGCTATTTTCACATCCTAATAACAAGTCCTAAGCAAAACCTTAAGAGGAGAATGCTAATTGTTAGAGATTAGTGGAGTTTCCTAGATGACAACTTCATATGCTGATTACTCGAGCTTTAGCTACAAATCCACGTGTGGTAAATTCCACACAGCCATACACACACACAAAGTAAAGTACAGTGATGTAAAATCCCAAGAAAGTCTGACTTAACAGTATTGCAACACGTGGACTTGACATGTTGACCATACACAGCGAGGACTGCAGGGCCCTGGCCGAAAGGCGTCTTGGAACTCTGTCCCACTTTTATGATTTCTTATAGCTATTAAATCATTTCAAAAAAGGATTTTTTAGCTTGTGAGAAATCCTAAACATATAAATATATTACCTAATTGTTTCTAATGTGAGCTTACCAGTTGCTCCAGGTGCATAATGCAAGCCAGAAGGACTTTCCTTCTGAGGGCATAGTACTTGTAGGCCTACAGCGCTAACCCATTACGCAAATTAAAGTCCCTTGTTTTGTAGCCTATGTGCATAACCACTCCAAGGATGGACAAACAATAGTCCCTCTTCTCTAATAGAACAGAATCAGGACAGAATTACCTCAGAGAGAAATAATCAGAGAATAAATCCACTCCAACAGGGAACAAGATGTTAAAAAAAATCTTCTAAGCTTAATTTTAAGCCGATAACAGCACACAACTATAGCTTGATGATAAAACATAACGTAAATCGAAACATTTTAATACTGACAAGGGAGTCATGTCTTGTTATTACTGCCTCCCCCCAAGACCAGCAGACCCTAGTTTGCAGAGAAAGGTACGATACAAATGTTCCTTAGAGTGTGGGGTCATCTTGAAGGGTGGCTGTGTAAGTCAGAGCCCTGCACAGATTCCTGGCTGTCCCATTCCTACATATGGCAAGGTGGGGGTGAGGAGGAAGCTGGCCTGGTGCTAAGGAAACCAAGCTCTCTGCATGAGTCTCTGTTTCCTTTCTTGTGTATTGTGGTTAGAAACGTAAAATATCCACCATGTTCATGCATTTGAACAACTGGTCCCCAGCTGGGGGCACTGTTTTGGGACACTGTGGGGATTGAGGGTTATGGGCCACCTGCGCCCATGGCCTGAGCTTATCCCTCTACCTCCCTGCATCCTGACCCGCTGAGGTGTGCGTGAGCTCCCTCCCTCTCACACAGACACCAGCACAAAATGTGGGGTACTTCCATACCCTACCCATTGGGAGGCGTGAGCTACAATAAAGCCTTCCTGCCCTAAAATGCTCCTGTCGAGTATTGCATCCCTGTGCTTCTTTCCAAATCCTGCAAATAGTAATATTTAGTGGAAGTTTTCACTCCAAGGACTCCCAAGAATGGCTACAATGTAATCCCTGCAAGAGCTACCAGAAATCACAGGCTAAGTCCCCTGTGGATCACCTGGTAACCAAGAGCAGAGAAATACTCAGCTATGCTATCTTCGTGGACACAGAAGAGGACTGGCAGGCGGGTCTATCTTTTCCCAGCACAGAGGAGGGGCACTGAAGCAGTCCTCTGTGGCGCAATGGCAGGGACCCACGTCTTTCAAACCCATCAGAGATGAAAAGTAGAGCTAAAGTTGAAACCTGATGTAAGTCCCAGTTGAAAAGAACACACCGGGAAATTGTTCGAAAACAAAAGCAATCGTTCTGCCGACACTAAAAAGCATGAATTTACAGGATCAGCCGTTGGAATGGCTGATGACAGCTCATACAAAGAGATCTAAGCCTGGTATTTTTACAGAAACCAAAGCAAGACCTTTCTCTCTATACAGAGCTCAAAGATAAATGGCATATAGGATTTAAATCTAACATTTTCACTGAGGAGACAATAGCCTCCCAGCAAGCCTGACCTTATTTCACGCAGAGGCAGCTATCCACTTGCTGCTACCTCGCCCACCCCTTGCATCCCAGACACCACTGCCCGAAACCCTCTAGGTGACAAAGCTTTCACCCGCACTGGAAGCTTTGAATTGTACACGCTTTTAAGTGAATGAGCAAAGACAATTTTACCCACAGGTAAATGGTCACCATCCTACATTCCTAAGACAGATGTTGGCAAAACACTGTCAACCAACCAAATACAGTTTACCTCCTGTTTTTGTATGCTCCATGAGCTAAGGTTTGGGGTTTTGTTTTGTTTTGTTTTTTCCCTATTATTTTTTTAATGGTTGAAAAACAATCAGGAAGAAAAAATGGTTCTTGACACATTAAAACTCTATGAGATTCAAATTCAAGTATCATTAAGTAAGGTTTTACTGGAGTAAAGCCATGCTCACTTGTGTATGTGCTGTCTATGCTGCCTTCACAATAGCTGTAGTGAGGAATGGCAACCAAGACCGTATGGCCTACAAAACCTAAAACATTAACCATCTGGACCTTTATAGAAATCATTTGCCAGCCTTGTCCTAGAGCAGCTTGTGAGGAACGTGAGGATGTGATGTTGGGATGGGAGTGGGTCAAGACTTCATAAGAAGGACAAGTCCTCATGGACAGGGCTATGTGAGAAAGGACTGAAGCATAGAAGTCAAATTCGGCTCACCATGCTCATAGCCAGTGCAGTACTGGTCCATTACAAAGGGAGCATCAGCTGGACCCACAAGTGGGAAAGGGTAGAGTGTTCTGTAGCTTTGAGTATGCAGCACTAGTGAGCTCTGGTCCCACAGAATGTTGCCTTTGTTCATGTAACATCTCCGAGCTTCACTGTGCTTATTGCAAGGAATAACTGGGAATAAATATCCTTCTCTCTGAGTCAATGTGAAAAGGTGAGAGGATGGCCCATGTGAAAGAACTCAGTGCTAGCAGCAGGGCTCAGCTTTGAAAGATGAGGGAGGGGTTTCCATAAGAACATGGGGCTCCGGTAGGGCCACAGGCCTCACCCGGCCGGATCAGCGCCAGGGTAGCGGGAGCGCAGGGTTGCCTGACACCCGCCAGCTACCCACGACCCCCGCCGCAGGATTTTGAGACTGCTGGTGAGTGGAACACAGCTTCTGCTCCAATCCAATTGCGCGGGACCTGAGACTGCATTAGTTAGGGAAGCAGAAACCGGCCTGAGTAGGGCCACAGGCCTCACCCGGCCGGATCAGCGCCAGGGTAGCGGGAGCGCAGGGTTGCCTGACACCCGCCAGCTACCCACGACCCCCGCCGCAGGATTTTGGGACTGCTGGTGAGTGGAACACAGCTTCTGCTCCAGTCCAATCACGCGGGACCTGAGACTGCTCTGGTTGGGGAGAGAGAAATCCGGCCTACATAGGGCCACAACCCTCTTCCTGTCAGAAAAGTACCGGGGCAGCTGGGGCGCAGGGTCAGCTGACACTCACCAGCTACCCACAACACCCACCACAGGATCTTAAGACTTCTGGAGAGCGGAACACAGCTTCTGCTCCAATCCAATTGCACGCGGGACCAGAGACTGCATTAGTTAGGGAAGCAGAAAAACGGCCTGAGTAGGACCACAGGCCTCTTCCAGCTGGACCAGCACCGGGGTACCGTCAGCTACCCACGACCCCCGCCGCAGGATTTAGAGACTGCTGGTGAGTGGAACACAGCTTCTGCTCCAATCTTTAAATAGTGACAACGATAACAACTAACCCCAGAGATTACCAGATGGCGAAAGGTAAACGTAATAATCTTACTAACAGGAACCAAGACCACTCACCATCATCAGAACCCAGCACCCCCACTTCGCCCAGTCCAGGGCACCCCAACACACCGGAAAAGCTAGACACGGATTTAAAAGCATATCTCCTGATGATGATAGAGGACTTCAAGAAGGACTTTAATAACACACTTAAAGAAATGCAGGAGAACACTGATAAAAAGGCAGAAGACAATAAAGAGGAAGCACAAAAATCCCTTAAAGAATTGCAGGAGAACACTGCTAAAGAGTTACAAATCCTTAAAGAAAAACATGATAACATAATCAAACAGGTAGAAGTCCTTACAGAAAAACAGGAAAACACATCCAAACAGATGATGGAAATGAACAAAACCATACTAGACCTAAAAAGGGAAGTAGACACAATAAAGAAAACCCAAAATGAGGCAACACTGGAGATAGAAACCCTAGGAAAGAAATCTGGAACCATAGATACGAGCATCAGCAACAGAATACAAGAGATGGAAGAGAGAATCTCAGGTGCAGAAGATTCCATAGAGAACATCGGCACAACAATCAAGGAAAATGTAAAATGCAAAAAGATCCTAACTCAAAACATCCAAGAAATACAGGACACAATGAGAAGACCAAACCTACGGATAATAGGAGTGGATGAGAATGAAGATTTTCAACTCAAAGGACCAGCAAACATCTTCAACAAAATTATAGAAGAAAACTTCCCAAATCTAAAGAAAGAGATGCCCATGAACATACAATAAGCCTACAGAACTCCAAATAGACTGGACCAGAAAAGAAATACCTCCCGACACATAATAATCAGAGCAACAAATGCTCTAAATAAAGATAGAATACTAAAAGCAGTAAGAGAAAAAGGCCAAGTAACATATAAAGGCAAGCCTATCAGAATTACACCAGACTTTTCACCAGAGACTATGAAAGCCAGAAGATCCTGGACGGATGTTATACAGACACTAAAAGAACACAAATTCCAGCCCAGGCTACTATACCCAGCCAAACTCTCAATTAACATAGATGGAGAAACCAAAGTATTCCACGACAAAACCAAATTCACACATTATCTCTCCACGAATCCAGCCCTTCAAAGGATAATAACAGAAAAAAACCAATACAAGGACAGGAACCACGCCCTAGAAACAACAAGAAGGTAATCCCTCAACAAACCTAAAAGAAGACAGCCACAAGAACATAATGCCAACTTTAACATCAAAAATAACAGGAAACAACAATTACTTTTCCTTAATATCTCTTAATATCAATGGACTCAACTCCCCGATAAAAAGACATAGACTAACAAACTGGCTACACAAACAAGACCCAACATTTTGCTGCTTACAGGAAACTCATCTCAGAGAAAAGGATAGACACTACCTCAGAATGAAAGGCTGGAAAACAATTTTCCAAGCAAATGGCATGAAGAAACAAGCTGGAGTAGCCATTCTAATATCTGATAAGATTGACTTCCAACCCAAAGTCATTAAAAAAGACAGGGAGGGACACTTCATACTCATCAAAGGTAAAATCCTCCAAGAGGAACTATCAATCCTGAATATCTATGCTCCAAATACAAAGGCAGCCACATTCATTAAAGAAACTTTAGTAAAGCTCAAAGCACACATTGCACCTCATACAATAATAGTGGGAGACTTCAACACACCACTTTCACCAATGGACAGATCATGGAAACAGAAACTAAACAGGGACACAGTGAAACTAACAGAAATTATGAATCAAATGGATCTGGCAGATATCTACAGAACATTCTATCCTAAAACAAAAGGATATACCTTCTTCTCAGCACCTCATGGTACCTTCTCCAAAATTGACCACATAATTGGTCACAAAACAGGCCTCAACAGATATAAAAATATTGAAATTGTCCCATGCATCCTATCAGATCACCATGGACTAAGGCTGATCTTCAATAACAAAATAAATAATAGAAAGCCAACCTTCACGTGGAAACTGAACAACACTCTTCTCAATGATACCTTGGTCAAGGAAGGAATAAAGAAAGAAATTAAGGACTTTTTAGAGTTCAATGAAAATGAAGCCACAACATACCCAAACTTATGGGACGCAATGAAAGCATTTTTAAGAGGAAAACTCATAGCTCTGAGTGCCTCCAAAAGGAAACTAGAGAGAGCACACATTAGCAGCTTGACAACACACCTAAAAGCACTAGAACAAAAGGAAGCAAATTCACCCAAGAGGAGTAGACGGCAGGAAATAATCAAACTCAGGGGTGAAATCAACCAAGTGGAAACAAGAAAAACTATTCAAAGAATCAACCAATCAAGGAGCTGGTTCTTTGAGAAAATCAACAAGATAGATAAACCCTTAGCCAGACCCACTAGAGGGCACAGGGAAAGCATCCTAATTAACAAAATCAGAAATGAAAAAGGAGACATAACAACAGATCCTGAAGACATCCAAAACACCATCAGATCCTTCTACCAAAGGCTATACTCAACAAAACTGGAGAACCTGGATGAAATGGACAAGTTCCTAGACAGATACCAGGTACCAATGCTGAATCAAGATCAGGTTAATGATCTAAACAGCCCTATATCCCCCAAAGAAATAGAAGCAGTCATTAATAGTCTCCCAACTAAAAAAAGCCCAGGACCAGATGGGTTTAGTGCAGAGTTCTATCAGACCTTCAAAGAAGATCTAATCCCAGTTCTTCACAAACTATTCCACAAAATAGAAACAGAAGGTACTCTACCCAACTCATTCTATGAAGCCACAATTACTCTGATACCTAAACCACAAAAAGACCCAACAAAGATAGAAAACTTCAGACCAATATCCCTTATGAATATTGATGCAAAAATCCTCAATAAAGTTCTTGCTAACCGAATCCAAGAACACATCAAAACAATCATCCATCCTGACCAAGTAGGTTTCATCCCAGGGATGCAGGGATGGTTCAATATACGGAAATCCATCAACGTAATCCAGTATATAAACAAACTCAAATACAAAAACCACATGGTCATCTCGTTAGATGCGGAAAAAGCATTTGACAAGATCCAACACCCATTCATGATAAAAGTCTTGGAAAGATCAGGAATTCAAGGCCCATACCTAAACATGATAAAAGCAATCTACAGCAAACCAGTAGCCAACATCAAAGTAAATGGTGAGAAGCTTGAAGCAATCCCTCTAAAATCAGGGACTAGACAAGGCTGTCCACTTTCTCCATACCTATTCAACATTGTACTTGAAGTCCTAGCCAGAGCAATTCGACAACAAAAGGAGATCAAAGGGATACAAATTGGAAAAGATGAAGTCAAAATATCACTTTTTGCAGATGATATGATAGTATATATAAGTGACCCTAAAAATTCCACCAGAGAACTCCTAAGCCTGATAAACAGCTTCGGTGAAGTAGCTGGATATAAAATTAACTCAAACAAATCAATGGCCTTTCTCTACACAAAGAATAAACAGGCTGAGAAAGAAATTAGGGAAACAACACCCTTCTCAATAGTCACAAATAATATAAAATATCTTGGCGTGACTCTAACTAAGGAAGTGAAAGATCTGTATAATAAAAACTTCAAGTCTCTGAAGAAAGAAATTATAGAAGATCTCAGAAGATGGAAAGATCTCCCATGCTCATGGATTGGCAGGATCAACATTGTAAAAATGGCTATCTTGCCAAAAGCAATCTACAGATTCAATGCAATCCCCATCAAAATCCCAAATCAATTCTTCAACGAATTAGAAAGTGCAATCTGCAAATTCATCTGGAATAACAAAAAACCTAGGATAGCAAAAACTCTCCTCAAGGATAAAAGAACCTCTGGTGGAATCACCATGCCGGACCTAAAGCTCTACTACAGAGCAATTGTGATAAAAACTGCATGGTACTGGTATAGTGACAGACAAATAGACCAATGGAATAGAATTGAAGACCCAGAAATGAATCCACACACCTATGGTCACTTGATCTTCGACAAGGGAGCTAAAAACATCCAGTGGAAGAAAGACAGCATTTTCAACAAATGGTGCTGGCACAACTGGTTGTTAACATGTAGAAGAATGCGAATCGATCCATTCCTATCTCCTTGTACTAAGGTCAAGTCTAAGTGGATCAAGGAACTTCACATAAAACCAGAGACACTGAAACTTATAGAGGAGAAAGTGGGGAAAAGCCTTGAAGATATGGGCACAGGGGAAAAATTCCTGAATCGAACAGTAATGGCTTGTGCTGTAAGATCGAGAATTGACAAGTGGGACCTCATGAAACTACAAAGCTTCTGCAAGGCTAAAGACACCATCAATAAGACAAAAAAACCACCAACAGATTGGGAAAGGATCTTCACCTATCCTAAATCAGATAAGGGACTAATATCCAATATATATAAAGAACTCAAGAAGGTGGACTCCAGAAAGTCAAATAACCCCATTAAAAAATGGGGCTCAGAACTGAACAAAGAATTCTCACCTGAGGAATACCGAATGGCAGAGAAGCACCTGAAAAAATGTTCAACATCCTTAATCATCAGGGAAATGCAAATCAAAACAACCCTGAGATTCCACCTCACACCAGTCAGAATGGCTAAGATCAAAAATTCAGGTGACAGCAGTTGCTGGCGAGGATGTGGAGAAAGTGGAACACTCCTCCATTGTTGGTGGGATTGCAAGCTTGTACAACCACTCTGGAAATCAGTCTGGCGGTTCCTCAGAAAATTGGACATAGTACTACCGGAGGATCCAGCAATACCTCTCCTGGGCATATATCCAGAAGATGTCCCAACCGGTAAAAAGGACACATGCTCCACTATGTTCATAGCAGCCCTATTTATAATAGCAAGAAGCTGGAAAGAACCCAGATGTCCCTCAACAGAGGAATGGATACAGAAATTATGGTACATTTACACAATGGAGTACTACTCAGCTATTAAAAAGAATGAATTTATGAAATTCCTAGCCAAATGGATGGACCTGGAGGGCATCATCTTGAGTGAAGTAACACAATCACAAAAGATCTCACACAATATGTATTCATTGATAAGTGGATATTAGCCCAAAACTTAGGATACCCAAGATATAAGATACAATTTGATAAACGCATGAAACTCAAGAAGAATGAAGACCAAAGTGTGGACATTGTGCACCTTCTTAGAATTGGGAACAAAACACCCAGGGAAGGAGTTACAGAGACAAAGTTCGTAGCTGTGATGAAAGGATGGACCATTTAGAGACTGCTGTATCCAGGGATCCGTCCCATAATCAGCTTCTAAACGCTGGCACCATTGCATACACTAGTAAGATCTTGCTGAAAGGACCCAAATATAGCTGTCTCTTGTGAGACGATGCCGGGGCCTAGCAAACACAGGAGTGGATGTTCACAGTCAGCTATTGGATGTATCACAGGGCTCCCAATGGAGAAGCTAGAGAAAGTACCCAAGGAGCTAAAGGGATCTGCAACCCTATTGTTGGAACAACATGATGTACTAACCAGAACCCTGGAGCTCTTGTCTCTAGCTGCATATGTATCGAAAGATGGCCTAGTCGGCCATCAATGGAAAGAGAGGCCCATTGGACTTGCAAACTTTATATGCCCCAATATAGGGGAATGCCAGGGCCAAAAGAATGGGAATGGGTGGGTAGGGAAGTGGGGGGCGCTATGGGGGACTTTTGGGATAGTATTGGAAATGTAATTGAGGAAAATATGTAATAAAAATATTAAAAAAAAAAAAAAAAAAAAAAAAGAACATGGGGCTCCAAGTTAAGGAAGGAACTGAATGTCAATTCAACCTGTAGTCAAGGGTGAAGACATCCTTGGTTGCTGAGGCAGAAAAGGCTGTTAAAGGACTAGGTCCTGGCATACAACCCTTTCCCTTCACAATCCTCCCAGCTCTCTGCACCCCTTCCTAATGACTTCCCAAGATATCCATGAATATTCCTTGGCCCATCATAGTTACTAAGGATTAAAATGTGCTCACAGCTCTTATAAATCCCCCCATGGCATCTTCAGAACATCCATTCTGAGTCATAAACAGGATTTCTATCTCACTTCCATCTACCTGTCATCAGAGCACCTGATCTACTAGTTTGCCCTATCCCTCAACATGCTCAAGTAACATTCTAGATCATCCAGCTGCTGCTGAAGACTGGAATGAAACTCCTGGGACTTTGGGGAATTTACAGTGAATCCTAATATCTGCCAGACCCTGGTCTGGCATGCTGATAAACCACCCTGCAGCCAACTGTCTACCCCAAGAGGACGGACATTCACTGAAGGTAGCACCATCTCTGGAGATGTAACTGGCAGGGGCTGTTCAGAAGGCAATGGCAGCCCTTTAACCTTGAGATAGAAGGTGGCATGGCAAATGTTGGGAATGTTTATCAAAAGCTGGAGGAACATGAGGAAAGAGCAGCTGAGAGCCAGATCTCAGGCAACAATGATAGGAAGAGCACACTTAGCCACTGCTTGTCCTGTGTCTTATTCAACAGCACTCACTTCTCTGCCTCCATTAGCCTTCCTTTCTCTTCCTCCACCAAGTAGCTGATGGTGTCAGATGACACTCTCTTCAATCTGACCTTCAGATTTACAAAGAGAAAACCCAGCTGTGGGTCCTAGTGGCAGGTGTCCCTGCTTACATGACAGAAAGCTTGTGAGTGCTCTGACCTATCACTGTATAATTCTGATGCTAGATTTCTCCATCTATCAGACACCATCCTGTTTAATATACCAGGGTTGCTATGTGGGCTGGGTAAAAAAAAAATCAGACCTGATACTCTCAGATAATCAGGCAAACCTAAGAGTTACCTGTAGCTGTTTAAAAAGGGTCTAAAAAAAAAAAAAAAAAAAAAAAAAGACAGGTTATAAAGGAGAAGGACAGGGAAGCATTTAAAAATGCTAAAACCTTTCAAATCCTATGTAAGCTACACCATTTATCTTCAACTTGAAAAGAGGAGGGAGAGAAGAAAGGGTAAGACACCCAGCCCAGCCCCAGCTTGGCCACCTCTGGCTCTCTGCCCATCACTGTGACTGTTGATTTCTAAATCATAAACTATTTTTTATTTTTGCTCTGGCCATGACTGTTTTAAGCCTTCGTGTGTTTGGCCTGCCCTTGATTGCAGCCATACTGACCAACCCAACATCTCCATGACTTCTTTGTTGTAGTATCCATCTAAGCCATTTGTTGTAGTATCCATCCATCCATTTACGGTTGACTTTAGGCACTATGCAGACCTTGTGTCCTGACCCATTGTTCTTATTTAAGTTCCTGGGGATGAGGGCACAAAGTAGCACATGATATGATGATCTGTGCTGAGGCCTTCCTTTGTTAGTTCCCATCCCTGTCTCTAATGTTTCCAGCATCTGTTGTGATAATGGCCCAAAAGTAACATACTCATGGCCACAATACAGAAAGTATAAGACTTTAGATAAACTAAATTGTTTGATGATGGTTTGTAACATAGTGACCTCTGGTCTTAGAGGACACTATAAAGGAAAATATTAGATAGGCAAGACTGCCAATCAGCTACTGAAGTGTAGTTAAAGACCTCAAGACTATGCTTATGCTTCAAAGGTGTGCTGATGAAAAGAAGCAAAAAGAGAAAAACATCAGACCTCAGCTAGAGAAGCTTCAGCATACACTCAGTACCTGGGGTCTCAAACAAAGTCCAAGACAGGCCATTAATACAATCCATTTGGATGCAGGCCTGGGTTCCGAGTATAACAATGGTATATTTAAAGTATACAAATAAGGGGCTAGGAAGATGGTTCATTGGGTAAAGTACTTACCTTGCAAGCTTAAGAGTCTGAATTTAATCCCCAGAATTCTTGTCAAACAAGAAGCTGGGAGTGGTAGTGTTATATATTTGTAATGCCAGCACTGGGGAGGCAGAGACAAATGGAACTCTGGGGTTCACTGTCCAACTAGCCTAGCCTACTTGTTGAGTTCCATGCCACTGAAGAGACTGTGTCTCAGGAAAAAAAAATAGATAGTGCCTAAGAAAGAATAATAAAGGCATCTCTGGCCTCCACATGCAAGTACACATATACATTTACTCCAAAAAAAAAAAAAGTGTACAAATGAATGGAAGCCCTTGAGACAGAAATTGTGAACTCAAGACTGACCAACTTGAGGCTAGATAATATAACCCCTTCTGCCTACTGTCTGAAGGTCAGGAGGTCCAGCTCTACCTCAAAGCTGCTATGGCATTGGATGTCATGGCACTCCTTTAAATTACTTAGGTTTTGCCCTTAAGCCCTGAGGATGATCCAGTGTGATCACAAAGGTCTTTTCTAACCTAGTATTACCTAGAAGAACATTTACAATACACAGTCTCATCATATACAAGTCACTGTAGCAGACAGCCAGCAGGCTCAGATCCTGGTGGGACTCATGGATTTGCCTAATCCTTTCTCCCTGAGTAACTCGCCTCTAAGTGATAGAATATGGCATTAAGGCAACCCCATTCCTGGAACTAAATGACAGAAGGTTGGAATTCCATCTCAGTAGCTGACACTCTCTCTTGCATGCTTTGAAGAAGCAAGGTAACACATTGGGAAAACCTGTGTGACAAAGAATTGAGGACAGCCAGCAGGAGTGAGACACTCAATCCAAAGCTCTTAAGAGAAATCAGTTCTGTCCCACAACCATACCAGTGAGCCTGAAGGATGACTTCCTGGGTGGAGCCTTCATGTTAAGACCTCTACCTTCCCTAACACATTAACAAAACATTGAAGGAGAAGGCCAGCTAAGTGTATCTAGGACCCTGAACCCCAGAAATTAATCATTTATGTGTGTTGTTTTAGGGTGCCAAGTTAGAATATAATTTATAAAACAATAGATAACTAATGCACAATGTTGTTTATATCCCTGAACTCAAAATCTACATCTTTGCTATTTATTTTAGATATTCTTGGATGTTCTATAAATAAAATGAGCAATTATCTGGAGCTTGGCTTAGGAACCAGAAAGCTTGACTCCACTGCAGAGCATCAAGGATAAAACAGGCTAGCCACTGAAACCTCTTGTCCATTCCTGCCCACACTCTAGCCTCAAAATGTTGGGGCTCCAGATGGAAGCTGTGGACAGGTCCATGTGCCAAGAAAAATAGCACTGCTCTCTCCACACAACTCTGATACTTCACTCACATTTCTGCATTTTGAGGAGTAAATATATTTTCCCACTTATCCCCCTCAGACAAAATGAACAGTAGCCCCACCCAGTCAGGTCAAGGTACCAGTCCTGTGGAGGAGAGTTGCTCACCTCATAAGCATGGCCGGTGGGTGAGAGGGCCCTGGTGCGTTTCTGAGACTCTTCCACTTGATACTAAAATGCTGCACTGTCTCTACCTGTGGGGCTCAGAGTTGTGACCACCTGTCACCACCTCCAGCAATCCAACTAGCTCTTTCCATTTCCTCTACCAATAACCAATACCCTGACTCTGCCCTCACCTTCTCTCTGGGCTTCCCTGAACCCCATCTTCATTGAGCAACATGAGCAATGGTTTTCTACAGCTGTACATCATCATTAAGATGAATTCTATGGCCTGTACCTTGGCCTGAAGTCCTTTCCAAAGGTCTGTCCCTGGCTGTTTTCTATCCATGTCTCCTTTCCCTGTTGCTCTCTTCTCCCTACCACACTTATTGTTACCACGTGAACAAACCAACATGTTACCCATGAGGCCTTTGCACTGTTGTTCCAGCTATCTGAGCATTCTTGCTGCAGATGATTGCTTCTCTCACTTCTCATTTCAAGTTTATACCCAGAGACTAGCTCCACAAAGAAGTCTTCTCTGCCATGTCTGTTCAACAGCATCTTCTGCCTCCCTTCTCATACCTACTTTGGTTTAGTTTCCTTCATAACACTTGGTAATATTTGAAGCTACAGTATAGTTTCTGGCTCTGTTCGATCTCCTCCCATGTCCCACTGTGGGTGTAGGCTCACTTCACCTTGCCCTTACCTATTCCCGATACCTAGGATATTGTCTCATTTTAGTGTTTGCTGCATTGACTGTGTATGTCATAAACAAATCCAGGAAAGAAGACTGGAATTGAAAGTCATCAAGGTAGACCAAAAAAAAGGTCTGAGGTCAAGTTCAGAAGTCAGCTAAAGACAAGCGTATTTTTCAACCACTTGGGACTATTTGGAGGTAGTGAATAGCCAGGGAGAGTATTTAGAGCATATCTCAATCTTTCAGCTTCTTAAAACACTTGATTTCCCATTGTTTTCTTTAATGCAATCAACAGAAAAAACTAAAACATAATCTCCAACAGTGTCCAGTGCTAAACAAATATGTTCCATATTTGTGACATAAGGCAGATGTCTCTATAGACAAGGTACTTGGAGTGAAAGCAGGAGAAGCTGAGTTTGTCATGCCTGCACCCAGGTAAATGCTAGGCACAATGGTATATATCTGTAATTCCAGTGCTGGAGGGGTAGAGGCAGAGACAGATGGATCCAATGCTCCTGCTGGTCAACCAGCCTAATCAAAACAGTGAGCTCAGGAAACCAAGATGAACAACAACAGAGGAAGACTCCCAGCATTAGCTCTGGCACACACACACACATACACACACACACACACACACACGTGAGCACACAGATAAGCACATTCTCATATACATGTGCATATACACAAACATACTATACAAAGATAAAAAAGAAAGGGAGGGATGGAAGAAGGGAAGGAGGGAGGGAGATTGGTTAATAGATGTAGTCTATGGCCCTGGTTCCTGGTACATAGCTCCTCAATTTCTGAATGAGAAGGGTAAGAGGTACATCTTATGTGGGACAAAGCAAGTCTCCCCATCCTTGAGTTTATGCTAATGAAGTAAATCCTAGAAGACAGGGGCAATTGGGGGAGGATGCTGCCAGGGGAACCAACCATATGATTTAGAAGGCTAGAATTTCCTGTAGTCCTATCCCCAGACCTCTAGGAAAGAATGAGGCCAATGACTTGTGGTTGGCATCTACAATGGGATTGGGTATTCTTTTGGAACTAAGACCTGATGTTTAAAGTCTGGCAGGAGCTCTGAGAATGTAGGACAGGTCCAAGAAGAGCTCCTGGACACCCAGCCACTGTATACAGAGAATAGGGAGAACGCTTTGGTGTAGGAAATCCGTACATTTGCTGTCAGAAAGGTTTCATGAATGTAGAATAAGCAGGTCCCCCCACCTTAGAATGACTTGATAGTCATATTTCTGCATACTAAAAACTTCCTTGGGGAGAGGCACTAGTGCAGAGAGACCAGCAGGCACCAAGAGGCAGATGAAGCATCACTAAATCTCACATCTCACTAAATCTCATGCCAACCCACAAAGTAGCAGGGCTCCCACCTTACGTGTGAGAAATCTGCTCCTGAGAAATTTGGAATTATTTGAACCTAGAGCCATACATTCCTAACTCATCTTGCCTATGGTGGTGTATTCAGGTCTTGATCACAAACCATAAATGTCACCATAGGAAACAACAAGATAAGGCCAAGATGGATAGCAGACAGAGAGCATCCACTCAAAAATAGACACACTACTGCATCAAAACCAAACCTTTCTTCTCAGAAAGCCTGGGATGCACTGATAGGACACACATGCTGACCACTGAGGGACTGTGACAGCCAAACAGAACAGTGGAGCTCATCCTACCCCACCTCCTGTCTAGAACGAGGAATAGAACAATTCTCAGGGCCCCCGGGGAGCCTGGACCTCTTATCCATTATCTGCAGTTATTCTAAGAGACTCAAGAGTTGTGCTAGATTTAAAAAAAAAAATGGATGATGATCCTATTTTATGACCATATTACTTTAAACACAAAAATAAGTCAATTTTTAAAAGATGAAACTGACCCAGTGGGGCAGCATGACACAGGATGGGCGATGACTAGACACAGTAAAGATCACAGTGAAATGGCCACTGCTAAGCAAGATTTTGGATAAAGTTTCAACTGTCTCATGCCTCGGCATCCACAAAATGTCTAGAAATATGCAATCAGGCATTAACTCCTAAGAGCCATGTTCTACCAGGGAGAAAAACACACCTGTAGAAATTCAATAAACCCACAAAGAAGCAAGCCAATGAAAGCCTTCATGAGGACTGAGATGGTTTAGTTCTCAGCCACTCAGGTGAGGACCTGAGTTTGGATGCCAGAGGCGATGTAAAGCTTGTTGCTAGATATACAAGGCAGAAGAACCCCTGGACGCTCACAGGTCAGCTAGCCTGGTACGGGCAGTGCCAAAAACTGACAAGCCCAACAGCTGAGCTCATTCTCTGACTCCCAAACACGTCGTGACCTGTGTGTACTTACACTAATACGCACATGTACATACATGTGTGCATATAAAAAAGCTTTTGTGCTTGGCATAGCAGTGGGTTTAGATTCTGTGTTACCATGTTCCCCTCAACCACTGAGCTCTTAAGCATCCCAACTGCATTCCAATCTTGAGAATTCAAGAGTTTTTAATTCACCATGACTCGCTAGTCAACCTACAGTGCTCTGTATTTCAACAACAACAAAAAAAAACCCAGCACATGAGCTCCTCAAGTGACTGTGGGCTCTGCCATTCCTCCTATACTGTGGTGGATTAAAGTAACTGTCCCCATCATTGGCCCAGCCACTCAGGTGAGTGTTAATCTATCAGCAAAGCACATAAGTTACGTCTTCATTGCTACTCAAGTGAGCGTCTTCATATTCAGTGGTATTTTCTGTGATAGAAAATTAGCAGCCTTGTAGTTAACAGGTTCTTCACACTGCTTTCATGCTTGGAATGTTATGATTGTTCAATGGCTGAGACTCGTTTGGTTTTTACTGTCTGGGTATGGGAAATCGAGCAAATCTACAGGGAGTGTATACCCCTGAGTCTTTGGATTTTCACACTCTCAGCTCAAGGACAATTCAGACATTTAAAATGTCATGGATAATTAGCCAGCCTCTTTATAAATAAGATTTCTTGCTCTGATAGAATCACAAAGTTTGCCAGCCTCGGGTATAAATGTACTCATTAGGGAGTGATCAGATGTTCTCTAAAAAGTTGTTTGTGTTTCTGCAAAATGGAGCTAGGCAAAATGGTGGGCAGGAAACAAGCCAAGAGGTAGGGAGGCCAGAGGCCAGACAAGGGAGAAGTTGGGATCTAGACCTAGAGGCTACCAGGATCTAAATCTAAAGTTGCCCAGAATCTAGAACTAGAGATACCAAAGTTCTAGATATAGAAATGCTTAGGATCTAGACTAAAACTATACAGAGACTAGGTCTAAAAGTATCTAAGGTCTATACCTAAAGGCATCTGGAGTATAGACTTAAAATCCAAGCTGTAGAACTAAAGGCTTATGGGGTCTCGGTCTAGTGCTAACAGATTCTGGAGATATCATGTCTTTATTATTATTTCCTCAACTGGGAACCCTAAAGACTGCCTCCAATTCTTAAAATCCTCCTTTACCAGACTACGAATACACAGTAGAGGAGAGTGTGAAACAAATAATAGGCAGCTAATGTGAGCTTCCAGCTTGGCACCCAAGGCATCCATGGCTTTCCTCTAGACCTGCAGATATGGCTGCAGGGGCAGGATGCTGAGGGGGGTCATCAAACAGAGAATGGGAACTGGAAGTGACCCAAAGCCTGATCTCAGTGATATCCTTCCTCCAGCAAAACCTCCATCTAAACCTCTCCCAAACACTGCCACAAACTGAGAGTAAGTATTCAGATACTGAACCCATGGGGGACATTTCTCATTCAAACCACTGCACTGTTACTAAAAGGTAGGGGGGTTCCTTAAATGTCCCTAGTGGTATGTGGGATACACACACAGGACAGCTGTATCTGCAGCAATTAAAATGTGGCTACCTCCTCCCAACTAGTGGTTGGCCTTAGCATAGCTGTGACTCTCTGTGCTCCTTGTGAATTCACAGCCAGATGCCTCTGGGTTATTATGCTGTTCCCATGTGTGGAAATTCAGAGCTATAGAATAGAAACCAACTCATCCCCAGTGGACTGGCACCAATACAAACCTGCTCAGCCTTAGAAAGGCCTGGCACACTTCATGGCACTGTTATTGGCTAAGTATGAATTGTCTTCCCACAGGCTTGTGTGTTTGAACAGTTGGTCCCTCTCTGATGGCACTCTTTTGGGGAGGTGGTAGAACCTTGTGGCCACAGGACCTATATAACATCTGTAGGCCACTGGTGGCAGACCTTTGAGGGTTATAAACCACTCTATTGCTGACCACTGAAACACAAGGAACCCTAGTCATATATTTTCGTTACCGAGAATTCCACTGCACCTTCCTAACCTCAACAGTCTAAACCTTCTGAGTCTGTGAACTGAAATAAATCTTCCATCCCTTAGGTTTTTGAGATTAGCATTTGTCACAGTAACAAAGAAAGCAGCCAATACATTCTTGGCTGGGCAAGCTTGGCTTGTGGGTCAGTGTAGACAGCAGCCTACATTTATACAGCCCAGGACAAACCCCAGCACCATAGGAACTTATTGAGAGAGAAAATGAAGTTATTTCCGACTGTTTCCCAGGAGGGAGACAGATAAATGGATAAATAATTTGGAAATGCAGCAAAGCATGACTAGATGTCCCTACTGTAGGGCAGATGCATGCCGGGAGCCTGGGTGGGAACTACATTCTGACCTGGGCCTGATTGAGTGTTAATTAACAGGACCTTGGTCAAGCCCTTTTACATCACTCATGTGAACATGGGTTTAGAGTATGAAGGGCTTTTCTGCAGATGTGTCTGGATCACATTTATAGAAACTGGTGTGTGTTCAGAGGCTGACAGCAAGCTGAGCTCCTGATACAGGCAGGAGGAGGCATTTGGTTCTGGAACTCACCTTCAACACAGCAAGCACACAGTGCCTCAGCCAAACTCCTGCTCCTCTGGAGGCCACCCACAACCCAGAGACCACCAGGATAGATCTACATGACCTGAACACTATTCTTGCAGGTGCTACACAGTTCAGGGCAAGTGTGGTCTGGGCTCCCTTCTGGGAGTCTGCAGTCTGAGATGAACAAATGCTTCTGATTTTTCAGAGCAGATTCAAGAACTCTTCCACAGGCAGGCTTCTCTTGAAACGTCTGTTCTTGTCCCGAATTTTAAAACCATGATGTGACATTTTAACATATGGCAAAGAGAGATGAATTTGAGATCGCTCAAACTACTTAAAAGATCTGCATTAAACAGATCTTTCCATTACTCCAGTTCTAATAAGTCCTGGTTTCATCCGGGCTATCAGCGACAGGGTAAGTAATTACCTTTCAACTTGGGCTGTTCCAGCCCATTAGTCCAATACTGATGACTCGGGAAAGGCAGCCATAGTTTACTACTGGTAAAAGATGAAATGGAATGGAAGAAAACACTGCTGCCTTGGCCCATCCACCCACATCTATTGTGAGGAATGAGTCAGAAATAAATAAATGTGATGGAGTGATAAGGCTTTAAAAGTAAATATTCAAACTAAGAAATAGAGTCATAACTACCAAGATAAAAACAGAGAACAAAATGTCTCCTCCAATATGTCATGTATTTGAAAAATCTTAAATCGCTAGTTACAATGTTTAGCTATGCATAAGGATGGGATCCAAATGGAACCAACCATCCTCAGTGTGAATGCTTATGTGAGTTGGGTAGTCATTCAACAAAGCAGTTGATACCTCAGGATCCTTGCTAGGTGCTGACAGTACAAATGCTTGTGAGGCCTGATTCTTTTAGAGACAGGACAGTCATGGTAACCATACCCCAATGTAGGGATTTTCTGGTGAACACAATTACTAGTAAGTCCTCTACATTTTTCTTTAACCAAGTATCCCAGGTACAAGCAGCTGATGCTTATCACTCCTATGTTATATGTCTGGTCTCTGGAGAAGGGAAGCATGATTATGGAGATTCGTTAGCACTGTGCATCAAGTTGGGGAGATCAGAGTAACAACCTTAAAACTAACAACACAACATCCACAATTCCGTTAGAGTGTACAGAAAAAGTGACAGCCCTGTTAGAGTGTCCAGAAGAAATAATAGTTCTAGAATAAAGCAAGAGAGAGAAATAGTGTTTGAGACAGACTGGGAAGGCTTTGGAAGGAGATAGTGTGGTCATCATGGTGTCGTAGGAGTACCTGTGCCTCCTACTTGCTCCTACAAGGAAGCATGGGCACAGTGAGCAGAGAGAGCATCCGGAGAAGCGGCAGTCCCAGCCAGAGGGATCTACTGCAGAACCACTGTGGGAAATCATGACATATGTCCATAAGACACTGCCTGGCAGTTGTCGGCCTCCTGAGTGCTGCCCAGCCTAGGTCCTCCCTCATCTGCTCTCTGCTCACCCAGGTGGCCATTCTCTCTGACACACCACCAGCAATTCTTCTACTGTCCCTCCTGTCCTCTCTCCTTTTGTGGGTGGGGTATGGGCTCATCTCATTTCCCCAACCTCACCAAAGACCAAGAGCCCAGTACCCACACACAAAACCCTGAGGGCAGCACCAGCTCTGTCTGCCCTAGGCATCCTAGGATAGGATTCTTTCCTCTGGGTCCTCCTCAGAAGCTTGCCTGGGATAGATCTGCAGCTGGAGGGGGCTGAATAGTGTCACCCAAGCCCTTGGGGCCCTGGGGTCAGCGGACTACCTCCATAGCCTCACACAAGTGATGCCGTGTGTGTGACTTAATTAGCAATGCAGGCATGCTCGGATGCAAATGCTCAACATAAGACAGACATGGGATACAGATGACTGCAGGAAAAAGCACAGGAATGACATGGGGAACAGTGACAAGGGGGCTGCAGGATCCGGAAAACATGGCATCTTGAAAACTGGAGCCTGGCTGCAAGCCCAGAAAAGAGACAACCGGGAAGATTCCTGGGCATGGGGCCCACGGAGGGGGCAGCATACGCTTGTGGGTACTGGGGAGATGACTGAAGAGCAGCTGAAGTCTCAGTTCTGGGGGCATTAGGTGGAGGCATTCCACGGAAACTGAGATTTCAAGGTCAGGGGTTCAAAGAGAGACAAGGCCCCTGTCAGCACAGAGTGAATCGGGCGCTAACATGACCTCAAGCTGGACCATGCGGCATCATGAGTCTAGGCTGTGTCCTGATATTCGGTTGACCCCCTCAGCTCCTTTGCCATCACAGTCTCTTGACTTCACAAGGACTGGGTTATGTGATGTTGCTGAGGCTACCTTTGGACTTACACAGCAAAGAACAAAGACCCCAGGCAGGCACACAGCCTCCAGCTCAGAGGCATCCTGCCATGTAGCTGTCTACTCTCTGAAAAGCTTAAGAACCACATATTGTAAGCAGAAGTATTAAGATTTAAAATAAAACATGCCGTACTGAGAGACTATGAGCAGAGAGGCTCACAGCGATGGCTGTGGAAAGAAAAAAGCAACCCCCCCCCAAACACTACCACTTTCCATCTGGAAGTTTCTTTCTGTCCCATCCCCTGACCTTTCACCTTCCAGACTCTTCAAGACCCAGCTTGAAGGTCATCTCACTTTTCCCCTGTCTTGGCTGTGACCATTTCTAGCTGGTGTAGCATTGGTAAGTCATCCTAATTACCAATATAACTTCCACAAGATCCTCTCAGCTTTTTCCTCAGCACTGTAGCCTGGCATGTCACAGGCTTATTTTTATAAAGATTTAGCATTTATTTTTGGTGCTAGAGGTTGGAGTTGAACCTAGGGCCTTGCATATACCTGGCAAATGCTCTACACCTAACGACACCTACAGGTCCTTGACAGGTAGAGCCCAATTGTGGTGGTTTAAATAAGAATAGTCCCCATAAGCTCATATATATATATATATATATATATATATATATATATATATATATATATATATCAATGCTTAGTCAACAGGGACTAACATTATTTTAAAAGATTAGGAGATGTGGTATTAGAGGAAGAGTATCACTAGGGGTGCGCTTTGAGGGTTCAGAAGCCCAGGCCAGGACCAGTGTCTCTCTTCCTGCTGCCTGTGGATCCAGATGGATAGCTCTTAGCTACTTTTCTGGCACAATGTCTGCTTGCACACCACCATGCTTCCTGCCATGATGATAATGGACTAAACCTCTGAAACTGTAAGCCAGCCCCAGTGAAATGCTTTCTTTTATAAGAGTTGCCTTGGTCATGGTGTCTCTTCACAGCAACAGAACACTAAGATACCAACAAATGAAGAAAAGATCTGTGGAAGAGGAAGTGAGCTACAGTTCTCTGCCTCTTGCAGCTTAGTGACTATTTTTCCTACAACTTTGGCCTCTCTTTGAGAACTGATCTCTGGTTTCCACATCTCATTCCATCTTCTACATCAACTGACTGTCCACCAGCACAGTTCCCCATCTCTGCCCTTAGTTAATACTCTGTTCTCTAGCCAGTGTCCACCTTATCTTATCCATCACTTCACTTCCTCATCTCTCCAGCTACCATAGCTGGAATCTTCAGCCCAGCCTCCAGAATTAGCACCAGAAAGAAGTCTCAGTCCCTCCAATCTCAATCAGCTCTTCCTGGTTCTCTCCAAGGTACTGCTTGGTGGTTGTAGAAGCCATTAACTCCTTTATCAGTTAGCATCATCTCCTGAGCAGGGTGGCACACACACTCCTGCTCTACTGCCCAACCCCCACACTGTCTTTGTCTCCACACAGGGTGACACACCTCTGCTGCACTTTCATTCCTCAAACCCCAAACACAGTGGAGTATCCCTTGTCCACTGGGAGGATATTTATCAGACATTATCTATTATTTTTGTTTTCCCTATAATTGCATGTGACACTATACATTCCCTGTCTTACAATTTAAGTTCCTTTGTTTCCATTTCTTACTTCGGATTCTTTGAACCAGAGATAACGTGTCCTCTTTCTTGATGGGAAATACAGGAGCAGCCGTAACACTGCATAAGAAGGGCCTCCGTAGGTCTACACAATAGATCCACATTGCAAATCCAAGCAGTGGGTAACAGGACTGTGCAACTGTTAGAATGATGGACTCTTCGGCCTGCGCCACCACCAGCTAGACAAACTGCAGAGGCACTTTAGAGATGATTCTCAGTGTTCTCACATGGTTGAGCTGATGATTTTGCCTTTTCCCAGAGTCTCATCTTGTGTAATTAGCTGGGTGCTTCTGTATTGGTGGTTTGCAGTGTCTGCCCGTGCTGTCAAATGTGCAGCAATTTGATGGCCGGGCAACCGCGGTGTTGATAGCTTTAAAAGTATATTCCTTCCTACAGTTCTATTCACTAATAATAATTTGTTCATTACTTAGTATCTCATCAGCAAAGACAGAAAGTCCTTTTCCTCTCACAGCAACTAGAAGAGGGGGACATCTGTTAAGGGCCCTGATACAAATGCAAGGCAGCATGAGGAGTTGTTCAATTGTCTTAAAGGGTTATTTTCCTAATGTAATGTCTAAGATGGAGCTAACACTCTTAAAATGTTAGCCTTCGCAGTTTTCCCAGGTTTTGGGAGTTCAGAGAGATAAGCACAGACAGGCAGGGGAATGGTCAACAGCACAAAGAAGCCAAATGCTTCATTGAAGGTGGCAGTGCACGCACTTGCTTCTGCCCCCCACCTTTAGCAGAGTGTTACAGGTATAGGAAAATAGCTGTGAGGTGAGGGGATGGGAGGGCGGTTGCCATGGGAGCAATCTGCCACCTCATGCTCCTGCTGCTGAGTATGGAGTGCTCTGCCCTACCTCCCCCATGGTAGACTGAAGCACCTCTGAAATCACGAGACAAAATGAGCCTTTCCTTCCTGAAGTTGTTCTGTCAGAGATGTGGTCATAGTGATATGAAACTGACCAGTCCAATGTTCCCCTCCCTTTAAAACAACAACAACAAAGCCCAACAACAACAACTACTACCTCATAGTTCTACCCGCCCCTTTAATCACATGAGGACACATGAAAGGACAGCCATCTATGGGCTGAAAGAGGAATCTCCCCAGACACCATCACATGGTGCCCAATTCTGGACTTAGGGTGAGGACTACCTTTCAGTTCTCTCTAAGGCACCTCTGACAGCCTGTTCTTCAGCCTTCATGGACTAAGACATAACCCTGCCTCTTGTAAATACTGACAGTGTGTGCCTCGTTCCTTGTGTTTCATTCCCTTTCTTGCCTTATTGTGCTTGCTAGCATCTCTTTCAGGATGCTGCGCAGGGATGGTGAGGATCGATCTCTGCCTGGCCTTTACCTGGTTAAAAAAGACACACCTGTAGGCTCTTTAAGAGCCACACACACACACACACACACACACACACACAAATATACATTGTAAAAACTCAAATAAAATAAGCAAATGGTGATAGATGCAAGCAGCAATACCATGAGAAGCAGAAGTAGGCGAGATCAGAAAGTACACACACAGGGGCTCATCACAGCTGCCACGGCCCCTGGCTGAGACAGCCTCACATTCTGCAGCACTGATGGGGTTGCCAGTTGCCTGCTGGATGAATTCACAGGTTGGTCAGTTAGGCTCATTTGAAAAATGAAAGAACAAGTCAGTTCCTAAGCACAGCCAGAGTCTGCGCTTTACCACCGACAAAACAAAAGCAATTTGAAGTCTTACTAGGATTTTGTTTGTTGTATGAGATTGGTAGTGGTGGTGGTAGAGTGTGTGTGTGTGTGTGTGCATGTGTGTGTTTGTACATGTGTGGGGATGCACACATGCAAAGCACAGAGAAAGATATTGGTGCCTATCACCCTCTGCCTTATTCTCTTCAGACAGGCTCTCCCACTGAAGTGTCCCTTTTCAGCTGGACTAGAGAGCCAATGAGTTCCTGGGATTGGCCTATCTCCACCCCTTAACACTAAAGATATAATGAATGGCCATGATCAGCTTTTTTTCTATGGGTCCTGGGGGCTCAAACTAAAGTCCTCCTGCATGTACCACGGGTGTTCTTACCCACCGATCCATCTCCCAAGCTCCCGACTAGGTTTATACATCAGTCTCCATTTGAATACTTAAAAGATATAACTATTTCTAGCCACTGAGAGAGACAGGGATGAGAAAAATTACATAAATGCCAAAGTACTTAGAACACTCCCTTTTTAGACTCCACCTCTAAAGACCTGTACCTATCACAGAGAGATTAAGAACAGGCAATTCCTCAACATTCTTATCATGAGCACATGCTCTGACATCAGTAAGCATTACCTCACACTGCAAACAATGTGCTAGGTGGGTTGCTACATACTTAGCATAGCCAAGATGTCATTGTCTTCCATCCAAATGATTTATTCTGGCAAAACCCCAGCTGTTTGTCACTTTCAGGGAGTGTGAGAGTCTCCTGGTTGGGTGGAGGGTGTACTGTGTAAGCCTCAAGACCAGAAAGTGGTAGGCACTGATCCAAGATTTTAAGAGAGAAGTAGTTTCAAATTTCAGCTGAAGCCCTTCCTGGATCTGTGACAGAGAGAATCGCCATGATAGGGGAGCAGGAATCCAGGAAAGTAGCCCTAGGGGACAATCCCCCAATTGTGTCTAGGGTAGCAGAGATGAAATATAGATTTTAAAAGATGTTAATTCAGGAATACCAGAGTTATGTGCTAGCTTCAGGGAGGTTTAGAAGTACCCAGTCATTGAGCTAGTCAAGACAATATCAAAATTAGCTGGTGTACTTGCATGCGTGCGTGCATGCATGCATGCATGCATGAGTGTGTTTGTACATGCATGCATTTGTGTGCTTTTCATTCACAAATCCAGAGAGCTTTTGGGCGGATGCAGCATTTGGGAGACCCACTGGGAGCCAAAGCAGTTGAACTAATTCGCCACTACAACAAATGAACCAGTCTCCTCCGACCCCTCACAAGGGTTAAAACACAGATTATTTAATTGATGCTGCCTCTCTCTTTCCTACCTTCCAACAATCATACAGTAAGATTCTCCCCAGTTACTGGGGTGAGCCTCTAACTGTGATAGCCATGTCATGCCCAAAAGACAGCATCACTCAACTATGAATTGAGACAATGATAGCCCTGAAGGTACTGCCTGGAGCAGATGGGGCATGATCGGAATAGTGGGCCAGGGAAAGGCTGCTAGAATAGAGAAAGGGTGTGGCCTTTTGGAGGGTGTGGCCACTGGCAGATTTCCCATGCTTCATTGTGGGGCCACACACCCACATATAGATGGGCAGTACTAATGGATTTAGTGGGTTACCAAGAAGGAGGAGAAGGAAGAAGAGGAAGAAGAAAGCAGCATGGAGGCAGATGTATTATGGAGGATAAGGGCTGGGGAGACTTGGAAGAGGAAAATGAGAGTGGATATGATTGTATGTCATTGTATAAATGTATGAAATTCTCAAGAATAAAAAAATATTGGTTTAAATGACTGTGGTGTCTGTCCCACTGGCACATTCATTATGAAAGTGCAAGGGTAATGTGCGTGTATGTAAAGACCTACACAAGGACATCTGAGCTGGCTGTGGACATCATCCCATGAAGTGGAAGACTAGGAACAAAGTAAACAATGCTCTTCGTTATTGCCAAGCTTGGAAATCAAAGCAAATTTATAGAACAGGGACTGTAGGTAAAGCAACAGTAGTTTGCATGCATCTGAGCCCCCTAACCATGCCTCAAGGCTGTCATCTTGACTTTAAAGCACAAGCTCATGATAAAAATATTGGCTGATTCCTTCCATTTTCCTGTGTGCGTGTGCTGTGCATGTGTGTGCATGTCCATGGTATACATGTGTGCATACATGTGCTGTGTAGGTCCACGTGTACATGTGTGCATATCCATGTGGAAGCTCAAGGTTGATGCTGCGAATTATTCACCCTCTACCTTATTCATTGAGGCAGAGTCTCTTAATCAACCAAGAGCTCGTGGATATGGCAAGTCTTGTTAGCCAGCTTCTAGGCTTGATGATCACAGGCAGGCCACCACACCCAATAGACATTTCTTGTAGGTAGGAAAACTGAAGTACAAGGACCACAAAGGCCATATGCAGAGTCATAAATCTAAGCTACAAAGATAGGACTCTAACCCAGACTGCCAGGGTCTAGCATCCACAGTACCCATTAAGAAGGGCAGCAGTCCCACGTGCCCACAGAGCTTCTCAGCCTTGGCCACCAATATGCCTGTGTGGCCACCTCACCTTAGACAACAGCAGGACACTCAGGGGTCCTCCGTAGGGCACCTACACTATTCTTACCCTTGGAGGAGTGGGTGGCTGCGTGGGAAACTGCAATTACTCACTGAGTGGCATGGTGTCTTCTCATTGTTCATCACACAATTAGAACAAGAGGACCAGCTTTGAGCACAAGTCTTTGAACACTATGAGGGGGTCCCAGTGCGGCTGTCCTGAACACACACATAAGGCACAGCACAGAGGCTAGAGTACAGGGGAGATGGTGCTCAGCCTCCCCTGCCTCCTCCTGTCCTTTGAATTAGCATGCTGGAATCACTGAAGCAAAAGCCCAGCTAATCTCCCCGGCTGGCTTGACTGTCATTATCATGCCGCGCGCACACATGCATATTCAGCCAGATTTAAGGGAAGAAGTAAGCTTCCCTCGTGGCACTGCTGATAAACAACCCCCCCACAAATCCCTTTCCCCCCTCTGCTCAGCCCAAGAACATTTAGAGACCTTGTCATACTTAAAAGTGATTTGCCCATAAGTCTTTTATATGTTAATAACCTTGTACACTGAATATTTCATACTGGAGATGATGATTTGATTGGTCTCCCCATGATTTGCAGCACAATAGAAATGGCTGCGGCTGTCCCCAGTGCCTCTGGACACCAATCTTCATGTCTAAGCTTACCTGGCCAGCTATGTTTTCCAGTACACTTCTTTCCAAACAAAACAATTTAATTTCTGGTTGGGAGAGAGGTTGGGAATGGGCAGTGCTGGAATAGGGTGAAGAGGTGAGTAGGGGAGAGCAGTACAGGGGAGAGGAGGGAGAGGAAAAGATTTTTGTGTAACCCAGAGGCACGGTTGCCCACTTTTCTCTAGCTAATGCAAGGCTGACTTACATGGTCTTTCCTCTGCTTACAAGTTGGCTAGTCATGTCTGGGTGTGTCTCCACCGAGGGAACACACTGACATGGGATTAGCAGAGAAGAACTAAGAGAGAACCGGCACCCTGGGTGGGCATCCATTCAGATCAGTGATTCCTAATGCTTTGGCCCTTCAATACAGTTTTTCATGTAGTAATGACCAGCCAAGCATAGAATTATTTTCGTTACTACTTCATACTTGTAATTTTGCTACTGTTATGTATTGCAATGTAAATGATCCAATATGCAGGATATCTGATATGTAACCCCTGTGAAAGGGTCATTTGACACCCAAAGGGGTCTTGGGGAACCGCTGATTTAGATGCTCCTGATTGAGGATCTCAATTCAGGGTTGAGGTCTGAGGGCTTAGCTGTCTCAGAGATTCAGGTAGACACCTGGCCAGGCAGCAGGTCCTGGCTGAGAGGGCAGGACTTCAGTGGCCCCGCAAGGTCTGCTGATGTGAATGCTATGCTGATGGATCACAAGATACCATGAGACTCTCAGATTCTCATCCTGGACATATAGTAGGGATATTGATATGTAATCCTCAACCCAAACAAGCACACACACATACACACACACACCATTATGTCAAAATGTACCTCCTATGTTGTCAGCCTTTGACAGCTAAATTCACTAATGAAGGTCTGATGCCCTCTTCTGGCCTCCTTGTGTACCAAAACTCACATGTACATACACAGATACATACATGCACATCATTTTAAAATGAATTTTTTTAAAAAGTGTTTAAGCCAGCGAAGTGCATGTACTACTGAAGAGACAAGTGTTGGTCTCATCAAGTTCAATGCAAACCAGTGCACCTGATGTAATGATATGAACCCTAACTAGAGGCCTGCGCTCAGAAAGTACAATGCGAAATCAGAGCCAATTGCATTCTCCTTGGGGTGGTACTCCAGCCTAAGATGCACTCCAGTATCACCTCAGAGACCCTGAATATATCACCACGGAGGCTCCAGCCCAGAGTTCACGGTTAAGGATGGAGCTCCTGCATTGGAAAATTTTCCTATGAAGTTCCTCCAGCAATTTTTATGCACATCTTGGCTTAGGTTTGCAATTTTTAAAGTCCAAGTTATTCTAGACGGAAGAGAAGCTAGTTTATTTTCAAGTCCTTTTGTGTCCCAGGCATTGTACTCCAGTTCAAATACAGAATATTATTAACTTCAAAAATGAAAGTTGTGGGAGTGGGTGGGTAGGGGAGTGGGGGGGGGGAAGGTATGGGGGACTTTTGGGATAGCATTAGAAATATAAATGAGGAAAATACCTAATAAAAAATATTTTAAAAAATGAAAGTTGTGTTAGCCTTTGGGTTCAAGTCTATAATGCCAAGTGCTTTCCCATTCTCTGTAATGGCTGCTTATTAAATACTGATTGTTGTTGTTGTTGTTGTTGTCGTCATCAATAGGGATAAGTTTTAAATCAACATAGCATCAAATTCTCAAGAGGCTCAAGGACTCAACTGTTTATCTCTGGTTCTACTAAACAGCCTAAGAATGGAGGCAAGCAACTCTTGTCCAAATATCCATCAAATGCTGTCTCTCTGCAGCCCATGGGGCCACTAAGCATGGGGAAGAACTTATGAGAAACTGAACAGAGAGGCTAAAAGTGACAAGACTGGGACTGAGTTGCACTGCAAATCATGGGTTCTCAATCTGTGGGTCATGACCCCTTTAGAGGTAGGAGACCCTTTTCACAGGAGAAAATCCTGCATATCAGATATTTACATTATACTTCATAACAGGAGCAAGATTACAGTTATGAAGTAGCAATGGGAATAATGTTATGGTTGGACGTCAGCGCAGCATGAGGAACTGTGACAAAGGATCGCAGCATTAGGAAGAATGAGAACCACGGCTGTAGTAGTTCCGGAGCAGAGGAAGAAATGGCTGCATAAACCTTAGTCTCACTTTTTCTTAATGTCAAGCTGAAAATGTGTGGCTTTAAGGAGACACATGAGATTTCTTAAGACAATGGCAGAATCTTAAGAGAAGGATCTAGAAAATTAAGCAGAAGAGATGAAAGGCAGAGAGAATGACCCTTTTTATATTTGCAGAAGGGGACTTAGTATCAGTCTCTCTTGTGGGCTGAGGGTTTGGGGCATGGAAAGACTAGTTCTTTTAATACACTGGAGTCTTCAGTTGCCAACACAGGGAGGCACTGGAGGCCACCATATTGGTATTTTTATCATACCCTGCGTCTCCATGGAGCCATGGGCCACCACTCAGGCAAACAGTGTCCATCCAGGCAGGGACTGAGTGCCCTTTCAGATGCCTACCAGGCTCACCTTTCCCCTGATAGTCTCTGGATGCAGTATTAGCCTTCCCCAAACATTCTTCTTATTGATAAACAGATGTGCCTCTGATCTTAAACATCATTATCATGCCATAGAATTCTGTCTCTGCTCCATGCCACACTGATTTTACACTTAATCTTCCATATTGCTTCTTTATCTGGGTTTATGGTATGGCACCAAAGCAGACACTTTCTCTACAGTTCTCAAGGCACAAATAGCATCTCTCTAGGTCAATGGCAAAACCACCAGCTGTATGTCCAATAATTACCAGTCTCATGAAGTCATGAAGCACTACCTATCAGCACAAAGAGCTACTTCTTGAAGCAGCCCTAAGGTGGGTGTTGTTTATCAAGAGGAACAGAGATAGTAACAGAATCAAGGATTCCCAAGGTTTCCAGTACATGGTCTCTGATGCCAAGACACGGTCTTAGTCCATTTGGGGGTGCTGTAACAAACTGCCACAACAACTTAAGTAACAACTGAAGTTTGGTTCTTAGTTCTGAAGAGTAAAAGCTCAAAGTAGAGGGGAGGGGAGCCATGCAGTCAGTTTCTGGTGAGATCCCTCTTCTAGGCTTATTACAGCCTCTTGCTGTAGCATCACATGGCTCCAAAGTCCGAACATTCTCCTTTCCTAAGGGCACAGACTTCATTGATGAGGGCTCCACCCTCAGGTCCTAACCACTTCTCAAAAGCATCACAGGTTAACACCTGAATGGAGAGCTGTTCAATCAATGAACATTCAGTACATAGTAGGTGATATTACAAGGACTTCTGTCATGCATTATGGCCATGAGTGGGAACTCTAATCAGATCACATGACATTAAGCCAGCCACTTAGAATCTCCCAGCCTTAGTCTTCCCATCAACAGGTGGTTCTGAGAGCTCACCTCTTCAGATCTGTGTTTGATGCTGGGCTCTTGGTGCTGGTCTCCTAGCCATGTACTCTAGAGATCTTGCATGCATTTTGTATTACTTCTTTTAGTTCAAGTGGCCTTGATTGAGAAAGCTGTCAGACTCTGCATGGCTATGAATGCACCTATTCTTGAGTGTGCATGTGTATATACAAGCATGTGTGCTGCACATGCATGTGAAGGCCTGGGGTCCACATTTGGTATCTTTTTACATTTTGGGGTTTTTGTTCTTTGAGACAGGGTCTCTCTCTGTGCATCCATGGCTATCCTAAAATTCACTATGTAGAGCAGGCTGCCATAGAAATCTGCCTACTTCCACCTCTAAAATACTGGGATTAAAAGCATTTGACACCATTCCTGGCTTCTTTACTTTTTGAAAATAGTTCTCTTTTGGAATCTGGAACTCACTGACTCAGTTGCACTGGCTGGCTAGCCAGTGAGCTCTAGCAACCCTCTGTCAAGTTCCCTAGTGGGGTGATTCTAGGTGCATCCACCACATCCAGCTTTTCTCATGTCCTGGGCCTGGATCTGGACCATCTCAGGTCTTCATGCTTGTGAAACATGCACATTATTGACTGAGCTATCTCTCCAGGGCCCAGATTCTGCATTTCTGATTCTCTATCCTTCAGAAGCCCATTTCCCACCCCTGTCTTTCCTCCAAGCCAATACTTTCCATCTCTCCCCTCTCCCAAGATTTCTGAGCACCACACAAGGGTCAGGGAGAAACACAGAAACACTAGGAATATCTTAAACCAAGGGAACAGCAACAGCACCAAGATTGAGATTCTTCTTGCAGCAACTGAAGCTGTGAAGTTGGAAGCAGACTATAAGATAAGCTGTAATACCCTTGGCCTGTTTGGCCCTTTAGGGAGACCCACTACCAGGTCCAGGAAAGCAGAACTGATGCCACCAGTCTAGCCTCTTCTTGATTCGTCTTGACCAAGAAGGCTACAGGTCTCCCCTTCACCACAGTGTGACATGATTCTAACAGTCAGTAACAGCTCCCAGTTCCTTCGTGATCACACCTCTGGCTCAAAGGCAAAGGCCCCACCAAAACCAGACATCTGTGAGCTAAAGCAGGATCTCCAGAGGCACTCATGGGTGTTAGACACCCATCATGACAGCAGGGTATACCCAACCCCACCTCAATTCTGCCAGTGCCCTCTTTTAAACAAAAATAAAGAAGCTCTTGGGCTCAGAGCTATGGGAATGGCTTGACTATTCTGTTGCTGTGGACAGCTTCTCTGTGTTCAGCGAACTCAGCTGCTTCATTTACTCTGTAATCATGGCACATCAGAAGTCTTAGAACCCTGTATCAAAGTCCCACACCGCATGCCTCCTTAGATTCTAAGGCAGGAGGGAGGGTGCACTTTTTGTATGTGTTTTGGTATGTTCTCCTGTTGACCTTCCTATCCATGTGTTGCAGGTGGATCAAATGAGCTGCAAGCTCATGTTTTCAACATGGAGAGCCTGAGGCCAGTGGAGATGGATAGACCTGTGGCAGCAGGCACAGAGCCAGAATTCACACATGGCTCTGTCAGCTCCAGAGCCTGTGATCTCCCTTCAGATTCTTATTGAAAAGCCTTGGACGCCAGGTTCCAGCTCTCTGCTTCCCAGACGCAGGCCCCAGTAAGCAAAGGCAAGCTATCTGGGCTCCAGATGCATTCTAGACACAGCCCAGTCTCCCCCAATCTGCTCTCCTCTGACTCCATGCTTCCTCTTCACTGACTTCTTTATGAGAAGGGATTCCCAGTGTCACCATCTTGTTGGTGCTCTGTAAAGGGGGCCAAATTTTGTCCAAAATTGTTTTGTAAAAACAGCTTCTCTTGTTTTCTGATCTTCAAACAACCAGCTGAAAGCTGCATAAAACCTGCCCTACTTAGGGCTTCTGAGAGAAGGGCTAAGGTTTGTATGTGGTAAATCAAATTCAGAGTTACTCGGGGACTCATCACCCGAGTACATAATGAAGATGATCCATCAGTACCATGGCCATCGCTGCCCAGGGAGATGGCATGTCAGGCGTGGGGAGGAGCTGGGGGGAGACCAGGAATTAAATGAGGAAGCAGATGATATTTAATTATATAAATATTCGCAGCAATGCTCTAAGGAATGTAGTTATTGGCTTGCTGGGCAGCCCCTCATTGAACCAGGCAGCAAAGATTTATACCACAAGTTTATGTTTTCATTAGAATTCACCCTGCCTGGGCTTAAAGAGTGAGTTTCTGGGAGCTGGGTGACACTGTATGTTCATAAGCAACTCTGTAATCCATATCTTTAAAAGGAGAAGGCGGGTGGTAGTCTCTTTTTTATCTGATATTTACATTTTATTAGTGTTATTATTATTTGGCATAATTATGTACAGAGAATTAGCAATGTTAATTGATGCAGCAAATACAGTCCTAATTATTTCCATTTACTCCAGAACCTAAGTGAATTTATAAATTTATTTATTTGGAATTCAAGTGACTTTTTAGGGTCACCTTTTTTTTTAATCCAACTTATTTGCCTGTCTCATCCTAATTAGCCTATCCTTGAACAGAAAAGGAGACCACTACCTAGGATTCAAGCTAAATAGGACCCCTCCACCCACCCATGAAATGGAAAGATGAGGTCATTTTAAGGTGAGCTAATGGCTCTGTTGAGCTATGCTTTTAATCACTTGTTGGCTTTTTTTCTTACAATATTTTTAGCCCACTTCCCTTGTAACAGAGCTGTAGCCCAGGGAGAATTTCAAATAAACTTCTTTTGCACATCCAATTGACAAAATGTGAGCAACAAGAAGAAAAGCATTTGATTCCAGCACCCTGCTAAGAATAAGACTGCCGAATTTTCTAAGGGCTTTAAAAAGACTTGGAGTTATAAAGAAAAAAAAAAAAAAGAGAGAAACTTCATGAACATTTTCTCTCAAAGTTTAACAGGGAAAGTCCATTGGGAACTAATAGCCCAAAAGAAAGGATGCCCACTCTCATCTCTTCCACTGCATATATCACTAAAACTTCCAGTCAGGACAACTCAGCAAAAGAAAGAAAGAACACTCAAATACATGTCAAATTGCCCCTGCTTGCAGATGACACCATCTACATCATTATATGTTATGGATACTTGGAACATTCTACAAAATACATCAAAATGAACTCAGCAATGCTTTAAGATAAAATTAATGTACAAACATCAGTATGAAAGCAAAACAGTCTGAGAAAAATCAAGTAATTCCATTTATAATATGTACAAAATACTAAAAAAAAATTTGAAAAAGGAAGTTGACAACCTCACTCATTAAAACTATAAAACATTAGTGAAAGAAATTAATCAATGAATAAGCTATAAATCAATTTAAAGTTATACCATATTCATGGATTAACTAAATTAATATTATGAAAATACCAATAATCAACATTCTTAAAATATCAGACCTATATATTCAATGCAATTCACACCAAACACTAATTAACATTCTCCACAGAGAGAAAAATAACCTCATAATTCATCTGAAGCCACAAAAGACCAAAGCAATCTTAAACCAACAGAACAAAGCTGGAGGCATTGCATCAACTTCCCTCAGACATACTGCAGCTATAATGGTACTAAAATACAACAGACAACACAGAGAAAGGCCCATTCACCAATACTCAACTGATTTTGTTGTTGTGATTTGTTTTATTTTGTTTTGTTTTTATAGAAGCAATAAGAATTTGTATTAAAAAAAAGAAATTCTCTTCAATAACTGATCCAAGAAAAGTCAGATATTCCAAGCTAGAGAGATTCAACCCTGTCTTTTACTCACCACATGAGAAAGGCCAATTTGAAGTGAATTGATGACTTACATGCAAGCCATGAAACTGTGAGAGACAGAGAAATGTAGGCACTATCTTTTTGGTCTACATTATTGGGTTCTTATATCTACCACCATATCCCTTCCAATGTCCCCAACACTAGGTAGGAGAGAAAGAAGGCTAGAGAGGAAAGGGGGACCATCACTATCCTTAGACTGCTGATTAGAGGCATCAAGTTCCTTGGGAAAGTCAATCTTTATCATCAGTCTATCTCCAGCTTTTTTATTCTCACTCTTTGCTCACACCCACGTGACAAACTGCAGCAGCAGCAGCAGCAGCAGGGGGAGCAGTAGCCTCTGCCTCTCTCTAGGCTCTGGCATTTTTAAACCCTCTCAAGAGTCCCCAGAATTCCAAACTTAAACTATCTTCGGCTGGCAGAATCACTCCCCTGCCAGAGCATGAGACAAACCATACTCAGCTACTGTGAACAATCTGAAGCAGCCCCATGATCCCAGCTGGGACTAAAACAAGACTGTATTCACATAACACAACTGGGGTTTTTAAGAAGCCAAAATTCCCACTACAGGGGGATGGGGGAGCTTCATAATGTTGAACTGGGCAAAGATTTACTTTCCTTTTAGCAAAGAACCCAAAGCCACAGACAACAAGAGCAAAAGAAGAGAAGTGGCTTAAAGGCTTTAGCACAACAAAGAAAGGAAGGGAAATAATCCCCTGAACAAGGAACCCACGGGGGAGAGAAACACTGGAAAGCACATATATATGAGGGTTAATATCTTCAACAATAAGCATGTGTTTAATAATGATGGACAAGTCACCATGTATTAATTACTGTTGCATTGCTGTGGCTAAACAACTTAAGTAAGGAAATACTCATTTTTGACTCAGTTTCAGAAGGTTTCCAACCATCATGGCAAGCAGGGATGGCAAAGTAGGGCAGCTCAATTCACAGTCACAAGAACTAGAGACTAGTCATACCTCAGTGGACAAAAAAACAAAAACAAACCAAACAAACAAAAAACAGCAATGGCAGGAACCAGGCTGAGCCCAGCCTTCAATGCCCCTGCCCACTGCCCACAGCCAGGCTCTACCTCCTAATTAAGGTCCCACAGCTTCCCAGAACAGCACTGAGAGCATGGGAGGACTTAGATTCAAACCATAACAAAGCTAAGTATACATTTCTCAAGAGAAAACATACAAAATGGCTAATAGGTACATTTTAAGATACTCAACATCACTGGTTACCAAGGAAATACAAAGCAAATCAGTTATCACCATACTCTCATTCCAGTGACTACTGACAGAAAAACAGAAGAAGGGCTATCGATGTGGTAGACCAACTATCTAGGCTCTGGTTCAGCCCCCAGCATGATATCCCTCCCTCAAAGACAAGTGCTGCAAAGAAGTGGAGAAAAGGGAACCCTTATGAACTACTGATGGGGATATCAGTACAGTCCTTATGGGAAAAGATACCATACGAAGGTTCCTTAAAAATTAAAAACAGAACTTGACCACACAATCTAGTAATCCTATATGTGGGCCCATACTCAATGGAAATCCAGTCAGTATGCTGAAGTGAAATTGTTACTTCTATGTGTACTGTATCACTGCCAACAACTACAAGTTGGTTCCAACCTGAGTGTCCATCTGACAATAAATAAACTTCCTTTTACCATGATATGCATGTTGCATGAAATACTGCTCAGCATAAACATTCTAGGCACAGAGAACAAGACCAGAAATGGACACGCAGGATTACATTTAGCTTACAAGTTTCTGCCTGTCACTTATTATGACATCTGTCCAATGCCATGTCACAGCAACATGGATGGATGGACCCAGAAAACATTAATGTTGTTGAAAAATAGTCCAGGCACACAAAGAAAGAGTGCACAAGCTCCCTCTGAGTGGGACAGAAGAAATTCAGTCTCACAGAGGCTTTTAAGCTCCAGATACAGTGTCTCAAAAAACAAGGTGGATGACATCTGAGGAATACACACACACACACACACACAACACACACATCAAACACACACATACACACACACCATCACATACCACACACAAACATTCTCACACACCACACATATACACATCACACTCCATACACTTCACATAGCCCAAACACAACAAACACACATACACACACAAATCTAGGGACTGATTATAGCAGGTAAAAGACTTGCTACCAAGTCGGATGAGCTGAGCTTAACCCCAAAAGTCTACACAGTGGAAGGAGAGAACCAACTCTTTCAAGCTGTCCTCTGACCTCCATATGTGTACCCACATACAAACATGCATAATAAGTAAATAGATAATGAATAAATTCATCTACAAAAATAGCATTCCTAAATTCAGTGCTGAGCTCACACATGCTGTAAGAAGCACACTGCCTTGGTTAGGCAGTTGGCAGGATTCTATTGGCTTGTGGATCATTGCTGTCTCCGTATTTATATGAAAAAAACAGCAACGTAACAAGAATTGTTCTGAAACAAGATACTACCAACTGAGTCCTGCCTCCCAACAGGTGACCCCTTTCCTCAGCACAGTGTATCATCTATGTCACCAAAAGTTCCACATGGCACTTTGACAGTGATGCTATCTGGGAATGGATGTCAAACATTGAAGGAATTGAAAAAAGAAGAAGAAGAAGGAGGAGGGGGAGGGGGAGGGGAGAGGGAGAGGGAGAGGGAGAGGGAGAGGGAGAGGGAGAGGGAGAGGGAGAGGGAGAGGGAGAGGGAGAAGGAGAAGGAGAAGAAGAAGAAGGAGAAGAAGAAGAAGAAGACAACGACGACGACGACGACGACGACGGGCTCTCATATAGTTTAGACAGGCCTCAAAATCACTATGTATCCAAGAATGATTGTGATGGTTTATATATGCTTGGCCCAGGGAGTGGCTCTGTTAGGAGGTGCAGCCTTGTTGGAGTGAGTAAGTATGTCACTGTGGGTGTGGGCTTTAAGACATTCATCCTAACTCCCTGGAAGCCAGTCTTCTCTTGTTTGCCTTTGGAACAAGATGTAGAACTCTCAGTTCTGCCTGCACCATGCCTGCCTGGATGCTGCCATGTTCCCACCTTGATGATTAATGGACTGAATCTCTGAACCTGTAAGCCAGCCCCAATTAAATGTTGTCCTTATAGGAATTGCCTTGGTCATGGTGTGTGTTCACAGCAATAAAATCATAAGACAATGACCCAAATTTTTTAACCTCCTGCCTTTACCTCCTGAGTAGCAGGTCTATAAGTATGTACCACCATGCTCAGTTTATCTGGTGCTGGGCACCAAAACCAGGACTTTCTAAAGGCTAGGCTGCAGACCTAGCCCAAAAGTATGTTTCCCTAATATATTCCATACCGAGCAAAGAATAGTGCTCTGTTGAAAGGAGACAGAGTATCAAAAGGCTCCAGGTAAGAGCAAGGCTTCCTCCACCAGCCCAGGACCTAGGGTTCTGAGGATGCTTATCAGCTACCAGGGTGCTAACCAGCTAGAAAGGGCTCATGCTGTGCTACTTAGTGCAAGGCCAGGCTTCCTCTTTTCTGATAGGGAATTCAACCTACCTATGAAGTGCTGGTATGTACCGCCTCTGCCTGCAGGGATGGGTTCAACCCTCACATTTGTATACCCATCAGGCATTCTTTGACCTCTAGGTCCTTTGTACACTGACTGCTCTGATCATGTCCAGGCCACTTCTCTGAACCTCAGTGCTAATACATCTTCCATTTCCACATTGCCCACCTTGTGGCTGCTGCTCCACCCATACACAGCCCTCACTAATACTACCTGTCTCCTTCCCTTGGCTCAGGCTGCCAACCATAGAGGCCTCCCTCCTTCACTGCTTTATGGAGTCCCATGATCCACATCCAATATTCAGGAAGACTTTTGGATTGTCCCTCAAAACAAACCAAGAATCTCATCAATACCCTGAGTCATGGCCAAGTCAATTTGTCCCTAGCATCATTCAACTGATCTCCCAGCTGGTTTTTCTGACTCCATTCTAGTCTAAGCTCAATGCATTAGTCAATAGGGCAGTTTTATCCAGTAGGCCATATTATGTCACTCCTCTGCTCAAACCTTACAGTAAAGTCCTATCTCATAACTGGATCCAAAATCTGTACTATAACCTACACAGGACCATATGAAATCTGCCAGCTACTTCTCCCCCACCTAATTCCCCAAATCCCCTCTCTGAACTCAGCCCTATGGCTCTATCCTTAGAATCTAACATGATACCTTCATGTTCATAGGTTGACACTCCACAGTCTCATTCAGGTGAACTTAAAGTCCATAAAGACAGAATATTTTACCTTTGGTCTCCTATTGTGTATCTCAGTGCCTACACCACTACCTGGAACTCAATGTAGGTGTCAATGGACAGTTCTTGGTGAATTAGTGATTTTGATAGATGCTGTATTCTTTACATCCATCCCTATGTCTCGCTCACATGTACATACACACATGCACACACACATTGTCTAGGTGTCACATCACTCCTGGGTGGCACCTTGGTCAGCAGCTGAGTGAGGCAATATGCCTCCTACCCTATCACTTTCCAGTTCCATAATGAGTGGAGCCATGGTTGACCATCAGACTAAGGCTGTATCCAACCTCTCCACTTCCTGCTCAGGAACCACAGGAGAATATCCTGCCCTCATCACTGTTGGTCTTGGACTCAATAGTCCTAGTCTTAATCTGGAGTCAATGAGTGCATGCTAGTCACAGTGTGGTGATTGTATACCTAGAGTACTTCTGCACTGTAACCTGACATGCCTCTGCAAGGGTACTTCCCACCTCCTGGTCCCCTCGCCTCTCTTCACCCATTGCAATGGGTTTTTAATTCTCATTGTTATGACTATTTGTTCTGATAGTCTGTTCTTCTCATATCTGGCCAGTGAGATATTTCTAGAGTGGCCCAATAGGTGCAACTTCACTGTTCTTTCCTCTCTTCTGTGCTTTTACACAGCAAAACATTTCAGATACACTGTCTTAGTTAGGGTTTTACTGCTGTGAAGAGACACCATGACCAAAGCAACTCTTATAAAGAACATTTAATTGGGGCTGGCCTACAGTTTCCTCTGAAAGGAAACTTCCTTCTTTCAGTCCATTATCACTAAAGTGCAAGCATGGCTGAGTCCAGTCAGGCATGGTGCAGGAGAAACTGAGAGTTCTACATCATCTGATTCATCTGCTGGCTGCTAGGAGAAGACTGGATCCCACAAGGTTAAGAGAAGGATCTCATTGCCCACACCCCTGCCCCCACAGTGACATACTTCCTCCAACAAGGCCACACCTACTCCAACAAGGTCACACGTCCTAATAGTGCCACTCCCTGGGCTAAGCATATTCAAACCACCACACCCACCATCTTGCCAATATTTTTACAGTGGAAAATGTGATCAAGAACAAGATATGGGCACTGGAGATAATCAGAACTACAAAGAGGACTTCTAGACTCTTTTCACTGACATGGCCAGGAAGAGAGAGAGAGAGAGAGAGAGAGAGAGAGAGAGAGAGAGAGAGAGAGAGAGAGAGACTGCCTCTTTCTTGTGTATGCCAAAATGCCTGTGTAGAAGGAAGTCAGAGGACAGCTTCGGGTGTGGGTCTTCACCTTCCTCCTTGTCTGAGGACAGGTGCTCTCTTGTTGCTCACTACTGCATATACCAGCTGACCCTAAAGATTCTAGGGAATTGCCTGTCTTTACCTTGCATCTCGTCGTAGAAGCACCGGCACTGCAGATACACATGACCTTGTGCACCTTTATGTAAGTTCTTAGCATTCAAACTCAGTGCTCACACTTGCCCAGCATGTGCTTAGCCCACTGAACCGTCACCCCAGCCCTGTGCATGTTGACACCAATACTGTTCATCCAAATCCAGCATTTATGAGCCCTACCCTCAGATACACACCCCTATGTGAAAATCCTGGTACACACAAAATGGTTTGAGAATTTGTCAGCATCTCCACTAACAATAACGCTGCTGTTTAAAATGTCAATGTTTCTCTGCACAGCCCCTTGCCATTATACTATCTGCAATGTGGCTCTTTTTTTTTTTTTAATATAAGATTCTTTAAACTAGAATACAGAAATTCAAAGAAAGAATAAGATGCAAATTACCTTATTTAACTGTTATACATTACATATGTACTGCTTTAGCACCCCATGTCACATATGTACATACAAATTGTAAAAATCTAACCCCTCAATAAATCTCTTTGGCAAGCTTATTATGAAAGGATTTTTAATTAATTCTGTTAACCTTATTCTCTTAGAATATGAATATAACACCAATCTGTGTGAACTTACAAGAATGGAACCCTATTAACATTCACCTTCACATTCAATTTTCCTGTACCTGTAGTATTTAAATAAGTGATGTGAAGCTTTTGAGTCAACATTAAAGAACATGTAAACTTGGATTCTTATTTCCAGAGAAACAATAGATCACTGTTTCCAAGAGAAAAGTCAAACCTTTTTCTGTACATATATAATTTTCTTTAAATGATCTTCTAATAATTAATGTGTGACCCAGGCTTTAACATCACTCCATAAGCTTCTTTGTTTAAAACACAAGCATATTATCCCCATAAAAATCCAAACACAGCCTTGAAGCTGGCATCCTATGAAACTGATTTGAGGAACCTCTGACAAGGGAACATGGTAATTCACTGGTCACAGCTACTGTGGCCTTAGAATAAACCATACGTGATTTGGTACAAGTTCTTCAGCCATGTTTTCAGGCCCCTGACAATACAGACTTAGTGAGTGGTTTTCACTATTTCTCAACCCTCAAAGTCAGACCTTCCTGGTCACTGCATACTGCAACCAAGTCATGATAGGCTGAGGACCCTGGACCACTGTTTCCTCTTACTCATTACTACCTATGATTAAGGCTGAGCACATATCTGTGGTAGTCTGGATTTAAACTTTTACAAATACCTCATTTTACCAATGGGTATTAATAATGTCACCAAATACTCTATGTCTGAGTTCCTTTCTATATGATGTTAGGTGTCAATAACTGATGCCAGAAGCAGATTCTCTGAAACATTAACTCTAATCAAAGAGCTTGAAAATGAGGACATAAAATTCAAAACCAACCTCATGATCTCTTCACTGCCCAGTTTTGTTATGGTAACATACCCCTCACCATGAGAAGAAGACTTAAAAGATCAACAATGAGTGCCACATGCTTGAACAGAGGACAGCCTCTTTATCTGTGATAACTGGAGTTTGATATTCTTACTTTCCACCAAGAAACAGGAAAGACCACTAGACCTCTACCATACTCACCTGGGCCTCCCCATTGACTTCTACCATGGTCAACTCTGAACAGGGAAGGAGACAAGAAGGTGGGAACAATTTATAGAAAAAAATTGTTATGGCTAGAATGGCTCACACATTGGAACACTTGGTCACAGCTGGTGGCACTGCTCTGGAAAGTTCTCAAACCTTTAGTAGGAAGGGCCTACTTGGTGGACATCAGCCACCAGAGATGGGTCCCACCTAAGCTATCTGTTTCTTGGTCTGCCCAGATGTAGAGAGCTACCTCCTCCTGTTCCTGCCACTGTGAATGATGCTACTCCATGGGCCATGTCTTTGCCACCATGCTAGACTGGAAGCCATGACTCAAACCCTCCTCACTCAAGTGCCTTTTGTCAAGCATTTTGACACTGGATAAGAAAAATCAGTTATAAGTTGTCCCCTGGATCAAAGATGGCACAGAGTTGAGAGGCAGCAGAGACAGGTTGAGAAAAGGAGCAGTGGAAGGGGAACTAGATGGAGCAGTTTGTGGAAGGGAGGCAGGGGAAGCCATTGGGAAGAGAGGGAGGTAGAGATGAGAAGCACTGACTTGGGAAAGCCCAGTTGCCTCTCTCCTTGCCTCTCACCTCCTTCAGCATAGCACCTCCAGTCTAGCCTAGCCAGCTTAGTCTCTAACCTTCTGCCTTCCAACTCTCTGAACAGTATACTTCACTTCTTCACATAACATCAGACTTGCCACTTTACAAGTTTACAGTAAGATGACTTTTAATTGTAAAGTTTTAAAGGATTACATGACTTTTCATTCTGATCCAAAATGTTGGCCCAGCCTCACACTGCCCATGCCCCAGATTTACCTCATTAATATAGTAGTTTGTTCAGTGATGATAAAATCATTCTTGTGCAGCTGTCTCCAGAAGTTTTCATCTGATAAGACTGAGGCTCACTCTCCATTAAACAACACTCTCTAGACCACTGCCAGACTCTGGCAACCATTCTATCTTAGAACTCAACCAATGACTATTTGTCCTTCTGTAACAGACTCTATCTATCTATCTATCTCTCTAGCTACCTATCTATCTATCTATCTACCAACCTACCTACCTACCTATTATCTATCTTTCCATAATATCTTCATGCTTTGCCCATTTTGAAATATCAGAATTCCTTTCCTTTTGCAAGGCTAACAGTGGTGGCTTGAATGGGAACTGTTCCCCCTACAGGCTCGGGCATTTGGACACTTGGTCCTCAATTGGTGGCACTGTTTGGAGGGGTTTAGAAGGTATAGCCTTTCTGGAAGAAGTCACTGGCAGTAGGCTTTGAGAGTTTATAGTTTCACCTGGCTTCCCCATCTATTTCTTGCCTGTGATTGAGGATATGAGTTCTCAGCTTCCTGCTCTAGTCACTATGTCTGCCTGCTGCCATGTCTGCCCACCATGATGGAATCTTATTACCCTTTGGGAACCAGAAACCAAATGAACTCTTCTATCTATAAGTTGCCTTATATGGTGTTTTATCATGGCAACAGGAAAGTTGCTAACACATTTACAAACACCCTACCGAATAGAAACCTCACTCACCTCTTGTTTATCCACTCATCCATCATTAGATACTAGGCTAGCGCCGCCTTTTTTTTGAGATTGTGAATAATAAAGTTGTATGTGGAGGGTGAGGAATTGAACAACCTCTTTCATCAGGCATAGTGTTGTCTCTCCTTGAAATAATTTTTAAACTCATTTCTTTACTAAACAGGTCACCCTGAGAATTTTTTTTAATGATGATAAATATTTGTTGTGCTGATTTCCCAGTCCACTCGGTACCCTGTCGCTGACTTAGCCAATGTCTGCAGGCATCCAGGCTAGTGACTGCTTGGGATTCATTACAGCCTCATGACTCAGACCAGTGACTCATCCTTCTGTCAAGAAAGTGTTAACTGGACAAAAAGTATTTGACTCACACAAGTTCTTGGTCTGAGTCATGAAGACAAACCTCACCAGTGATTTCACACTTGTTATATTTAGACTTTTATGACTCGATTCCATTTTATTTTGCTTTATTCTACTTATATACACCACACACACACACTCATACACACAGATATACACGTACACATGTGTCTCTGTGTTGTTTTACACACACAAAGACACACACATATTTATACACAGAGAGGGTGTTTTCTGTAATTTTCAAGCTGAAGTCAAATTGTCTGAACTTTCAAGATTTTCCTGCTCATTGTATACACACACAAAGCCTATTATCAGTCTAATGAAGTGGGCTGAGCTTCTGAGGAAAGGGGAAGGCTAATTAAAACCAAGGATGGTTTTATATGCCCCCTCAGGTCTGTTTTGAATAAAATCTCATCTCCGAGCAAATTGGCCATCAAGAATTAGTGAAGTAAAGATCAGCTGATGGAGCATCGATAATGGAAGGTTTACAGTCCTATGTCCTTAACATACATACCAAGACACGGCCATCGCATCAGCTCTCATATAGAGAATGAAACACAAGACTGAGACATTCCTTTTTTGGCATAACTATCACTGGGAGTCTATGCCTGGCCTGAATTCTGGCCAAACTGGTGTCCTGACCCAACCTAAGCACATTAGAACATTCTCCATTCCAATGTTTTTCTACTACATCCTTCCAACAAGTTAAGTTCCCTCCAAGCCTTCCTTGACACTCCTTGACAAGATTCCTCCAGTCCCTTCCTCCTTGCTTATGGCTCCCAGCTGAAGCAAAGAGTTTATTAGGATTTATCACCCTGACATATCATTCTCACACTCTGCTCCAAACACACACACACACACACACACACACACACTTCCACATATATACTAGAGAATAGTATGGGCTCCATCAAACTCTAGCACTAGTCATGACAAGGTCATATAAAATATTTCCTGTTTTTTCAACCTGACTTGAACCATCTGGCAGGATATCACATCCTCAGCCACACTGTTCATGCCACACTGCTGCTATCTGCATTGTAAGAAATCAGTCATATTGCCTGCCTGCCTCAGGCCCAAGGGACATCTGGAAGAGGACCAGACAGGGACACAGAAGGACAAGGAAAGATTCTCAGGAGAAGAAAATAAGAACGTTGCATGTTTAAACCTTGTGCACATCTTATGCACGGGCTTCAGAACAAGGGTGAGAACAAAAGCCGGCTCTTTTGATAGAAGTCAAATTACCAAGCCAGACAGAAAAACAAACTCACGGATATCTGTCAATCAAACCAGGCCATAATTGCTATGTGAGCCTGCTTTTATTATTATTATTGTTTGTATCTGGAGAGTTGAGGTCATATATTAACACATTAATTGAAATTTTGGTCATAATTATCATGTATTAAGCTGTTGATTACATGGTTGCATTTTGAATTTTTTAATTGGTTTGTTTCAATTGATAAAAGGTAATTTGTTTGGGGAAGATGCTTCAAGTTATGTATTTAATTATCATTGAATAGATAATTAATATAGAGTAGCAATAGTAAACAATGGCTATGGTAATTATCAGGGAATACACACATTTATACAAATAGGACAAATGAATGCTCTCTCTCAGGTTGCTTTGGTCTTGCTCTGTGCTGTGGTGCTGGCCCACAGACTTCACAGACCTAATTAGTGACATCTCTGTCTCATTCACTTCCTCTGATTTGAAGGAGCTAGAAAGCTCTGAGGACAATGGACATCCTAAGAGCTGCATCATAGCTGCCATCCCCTTTTGCAGACAGCTCAGAGCGTGTTCCTGCATCCTCTGTCTATGCTCAGAATTCCCATAGTACTTGATAGATTTTTTTTTGGTATGTATGCCTGTGTGTGCGCACACATATGTGTGGTGTGCCAAAGATCCCATCAGGTGCCTTTCTACTTCCAACCTTGATTTTGAGACAGGGTCTCTCACTGATCCTAGAACTCACCATATGGGGCAGGTTGGCTAGCAAACTCCCAGAATCCTCCTGTGCCTTCTCATCACATCCAGCCTTAGGGTTGCAGGAGTGTGCCACCACGCGGTTTTTATAGGGGTGTTGAGGATCCATTCTGGGTCCTCATGCTTGCTCAGAAGCCACCTTACCTACTCAGCCATCTTACCAGCCCCTAAACAAAATGTTGTATTAATTTGTTCCTGAGTTCCCAACCTTACAAAGAAATCACAGCCCAGGGAGACTAACAGTTCCCATCAGGGTGTGTACTGGACAGTTTTATGTCAATTTAGAACAAGTTAAAGTCATCAGAGAGGAGGGACCCTCAATAGAGAAAATGCCTCCATAAGATCAGGCTTCAGGCAAGCCTGGAGGGCATCTCTTAGTTAATGATTAAGATGATTAATGGGTGAGGGCCCAGCCCATTGTGGGTGGTACCACCCTTGGGCTGGTGGTCCTGGGTGCTATAATAAAGCAGGTTGAGCAAGCCATGAAGAGCAAGCCAGTAAGCAGCTCCCTTCCATGGCCTCTGTATCAGCCCCTGCCTCCAGGTTCCTGTCCTGTTTGAGTTCCTATCCTGATTTCCTTCTTGATAGACTGCAAGATGAAAGTGTAAGCCAAACATACCCTTTCCTCCCTGACTTGGTTTTTGGTCATGGTGTGTCATCACAGCAATAGAAAGCCTAACTAAGCCTGGGTGCGACCGAATGCAGTAGAAACCATAGTTACTAATAGGCTGAGCATCATCCACTGTAATTCTCGGATAGAGTTGGCAGATCACTCAGTGTTTTATCCTGCACCCATGACTGAGAGAAGCTCCTGGCCTCAAAGAAATAACCACTAGCACTAAGGATTTAATTTTAAACTTCTGTCTTCCAAAATCATAGTTCTGAACCAAACCCTGAGACCCCATTACAGTCTCCCGACCCCAGCATCCAGCAAGGGAGCCAGCAAGAGCCAGCAGGTGGCTCCCAGCAGTCTTCCTGTCCTGAGTGGTGCTGTCATCACACACACACACACACACACACACACACACACACACACACACACACACACACACTGAGAGAACCCAGGACTGCTCTTGAAGTTGCCCTTCATAGCCCTGCTCTCTGACTACATCTCCCCAGGTACCTACCTCATCACTTGGACTCCCTGGGTCAGGAGAGGGTGACCTGCTCTCCTTAAGTGCACAGCATACCCCCTACTGCCCCCACAGATAATCAGGCCTCACTCCATCCACAAGATCAAAAATAAAACAAATGAGGCCACAGAACTAAATTCTCAGCTTGACAAATGGGTAGGGGGAGAAATGGCCAGAATACAAAGTGAGTCACTGAAAGAAAGTCTTGGAGGAAGGAACTTAACGACTGTTTTTTAATTTGTGTGAAAAAGCCCTTGGTCCTGGAGATCAGTAGGATCATCTGAGTGTCTAGAAGGTAAAGGAAATAGCTGGTTTCTTTGGTCTTGTTCTAGAATTCATTTTAAAATATTTTCCCAACATCTATAGAAATGTTAAAAAAAAAACCTTCTTTTTTTACATTTATTTTATGTGCTCATGTGCACCTGTGTATGTGTGTGTATGTGTGTGTGCACATGCACATGAGGCTGTCAGAAGATGACTTAAGGAAGTCAGTTCTCCCCTACCATGTGGGTCCCAGGCCAACCTCAGGTCATTAGGCTTGGCAACAAAGCACCTTTACCCACTAACCTATCTTGTCAGGCCCCCAAAAACCTATCTTATAGTTGTCTTGCAAAATATCTTTGCTAGGAAAAGCCAGTTTAATAAAGGGAACATTGCTAACTTTAAGTGATGTAAACTGCCAAAGGCCATCTCATTTTGGTCTCACAATAGTCCTGTGAGGAGGAACACAGGCTGGACCATCGAATTGTTAAGACTTAAAACTAAGGCTGTTTGCCTGTAACCTGTGATGGGCTGGTGCTGACCACAGCACTGCTGAAGAAGGCAGGGCACCTCTTCCCATACAAACAGGAATGAAACCAGTGTGATACACCCTGAGGCAGTGTGCTCCAAATATCAGTCAGGCCACCCCTGAGAGTTCTCCCAGCTGCCCTACTGTTCGTACATTCCATATATAAATGTGACAGAGCACATAGTATAAGGACAAACTTGTTCTCTGTATTGTGAAAAGGAGTCAGCACATACAAGATATAGTGTATTAACACACACACACACACAGAGTTGGTAGTTTGTTTCTTCTGAGTTAATGTGCTCCCAATCCAGATGCCTCTGGAGCAGTACAAGGTTGCCTCTGTTTCAAGAAGTGCGTAAACCCCAACACATACAGGATGAGGGAAGGGTGCCAGGGATGGCAACGAGAGGCTCAAACACCCCAAGTTTCAGAAACATGGCTGACACCTGAGCAGGTGTCTATAACTGTATTTCATTACGGTTATAAATATATTCAACTGTTATAAAACACCATGACCAAATGCAACTTGGGAAAGGGAGGATTTACTTCAGCTTATGACTCTTGGGCCAAACTCCATCTCTGAGGAAAGCCAGGGCAGGAACCTGGAGGCAGGAACTGAAGCAAAGGCAGTGGAGGAAAACTGCTTACTAGCTTGCTCCTCAAGGCTGCTCAGTCTACTTCCTTATGCCATCCTGAACCACCTGCCCAGGGTGGCACCACCCACTGTGAATGGGGACCCTCCTACCTCAATTATTAATTTAGAAACTACTTGCCTGCAGGCCAGTCTTATGAAGGCATTTTCTCAGTTGAGGTTCCTTCTTCCCATATATGTCAATGTTGTGTCAAGTTGACAAAAACCCACCAGCACACCACCTCCTGTTTAATCTGCTAGCTGGAAATGAGATGCAAGGCAGAGTTTAAATATGTTAATCTGCTTTCCCAGATTGCAGGCTCTCTGAATAAAGAGCAATTTTAAAGACTCAATTCCTGTCTCGGCTCATTGGCATTTTCAAGTAGCAGAAAGCAAGGAGATCGGGTGTTCCTGTTACAAATGTTCAGCATTTATTTCCCAAGAGAAGCCCTGACCACCACCCCAGTGGTTAGGAAGCTGGAGCTCTGTTCACAGAGAAGGTGGGTGGGTACTTAACAGCACGGTGAGAGCCAGAGGGTGAGGAGGGGTGCTGTGTAGCTGGCTGCTGGAGCTGACAGGGCCACTGCACTCTTGAGCTCACTGCAGCTGTGACTGCCAGTCCAAGGCTGAGCACATCAACATTCCAAGGAAGATGAGGGAGGAGCTTATGAGGTCCCAGCCCTAGCTGAAGAACTCCTGGAAGTTAATGGTTGCTGGGGAACTGGGGGGGGGGGGTCTTTTTTCTTCAGTGGTGTAGACACTGCTAAGTTGCCTATTCTCCAGGAAATACCACCACCACCCCATCCATGCTCATGCAAGTAACCCTACTTAGTAGGTCATTTAAAAATTATGTGTGTATGTGTATATATATATATATATATATATATATATATATATATACACATATATACACTTTCCCTTTCCAGCTTGTGAGCTATATGAGCAGCACTCAAAGGAAATAGAGACTCAGTCCTGCCTGTTCCCATCAGCACTCAGCCTGACTAGGCTCAAGTCCAAGGTCAGCCAGGGTAACTAGGTGGCCATCATAACAGCCCATGGCAGAGCCCCTAGGGAAGTCATCATGGAACTGTCAAATTCACAGACACAGGTACCCAAATCAGGACTTCTGGTGACAGGGGAGACATGCTCATTCTCCCAAGCCCACCAAAGCCACAGCTCACCCTTGGAACTTTGCATAACAGCCCCAGCATAACTGGGGACAACTCTTGGGGTCAGGGGTCTATGCATGTTCTGGGTCAGCATGGTAAGTTCTCAGAAGCGACAGGGAGACTGGGTCATATTCATTTCTCTGGCACATGAAGCCCCAGATCCTCCAGGTAGTACAGGCTTGCACACTGGTGAGCCTGGACCAGGAGCAGTGGCGGGCCTCTCTTCCACAGCCTGCCCTGTGCCACTCATTGCTCTGTACCATTTACTATTTGCGGTACCGTGGCAGAAACTGGAGAGTTGTAGCCAAGATGGCCCCATGCCTGTGCCTCCTGGGTTTTGTGCCCTTTTGGTATTTTCTCTTCCTACACCAGGTTTGTACTCTGTGACCAACAGCATCCATCAGAAAGGGAGGTTATGTCGCTCTGACTTAGATCACAGCAACACTAACCCACTCATTCACTCACTCCAGAGTCACTCACTTGGGAAAAAAAAGACATTCTTCCTTTCTTCTGAATAGGGAGGCCAGGTGAGACAGTAGGTGACATCTGAGTCAAGTGAGGGAGTCAGTGAGAAAAGGGGTACCCCCTGGTCATTTTGAACACCCCTGGTCTCTGTTTCCTGCCCCTTTTCTAGTTGGGGTCAAAACCACTCTGGTACCTCTCCACTGAACTATACATGTCCTCTTCTGGGTGGACTGTTGTGCCCATAAGTCTAACAGACGCCAAACTACAGATGCCAGTTCCTTGCACTAACTCCCCATCCCTCCAGGAATGCACCCTGGAAACCTACTGTTCCCTTAGACCTCTGCCAGGCTGTACCAAGCACTGGCTAGCTCTAGTTCTTGCTGGCTCTTCCCTCACATGTTCTAGTTGAGGGACAGTTGGTCTCTCTGCTGGTAACTCAAAATAAGCCCTGCTGGCCTCCCACATCCTGTGAACAAGTTTCTGGGTTATGGTTTTGTTTTGTTGAGGATGGGTCTGCATCCTGCATGCTGAGCCTAGACTAAACTCAAGCCTGCAGTCACCCGACCTCGGCCTTCCTGAGATGACAAGTAAGGCTGGTGGGAAGTTCTCAGAAGGCAATCACCTCCCCACTGCAACTTCAAGCTTCTAGTGGCTTTCCATGAGAAACACAGATCTTCCAGTAAGAATGTCCAGGCAAGAACCACACTGCTTGCCTATGTCTTCTACCACTGTAGCCTCTAGGCTCTAGGTGACAATCCAAGTCTGGCTCAGTCACCTGACAACCTTTCACAAGGCCCCCCTAGACAGTCTGACTTAACAGGACTGCAGTGTGAGTCTTAAAAAGAAAAAAATTAATAGCTTAATTGAGATATAATTTACATTCACAGTACGACCCAGTGGTTTTAGGCTGCTCCCAGGGCTATACAATACATGCACGTCATGTTCCATTTTAGAATGTCTTTATCACCCCCAGAGAAACACCATACTCTCAAGCAACGACTCCATCTCTCACAGGTCCCAGCCCCAGGCAGCCACGAGTCTACTTTCTGTCTCTAAGGACTGCCAGCCGGAGTCGTTTAATTAACAGTTCTCCAGTGATTCCGAGGCATCACCGTGTTGAGCATCTCAGCACCTCCCTCTCATGCTCATTCTGGGTGCTTCTGGGCTGTGCCTGGCCAGGGATGCCTTCAGTCTGCTCCCATGTTTGACAAGCTCCCCACACTCTGGGGTGCACTTGCAATGTGTCCTCCTCCAGTTAACCCCAGACTAGTTCTCCTCTCCCTCAACTTCCCTCACTCCCCAGTTTCCACATTGCTAGAGGCAAACACCCCAATCCCACTGTCCTTCACTCCAGTCAGCTCATGCTCTCACACACACACACACACTCAAATGTATTCTCTTTGAGTCCTTACCACATGCTACTTAACTGCAGGCCTCACTTTCACCTGACATGACCATGGCATGACACCTTATGCACAGTACATGCTTAACGTTCAGTCTTCAAATAAGCAATATCATAGTCTGGCTATGAATTTTCTTTTGAGACAAGATTTCCCATTGACAAACTCTCTAGCCATTACAGATTAATTCTCCACTTTTTCATTAATGGTAATGAGGCAATGCTAATTAATCTTTCAGAATATAACAAACATTAAAACACTACCTACACACACATGCAAACAGAGATGTGTATATATTTGTGGGCGTGGTCTTCTGTTTTGGAGGTAAGGTCTTATGTAGTCCGGGAAGTGATTTGACCTCCAATCCTCCTGTCTCTATCTCCAAATTCTGGGATTACAGGTGTGCAAGTCACATCTGGCTGTGCATGGCCTTTGAACTTCTAACACCATGAGCAGAGAACAGTTATAACACATACAATTATTAGCCAGTCATCTTACGAAACACCATTCCTTCAAACATTTCAGGAAGACCTCATGCAAGGATTTTTTTTTTTAATGAAAGACTTAGAAAGTGAACAGATCCATGTTTGCCTCCTCAGAAATGCTAAAAAGCCAATATCCAAGAAGGTGTGTGCCCTACATTTGGTGTGAACATGAAAGAGAGTGGATGAAGTCCTGACTGAATGAGGACGGACATGTTGAAGACTTCAATGTGTCAGTACCATAGGAATGGCAAAGCTGTTCCCCATATAGACCAGACTCAGAGGAATGGCAAAGATTTCCTCAGGGGTCTGAGTTTGAGGGAGTGACTAGTGTATACAAAAACTAGCGACTGCATCTTCCTCTTCTGGACATTTACAGCCTGAGACTGCTGTGCTGTACACAGTCAAAACTAGACAGAGTGCGATCAGCAAGGGCCACGTGAGAAAGGAAAGGCAGCAGTGCCTATAGAGCACTACCTGTGAGAGTAGAATAAACACTGAAGTTCAAGGCTGCAGTGGTAGTAGGTGCTACTCCACTGGAATGAGTACACCTCACTTGACCCCAACTTTTCCAAGTCTGGGTTCCAGGGTTCCAGGACAGGCAAAAGGGATGCACTTACAGGTAGTTCACACTACAGTTCAAATCCAGGCTATCTCCACTATCTAAAGAGCTGCCTTCAGGTGAGAGGAAGCTCATGGAAACCACACTCAACGCCTCGCCTAACCCAAACCCTTATCCCATTTTTCATCCCTGTGTTTTCCCTAACATGGAGATACTCTTTCCATTAACTATTTTATTTCTGTTGATTGTTCTAAATCCAGAAATGCCAGTCTAGATACAGAACAGGTGCCCCTGCCCCTGGGCTGCTCTCTGCTCACACTGTCTGCCTGCCACTGTCTCTTGAGTTTGACTCCAGCTCTGTCAGTGAAAAATTAGACTTCATTTCAGTATGCTAATAGCAATCTCTCCAAAACAATGTAATCAAGGCCTCATGTGCACCTATAATTTCATCCTTGACATAAGCCTGACAGCTATTTATTGTCTGAAAGGGAAAGCAGGGAGGAGGGGGAAGGAGGAGGGAGAGGGAACTCCAACATGCCCCCCTCCCCCAAAACAAACCCAGCAGCTTTATGTTTGAAGGCAGTCTTTGCAAAGTCCAAAAAAAAAAAAAAAGGGGCAATAATCATGGGGTTTACATATGTCTTGTCTTAAGCAATCAAGACAGAGAGTTAACAGAGAAGCGTGTTCAGATGTGCCAATTCCCAAACTGCCCACCTCTGATGAGCCAGCTGTGAGCGGCAATTGTCACATTATAATTTAGGCAAAGGGGGGAAAAAAGGCATCAGAATACACACTGGATCAACATAATTATTCACAGCAGGATACTGCAGAATTAATTTAGCCAATCAGAATGATACTTGGGGGCTGGGCACATATCAGAGATCAAGGAGAGAGAGCAGGGAGCAGGAAGGGGAGGGGGAGGGGCGCGATGGTTTCTGAACCTCTCTCCTATGCCGATCATCTGATCTGGATGGCTTTCAACATGCGTACATGTGATGATGCTGCCTGTTCCCTTTCTTTTTAAGCTCCTGCCTATGCAACACTCACACCATGCCAGCCGCTGGGGAGGCGCTTTAGAGGCACCAGGCTCTAGGACTCTTAGGTAGGAAGTGCTATTACCTTCCCTCATGCTGAAGCCCAGAGAGACTGCAACACTTGCCAAGGAAGCACAAAGGGAAATGGGTAGAGCCAGGCATGAGACCCAGGCAGGCTAGCTTCACAGGTGACATGATTAACCAACATGGTGAAAGGACTTGATACCTAACAAAGCAATTATTGGCTTGGCATCCTAGCTGGAGACCTGTATATCACCTATCATACTGTGTAGCCACAGCTTGGCCTTCCTGCATTCCTCTAAGCTACTTCTCTCAAAGATAGCAAGGCTGTATCCCTGCTAGATGCAGTTGCTGTACTGTATAGACACCAACTTCCCAGGTCTAGAACTTCATCTAATACAGCAAGAGCAAGTCCCACCAAGAGCATCCCAGGACCAATGATGGGGAAACCTTAACTCCCTTCTCTAGGAACACAGAAAAGCAGCAAACAGAAACTCAGAAAAGTTCATCAGAGAGAGGGAAAGTGGGCTGTTCCAAGAGTTAGGGTTCAAATGTCTGGCATTTGTATTTTTACAAAGGACCCAAGAAGAGATTCTAGGGCACGTGGAAACTTCTCTCCTAGAGTTGCATCTGCAGAGTCAGATTGGCAATTTTAGACTACAGTGGTCCTCTCCCAGGCATGCTGGATTGTGCGGCAGCCATCAGAGGAGCTCTGAGGAGCCCTGGTTCCCTTGTAAATTTGGGCCTCGGCTTGTGTTCACCGTGTCTGGTAACAGGAAATGACAGGGAGTGGACAGGATTTTATGTCTGGCCATAATGTTTGATCTATGCCACTGTCAATGAGAACTGTGATTTAATCCATAAGGCTACAGAGGCTCAGGATGAAAGAGGGAATATGGACAAATCCTGATTAACAATCACTGTAGTGCCAAAGCAGGTTACCATGGCAACAGGCCTGAAATTATACAACAAACTGGGATGGCATACCAGGCAGATTACTCCAGGAAGAGCCCTTTGCTGAAAATGCTTGGCTTTCTTTCGTGCTCTTAAAATTAAGATGCAAGTGCTGTGCTTTCGGCTGGCATTAGCTTGCCTCCCCTTTCTGTCCACATTCCCTCTTCAGTGGGTCCCACATAAAATGGGACACACACACACACAGGCTTAGCACATGCAGTGAGCCATCAAGCTAAGCTCAGCACCCTCTCCCCTGGAAGGAGAAGACAAAAGGAAGTGAAGGGAAGGGAGCCTAGTATCCTTTCAGTAGAAAGGTGCTTAACTCCTTGGGTGCAGGAACTGAGAGAGTCAAGTTTGGCCTTGGGAGGCAGAGATCCCATGAAACAGGTAAAATAAGAAACCAGAAAGGGATTGCGAAGGTACCTTCTCTCTTCCCAACACTGTTACATTTTGCTTGGGATTTTTTTTTTTACGAGTACGATTCTAAAATAATGGTTTTATTCCCCCTGAATTTAATCAAAATAATACCCAAAAGGATATAAATAGGAGTCTGTACACTGGTAAAGAACGTGTTTGAACTGTTATGGCCAGCATTATGAGTGAGTTCACAGATGACTCGTAGAAAAATAAGTCTCATCAAGTAGCCTACAAAAAAACTCCACAGCATTTAAGACCTTACTTGACATCCTGTATCAGTTGCTGAGGAATTGCAGTGGGACCCTAGAAACAAATGGGGGATGCAAGCTGATAATTCTGAGGGGGAAAGTACCTGCTGTGCCAGTATCAGGACCTGAGTACCAACCTATGCCACTTACAGAGAAAGCACACAAAAACATGTGCATCTATAAGCCTGGCTTGGGAGGCAGAGGCAGAGGCAGAGGCAGAGGCAGAGGCAGAGGCAGAGGCAGAGGCAGAGGCAGAGGCAGAGGCAGAGGCAGAGGCAGAGGCAGAGGCAGAGGCAGAGGCAGAGGCAGAGGCAGAGGCAGAGGCAGAGGCAGAGGCAGAGGCAGAGGCAGAGGCAGAGGCAGAGGCAGAGGCAGAGGCAGAGGCAGAGGCAGAGGCAGAGGCAGAGGCAGAGGCAGAGGCAGAGGCAGAGGCAGAGGCATCCCTGAAACTCATAGTCTGGTACAATTGGTGAGCTCCAGCTTCAGTTAGAGACCCATCCTTTAAAAAAAGTAAAATGTAAATGTCTGCAGAAGACACTTGGCATTGGCCTCTGGCCTCAGACACGCGCGCACGCACACACACACACACACACACACACACACACTTGGGGCAGGTCTTTAGACCTCCATTGAAGAGGTAGCTTCCCTCACTCTTTTCCTGCTGACATTGCATGGAAGAGAAGCCTCCTTATAGAGCCCCCTGTGTGTTATTATCACCTCATGCCTCTTTGTCCCACCATGCTTTGTCACTATTGCCCACTCTCTGTAAAACCTGAGCATAAAGGTACATGGCCTTCCCTCTTTTGGTCCTCATCCAAGAAGGCTCCTGTATTGCCTGAAGTTTTCCAGACAAGTCTGTGAGCTTTTCTACTGGCCATATTTGTGTCCCAACAATGAGCCCAGCAGTGGCAACAAGGGCAATGTACCCTCCCCTACACACAGCAATGAAATTAACAGAGGCTCTTATACACAATCTTCAGGAATAAAAATCACCTTGTGTATTTTAGCCAAAAACACACTGATCAACTACTGTGTTGTGGCAACTCTAAAGACTGCTAGCTTTACAATTAAAAGTATGGAGAATATTGCTTTGGTTGTGAGCCTAGCCTTTAACAGCTGAGCCATCTCTACAGCCCGAGAATATTGTTTTACCATTCTATATTCAGGGGCTTTCTTTTACTTGCTAAATGTATTTTTCAATTTTTATTATTTATGTGTATATGTCTATGTATGTGTGTATGTGCATGTAAGTGCAGTGCTCACGGAGGCCAGAAGAGGGCACTGGATCCTCTGCTTCTAGAATTACAGAAAGCAGGCATCTGTCTTGTTACTGAGAACCAAATTCTTACCTTCTGAAAAAACAGCAAGTTCTCTTAACCACTGAGCCATCTCTCTATCTCCATAATCATTTATTCTATAAGTTTATAGGCAAATCTGGCCCAAATAGTATCATAATATTCTCAGTGCCAAGAGTGATAGATTCTTAAGCTACATCCTCATTACTATATACTATACTCAAATACAAGGAACTCAAAGTATCCTTTCTATCATGAAAATCTTTAAAATGATGGACTCTCGGGTTTCAGAAGGACAGAGGAGATGCTTAGTCAGTGAAGCATTTTCTTTCAAGCATGGGAACTGACCTCAATCCCTAGAACCCACATTAAAGAAGCCAGGTGTGTTAGAGGACACACTTGTAATCCTAGAGCTGGGGAGAGAGAGATGGCAGGACCCCCAGGGTTTACCAGGGAAGCAATCTAGCCTAATTGGTAAGCTCTAGGTCAATGAGAGACCCTGTCTCAAACAAGCAAAGTAAATGGAAATATTTAGGAACAAGAGCCAAGGTTATCCTCTGACCTTAACCTCCTCATGAATACACACACACACACACACACACACACACACAGGACAGATGGGACCAATAGGCTACCCACACTCAATTTATTCTTTGGACCCAGGACAAACAATACCCACCGTCTGTCTGCCAATGATCCACCTGGCCATATCAGTCCAGCAGCTGCCAGCTGCTTAGGACTCTGCCATTGCTCACCTCACTCTGAACCTCTCCCCATGCATCTTCCCTCCCCATGCAGATCTAAGGTAGGTGGAGGGCTTTGTTTTGGTTTGGGTGTTGCTGTTGTTGTTGTTGTTGTTGTTGTTGTTGTTGTTGTTGTTGTTTGGGGGTTTTGTTGTTGTTTGGTTGGGTTGGTTTTTTTTGTTTTGTTTTGTCTTGTAAGTGATTTTCTCCAGATGTTATGAAAACAACAACAACAAAAACAAAACAAACCGGTGAGCAAGCTCTCTTCCCAGGGATGATTCAGGAGGGGGATGACTTTTTTTAGAGCTTTTTATTGCATTCGAAATGCAAATGCCACAATTTAGCCCCATGGGGAAACATACTATATTGTTACAATTCAGATTACCTTCTATATCGAATCAAAGAATGTCACTGAGACAGTGACATATTTGAGAGGTGATGACATAAAGTCAGTCTTCTAATTTCTCATTCAGGAATAGGGACAAAGGTTTCACTGTGGAAGTTGGTGGTCCTGTATACTTCATAAACCACCGGCTGCTCACAACTGACACTGCGGAAAGGCTCTGTCTCC